>NC_141534.1:97275000-97875000 GCF_021556685.1 Rattus norvegicus
AAACAATGAGAGTGGCCGGGAAACACAGATCTAGCTTGCCCCAGATTCCATGGTCCAATGTGGTTACAGGTTTTCAGTTACGTAACCAAAGAAAGTCATAAATCAAGATATCTTTTGAATCTGCTGCTGGAAGTGTCAGGTAGGCAGGGTAGCAACACAGGGATGGGATGCCCTCTGTTAGGGCTGATAGCCCCTTAGGGGCTGTCTGATGGGGTTCTTAGCTTTCATCTGGCAGAAGCCAGGGATCTGCTAGTTACACTGCAAAAGGTTTCACCTCACGGGCACAGAAATGTTAAGTCTTGGCCAGGCATAGTGGCAGGAGCCTTTAATCCCAGCACCAGGGACGTGGAAGCGGATAGATCTCTGACTTGGAGGCCAGTCTGGGCTGCAGATCTAGGCCAGCCAGAACTATGTACTAAGAGAGTGTCATGCAGCAAAATAGCTATTAAATCTGGAAGAGTTGGGTAGAGATAGACCATAATCTGGCTCTGGATCTGCAACATCCCAACCCTCCACAATCAGGAAGTTCTAACGGGTCTTTTAACATGGGTGTGGCTTTCTCTTCTCAGAGCTGAGCTCAGTTCAGAGACACAATAGACATAGAAAGAAGGAACTTTTAGAACACAGCCAACAAGGCGCTCTTGGTAAAGAGGGCCTCTTGGAGCTTTTAGCATGAGTGACTGACAGAGGGCCTGATTGACTCTTGCCAGCCCAGAAGAGGATCTGCAGAATGTTACTTTTCTGATGAAAGACCGTGATAGAAGGATGAAAGTGACTAACAGAAGGAGGGGTTTAGTTGTGCTTATGGTTACTGAGGAATAAGTCCATCTGGGAGAAGCAGGATGCTGAGAGCTAGAATTAAGGTAGAGAGACTCTAAAGGCCTTTAAGCTCTCAAAACTCCCTCCAACAAGGCCACACTTTCTACTTCTCCAAGGGATGGTGGCACCCCCACACACACACCTTGTGCTCTCTAGCATGTATCACCCCCATAATAAATAAACAAAATGTTAAGTCTTGGCCAGGCATTTATATATTATATAAAATATATAAATAAAAATTATGAGGGATGCGGGAGGGAGGGAGTGGGTGGGTGGGGGAGCACCCTCATGGAGGCAGGGGTGGAGGGATGGGATGGGGAGTTTCCAGAGGGGAAACCGGACAAGGGGATAACATTTGAAATGTAAATAAAGAAAATATCCAATAAAAGAAAAGAAAAAAGAAAAAATATGAGGGATGGATTCGATGCATGAATTCACTTTTAAAGGTCTATTTTTGTTGTTGTTCTTTTTTTTTTTTTTTTTTTTTTTCCTTCGGAGCTGGGGACCGAACCCAGGGCCTTGTGCTTCCTAGGCAAGCGCTCTACCACTGAGCTAAATCCCCAACCCCCCTTTTTTTTTTAAGAACCATCTTTTGGGGGCTGGAGAGATGGCTCAGGGGTTAAGAGCACTGACAGTTCTTCCAGAGGTCCTGAGTTCAATCCCCAGCAACCACATGGTGGTTCTCAACCATCTATAGTAAGATCTGATGCCCTCTTCTGGTGTATCTGAAGACAGCTACAGTGTACTCATATACATAAAATAAATAAACCTTTAACAAAAAAAAAAAAAAAGAACCATCTTTTATTGGGGGAGGGGTCATCAATCCTTCTTGGCTGCTTCCGCATCAATCCTTCCGCATGGCTGCCATCACGTTGCTCAGCTCCTCCCTCTTTCTCTTGGCGCGGATGTGCGTGCCCACCTGTGAGGAGTCATAGCCTGTCAGCCATGGCCATCGCCATCAGTCACACCCCACCCACGCTTCCGCCACATACTGCCTACCCTCTTGATAAACTTGAGTGCTCGCTTGTCCTTGGACACCTTGAGCAGCTCCATGGTGCGCCGCACGTAGGGCACGAAGCCGCACACCTCCGGGATCATATCTCGCACGAACTTGGTGTGCTTGGTGAGGCGCCCGCGGCGGCGGCTGTGTCTTGTCTTGCTGACGTTTTTTGTCACTTTGTGGCTTTTGTTGAGGCCCACGGCCATGGGGTAGTGCAGGGCCATGACTGCAGCTCTCGGATGGAGGCCAGACAGGAAGCTAAAGGTCTAGTTTTAATAAATGTGTCTGAGTATTTGCCACATGTGTATAGGTGACAGCACTGGCCAGAAGGGGGAGCTAGATCCCTGCAGCTGGAGTTACAGGCAGTTGTGCGTTGTGTGATGTGGGGCTGGGACCTGAACTTGGTTTTCTACCAGAGCAACCTAACTGCTGTGACATTTCTTCACTCCGGCGAATTTCCCTTTATCGACCCCTGAAACCAGAACCTAAGGACAATAAACTGCCTAGAAACAGGTACCCATAAATTGAAGGAGGATGTGAGTAGATGCGCAACACCGGAAAGCTGGAAACACGACTGAGCAGTCACTGGTAATGAACATGGCTGACCTTAGACTGTAAGCTAATAGTGGGAAAGGCCAAGCATTGACCAAGATGCCACTGTGAAATCCACAGAAGGCTCAGGAGCTGGCGGTGGCCGTGGAGCCTCTGGACATTGGGCGGCAATATGACGCCTGAGGAATGCAGCTGTGGTTTGAATGTGAGATGTCTTCATGGTTTCAAACACCCAGTGCCCAGCAGGGGGCGCTGTGCGGGGGACCGTGCAGAGCGTTTAGAAGGCATTAACCTGGCTTGAGGAAGTGACTCTCTAGGAGATGGGCCTCCCTCAACCCCATACATATGTAGCTATGCAGCTTGGTGTTTATGCGGGTACCCCAACAACTGGAGCGAGGGCGGGGGTGGGCAACCATGACTGTTGCCTGTGGATCCTGTTCCCGTAACTGGTTTGCCTTGTCTGGCCTCGGTGGGAGAAGATATGCCTGGCTCTGCAGTGACTTAATATGTCAGGTTGGGTTGGTACCCAGGGGGTCCTACCCTTTCTTAGAGGAGAAGGGGATGAGAGAGAGCCTGTATGAGGCGGGGACTGGGCAGAGAGGGCTCCAATCAGTGTGTAAAGTGAATGAATGAATGAATGAGTAGGGAAAAGGGAGAGATGGGCTTTAAGGGTGGTAACCAGGACGCGGTCCCCATCAGAGCGTTGACTTCCTGCTAATGCTTAGGTGTGCAGTAGCAATGGCACAAAGGCCCCGCATTACTCAAGCTTCGTGTCAGTTACGCCGCATAGGAGAGGGAAGGGTTTGTTTGGCTTGGAAATTCAAGGTACAGTCCATCGTTTTAGAGAAGTCGAAGCCGGAACTGAAGCAGCTGGGCACATCGAACCCACAGCAGAGAGCCCACACATGTTTGGTTCTGCTTATGTCATGGCCGGCTTCGGAGGTCAATTCAGCGCGGCCCAGAGTCGCCTGGGAAGAGGAAAGAAACCTCACCTGAGAAATTGCCTCCATCAGATTGGCTCATGTCCACATCCGGTAGGCTCTTTTTTAAATTGCTAATTGATGCAGGAGGACCCAGTCCACTGTGGGCGGGGTCACTCTGGGCTGGTAGTCCTGGGGGTATAAGAAAGCAAGCTGAGAAAGCCATTGGGAAAAAGCCAGAAATCCATGTTCCTCCGTGGCTTCAGCCTCAGCTCCTGCCTCTGGGTTCCTGTGCTGACTTTCCCAATAATGTGCTAAAGTTGTAAAGTGGAATAAATCCCTTCCTCCCCAAGTTGTTTTTGGTCACGGCTTTATTACAACAGAAGGAAACTGGGATATCTCAGCTAGCCTCAATTCCCAGCAACCACATGGTCGCCCCATAACCATCTACAATGAGATCTGATGCCCTCTTCTGGTGTGTCTGAAGACAGCTACAGTGTACTCACATAAAATAAATCTTAAAAAACAAACAAACAGAACCGGGAAATTATTTATTCTGGGGGTGGAGGGAGAAAGACAAAGGGGAAAGTGTATAGGGCAGAAAAAGGAGCTGTAGTGCTTCCTTCTGAGTGGACCCAATGCATTGAGGATAATGTGAACACAGGGTGTCACTCTGACATAGTTACCACACATCGGGAAGATGCAGGCTGGAAGGACCATGCATGCACACTACATTTCATTGCGCAAGAAAAAAGAGCTAGATCAATGTCACCATTAGACAAATTAAGAGATCAAATCAGAAACTAAAAGCTAAGAATTATAGATGTTAAGAAGATATTAAGAATTATAATAAAGCCAGCACATTTCTTTAATACTAAGTAAGATAATATTCCCTTGAAAAGAGGCAGAAGCAGCTGCCACCAGAAAGTGGGAAGTGGCCATGATGCATAGGGCTAAGGATGGTAATATCTCACACTTACTATATCGTGTGTATGTAGGTGTGTGTGTGTGTGTGTGTGTGTGTGTGTGTGTGTGTGTGTGTGTGTGTATGCACGCCTGTGTGCAGTTGCTCTCAGAGGCCAGAAGAGGGCGTTGGATCCCCCTTGGAGTTAGAGCTACAGGTGATTTTGAGCTGTGGGTGCTGGGAATAGCGTCCTCTGTGAGAGCAACAAGCACTGGGCAACCTCTCCAATCCTTACCTAAGTTTTCTAAAACTAACAAGAAAGATCAGGTGTGGCGGTTTACATGCTTCTTGCCCTGAGCCTTAGAGACCTTCTGGGCACTCGGTCATCCGGCTCAGGCTGTGGGTTGGTCTTAGGCTCTTTGCTTGGAGCATTCCTTTTCTGGTTCTCAACTGGTGCGATCGGTCTGCATCATTCTCAACCCTCTTGTTTAAAAGCGGCTGCCCACTGTGCCCGGAGAAGTCATTTTCTACTTTTGATTCGCTTTTCCTGTCTTCACAGTGTTGGGTATCTCCTCTTGAGTGTCTTCTGTTTGTTTTCCTGTTCTCTGGCCTTTAAGGCAAGAGGTCACAGTATGCTCCAGGCTTTTAGGTTTTCCTCCTTCCCTGGAATCCTTCCCTTCGTTTCCTTCAATGTCCATGCCCTCTCCCCCCTTCTCCTATTGTCTTTTTCTCCTCCTTTTCTTTCTTTCTTCCTCTCTCTCTCCCTCTCCCTCTCTCTCTCTCTCTTTGAGACAAGATCTTCCTGTGGACCCCAGGCCTGTCTCCCCTGCAGACCACCTCCCGCCTTTGCCTCCAAAGTCACCTACCTCCTCTTTCTCCCTTTTCAAAAATCTTGTCTTCGCATTTTTGTTCATTTCTTGGTTTTGCGTACACACTAACAGCAGTCATCATATCATCTTCTAACACAAGTATCATCACAGCTCTGTCTCCTGTGCTCCCCTCCCCGTGTCCCCCAAGATAAGGTATTTATTTACTGTTCAGTCTGTCTCCCTTTCTGCTGAGTGCCAGCCACCTGTATTCAGGATCCCAGACTTCTTATCCACCTCGGGGTCGCTAGCATGAGATCAGTCCTGGCCCTGGTCAGAGTTTGTGGATGACCGAGTGTCCATGACCCTGATGGTCAGGTGGGCCTGTGTCTGTCGTGACACCATAGAAACAGCACACAGCTGCACACATGTTCAGTGAACACAGCTAAACCTGTGACCCGTATATTTACTTTCCTGTTTCCTTGAGGCTGGTCACCATTCAGCATGACAGATGGCAGGGGGTGGCGGATCACGGAGAGAGGGAGCCTGAGATTACTCTGGAGCTGAGGATAGCCCCTCCTTTAGTAAGCTGCAAGACCACAGCTGACCGGGGCCAGCACAGTGTCCCACCATCATCAAGTCTTCTGCCTCAGCAGACACTCCACCCATTGCCAAGTGGGTAACTGGGTGAAGGCTACTGCTATGTGGCTTGGCGATCTTTGCCCCAGTTTCCTGGTTAGATGTGCAATTTGTAGATGAGAAATGGCCTCACTTCCTGTAACTATAGGAAAACAACAAGAAGGAAAAGAAAACAGGGCAAAAGTCTTTTTAACCCCAGGAGGTAAAAAGCAAGGCCAAGGAGGGAAAACATTCAGAGGCCCAGGGCTGAGAGGCAGGGAGGCTAAAGCCAGTGGAGATGAAACACTGGAGGGTGCCTTTGTCTGGGCCATTACCATCCCCCAACTGTCTCCGACCACAGAAATGGACCAGAATGCCCACACTTTATGTACACAAACTCTGCTGTGGTCAGAGGTTTTGGAGATTGGGGTATGGTGGCATCTGAAAAGGGAAGCCGGGGCTCAGTGGTAATCCCCCACCCCCCATCTCCCAGTCCCCATCCCCCATCCCCCAACTCCCCCACCCCCCACCCCCTCGCTCCTGCAGGTCTGCCTCCAGCTCCCTCCACTTCTGTTTCCTGCTGGCAGCTGCCGTCTGTGTTATTCATTAACCAGGCACTAATATTTCTGTTTACCCATCTGTCATCGTGCTGCAGGGAAGGGGGTACCGACAGAGCCCCAGAATTCTACAGCCACCCGGATGCTCCTGGAGGAGGCCCAGGCAGCAAGGCTGAGCGATGCTTATGGAAACCCTCAAGCAGACCCTCTCTGCCTGCTGCTAGGGAATGAGGAAGTTTCCTCTCCAGGGTCTGATTGCTGGGTTGGTGTGCATGAGTTTCTCATCAGCATCCCTTGGCAAAATCATACTCAGTATTCTAATTTTGGCAAAAACTGGCCCCAGGGGTGAGGTGTTTGTAGGGCTTAGAAACTGACAAGAGCTGCAAGCCGGGGCCTTTCCTTGCCCCCAACCTCCCTCCTCCATCCTCCCTCCCCTCTAAGCTCCCCTCCCCTCCATCCTCCCTCCCCTCCAACCTCCTCCCAACCTCCCCTCCATCCTTCTTCCCCTCCAACCTCCCCCCAACCTCCCCTCCCCTCCATCCTCCCTCTCCTCTACCCTCCCCTCTCCTGCCCTGCCCTCCCCTCCCTTCCCCTCCACATCCCTAATACAAAGTCGACCTACTTGTTAACTCTTTTTGGCTCTTGAGCCCCCCTTTTTTTCTTCTTGAGGTATTATTTTATTTTCAGTTAATTGTGTGTATCTGTGTCCGTGTGTCTGCATGCAGGTACACGCACATGTATGCAGATACTCAAGGAGGCCAGAAGGGGACGACAGATCCCCTAGAGTTGGAGCTTCAGGTGATTGTGCCCACCAGACATGGTGCTGGGGACTGCACTCAGTCTTCTGCAAGCATATTCTCTTGGACATGGAGCCATCATCGTCTCTCCGGCTTTCAACAGGTTTTCAACTACTTCCTTCCCCGACTACAGAAGCCGCCAGGTAGCACAGATACCTTGTTGTTCGTGTCCTCGGGATCTCTACCCCCTCAGCAAGCTGTCACTTCTAAGAGGGTCCTGGACCTGAGATGACCCAAATCAATGATATTTTTAGACTTTATGAAATTGAGGTGAAAGCGATAGACTCAGTAGAAACCGGACTCCAGTTACGAGTTTCTATTGTGCTTAGGCTATGCATGCTGTGTGATTCTTCCTTGTGGCAGCTCGCCACAGTTCCCAGGGAACAGCATGACTAATACGGGGGATAGCCAAGGCTCAATGCTGTGCCTCTAAGCTGTTCAGTATAGTAAAAGCGCTGTCTCTCGGGGCTGGGGATTTAGCTCAGTGGTAGAGCGCTTACCTAGGAAGCGCAAGGCCCTGGGTTCGGTCCCCAGCTCCGAAAAAAAGAACCAAAAAAAAAAAAAAAAAAGCGCTCTCTCTCTCTCTCTCTCTCTCTCTCTCCTTCCCCCTTTCCCTCCCCCTCCCTCCTGTGTGTGTGTGTGTGTGTGTGTGTGTGTGTGTGTGTGTGTGTGTGATATGCACCTGAGGATGCCGTGTGTACAAGGAGAGGTCAGAGAAAGACTTTGGGTATCCCCTCTGTCCATCTTATTGCCTCGAGACAGAGACTTTCATTGATCCAGAAGCCCATCATTTTGGTTTTGGTTAGGCTGCCTCGCTAAGGCACTCTCAGGATCTGTCTGTCTCTGTCCTTCAAGCACACTTAGCCATGCCTAGCATTTTATGCATCTCCTGGGGATTCAAACCCAGGTCCCCATGCTTGCCCAGAAAGGACTCTTACCATCGAGCCTTCTTCCAAAGGCTTCCTTTCTTATGTTTTGTCCTACCAACAGAAAAAGAGCTCACGTAGATGTAGTTGCTAACGACCCAGGGATGGCAGGGCTGGAGGTCCAGCAATTAGTCGGCTCAATGCTTATCGGAAATCCGCTTACTCAGTGTTCGTGTGTGTGTGTGTGTGTGTGTGTGTGTGTGTGTGTGTGTGTGTGTGTGTGTGTTTGCTGTCTCTTCCTCCAACGTTCATGGAAATTGGGAGTGACCGTCTTACTGGGGCAGTTAATGTGTTTGAACATCCCCAGTGGCTGGAAACTCAACTTCTTGTCTTTGCTCTACCCTGTGGGGCCACACTGAACAGCGTCTTCCATAAAACAGGTCTTATCAGGTCCCAGCCACGTGGCCAAATAGTTAGACCAATCCAGTGCAAAGAAAGAGCAGGCGTTGTGTGTTGGGGGGAAGGCCTAGGATTTGATCCCCTGACCTGGTCTTTACCGGAACCCTCTCCAGCCCCTTCTCTACCACAGTGCCGAGCAGTTAATGCCCTTCACATTATCAGTGAGCTCCCAATGCTGTTAACTTTTATCTCATTAGATGTTATACACTTGCTCTATGTGTGGCGATCTGGGTGTCGCAAGGGCCAAACCTCTGTGGCAAGAAACCGCCACCTTGAGTTCAACGGCACACCCTTGCAAAAGGGTTGCCCTGGATGACCTTCTTGACTGTTCGTACCCTTCATGGAGAGACCCTGGCCTAAGTACCAAGCCCTTCTCTACCACCGGTTGTATACAACCCTGTTTTAATTGAGTAAGGCCTTGGGAGGAGGCCAGCCTATATTTCGGGGTCTTGGGGGGCAGTGAGGAGAGGGAGTCTCCATCTATGTGACTGTAGGTAAGCCGGGTAAAGGCTTTTCAGGGATAGCCTGCTGGGGAGAGCAGCAGCCATACAGCCTTGTAATTAAGCTTTCGCCTATGCTCTGTAAGGAAGCCCAATAAACTCCTTGGTTCCACAGCATGAATGCTGGCAGGATTGCGCCTTCATTGGTCATTGGGACCTTAGGAGATGGGTGTGGCATGGTGCATGTGGCAGCTGGGTTGTGTTCTCTTCTACCTTGTCCTATCTGCAGGCTAGCTGCCCACTCACACACTTCCAGGGGATCTTCTGGTCTCTGGCTGGAAACTCAGCACAGGAGCGCTGGGATTACAGCTGTGTACCACACCGCTGACTTTTTAATGTGCGTTCTAGGAATCCAAACTCCGGTCCATGCATGCAGTGTTTTTAACACTCTGAACTGTGTTCCAGGCCCTCAAAATCTTATCTGATTTTTTTTTTAATTTTTTACTCCATCTTTATTAAATTGAGTATTTCTTATTTGCATTTCAATTGTTATTCCCTTTCCCGGTTTCCGGGCCAACATCCCCCTAATCCCTCCCCCTCCCCTTCTTTATGGGTGTTCCCCTCCCGATCCTCCCGCCATTACCGCCCTCCCCCCAACAATCACATTCACTGGGGGTTCAGTCTTGGCAGGACCAAGGGCTTCCCCTTCCACTGGTGCTCTTACTAGGCTATTCATTGCTACCTATGAGGTCAGAGTCCAGGGTCAGTCCATGAAGAGTCTTTAGGTAGTGGCTTAGTCCCTCGAAGCTCTGGTTGGTTGGCATTGTTGTTCATATGGGGTCTCAAGCCCCTTCAAGCTCTTCCAGTCCTTTCTCTGATTCCTTCGATGGGGGTCCCATTCTCAGTTCCGTGGTTTGCTGAGCTCATCTGCAAGCTACATGCATGTGTCAGACTCACTGTAAGCAAGAACATTGCCTGCGTTTCTCTCCTGCCACATCGGCCTATAGTTGGCTTTTAAATTATTTTATTCTAACCAGTCATGGTTTAACCCCAGCCCTCAAGAGACAGAGATAGATGGGTTTCTGTAAATCCAAGGTCAGCCTGGTCTACATAATGAGCTGATGACTAGCCAAGGCTACACAGTAAGACCCTGCCTCAAAAATAAATAACTTTAGTCTATTAATATTGTGTGTGTGCTTGTGTCTGTGTGTGTGTTTGTGACTGTGTGTGTGCTTGTGCCTGTGTGTATGTGTGTGTGTGTCTATGTATGTGTGTGTCTGTGTGTGTGTTTGTGACTATGTGTGTGTGTGTGTGTGTGCCTGTATATGTGTATGTATGCATGTGGAGGCCAGAGGACAACTTTGGAGTCCCTTTTCTCCTTCCACTTTGTAAAGGTGAATCTCTTGTCTCTGCCATGTTTGTAGTCCAGGCTTAGCTGGACCCCTGTCCCTAACTCCCATTGCTTCAGGAGTACTGGGATTATAGGTACACACCATCACATCCTATTTATTGTGGGTTCCAAGAATCAAAATCAGGTCATCAGATTTATACAAGTGAATGCTTTTACCAGCTGGGCCAATTTCATTGGTCCTTGAGTTTAATAATTCATTTCCAGAACAGTTGAAGTGATGCACGCCTATATTCTACACTTGGGGAGTGGGTAGAGGCAGGAGGATGATGAGTTAAAGGTCACTCTTGGCTACACAGGGAGTTCAAAGCCAACCTCAGCCACCTATGGGCGACCCTGTCTCAACAATTTTTCATTTCTGGTGATTTTACATTTTTAACATACTTTTTAAAAAAGGACAGAGTCTTCTTGCGTAGCCTCTGGCTGGCTTCAAACTAACAATCCTCCTTTCTCAACTTCTGCAGTCATGTTAGAGTTAATTGCACTAGAGAGGAAGGTCACTGGGCTCCTTGGGGAGAAGTGAGTTAGGCAGGCAGATCAAGAAGGGAGAGAGGGGGGTTGGGGATTTAGCTCAGTGGTAGAGCTTAGGCAAGCGCAAGGCCCTGGGTTCGGTCCCCAGCTCCGAAAAAAAGAAAAGAAAAAAAAAAATAAAGAAGGGAGAGAGGGCACCGGGCAGGCAAAGGATTCTGAAGACAGGCTTGATACAGAGAACTGTGAGCTCTGAGCCGGAAGGAACAGGTTCAAAGCTGCCTGGTAGATCAGCAGGCCCAGGTGGGACCCTCAACCCCTTGGCCCTTACGATATTGTCATTTGAAAGTATGTGCCAAAAACTGTGAACATTTGCTTCAGACTTTCATAATATTTATTTTAAACCTGCCAAACCAGATTTGTTTTTTCTTTCCATGCAGGTCATTGTCAATGTCAGACAGACGGGTACCAAGACATGGATCTGCACCTAGTCCCGGGGCAGTGACACTGAGGATAAACCAGGCACTGGGTAACCCAGATCCCAGTGTAACGGCGGAGACAAGACCGAAATACGAACATCAGCGGAGCACATGTGCAAGGCACAGCTCAATCGGATACAGAAAGACCAAGATCACCAGAGATGGGAGCCCTGTACCCCCCCCCCCCCCCCCGCAAGCCCGTGGCTTAGAGCTTTCCCAGAATTCCTCTTCTTCCCACCATCTCTCCCCTGTCTTTTCCATTGGCTTCTTCCCAGCATCACCAGCCAGACCAATGTCTCTAGGTGGTGTTTCCAACCTTGAAGAAAACAGCCACACTCCTATTAGTCACCTTGCCTCTGAGCCCCTGCCTCCAGTGTAATTTCACAGGTGTGAAAAGGGGTGCAGGGGTGCAGCCATTTCTTCTTGTATCCTGGAGCTGTGCTTCCTTGGGCAGGAAAATTTAGCCAAGAGGTTCTGCAGATCCGAGAGAACAGTGGCAGAGGGGTGGGGTGTGTGTGTGTGTGAAGGGGTGTCTTTCTTTTTTTTATAACCTTTTATCTTTTACCAAGTTTCAGGAGCTCTGCTAACCAGCCCAACTTCTGAGTGACCTAGACGCTCGGGAAGATCCGGGCGACTCTATACTCACTCGGTGACAAAGTCAGAGCTCTGTGCCCCTTCTGTTTGACTCCCACCCCTGTCTGTCTTGGTCCCCTCCACTGTCTCTTCGGCTCCCCTGCCCAGCATAGAGGAGCCGGGATTGCGGAGTAGTAGCAAACCTTTCCCGAAGGCCCTGCGTACCACGGAGGAGGAGAAGTAGAATAGCAGAGGGTCCAGGCTGGCATTGAGGGAACTGAACACCACAGCCTCCACCCGCCACGAGGGACTCTGCCTCAAGTGGAACCCCACCAGGTGGGACATGTTGTAAGGTCCAAAGCACACCAGGAAATTAAGAAGCGTCACCACAGCCAGGCCCACCGCCCGGCGTCGCCTCTGAGCCCCAACATGGGGCTGTGTGAGCATGATCCACACAAAGCGCCAATAGCAGAAGATGGTGACTGTCATGGGGACGAAAAAGAGGACCAGGCACAGCTCCAGTCGCACGGGCAGCACCACATCCAGCTGCGCTTGGGTGAAGTTCTCATAGCAGGTGATTTGGTTCTCGGTGCCCACCTGCTCGGTTGAGTTCAGGTACTGAACGATGATGACGATGGTGCAATGGCCAAAGGACATGATCCAGGCCACCAGAGCAGCGATCACTCCGTACAGTGGCCGGCGGGATAGCTTGTACTGCACCGGGAAAGCCACTCCCAGGTAGCGTTCTATGCTGATGCCCGCCAGCAGCCACGTGCTGCAGTAGATACTGCTGTAGAAGCCGAAGCCCGTGAGCGCGCACACGATCTTTGGTAGGTACCAGCGGAAGTTGGATGCAGCTTCCACGATCCGGAAGGGCAGCAGCAGCAACAACAGCAAGTCCGCCAGGGTCAGATTAAGCAGGAGGATGTGCACGGGTGCAGGCTGGGGCTGGCGAACCCGGCTCACGAAGGCCCGCAGGGCCAGCAGGTTGGCAGGGAGCCCAGTAAGAAAGATGAGGATGTAGGCCGTGAGGATCAAGGAACTGTGCCAGTCTGGGGTCATTCTGGAAGATGGGGGAAAGATACAGGATCAGGGGCTCCCCACCTGTAGAGCGTACAGCCTCTTTCTGCAGGGTTCAGACTACTCACATCCTCTCTGGTTCTCTCCTGTCCCCAGACCAAACTGCTCACCACCGCTTGCTCAAGCCACCTGCCAGAACTGCCCAGAGCAATTATTGACTTAGCCTTGGGCGGGATATTAAGCTGCAGTTACTACATTTACCATCCTGTGTCTCTGGCGGAGACCAACTCGACTTCCCATGGGAATTCCCCCTCTGCTTTCCAGGGCCCCTTTCCTCCCGTAGCCTCACAGCTCATAGGAAGTGGCTGCGATGATCCGTTCCCTTTCTTGCTGCTTAGCTGTGGCTGGTGAGAGAGGACGGCAGCCATAGAGGCTTGGAAAGAACAGGAAGGTGTGTCTTGGAAGAAAAAGGAAATTTCTAGAAGGCAAACAAGCCCTGCCGACCCTGGCTCTCCTCAGCTTCAGGTGCCCACTCCCCACCCTTTCCCATTTTCCCATCCCATCAGCTTACCTCCTTGGGCAAGTTCAGGGGTTTCTTCCACCTGGTTCTCCTCTGGTCCAGGGCTGTGGATCCTACCAAAAAGGGGGGAACTAGGGTAGCCAATGAGGAAGCCTAAGCCAGTTCCTTGCTCTATGGCCTGTTTCTCCCCAAATTTTAGACACACATTTATGGAAGCCCAGAGGGCACAGGTGGCTGGCTTAAGCTTGGGGTTTTGACTGTATACAGGACTCTTCTCTACAGGAAGTGACTCTGTTTCCACTTGGTTAGTAACCTTTGCTGGGAACACATAGTCTCTCTCTCCCCCGTCCCCATCACTTCTTCTGTGAGTTCTGTGGTTCCTCACCTCCCCACTCCCAGCCTCTGGGTTTGATCATTACTCTTTTGCTCTGACAGACATCCTCCAGCCTCCTCCTCACCCCACAGCCGCTCCTCAATCCCAGCATCATGCCCCTGCCTGCACACGCTAAGCTGGCTTGCCTTGCTTGGCTTCTGATAGGTTTCTTGGGGGTTCCTGAGGTGCAAGAGGAGTTTTAGCAATTGTCGCAGCCAATTTCGTACAGAAAAAGGAGGGGGAGCCAGAAATCATAAGGAACTTGGTTGGTAGGAAGCTGTTATACTAGCGTGGGTCATGTGACCAGAGAGAAAGGCAGGTCTGATTGAGCAGTATTTCCTCTCAAACCCAAAGCAGGGGGGCCTGCAGCTCTGTCCTCTCCCTGGAGATCTGATCTATTCCAACTTCGACAGATTTTTCTGACCCTACTTCCTGTCTCCCTGCCCCCAAACCCTTAGACGCTGCCTCCTGCTTATCCTCCCTCTTATCCTCCCACCTGCCCCCCACCCGCCCCCACCCTCCAGCCCTACCCCTTGTCAGACGCTTTTCTGTCTTCTCATCTGTTTCTTCTAGCAATGTCTAGCAGGTCAGTCTCACCCTCAGAACGAGGCTTCCCGTTTTTTTGATTCCTCCCTTGTCTAACTTCCTTGTAGTCTCCTGTTGTCCACCCCAAATCTCCTTCGGCCTTGAAGTTGGGACAGACCGGCTTTCCCTAGCTCGTGTCTTGTTTTCAGTGCACAGTCGGGCCGCTGTGGGCTGCCGTCCAAGCCTCTGCACTGGGAACTTTGGGTCAGATTTGGTTTTATGAACTTTCCTTTCCTCCTGCAAACCAGCATGGGAATCCTAACAGCACTGCACCCCCAGGGTGATCCAGTGAGGCTAAAGGCATGAGCATCAGGGTGGGGGGTGTGTCCTTCCCTCAAGCGTCAGGCACCTTCCTAGAAGGTAAGAGCTGGGAGTGGGGCCATAGGCCTGAATCCTGGCTACTCTGCAGGCTAAGGCCAGCTGGGCTACAGATGACAGACAGGGAGGCTCGCTCCCTGTGAGGGGTCCCCGCGGCTGCTCTCAGAAGGGCTGCACACTCAGAAACACTCCTCACCTCTTACTCTTCTCCCCCAACCCTTGTTCTCTCCATGTCCTTAGCTCCTCGGTGTTAGATGGTCTTCCCAAGGGTCTCCGCAGGGCTGGAGAGAAGGCTCAGTGGTTAAGAGCATTGTCTGCTCTTGCAGAGGATCTGAGTTCAGTTCCCAGCAGCCACTTGATGTGGCAGTTCACACTGTAACTCCAGTTTCGGCAGATTGGACTGCCTATTCTGACCTCCATGAACACTGAACATACATGCTGTATATACCTATATGCAGACAAGACACTTACATAAATTAAAGAAAAATCCCCCCCAAAACACATATGTGAGAAAACATGGGCAAGAAGAGCATGTTGCCTTCTCTTCCACTCCTCCTTTCTCCCTCTCTCCCTTCATCCCCTCCATTTTTTCGTTTTTTGTTTTTTGTTTTTTTTCTAGTCTTAGAAATGGGTTCTAGGGCCATTTGAATTCTAGCCCCACCCCCAGTCCCTCCCTGGGGGAATTCTAGGCAGGGGCTCTACCACTCAGCCACGCCCCCAGCCCTCACTGGGGGATTCTAGGCTGGTGCTCTGAGCCCCTCACTGCCCTCAGATCAGAAAGCAGAAACCAGCTGTGGGGTGGCAGGGGTTGTGAGGTGTTTAAAACTGAAGGCCTTTCCCTAGTAACCTACTTACGTTAGGCAGGCCCAACCTTCTAAAATCTCCACAGCCTTCAAAATAATCCTCAGCCAACTGGGCAGTAAAAACAGGAGCCTGCAGGAGACATTTCAGACTCACACCATAGCACAGGAGAACTAAGAAAGAGACCTGCTATTGCTTGCTAGTCCGTGTTGTTTTGTTTATGATTTTTTACAATAATTATTCATGAAGACCTAGATTTAACTCTAGAGTAGAAGCTTATTGGAAAGGCAGGCTGGAGGAGCAGGGCAGTCGTGTTTTCTGCCTGTCCCCTCGTGCTCCCCTCTGTGGCAGTACTGTGTCTCCTACAGCGAGACATTGCTTTTCAGACTCATGGAGTTTACAAAGGAAGTCCTCAGCACACGGGAAAGAGAATGCCTCATGCTAGGCAGAGCCAGCAGCCGTGTGGTCCTGGGAGTCCTTCCTGGCATCGGGTGGATGCAATTTAAGTCAAGGTAAACAGCTGTCAGCTTCGACTCCGAGAGACAAAGTCACATGGCCCATCATTGTGTTAGGTGGCACCCTGGCTTCAGTAATTGGGTGGAACTGAGACACCACACTATTTCAGAATATAGGAATCCGGTCATCCACGGCAGTGTGGTATAGGTGCTTGGAGCTCTAAAATCAAGCAATAGAAGCCAAAGTGATAGGTGGTAGCAGGGGGTGGACCTGCTGTGTGCTTCAGTGCTGGTCCAGAAAGGACCACAGAGGTAGGTGTCACAGCAGTGGAGAGACTAGATGGCGTCAGATGCTGCCCTGGACTGGAGTCTCCAGATACCTAGGAAAGGGGCAGTAGACGTGAAGTATTATGGCACACGCTGTAATCCCAGCACTGGGGGGTGCAGGCCAAAGCATCCAGAGTTTGCAGCCAGCCTGGGCTACATAGCAAGACCCTGTCTGTTGAATCAGACGATTTCCAAAGTTTCTTGACGGGTCCCAGGGCAGCCCCTGTCTTCACAGTCCATGCAGAGTGAAGCCGGAGCGCTGGCCATCGCGTCTGTGTTCCTGGGATGTCCCTCGACGGTCTGCTGGCTGCTCCACCGGCCTCCTTTTCTCTGCCACTTCTTCCTTCCGTTGTCTACATGGTCAGAGTTCCCATGGGAATCTGAGAGACAGCAGGAGTACCCGCCGGTGACTGAGTCAACTCATTTCTTTGTTTGCTCAATCTCACAGAGACGGATCCTTCCCACATGACCAGGAACTTTGCTAGCCTCTGGCTGCCCAGTATCCATGGGTTCCCCTGAGGATGGCTGTGCTCAGGGCAGGTTAGGCAGCCTCATGACTGCTCACAGCCCACGCTCTGTTCTGTGACACTGACACCTGATGGGTTGTCATGATATCCAGGGGGATTTGATACTTCTCTGAATCGGGTTGCTCAGAACTGGGATTTCTTTTTTTTTTTTTTTTTTTTTTCGGAGCTGGGGACCGAACCAGGGCCTTGCGCTTGCTAGGCAAGCGCTCTACCACTGAGCTAAATCCCCAACCCCTAGAACTGGGATTTCTATTAATACGCTAAAACACCATGTCCAAAAGCAAGTTGGGGAGAAAAGGGCTGCTGTCATTTTAGGTTTCCAGGCAACTGTCCACCATCAAGGGAAGGCAGACCTGGAACTCACAGCAGGAACGGAAGCAGAACTATGCAGGAATGTTGCTCGATGGTGTTTCCTCATAGTTTGCACAGTAGGCTTAATTACCCAACCTAGCACCACCAGCCAAAGGGTGGCACTACACACAGTAGGACTAGCACCCCCATACTAATTAGTCATTGAGAAAATACATTATAGAGTTGCCTACAAGTCAATCTGATGGAGGCATTTTCTCAACTGAGAGTTCTTCTTCCCAAATGACTCTAGTTTGTGTTGAGATGACATAAAACCAATCATACCAGACGGCTCTTGACGGGGAAGGGGAAGGTCAAAGGGCACTTATCACACACATGAACAGCCATCCGTTAGGTCTTCCCTGACACTACCCTCCCCAGTCATGTAACAGGCTGACCCTTCTAGCTCAGTGACCCAAGTGCTGGGATCTCAAGAATGTACACTAGGCATGCTGTGGGCTTTCCTCAGAGGAGACCAGCTCACTCTGCTTTCTCAGAACATTACCCTCTATGGCACTATTGACGGTTCTCAGAAATCCAAGCTCTGGTTCATTCTTTTTAAAAATATTTTGGTTGTCTTGTTTTTTGTTTTAGTTTTGTTTTGTTTTTTGAGACATGGTTTCTTTGCTTATCTTTAGCCGTCCTGGAACTCAGTCTGTAGACACTGAACTTAGAAATCTGCCTTCTCCTGCCTCCCTAGTGCTTGGGATTAAAGGTATGTACCCAATGGCTCTTTCTTTTAAAGACAGGTTTCCTCTGTGTAGCCCTGGCTGCCTTGGAACTCACTCTGTAGACCAGGCTGGCTTCAAACTAAGAGATCTGCCTCCCTGGGATTAAAGGCATGGCACTTTTTTTATTTTTTTAAAAAGTAGGGTCTCTTATAGCCAAGCTTGAGCCAAGCTGGCCTCAACTATGCTGTATAACAGAAGACGGCTCTGCACTTCAGCTGTGTGAGACCATTCCTGGGGAGATGTGAACCCCAAGTAGGGAACTGATGATGGACCAGAGTCTGACCTTGTGAATCAGTGAGTTTTACCTTGGTGACATAGGAGTATGGGTGAGAGGTTACCTATAGGTGCAGGAAGGACTCAAACATAGCTGCATGACAAAAGCCCACCCCATCATGGTGACAACTCACAAAGCTGGGGACCTGGAGCAATTGCACAGCCTGTAGGAACTCAACAAAGGAGAGTGACCTTTCTGGGGACTCAGCTAATTGCTTGGCTGGCATCTTAGTCACTGTTTCATTGCCACAGAGACACCTCCTAAAAAAGGCAACTCCTGTGAAAGAAAGCATTCAGTTGGGGCAGGCTTACAGCTTAGAAGCTTAGTCCATTGACAACATGGTGGGAAGCTTGGCACAGCTGGAGAAGTAGTTGAGATCTACATTGTGATCCACAAGCAGAAAGAAATACTGAGCCTGGGTTTTGAAACCTCAAAACCCTACCTCCTACCCCAAGACACATTTCTTTCAACAAAAACATACCTACCCCAACAGGGCCACACCTCCTAATCATTCTCAAAATCCTTCTCAAAGGGGTTGGGGATTTAGCTCAGTGGTAGAGCGCTTGCCTAGCAAACGCAAGGCCCTGGGTTCGGTTCCCAGCTCCAAAAAAAAAAAAAAAAAAGAAAGAAAGAAAAAAATCCTTCTCAAAAAATGCCACTCCCTGATGGCTAAATATTTAAATATATGAGCCTATGGGGCCATTCCCATTCAATCACCACAGCTGGTGATTCTTCTAGGATGTTTGGTCTGAGCCTCTTCAAAGCAGTTCAGTTTGTCTAAGAATAAGTCTCAAGTAAGCAATCTTAACTGTTCACATACTCCTGTAAGGAGGAAGGAGCCTAAAGAATCTGGTCAGTTCTAGGAACTTCCTGAAGCTGACTTGTTTACTTGCTTCCCTCTTTAGGACAACCTATTGTTTTGCTTCCTTGTAAACATCCCGCCCTAACATACCCCAATTTTCATTTCCCTTTTATATCCTATGTCTTAAGAAATTTCCTCCCAGAGGGGAAAGTTTATGTTGTGGGGGGAGGCTACTCCACAACAACTTCTGATCCTCCTTTCCCTATTTCCTAAGTATTGGCATTACAGGTCACCATGCCAGGTGTACACGGTGCTGGGGAAAGAAACCAGGGCTTTCTGCATGCCAGCCAAGCACTCTATCATCTGAACCTTGACTCTTCCTCCAGCTTCCTCTCCTTCTCTGTGTTCTACATAAGCATCACCCTCTGCTCCCTGCCACACCACACCAGCTTTCTGTTCCTTCAGCACTAGGCTGAGCAGGATAAAGCCCCCAGTTTTGCATCACCTGGTATTCCAAGGGCAGCAGGTACATTTCATACAGTCAGAGGCAATTGACTCTCCATTCCAGGTGGTCCAGACGGCTCTGAATAGAGCCACCGGCTCCATATACACAAGCTGGGAATCAACAGTTACTCCAACAGTGGGTCTAGGATTTCCCCAGCCACCTATTGTCCCCAAAATGTCCTCTATGAGTTTTGGGACAGAACAGCAACCTCAGTTTTCTCAGATTTCCCTGAAGTCCCTTAGATTATTTAGTGAGGGAAAGGAGAAGCCAGCCTAGACTGGCTTTGAGCTCAGTACGTCCCTGAGGACCACGTTGAAGTCCTTATCCCCCTGCTTCCACCACACCGTTTCATGCTCCACTGTCTTGAGCCCTCGTCTTCTTGGGAAAGGGCTAATCCTTCAGGAAATTCCTCTGAAAACCTGCAGCTTGTCACCTGCCTCTCTAGATTCATCTATGGGTCCTTTATGAGTAAGGGCATTCTTGTTTGCACGCAAAGTTATCTGTGGAGCACTTGACTGTTATGAACGCAGTGCCACAGAGGCCAGAAGAAGGTGTCAGATGCCCTGGGACTGGCGGTCCATATAGTTGTGACCCATCAAGTGGGTGCTGGGAATTGAACTGGGGTCCTTTGGAAGAGCAGCCAGTGCTCTTAGTCACTAAGCCGTTGCTCCTCCCTCCTCTGTCTTTTGACTGACAGCACAGTTGGGTTCTCCATCTGTCATGCTTCTATTTTTCTATAGCTGTTCACGTCTCTGGATCTGAACGAATGCCACAGACTTCCTGTCGAGAAAATATCTGGGCCAGAGGCCCACGCCCACCCCCACCCCCGAGTTCTGCCTCCTTCCCCACCCACTGTTGCCTATGCAGGAAGACCACAGGCCCAGATTCTCATCTCTGGGACAGAGGTCAAACCGCAGAGTTCCCATGACCTTCAGACCCATGCGGGTGCCTTTCCACCTTGCTACCACCTTGGCAACCTTGGCTGCTGTTGCTGTATCCTGGTCTGCTCCTGTCCAGCTGGTAAGCCTGGAAAACCAGGAAGGGTTGGAAGGTACAGTTGGAGAAGGAAAATTCCAGACTGAGGTGTGGGGTGTGGCTCTTACTGATTTCCAGGTCAGCCTCACTCCCTTCCTTTTCTTTCTTTCTTTCTTTCTTTCTTTCTTTTTTTTTTTTTTTACAAGCCTCTGGTCTGTTAAAACCAAGAAAGCTCCCACCTCTATGTCAGGTCCACTCCTATCCAGCGTACATATCTTCCCTGCAGCTGCTGGGAGCCCTTCTGGAAATTAAATTCTTCATGCCCGCATGCGGGTTCTTTCTTTTTGCATTGCTGGGACTTGAACTCAGGGCCTCCTGAGTACCTCAGAAGTGCTCAGCCAGAGTCACACCACCAGCCTACATAGTATTAAGGGACTTTATGTATTCTTTTTTTATATAATTTAATGTATTTTAATAGCAAACATACAGAACAGCACAGAACACAGACAACATTAAAAATAGGTACTCGCATGTAGGACAACTCCGTTAGAAAAGTACAGTGAATGGATGGAGTCTACTGTGTGACAAAATGCTACAAACACCATTTAGTTGCTGTCAATAAGAAATTTACTTATTTTTAAAAAATCCAAATGCTGGCATTGTCCAGAGCATTTTAACATGTTTATTTATAATTGTTATAAAGTTGAACTGTTGAAATGTGTTCACTGAAACATTTTGCTTGCATCAATGCTTTAACATCTTGCATTTATATTAAAAATTCACACACAAATGAACGTGGAGAAACTGCCAATACCTGATTCTGTCCCCTATGTTTCCACTTGGAATTATAGACTTCGGTACCTTTCACCCCATGGAAAAATATCTAACATTCAGAACTACTGATAACAGGAAGAAGAGGAAAAAAAATTTTTGAGAATGAACTGTTTCCCCTCATAGTGGACTCTTAAGCACGTTCTCCGCGTATGGGGCGTGCTAGCTGGATGTCTTTTGTCATAATTCTTACACGTGTGGCATGGATAGCACACAGGTTGGTATCTTCAAAAGGCCAACCAGATAGGCCTCACTTGCCTCCTGCAAAGCACCAATAGATTCCCTCTGGAAGCGCAGGTCTGTTTTGAAGTCCTGAGCAATTTCCAGCACCAGACGCTGAAAGGGGAGCTTGCGAATCAGAACTTCAGTATGCCTGTGGAGGGCAAAGGTCAATTTTCCAGAGTCAGTTCATTTTCATCATATCCATTGGTCCAGTCCTGGGGGATCAAAACTCGGTCGTCTGGCTTGGATGCAAGTGTCTTTACCTGCTGAGCCGTTTCTTAGGCCCAAAAACATTTATGCACAGTCCGTCCCCCCACCCCCCCGGGTATCAGAGGTCTAATTTGGGTTGGTTACCATCAAGCACCTTTACTTACCAGCTGAGCCATCTCACCAGCCCAGAAATATTTATATAGAGACTCTTGGTTTGCTTCCCAGCCCTGACTAAGAGCAGAAGGCAGTGGATCTGAGGTCTGTATCTATCTAATCCCATCTGCTAGGAAGACTGAGGTGGGAGAATCAAAGTATGAGACCAGCCTGGACAATTTAGCAAGATTCTATGCTTACACTCATGAGTCTCCAAAAGGGCCACACCCACCAAACCTTCCCAAAGAGTTCCACCAAATGGGGACAAAGTATTGAAATATATGATCCAATGGGGGCCATTTTCATGCAGACCACGGACAGGTTTAAGAGTAAGAGCAGCTAGACTCAAGGCTGGGTCACTGTCTTAGGATTTTACTGCTGTGAACAGACACCACGACCAAGGCAACTCTTATAAGGACAACATCTAATTGGAGCTGGCTTACAGGTTCAGAGGTTCAGTCCATTATCATCAAGGTGGGAGCATGGCAGCATCCAGGCAGGCATGGTGCAGGAGGAGCTGAGTTCTACATCTTCATCTGAAGGTTGCTAGCAGAAGACTGACTTCCAGGCAGCTAAGATGAGGGTCTTAAAGCCCACGCCCACAGTGACACACCTACTCCAACAGGGCCACGCCTTCTAATAGTGCCACTCCCTGGGCTGAGCATATACAAACCATCACAGTTACCATCTCTCTGGAGGCTTTGCCAAGTTGCCCAACCTATAGCTGATCCATAAGGCCTACTTACCAAGCATGGAGGCTGGAACCTGGGTGGCTTCATAACCTTGGACAGGATAGCTCGCGTTCTCCAGCCTCAGTTTTTCTCCTGTAGAATGGGCATGACAGTCCACTTTTATAGGAGGGTTGCTGTGAGCCTGGAAATGAGTATGGATTTGTCTTACATGTGTGTACATATACATGCATGTATAACCATATAGCTATGCGTGAACACAAATATGTGTGTAATGCACATGCCGCGGTGAATGTAGTTGTTCTTTGGTATTTAAAAAGGCCTAGTTCTTGGGGGCTGGAGAGATGGCTCAGTGGTTAAGAGCACCGACTGCTCTTCCAGAGGTCCTGAGTTCAAATCCCAGCAACCACATGGTGGCTCACAACCATCTGTAATGGGATCTGATGCCCTCTTCTGGTGTGTCTGAAGACAGCTGCAGTGTACTTACATATAATAAATGAATAAATCTTTAAAAAAAATTTTAAAAAAGGCCTAGTTCCAAGATTACTTCCTGAAGACACCAAATTTCACAGGGGCTTGAGCCTTGTATATAAGATGGGGCAGACTGTGGTGATGTACATCTCCCAGATACTCAGAAAGCTGAGGCCAGGAGGGTGGTATAAGCCCAGGAGTTCAACGTCTGCCTGGGCAAAATAGCATGAGACTGTCTTACAGACGGACAGGTGGGATACTCAGCAGGTGCCTGTCAGCACCTTGTGTCTGTACTGATGTGGGATAACTTCTGGAAAGAGTTTCATCGTTAGGGAACCAAAACTCTAGCACCCATGCCTGGACCAGGCATCTGGACGTCTCCGTGGACAGTGAGCCCTGGGCTAGCCCACGAGTGCTTTCCCATAGGAACAAGCAAAAGCAGCCCAGTGCCTGCACTTTTCGCTTTGTCCATTATTCCCGTTTTGTTATCCAAATCTAAGTCACAGAAAGGTCAAAGGACAGCCTGGTGCTGAGGTTCCAGGGTCACTGTTATATGTGAAATGCACCTCTACTGCTCACCTCCTTAACACCCATCCCCCACCCTGCCCCACTGTCCCACTCCTATCCCCCACATCCCACACCCCCCCACCAACCCCCTTCCTCCCTAACTCCAATAATGCTGCTTCCAAACTTGGGACCCCAGCTGCTGACACTATTTAATGAGATTGTGGACTTCTCCAAGGGGGCATATCCCTTTGGTGTTTTCTTCCTGGCCCTCAACTTGATGGAGGAGCTTCCACAGCAAGTTCCCATAACCACGGAGCCCTTCCTGTTACGGTATGATTAAAAATGAAACATTTCTATCAGTTCCCACAAGCCAGATCCCTGCACTCTGACTGCTACTCTACCACGAGGTCCAGCCGCCCACTCCAGGCTGTCTTTCTTTTAGCCGCCCTCTCTGCACGGTCCCCTTGGCGGTAGTTACCACGCCTGGCACACACACACACACACACACACACACACACACACACACACACCCCGCATTCTGCAGGCCCTGCGTATTCTCACTCCGCACCCAGACGCTGAAAGGGAAACCGCAGTGAAGGCTCTGTGTGGAACGGGATTTTAGGCCTTTGCTGTTGCATCATGGGAAGGCAGCATCTGACCTTTCCACTCGGTGACAACTTAGGTAGAGCCACGCCCATTGCAGCGTTAGAAATAGCTGTGGTGTGAGGTGGGAATTCTGGTTTCCTAAAAAACAAAAAAACAAAAAACAGTTATGTTATGTGACTATGTTTAGTATGGGATATGGGCTTGCCTCATAGCAGGTGACTACGATTTATCTCGTGCACTAGGAGGGGTGTGTTTTTTGCCAGCAGCAGATAGTTTGTTTGGAATTCTGGGAAAATTTGATAAGGGTTGGAAGGGTGATAGATATAAGAATCTAAAAATGAGCTAAGAAATGGCCAACAGTATTTCCCTACTATTGCTGTCTGCTTGTCAGGTATGCAGAGACTTCCTTCAACAAGGGAGGCCATTTTGAGTGGTGGAGACATGAGTGAGCAGGACAGGTCTTGAGCAAGGGGGCAAACAGACTGGGTAGCAATAAGAACAACCTGATGTGGGTTGGGAAGGGGTGCTCAAGTGGCGGGGGGATGTTGAGGAGTGTCCAGGTCTAGAGTACCTAGACCGATCCTGCAGCAGGACCAGGCTTTTCCGAATTGAAGGGCAAGAAGGGGCCACTAAGGCTGAGACAGGAGCCTGGACTGGCTGCCTGCCCTGGAACTGGAGAAGAGTGCAGAAGAGCAAACTGGAAAGTGTGACGCTCTCTCCCCCACACCCCCCTTGAAGAGTTGTCCGTCCTCCACGCCCACTCCATGGTCATATCTTCTTTTCTAGTCCCGATGAGTCGTGATAGGCTGCAGCAGCCAATCAGAGTCCGGAGCTCCCTCTTACCAGCCAATCAGGGTCCGCAGCTCCCTCTTACCAGCCAATCAGGGTCCGCAGCTCCCTCTGATACCAGTCCACACAGGGCTTCAGTGTTTAACTCTGCATCGAGCAGCAACAGCTGCAGCAACGTCAGAATGAGCCAGTAATTCAGTGCAAGCCTGCTGTCCAAGCACTCAGGCTGAGGCAGGAGGATCAGACCAGTATGAGCTACATAGTGAGACCCTTTCCAAAAGGGAGGGAAAGAGGGAGGGACAGAGGGAAGAGAGGAGGAAGGAGGAAGAAGCGCTGGCCAGCCCAAGAGCTAGAGGCCGCTGCCTGTGCCCAGCCATGCTTCTCCAATGGCTTGTAAGCTGAACCTTCCACACAGCAACTCCATCTTCAACTTGACCACTCCTCTTGTGAAGCCACCAATGGGCTACGGGCAGGAAGCATCCCCTGCTAAAACAGCAGGATTTCCAGGCACTCGTTTCCAACATCCTGAGAGTGGTACCCGTCCCTCTCCATGATACAGACATGGCCGCATCATCCTTCTGATGTTTAGGCCTAGATCCTAAGAGGCACCGTTCACTCTTGTCTTGACCTAACACTGATCCCATCAGCTCGAAGAGGCACACTCCATGTGTGGCCACTAGATCATCCAAGGTCACTAGGTTATCATCACTAGCTCTTACCTGTGCTTCCTACCATGACAGTAATGGACTAAATAAACCTCTGAACTGTAAGCCAGCCCCAATTAAATGCTTTCCTTTATAAGAGTCACTGTGGTCAGGGTGTCTCTTCACAGCAACGGAAACCCTAAGTAAAACAGTCGCTTATCTGAGGGAAGACATGGTGCCTGCGGGTTCAGTTAATGGCTACAGGAGATTGTGGCTTGCTTATATCACAGCAGGAAGTGGTGGTAGGCCTGGAAGAGAGGCTGAGTTATCATTCTTAGAGGCCAACCCGAGTGTCCTCTTTACAAATGTCTTTACGAATCATGATCCCCATCCTGAATGTTCCACA
Organism: Rattus norvegicus; assembly: GCF_021556685.1. Taxonomy (NCBI): domain Eukaryota; kingdom Metazoa; phylum Chordata; class Mammalia; order Rodentia; family Muridae; genus Rattus; species Rattus norvegicus. The sequence goes on from NC_141534.1 coordinate 97,300,756, forward strand.
ACCCCCAACACAGCACTCCTCACTGAGGACTGAGTGCTCAAACGTATGAGCCTGGGAGGGACAGTTCACATTCAAACGATCTTAGAGTATGTGAGGTAGGAGCTAGAAGCTGTCTGGGGACAGTCGCAGCATAGGGACAGAAAGCCCTGAGTGAGCCGTGGTCCAAAGTAGCCAGGGGGGCCAGAGTGACCATGAGGAAACCAAATAAGAGCCGAGATAGAGAATGAGGTCTAGGCAGTTGGCAGGACCCAGATCCCGTGGACTCCTAAGCCATGTCAGGATGCAGAATGGTGGCCAGGGAATGAGGGGGAAGCAGAGGTGGGTACAGTTTGGTGAGTGGAAAAGGACTGTGGGAAGGGATACCCATTAACTGCTCTCAGCGCAGTGCGAAGTCCGGGAAGGGACACTACCTGCAGGGAACACTTACCTTTCCCGGAAGAATCGTTGCTGCTGTGGAGAAAGCTTTGAGCTGGAGACATAGATCTGCTATGACACACTTGTCTGTTACGAACGGGTCCTGAGTGCATTCCCCAAACACTGCAGAAACAAAGGGAAAGAGATAAATACCCCAAGGATGGGGCTGGAGAGATGGCTGAGCTGTAAAGAACACAGGCTGCTCTTCTAGAAGACCAGAGTTCAGCTCCCAGAACACAGGGGACAGCTCGCTGCCACTTGTAACTCCAGTGCCAGGGGATCCAATGGGATCTTATGTCTTCTCTGACCTCCAATGGCACCATCCATGCATCTGGTACACATTCATGTGCATGAAAATCTTCAAATTTTTTTTTATTTCTGTTGAAGTGAGGTCTGGTTCTACCTCCCAACCCATAGTCCCCAAAATAAGCTCAAAATACATTGACAAATACCTTGGCCACAGAGCCACCTTCTCTGACTAGATCATTACTTAAAATAACCCATGCATCCTAATTTACATTCTGCTATGTGGCTGGTTACCTGTGCTCGGGCACCGTGAGTCTGTCACCTCACAGCCAGGGTGAATCTGCTGTTCCTCGCACAATCCCAGAATCCTTTTGGCCTAATGGATGTCCCACCTCCTATTTCCTGCCTAAGCTATAGGCCATCACATTTATTATTGACGGGCGCCACACCCGTACGGACACAAGATATTTTCTCTATGGGTTTGTTTGATTGTTTTCGTTTTTTGAGACAAGGTTTACTGTGTATCCCTGGCTGTCCTGGAACTCACTCTATAGACCAGGGTGGCCTCAAACTCAGAGATCCGCCTGCCCTCTGCCTCCCAAATGCTTAGATTAAAGGCTTGTACCACTATTGCCTGGAACATTTTTTTTTTAGGAAAGAGTTTCTTTTTTTTTTTTTTTTTTTATTAACTTGAGTATTTCTTATATACATTTCGAGTGTTATTCCCTTTCCCGGTATCCGGGCAAACATCCCCCTCCCCCCTCCCCTTCCTTATGGGTGTTCCCCTCCCAACCCTCCCCCCATTGCCACCCTCCCCCCACCAGTCTAGTTCACTGGGGGTTCAGTCTTAGCAGGACCCAGGGCTTCCCCTTCCACTGGTGCTCTTACTAGGATATTCATTGCTACCTATGAGGTCAGAGTCCAGGGTCAGTCCATGTATAGTCTTTAGGTAGTGGCTTAGTCCCTGGAAGCTCTGGTTGCTTGGCATTGTTGTACATAGGAAAGAGTTTCTGATGATACATTTATGTATATAATACCCCAACCCTTGCCAGGGTCTGGAGAGATGAGATGACTCAGAAATTAAAAACACAGACCTAAGTTCAGTTCCTAGCATCCACATCAAATGACTTATAATTAATTTCCTATTAGTCTAGCTCCAGGGGAACAGACACCTTCTCTGGCCTCCAAGGACACCTACGTCCATGTACACTCGCGTACACACACACACACACACACACACACACACCACACATACACACTTGCATGCATGCTTGCACAAGTAGATTTGTTTCAAAAGTTAATCTAAACATACCACCCAGTAAAGTTAAAGGCAAGCAAAGATACCCTCAGCTAATATCTTAGTTAGGGTTTCTACTGCTGTGATAAACGCCGTGACCAAAAGCAACTTGGGGAGGAAGGGGTTAATTTGCCTTACACTTCCAGGTCATCTCTGAGGGAGGTCAGGACAAGAACTCAAGGCAGGAACCTGGAGGCAGGAAGTGAGGGACAGAGGATCCGGAGGAATGCTACTTACTGGCTTGCTCCCCACGGCTTGCTCAGTCAGCTTTCTGATGAGACCCTGAGACACGGACCCAGCTTGACACACCCACCTGCAGTAGGCTGCATCTCATGCCAACTGTTAGTCATTAAAATGTCTGCACAGAGTTGCCAACAGGCCCATGAAGGCATTTTCTCAACTGAGATTCCTCTTCCCACGCGCTGATAAAACCAACCTGTTGTAGAACTATTTGATCTCAATTCAGGGTTTCTACTCCGCTTATGACCATTTAGAATCCAGATAAATCACACACACGCAACTTTTATATTTATAATAAGCCTTAAACAGCACTAGAGCTGGGCAGATACCTACCCTCTGTGCCACTAGAATCTACTTTCCTATCCATAACCCTGAGTTATTACTTACTATGTTTCATCTGGGCTGCTCTTGACTCCTAACCCAAGGTGTCTTTCTCCCCTCTCCCCTCTTCTTCCTCTCTGTGGTTCTGGAACCCTAACCCCCACCTATGTCTCTTCTTCCCAGCTATTGGCCGTTAGTGTCTTTATTCACCTATCAGAAATAACTTGAGGGCAAGGTCACATAGTGTCACTTGGGTCAATGGGCAGACAATCTCATCCCTGGGGCAAGCAAGTCTTGGACGCCTGCGCTTAGTATCACAGTACCTAACAGTAAGCCGAACCTCAACAGCAGCCGGCAAGGCTAATGCTGTCAGGTCACGCAGGGTTAAAACCTGGAACCTGGCAGCCCCAACCAATCAGAAAGGGTCTCTCGCCCTCAATGGCCAGTCAAAGCGACAAGCAATGGCCAAAATGAGGGAAAGCTATTTGTTTCACGTGGCTACACCGGGAAGAGGAATACAGATGTCCAGTGATGCCCAAGTTCATTTTCTTGGGGGTCCTGTGTGAGATTTCGGTTTAAATAAAGGGACAAAGGTCTGCCTAACTGAGCAGTCTTGGCTCTGAGAGTGAGTCTGTCCATCACTGATCCATCGCTGTCTGGATCCTCCTCCCCTACAAAGGTCTCTGACAAGTTGTTAGAGTTGTGTGACATTCTTTGAGTGGAGACAAGCTTCCCCTCCAGCCAGCATCTGACTTCATTCAGTGTTTTCCTAGCATGAGACACCTACAAAACTTCCAGTTCCTTGGGTGTCAGGGATACCCCCCTCATCCTCCCACCCTACCCCCTATGTCCCCAGCCTCTATCCCCACCCCACCTCAGTTCCTCAACCCCATCCCCATCTCCCCAAACCCCAGCCTTGAAATGATTAAACCTGTTTTTCTGCCCAACCTGTGACCCTAAGGGCAAATGATTCTGTACTGCCTGCTCCAGGAATGGCAATCATGCCTTTGTTTCAGGAGACCATCATGACTGTTAGCATGTAGGCTGCAGGCTGTTCTGCTGGCCTGCCTTTGGTGACCTAGCAATTGCTAACCATCATAACCTGCCTTAGCTGCCACTTCCACCAGTGTGGGCTGCATATAAAAGAGAACTCTAGTTCTCTCTCTCTCTTTTTCCATCAGACAGTTCTCTCTCTCCCTGTCTGTCCTTCTCTGCCTTACCCTCCCTTTTCTGCCCTCATGGCTCTGCTCCCCTCTGTCTGCCTGACTATATGTCCACTCCTCTGCCTCAACCTCTTTCCCAGGCCCTGACTCCCCTCACTTCCTCCAATAATCCCCCTTTATACTAGATCTGCTGCATGCATAATTTCTCAGGGGTACACCTGGGAAGGGCCACCATGGTACCCCTCCCCATGTTATTCTTCATAACAAGGACTAATTTGTTATGCATATATTCTGTTCCTGTAACCCTTCCTGTTTTATCTGCCAGATCCCCCATTTGGAAAGCTCCCTACCCCTGAGATATAAAAACCTCGCTTCCCTCCCATCCTGGGCTCTCTTTCTAAAATCTTGACTTGGGGTGAGACTGGCCTGTCCCGGGTTCACCTCTAAAATAAAGCTTGCTTGAACTAGACAATCACGGACTTGGTCTTTCTCCTTGAGATTTTTTTTAGGCTTAGCACTGCCGTGGCAAGCCCCATGCCACACGTTGTCCAGCCACACTCCCTTCACCCACGTTGTCTGCTGAATAAACAGGACCCATGTACATAGAGAAGAAGTAGGGCTTAGCCGCCAGCCTCATGGTGGCTGCATCTCATGGGTCACGTAGCTTGTGAGACCTGCCCATGACACAATGTAGCAGCATCTCTGGGCTATTTAAATCCTGTCTCCTTCTGACTGCTAATGGGTGGATAACTCTCTGGGGAGTGCAGACTCTCTTAGCTTATCTTAGCAGGGCAGGCCCACAGCGCTGATTCTTAATTGCAGCAACTGAAGCCAAGTTTGGCTCATTTAGGGCCTTAATGATAAGACGTTGAGTGGCTTGGAGATTTTCCAAGGAATAAAGGAAGCTGTGCAGCCAGGGCCAGATGAAAAGTCTTCTGACTAACACAGTCCAGTGAAGACCTCCATGTACACCTGTATTTGGACAAGCTGCAGGTTCACGTGTCCAGTAATTCTTGCTTTCTCTTTCTTGTGCTATGAGCTTCGGGTGCAGACTTCCACTCTCCAGTTGGATAAAACCAGGGATCGTGGAGAGCACGGTCCAGCATCTCTGATGGAAGATGGACTCTGTTTCCTGCTCAGATCCACACCCCGATGGTTCCCTGAACATGAGATGCAGGTACTAGACTGCATCAGAAGTTGAAAGAGGGGGTTGGGGATTTAGCTCAGTGGTAGAGCGCTTGCCTAGCAAGCGCAAGGCCCTGGGTTTGGTCCCCAGCTCCGAAAAAAAGAAAAGAAAAAAAAAAAGCTGGAAGAGTGAGTGTCCATCGGGAAATGTTTGGACACAGCAGAAGTGAGTCCTGCTGTCTCACAGCCCAGCCTGGCTCTGTTCATTTCCTCTGCCCCCACACCCCCGGCTGTGGATGCAATGGGTTCCTGCTGGCCCCCTCTCCTGTACCCTCCCCTCCCTCCTGCCTCATGTCTTTCCTACCACGGGAGACTGTACTTCTGCAAAGTGTACACCACGAGAAGCCCTTCCTCACTGGAGTTGCTTCTTGTTGGTATTTTGTGATAACAACGAGGGAGCAGGTTAAAGTAAAAGGAGGGCGACTTAAAGATCAAGCTTGGAAGAGTCGGAGAGGAAGGGTGCATGAGGACAGTTGTCCTGGCAGCATTTGGGGGTTAGAGCAGGCAGATCAGGGGTTCATGGTCAACCCTAGAGGCAGAAGGCCCTTCTTATAAACAGAGCACCAGGGCCAGCAAGTTGACTCAGTGTTAAAAGAGTATGTTGTTGGGCTGGAGAGATAGCTCAGTGGTTAAGAACACCGACTGCTCTTCCTGAGGTCCTGAGTTCAAATCCCAGCAACCACATGGTGGCTCACAACCATCTGTAATGAGATCTGATGCCCTCTTCTGGTGTGTCTGAAGGCAGCTACAGTGTACTCATATACAATAAAATAAAATCTTAAAAAAATAAATTTAAAAATTTAAAAAAGAGTATGTTGTTTTAGATCTCCACAGGCAGCTTAGAGGACACAGAAGGCAGAGAGGGGAGTGGGGTTTCTTTACTGTGCCTTCACTTCCAGCTGCCAGGGCTGCAAAATGGAGTCTGGTCCCTTGAACTCACAGGGTGGAAGGAGAAAACTGATTTCCAAAGTTGGCCTCTGCCTATGCACCATCATTCACACACACACACACACACACACACACACACACACACACACACACGGATGTGCGTGCTAGGGTATTGGGACAGCATGTAATAAAAAACAAAATGAGGCACTAAGGAGTATAGTGGTCATGAAATCGAGGCAGGCTCTGAGTGTGCCAGCCACAGGGAGGGGGCCTGCAACCCCAGCAGTGTCTCTCAGAGGCTAACTCAGCCTAGGCCATTTTCCAACCTTTCTTTTATTTTCATGTTTTATGTGTATGGGTGTTTTGCCTACATGTCTGTTGTCCCATGTTCATATAGTGCCCATGGTAGCCAGAAAATGGTGTCAAGTTCCCTGGAACTGGAGTTACAGAAGGCGGTGAGCCACCTCATGGTTGCTGGGAACTGAGCCTGGGTTCTCGGCAACAGCAACAAGTGTTCGTAATCACTGAGCCATCTCTCCAGTCCCCACTTCCCTTTTTTCTAGTGCTCAGTTTCTAGGGGGAAAAAAAGTGATAACTGCTAAAACGGGGTTACCTAACCACACAGTTATTACATGGTCATGTCATAGTCTTACCGGGAAATAAGGGAGGAGCCGAGTCGCCTGCAGCGTATCAGTAGTTCTAAGATTTTACTCGGTTTGGGGTCAGTCAAGAGCTGAGAATGGACTGTGGATTTAAAACTTGGGTCTTCTAGTGTGTCTCAGTCAGGGATCACTGTGCAAAAGCAATGAATGGTGAGGCCTGGCCCAGATGCCCTGAGGCCGCCATTAGGGCTCTGTTGTGAGCAGTAGCACTGGACCAGCCAGCCAGGATCTTCACTGGATACTAATGGAGATACTGCATGCCCAAGAGGAAATTACAGCAGAACTCTGTCCTACTAGAGAAACAGCTCTTGAAAACCTCCTCCCTCCTTCCCAATAAATGTGTTATACCATGGAGTTTCAGTTTGTTTTGTGGGGAAAGAAATTTGACTCGGGATCTTATGCATGCTAGGCAAATACTCAAACACTGAGCCACTCCCCCAGCCCCTCATTGGGGGATTCTAGGCAGGGGCTCTACCACTGAGCCACACCCCCAGCCCCTCATTGAAGGATTCTACTTCTCTGCTGACTGAGAAGGAGGTGCCTTCATGTTCAGTGATGTATTCTTCAGTCTGGCTAATAATCTCCCTGTGTTTTCAAGCAACTTGCATCTCTCTCTCTCTCTCTCTCTCTCTCTCTCTCTCTCTCTCTCTCTCTCTCCCCCTCTCCCCCCCACCCCCCACCTCACTGTCTAGTCTAACTCAGTATTCTGTTTTCTTTCTATTACTGTGGGTAAACACTTTGAGTTGCATCATCTTAGAGGAGGAAAAGATTATTTCAGCTTGTAGACCACAGTCCATCACTGAGGCAAATCAGGGCAGTAAAGGAGGCTGCCTCACTCACAGGGTCAGCCACCTGCCTAAGAAGACAGCGCTGTGATGTCACCGGTCCTGAAGCCTCTAGTCTCTCTGTGAGCACTACTCTTACGTACACAACCCCCCTTTTCCATAATTAAAAATAAAACTAGGGCTGGAGAGATGGCTCAGTGGTTAAGGGCACCCGACTGCTCTTCCAAAGGACCTGAGTTCAAATCCCAGCAACCACATGGTGGCTCACAACCATCTGTAATGAGATCTGATGCCCTCTTCTGGTGTGTCTGAAAACAGCTACAGTGTACTCATATATATAATAAATAAATAAAATATTAAAAAAATAAAACTAAATCTTAAAAAAAAAGAACAACTGTTTAAAACTCTGTTGACGGAAATAAGGATCCAAGCGTGTGTTCACACCTGCCATCCCTGCATCCCCGGTGTAGGGGCAGGAGGACCAGAATTGAAGGCAATCTTTGGCTACTTAGGGAGCTCAAGGGCAACCTGGGCTACATAACACTGCTGATGCATATTTAACGTACCAAAGCAGGCCTGGCCTCCTGATATCCCTCAGGGACCCTTACTCCCTACCTGTTATAGGGTATGGCTAGCACACCCTGCCCTCTACCCTGAACTGCCAACTAAGGGGGCTTCTCCTCCCCCAGAGGCTTTTTCCTATATCATCTAAACACATTGGTCTCTCCCTATGTGCACATACTCTTTCTCTTTCTCTTCCCCTCTCCTCTGCCTCCCTCCCCGAGGTGACTTCCTTGGCCTTGTTCCTTTTGATCAGTGAATCTACCTGAGGGCTGACGACCTCCCCCCCCAATCTGCCTTTATATACTCTAATCTGGCTTGAGTTGGCTCATTTCACCAATGGAGAATAATTTATTAGAGACCTTGTCTAAAATAAATAAACAAAAAAATAAAGGTATCCCAGGTATGGATGCAGAGGTTGGCGAATCTCTGATTTCAAGGCTAGCCTGTGCTACATAGTGAGACTAGGGCTAGAGAGAGAGAGAGAGAGAGGAGAGAATAGATGATAGATAGATAGATAGATAGATAGATAGATAGATAGATAGATAGATTATATAGATAGGTAGATAATAGATGATATATAGATGACAGACAGACAGATGATAGCTAGAACTGTTAGACCTGAGGGAGAAACTTATTTCCACGACCATCTGGTTTAAAAACTGTATTAAGAACTGAACAGTCAGCTACCTCTCTCCAAGTAGGAATTTCAGAGGGCGACCCCTCACTGACTTTTGAGGTCTCTTTTATGGAAAAGGGTTAGGGTTAGTAGAAAACAGCTATTGAGATCATTGGACAGAAGACTGGGGGACCCAGGGCTTAAGGCTGCCTGTGGGGAGGGTAAGTGTGGGAACTGCATCACAGGGACGGAAGGTATCTAGGTTCCTCGGAAGACACATTCTAAGGGCAGTCATATATCTCGGGTTCAGGAGTTTAAGCAAGGTCAAGGAGTGGGCGTCCGTCCACCTTGGGGTCAGAAGTTCAACATAGGTTGAGACACATGGGTTGCAGGCTACACCAGGTTTAGGGAACAGAAACTCATTCTTGTAAGGTACGGAGACTTAGTAACAACTTAGGACAATGTGGCTCCCCTTTGGTTTCACAAAAACTAAAAGCAACTCAGGGAACTACAACAAACTCCAGTAGTATGAGATGTATAGAAGAAGAAAGCCTTCCCCAGGGAACAGGAGGGAACTCAGAGCTTCCAATGTTTCAGGAAAACCATCAGGCTAGCAGGACTAGCAGACTGAAAGATGCCAAGCTTTCCACACAGAGGATCTTCACCAAACTCTTGCAAGTCAAATAAGGAAAAGCAATTACAGGAGGAAATGCAAATGACTCTCATTCATTATGCAAATATTTCCTCCCAGGGCTTACTTTTACTGTGAATCAGACCCAGACCTCAGTGAAGCTCCCTACCAGCCAGCTATACCCAGAGCTCCACCTCGGGTCTCCCTCAGGGAGATTGGAATTAGAATAATGAAGACTAATGAATTCCTGGGGTCGCTAGTCTGGGCTGTCCTGCCTGGCTCTATCCTGGGCATTTCCGTGAGGATATTCTAGAATAAGATTTACACTTAAGAGGTGGTGTGTTGCAGTGCGGGTGGACCTCATCCAGTCAGTCAAAGGCCTAACGAGGACAAGAGGCTGACCTCCTCCAACAAGGACTTCACCAGCAGAAGGCATTGCTGTTCACTTGCAACTCCAGCTCTTTCCGGTTTGCCCCTAGTCACCTATGCACATAAGCCAGTGAGCATGTGTCAATGCTCTGGAGAATCCTAACACCCGCAATTACCAAGTTTTAAGGATCAAGTTTAAAAGCTGCTCACTAGGGGTTGGGGATTTAGCTCAGTGGTAGAGCGCTTGCCTAGGAAGCACAAGGCCCTGGGTTTGGTCCCCAGCTCCAAAAAAAAGAAAAAAAGCTGCTCACTACACGGTATTTTCTCTTGTCAGCAGAGTCGCAGGTATGCTGCAAAAGATCAATATTTTAAGTCTGTGCAGCATTTCTAGTTGGGGAATATGGGGCCTCAAACCTGGGACAAGTGGCCCGGGTGCCTAGTTAACATGTCAAAGCAGACCTAGTTGCCAGGTTCTCCCAGCATCCCTCAGTCCCTACCCCTTATGGGGTGTGGCTGACAAACCCTGTCCCCACCTAAACTTCTCCAGCCCAGGTGCTGGGCTGGCCTTCCCTTTTCCTCATATAATCCAGCCCTTTTGGTTATCTGCCCTTTTTTGGTCTACCCTTTACCCTCCTGCTCTCTTGGCTCCCCCCCACCTCCCCTTTCCTCACCTGGCTCAGGGTCATGTCCACTCTGGACTCTGCCAGATGTGTTTGTCTCCGGCTATACTCTTCCTCATATCCACAATAAACCTTCTCTTCCACCATACCTAGGAGCAGTCATGTTCTTCCTTTTTGTATCTCTTTTTTTTTTTTTTCATTCAGAGAGATGGCTCAGAGGTTAAAAGGAATTTAGAGTGCCCTCTGACCTCTATGTGTACACACACAGAGAGAGAGAGAGAGAGAGAGAGAGAGAGAGAGAGAGAGAGAGAGAGACACACAGAGAGACAGAGACAGACTCACGCAAGCATGTACCTGTGTACTACATTGTGAGGCTGTGCCTCAAAACAGTAAAAACCGGCGATGGTCTTAGTACCAAGGATAGCCATGGTGTAGAGAAACCGTAGTTGGTATTGGCTGCTGTAAGCTCCTTGTTCAGTGAGAAGAGTCACATCCCACAAATGAGTACACAGAAGTAAATCCTAGTCACAATGCAAGGTGAAATCACATCAAAGAGAAAGGACATTTGAGGTTGGGCAAGCAGGCAGCACTGCCTCTCCACAGAGGTTCACTCAGAGGTGAACCAGCCAGACAACAATGGGGTGGAAGCGTTGTGGAGACCGCGCGCTGGTCATTTGCGGGAAATACAAATGCTGTGTGTCTCCTCTCTTATCTGGAGTCGAGATCTTAAAAGGGAAGTGACAGAAGTAAAAAGAAAATGACTTGGGTGAAGGAAGGGGACGTACAGGAGCGAGGAGAGAGTAAGAGACAAGGAGAGAGTCAGGATGAGCAAAGGACATTGTATACAGGTTTGAACGTGTCAGAGCCACACCAATTCCTTTGCACAATTAGCATATCCTTAAGAGAATAAAACTAGGGGCTGGAGAGATGGCTCAGGGATTAAGGGCACTAGCTGCTCTTCCAGAGGACCTGGATCAATTCCCAGCAACCACATGGCGGCTCACAATCGACTACAACTCTAGTTACAGGGGATCTGATGCTCTCTTCTCGCCTCCCTGGGCACCTGGCGTGCAAGTGAGGTGCAAGGGGTGCATACACATGCATGCAGGCAAAACCGTACATATAAAATAATTTTTATTTTATAGAAAGAAAAAGAAAGGAAAGGAAAGAAAATCTGGTACGTACCTATAACCCCATCACTCAAGGTGCTGGAGTATCATTGTGATTTTGAGACTAGCCCGGGCTACACAGTCAAAACAAGGACAGACACGCACGCACACGCAGGACTTGTGTTCTCCATTTCTGTGAGTAAGGGACACGGTCCTCAGAGAAGCTCTGCAGGGTGAGCAGAGACTTTGACTGAGACCAGAGCCTGGTAAGAACACTTTTGAAAAGTGAGCAGGTCCCTTGCCCCTCTTAACAGTGGGAACATGTTCTGAGAAACCGAGTTAGTGGACACCACAGAGTGACTCACATAAGCTCCAATGTGAAGGTCAGCCCCTCCATGGGGCTTTTTGAGGCAATAAAGGCATAACTACGGTTTGATGCTGCAAGCCTACGATTCCAGCACTTGGGAGGCGGGGTGGGGTGGGGGGAATCTTGATGAGTTTGGCACCGGTCCAGGGTACATAGCAAGATTCTGGTTCAAAATAAGGGGACTGTGGGGTGGCTGTCAGCAGGTGAAGGTGCTTGCTGCAGGGTGTGGTCCCTTGGGTTCAACCCCAGGGACCCACATGGTCAGGGAGAGAGCTCATTCCCTCCACATATGCACCCACACACGCTCCTCCGAAACAAGCAGATACACTGTCAATCATTACAATAAAACAATGCTGGCATCTGTACGACGCACAAGGATGGGGTAAGGAGCTGTATTGTGGGAAGTTTTGTTCCTGGGTGTGGTCGGCTGGAGCCTGTGACCCCAGCCCTTAGAAAGTGAAGAAGGAAATCAGTCAGGAGTCCAAAGTCATTCTCTGCTACATGCTGAGCTTGAAGCCAGCATGCACAGTACACAAGACCTGGGTTCAAAAGCAAAACAAGACAGAAAATTTTAACTTTAGTTTTGGGATATTTATCTATTGGCTCATTTGAGTGAGGCTTGGAGTCTGTGTGTGGAGATCAAAGGATGACTTAGGAGAGTTAGCTCTTTCCTTCCATGTGGGTTCTGGGAATCAAATTCAGATCTTCAGGCAGGAGATACCAGATGTCAACGCCTGACTTTCATGTGCATTTGTGTATGGGCACACACAAACAAGTGCACACACACACACACACACACACACACACACACACACACACACACACAAAACCTTACCGAGGCAAGAATATTCATTCACCCTAAGCTTATAGCTTTGACTCAGGACTTGCCATTCCAGCTCTATCAAGTTACAGAATTTCTCCATTGCTCAGTAATGTCCCGGGGGCATCTCCCCTGTCTCTATTTCCATTTTAGCTATTCCAAGCCCATGACAACCACTGATCTGCTTTCTGTCAAGGGGTACCCCAATAAAACCAAAGGATAGTTGAAACCAAATATGTGGAGTCCTCCTTGGAGCTCAAGAGCAAACAGAGCAGCAAAAAGAGGCTACAGCAAGGAAGGTCTTCTGCAGGGCAGTGGGTGGGGACAGCAGTGCTCTGGTTAACTTTCTAAGGATACGCTGATATGTTATGCAGTGACATGATGTGACAGCATGATGCAGAGGGCCCATGCACAGGCATTGCCTTCTGAGGTACTGGCCATTCGATGGGTCTCGTATAAAATAAAGTTTATTTGGGGCATTAGAAGGGGGCTGAGAAAGGAGGAGAGGCAGAGAAAAAGAGGGGACAGAGAAGGACAGAGAGGAGAAAGAAAGAAGGGAAGAGGCCAGCTGGGAACATGTAGAGAGAGAAGAGGGGGACAGAGAGGCAGAGAGGGAGAAAGAGAGAGAGGGAGAGGGAGAAGAAGAGAGAGGGAGAGGGAGAACAAGCAAACAATCTTTTTATAGCAAGCCAGGCGGGCTCCTACCTGGCTGTTGCTAGGTAACTCTTGGGTGGTGCCTAGAAGAAATGCTAATGTTCCTCCATTTTGGTTTAATTAAAAATTGAGAAACTAGGAAGAGGTGCCGGTAAGCAGGAGTAGGGTCATCATGATCTTTACCTCCTTCCTGCTGACTTTGGGGCAACAATTTTGTCTCTGAGAAACCTAAGGAAATGAGAATGGGGACGTTGGTCCAGACTCAGGAGGGTTGGCTGTTTCATTGCTGTCCAGGGTCTGTGGGACCATCTGCTGGTAGGAGGGTGAAGGCCCAGTAGAAGCGTCTGTGGGAGTAGATTGGAGCTTCTGTGGGTTGCTTCTCTGGAGCTGTCCTGGATGTAGATTTTTTAGTAAACGCCTGGATTTGACAAGATGTTGAAACACATATATTTATCAGAGGCAGAAAATAAAGTTAGGTAGGTTTGGGGAAAAAAAACTTCGTTTTAGGTGTACATTTGGTATCCTTAGGTTTTGGTGGTTGGGGTAAGGGGAGTCCCAAAACCAGGGACCAGGGGAGGAATCCCACCCTCTGGAATAGGCAACAGGTAGGAACTTATTGGCTGGCATGTGTACTTATCTAGATGGGACCTGTTTGGTCCATGAGAAGAGAGAGATCTGAGTGGGTTTCCTTATAAATATACAAAAGAGATAAATTTGTTAACAGCATGAACAGTCTTTAAGATGAGCTGAGGGAAGACCAAAACCTTTTGTGGAGCAGAAGGGATTTTTTGTGGAGCAGGAGGGGATTTCCTCCTCTGTCTAGAAGACTGAATGAATACTAATTTAGCAAAAATGAAAAACATTTTTAAGTTTACGTTTAAAAGACAAATAAAGGAAACTTAAAAATTTGACCTTGTGAATATGCCAGTTGGTCGTATAGATTTAACATGAGAAACACCTTAAGTCTATAGTTAAAAAACAACCAAGGGAAACTTAAAATCTAAACGTGTGATTATGAAAGTGGATCACATAGTGGAGTGTTTTATTAGAGTTAGGCTAATTTATCAGTACTCCATTGGGGTAGGATCTTGAGCCTGTGAAGTCTCAATATAAGAGTGTTATAGCAAGGGGAAGAAATATGAAGCACTTTATGCCTTAAGTCATTTATCATCATTTAAGTTCGTGTGTCCTTCAACCTCTATATCTTATGATTATTGATCTTAAAACACCTTTCTAGACCCTCACTGAGATCTTCACAACCGAAGCCTTTTATTTGATTATTGACCATGAGACACGGGGTTAATCACTGGGAAGCAGTCACTGCAAACTGGGTTTTTTTTAGAGAAGTAAGTAGCAGGTGACATTTGCGGAAGGCTACTTGTGAAACTTGTCTACCTTTTTATCATGCAGCCTGTGAGAAAGGCAAACTTGTCTGCCATTTTGATATGAGATCTGGTAGTCTCCGGTAGTTTAACAAACTGACTAATGAACTGATATGGTGGAAGAGTACCGTGGGGTAAGGATCTAGTTGTCTGTTTTCTTTTTTTTTTTTTTTTTTTTTCGGAGCTGGGGACCGAACCCAGGGCCTTGCGCTTCCTAGGTAAGCGCTCTACCACTGAGCTAAATCCCCAGCCCCTAGTTGTCTGTTTTCTAACTGTCAATGTAATCAGAAAGCTGGGGAGAATAAATTATAATCTAGATATTATATAATAATTAAAGTGACAGCATTGGTCTATAGTCCGCTCCCTAAATAGTTTTCCCCAGGTCCTTATGGTCTTCATCACAACTTGGGCAGAGGTAGTCTGGTCATCAGGCCCAGAAGATAAGAGGCCTTTCCCTGTGGAGGACGAACATGGGAGAATTGCCTCACCTTATCTTAGGCAATATGAGACATTTAATTCTCTAGGTATTGTCTGTTTGTCCACAGTTTAGGCCGAGCCCTGGCAGTAGGCAGGGCAATAGAGCAGTGTGTCTCAGTGGTTATCTCACCCCAATCCAGATAGAGTCCTTGGTCGCTGTGCCCATATCTTCTGGCAGACCTTTGTGGGTCACTGTTAGGATGTGGGAGTCTCTGTCTGTCTTAGTAAGCCTAAACACTTAACGTTCTATTCAGCAGATCTCTGACAAGATTGAGAATTAGTATCTGTTAAGTATACCTGAGTTAGACAATTTGTGTCTGTTTTTAATTATTTGCTCTAGATTGTATCTAACAAAAAAAAGGTTACATTGAAACTTAACAGTAGCAAAAAGACTAAACATATCTTTAAGGCAGTGGTCTTCAGTTTTTTTAATGTTGTAAATCTTTAAAGTAATACTAAAATTACTATTTACTGAGTCAGGATAGAAACTGCATGAAAAGCTTGTCTTAACTGAAAAGTATCTTGGGATAAATTTTTTTTTTTTAAAGTCAGGCTCTTCTCAAGTAAGGCGGTGGAGCAGTGACTGCCCATAATAAAGATGGTGGACAGTCATGTGATCGCCCTTAGCTAAGATGGCGCTGAAACTGTAGCTCCACTTCTCTTCCCCTACCCTTACCAAAGGTGGCGGGGATCACACGTTCTATGAATGGAATGTTCTTAGAATGGAATGGCTCTTTTAAAAAAATAATTTATTTAATACGCCGTCGCTGTCTTCAGACACATCAGAAGAGGGCATCAGATCCCACTACAGATGGCTGTGAGCCACCATGTGGTTGCTGGGAATTGAACTCAGGACCTCTGGAAGAGCAGTCAGTGCTCTTAGCCGCTGAGCCATCTCTCCATCCCCCAGGAATGGCTTTTATTTACAGAAGTGTGGTGATGTAAGAGACAAATTGTTAGACATATAAAGAGACAAACAGACATTTTTCTCCCTGACAGGCAGGACATTTTGTGCCTTTGAGGAGATCTCTCCCTGCAACTGCAGTAGCCCCTGCTACCATGTTGTGCCAGGCTGAACCTCCAGGCAGGTCTGAAGCCAGCACACAGCAGTTGCTCCGGCTAGGGATCTAGTAACTGTCCAGCCCTTTTAAGGCTTTTTGTCCAGTTTAAGACTGCCCCTTAGGGGTTGGGGATTTAGCTCAGTGGTAGAGCGCTTGCCTAGGAAGCGCAAGGCCCTGGGTTCGGTCCCCAGCTCCGGAAAAAAAAAAAAAAAAAAAAAAAGACTGCCCCTTAGAGTAACCGTTTGGCAGCAGCGGTGTGGCAGAGAAAGTGAAGTTCGAAACAAAATCTGGAGAATGTTTTCAGGAGCAGGGAGTGAGAGTGAGAGAGCAAGTCTACTGGATCAAGGAGAGGACGTGAGTCGAGGGTCAGGAAGAATAAAGAGGTTTGGCGTGAACGTAGGGAAAAGCCTGTGCATAGAAAACCTTCCATTTTTCTGGGAGCAAGAGTTATAAAAGCTTCTTCAAAAAGGCTGCTAAGTGGCCATTCACAGGTATCATCTAGTGGGTATTGGGGCCCAATTTAGTGTGTGAATTTGGAAGCCTTTAAGTCCAGAAAGCATCCCATAGGCAGTCTGGAGGTAATGGGAAGAGGAGAGACCCACGCAGTCAGAATAAAAGTTATTATTTCTATCACTTGGGGCTGGGGGCTGGGACCCAAGAGAGACCAGGTCACCCAGTACTGGCATTTTTGAGCAAAAGGGGAAGAGCCCTGTCCCAAGGAGAGAGAAATCTTACCCAAGGTAAGAGGTCCTCAGGCAGGAGATCACGGAGAAGGGTCAGCCGTGAAGACTGTGAATACCTTTGTCCCTGAGGACACCAGAGGGTGACTGGGAGCTCAACAGCCCTCTCTAGGGACTATTTACACTGACCAGCGGGGTAGATTACCAAAGCGCTGATGTTTGGATGGGGAGATTTAGCAATCCAATGACCAGAAACTCCATGGGACAGTGAGACCGTGAACCTTCAAGTTTACAAATCCCAGTCTTGGGACCATTAATGTGTTTTGTGAAACATGGTATGATGCAGCAGGAGGCGGTGTCTTATCGGATGCTAAGGCATCCCCCCCCCCCCCAGTACCAGACATATAACTGGTCTACTATAAAATGGAGTTTATTTGGGGAGTGAGAAGCGGGGGAGGGTTGAGAAGGGAGTAGAGGCAGAGAAAGAGAGGTGACAGAGGACAGAGAGAGGGGAGAAAGAAGAGAAGAAGCCACTGGGAAAGAGAAAGGAGGGGGACTGGGAGGGACGGGGAGAGAGAAAGGCTAGAGAAAGACAGAGGAAGGCCAAACAGTCCTTTTATAGCAAGCCAAGCTTGGACCTGGCCATCGTTAGGCAACTGCTGGGTGGAGCCTAGAAGAAATGCTAACACAAGCAAGACTTACTTATTTTGCCACACTGAGAATCAAATAGAGAGTCTCGTACTTGCTAGGCCAGGGATCCAGGGCGGGGCTCTATTCCTAGCCCTTATTTCATTGGGAGACTGGGTCTTAATCTGTAACCCACGCTATCCTTGAACTCAGGATCCTGACATGTGTCTACCTCCATTCTCTGCCTGGGTTTATTTTAGTAATGACTCTCAGGGAGACTTCTCAGGCAGAAGTTCTCAACCTGTGGGTGAAGACCCCTTGTTTTCACAGGAGCCGCCTAACCATGGGCAAACACAGATACTTACATTTTGATTCATAACAGCAGCAACTTAATAGTTATGGAGTCGCTACACAATAATGTTATGGTTGGGGATCATCCTGACAGGAGGAAGTGTGTTAAAGGGTTGCGGCATTGCAGCCAAGAGTTGTAAAGAAGACTGTGGGGACTCCAGCAGACACCAGAAAGGCTGGAAGCGTCTGGGAGTGGAAGCCTCAAAGCCCTGCTCTCCTGGCCTTGGAAATCATCCATTAGGCATTGGAGAGTACACGCAGGCCTCATGCCCTGTGTTAGAATCCCTCTTGGCTGAGAAGCTGGGCTGAGGCATGAGTTCCCCACGGGCCCTTTCTCCAGGTCCCATTTAACCCTGAGGATCTTCCCGCTCCCACCTCCTTGCTTTCCAGGAGACAGCCTTGGCAGTTTGGAATAAACTTTCTCCTTTCTTCACCCACGGAGCAGCTGTTTTGGTTTCTACACTGAACCCCACTTTCGGTCACCAAATAAGCTACACCCCCAAACCCTAAATTAAAAAAAAAAGATAAAGCTCTCGTTTGTTTTAGCCCTCCAGCCCCATCCTCTGCGGCCACCTGGGTTCCTTCAGAGTCTGAATGGGTCCTTCCACCCACCACATACCCTACCCAGAAAAACCAAGGAGATAAGGAAACATTGTTTTCTTTTGCCTAGGTACTGAATTTATTGGGATAATTTTTCTCATTGCTCGCCATTGTTCATTAAGTATCCCAGAAGATGTGAGTTTTCAGAAGAGTAGGGACTGTCTGGAAAACCCTCACAATGGCAGGTTGTTCCCCCACTCCTGGAATCCCACTAGGAGGAGTCAGTGGCTCGCACCCCTCCCCCGCCCCAAGTCCTCAGCTCAGCTCCAGCCCTGGGCAATCCCCTCCCTCCCTTTTCCACCCAGGGAGGCTCTGAAGTTGGCCAGCCAAGGCAGAGGCGTGGCCCTGTCTTCTAGCGAAGTCTCTCACAACTTTTCAGAGTGGAATTCAGGGCTTATGAAAGGGTAGGAAGGGGGTCGACATGGAGAGTCTCGAATGCGAGCACACCCGCCCAGGGCAAGCTGAGTGACTGCAGTGTCTACAGTGCACTCTAGTCTGTCTGAGGTAGGGAACAACCTGCAGACGAAGGCGTGCCCACTCCTTCCTGACCCCGGAGAGCTCTCTGCTGGCCAAAGCGCTGAGCCAGTGTTTTCCACACCCCTCCTCCGGTCCACTCTTTTCTCTAGCTCGGACATTCCTTGGATGGCTCTTCTCCGTTCTTTACCTTCAGTTCCAAGCTGACTTCCTGAGTCCAAGGCACACAAGCTCTGATCAGCCTAGACAGGAGCTGATGAAAGTCGGCTTGGAACTTGGAGGATGAAAAGTAGAAAACCAGAGGGTCAATACAAGAGTTGAGGGTGCTGAGGAGAAGCACGTAGCTCCGCCAGGTCGGACTCTCACCGCGCACGTAGCCCACCACGTGGGACATATTGTAGGGGCCGAAGCAGACAAAGAAGATGAGCAACGTGGCTACAAGAAGCCCCATCACTCTCTTGCGCCTGCGCCGGCTGGCTCCCTGGCTCAGAATCCACACCAGGCGACTGTAGCAGTAACTGGTAATACACAGGGGCACCATGAAAAGGACCACAGCCATTTCCAGTCGCACGGGGAGGAGGATGGCCAGCTGGTCCTCCCGGAATTCCAGGTAGCAGGTTCCGTTGGTCCCCTGGCTGTAGGTTGCATTTCCCCAGTATTCAGTGACATAAATCACACTACAGTGAGCTGATGCCAAGAACCAACAGATGCCACTGACCAGACCAGCCTGGGCCAGCCGGGGCCGGGTTTTGTACCACAGTGGGTAGGCTACGCTCAGAAAACGTTCTATGCTCACCGTCATCAGGAAGAGGGAGGTGAGGTAGATGGTGGTGAAGAAAAGGAAGCCAGAAAGGGGGCAGAAGATGAAGGGCAGAATCCATTTCATGCCACAGGCCGCCTCCACTATACGGAATGGCAGGAAGAGGAGCAGAAGCAGGTCCGAAATGGTCAGGTTAAGCAAAAGTAAGTCCACGGCCACCGGGCGGCGACGCAGCTTGTTCACGAAGACCACCAGGGCCATCACGTTGAGGGGTAGTCCCACGAGGAACACCAACAGATCCACTGAAAAGAAAAGCCAGTGGTTGCCGGGAAAGAAGCTTGTGTCCATGGTCACAGATGCTGGTGAGACAGAGAGACACATGAGGATCGTGTTGGGAGTTGGGGAGTCTTTAGGTTCCCTCACAGGGAGACAAGATTATTGTCAACACTGCCTGCATCCCACCACCATATCCCCACATACTCTCCCCTGCAGGTGGTCCTGCCTACCTGCCTGGTTTCCTGTCCCTCACCCAGCGCAGACATCACTGGGGCGCCACCTCTTTGTGTAACCCTCAGCCCCACACTCACCAGAGTGTTGGAGAGCTGGCACGCTGCCGCCCAGCACCCAGCTAGCTCCTACAGCACCAGGGCAGTGAGCTAGGCTGTCCAGCAGAAATGATGAAGACTTGCCTGTGCCTATGACATCACTCGCTGCAGAACTGCACAAAAGCCGCTTTGAGCTAGTTATCAGGGCTGTGTCCATATGCAAAAAGAAAGGGCAAAATTCCAAGGATGTGTGCCTGTCTGCGAAGACAGTGAAGACAGTCGCAGGGCGGACCCTCCTTCATCCTGCTTCGCCTTTATCTCCCTCAGCGGGATCTCCGTGTGCCTCTTTAGAACGATGATGCGAAGCCAGCACTCGTCAGAGTGGGAAGTGGAGGGCTGGGCGCTGCAGCCAGCTCTGTTCCCTGCGAACTCTGCGATCTGGGAACGAATGAGTTCAACCCTGTGTCTCCTGCTCTATAGAACAGAGGCGCCAAGACAATGTCATCGACTGAAGCATTGCCCGTTGGCCTGGCAGGTAGTTCAGTGGAAAGAGCGCTCGGACTGGGCTGACAGCAGTCGGTAGAATACTTGCCTATTGTGCCTGAAGCCCTGAGTTCCAGCTCCAGCATGTAGACCAGGCATGGTGGTACGTACCTGGAATGCAGAAGTTAGGAGGAAGATCAGGAGTTCAGGGTCACCATCAGCTCCTGGCTACACACAGTTTCAGGCTATCCTGGGCTAAACGAAGCCCTGTCTCAAATACAAGAACGCGTGCTATGTACATAGTATAAAGCAGTACAGCCCCTCTTCCCTCGGGGGTCCTTGTGGTGCAGGCAAGGATCTGGGATGACAGTGCTGATGGTGATGGTGGTGGTGCAGACCATGGCGACTGTAGTTATCTTTCGTGGGGGTCATAGTCCGTCCACAACAGGCCCTCAGGGTACCACTGTTTTGTGTCCACTGTCCTTTTTGCTCATGACAGGGAAGTGACTCTTTAGGCCCCCTTCCTTCTTAAGCATCACGAGGTTGGGGTGGGGGGTACGTGTTTCACATCTGGCTCTGCTTATCATCAAGGATAGTCCACCCCCCATCCCTTGGAGCACAGACTTATGGAACAGAGCGCAAAACCAGGTCGTGTACATGAGAATGGCTATTAGCACAACAACAGACAGAACCAAGTTCTGGCAAAGATGGGGAGACACCACAGTGTTTGTGGACGGCTGAGGGGAACGCCCCATGGGGTAGACCCTTTGAAAGTCAGTTTGGTGGTGTCTCTAAAAAAGTCAGACATACATTTACACAACACCGATAATTCCACCATGAATATTTATTAAAGAGACTTGAACACGTGCACATTCTGGCTGGCTCATGCATCAACTTTGTCCCAGCCTTAGTGACCTTGGCTCACAAGTGGAGATGAACCTTCCACAAGCAGCCGCATCGGGATAACAGCATGGTCAGGGGGAACTGCCCAAGCATACCACATGGATGAGCCCTAAAACTTATGGTAAGTGAAGCGAGCTGGGCACAACTGGCTCCGTCTCACGCGTTTTCATTTGCATGAGATGTGCAGAATAGGCAAATATTTTAAGACAGAGAGTAGATTAGTGATTGGGAGCCAAGGCTGGGAGGGGGAAGATGGAGAGACCCGGTGTAAGGAACGGAAGGGATCTTTCTGGGGCTGTGAAAATGGAGTACACACCTGCAAACTCTTCTTTAAAGACTGGCTCAGGGTTGGGGATTTAGCTCAGTGGTAGAGCTCTTGCCTAGCAAGCGCAAGGCCCTGGGTTCGGTCCCCAGCTCCAAAAAAAAAAAAAAAAAAGGAAAAGAAAAAAGAAGAAAGAAAGAAAAAAAAAGACTGGCTCCTATACTTAGCATGGGTGAATTTTCCCAGTGTTGTTAAAGGTGCTGCTGTAAGCCAGGCAGTTTTTATTGCTTCGGGGCTCACATTTAGTGAGAGACTAAGTAATAAAGACAGATGCTAAAAGGAGGCTCGTCTCCTGGGGGAGTTGGGTATCAAGAGATCTAGTTGGAGGTAGGGTGGCTCAACCCAGTGAATCACTCTCTCTCATGGGCCGGGGAAGGAAGTGGATTATTCCCTAAGTGGGAGGAAGCCCATGTAACTGGGGGCAGTGGCCCCCACCCCAGCAGGTGCCCTGGGGCATGGGACAGAGGTTTCTAGCCGCTCTGTGACTGGCAGTGGTGCTGCACAGACCTTTGCTGAGATGCTCTGGTGTCCCCACTGCCCAGAAGCCAGGACTATGATTTATGGCTTTCATGGTGAATGAAAAATGAAATGAAAGACGGACTTGGCTACTCTAAAGTATAAAGAAGATTTTTTTTTTATTGTAGATATAAGGGAGAAAGCAGGCAGAGGAAGGAGAAAGTCTAGGCAGACGATGGCTGGCAGTCTAAACTGGACCATGAGAGGAGACAGCGGGAGGGGGAACAAGAGAGGAGCCCCTGACAGAGATGTCTCTGTCGAGAAGCCAAGAGACTGGTGTAGCCAAATGGCTAAGTTACACAGGGATCAGGCTAAGGAAGCCCGGGCCTTGGGAGAGCCCGGGCCTTGGGAGAGCCCCGGCCTTGGGAGAGCCCGGGCCTTGGGAGAGCCCGGGCCTTGGGAGAGCCCGGGCCTTGGGAGAGCCCGGGCCTTGGGAGGTTTAGGGTTGGGGGCAGGCTGAGAAGTGCTGGGAGGAGGACCCACAGGAACTGAGGGATGCTTGGTGTATGAAACAGGTTCTTCAGCCACTGCTTCCTCTCTACATGTTTACTAAATAACCAACATGGAACGCCTCTGGCAAGAGATCAAAGTATTTATGCCTTCAGCAAATGTTTGCTGAGCTCCTACTCCATGCCGATTGCTGAACGCCTACTATGGTTGGTTTTTTGTTTTTTGTTTTTTCCTCTCAGTGCTATGGATCTACTGTTCAAAAACCCTACATTCAAACGAATTTAGAGCCTCAAAGAGATCGTTTCTTCCTTTCTTTCTATTCTCTCTCTCTCTCTCTTTTTTTTTTTTTTTTTTTTTTTTTTGAGACAGGCTCTCACTATGTACTTCCAGCTGTCCTGGAACTCACTAAGTAGACCAGGCTGGCCTTGAACTCACAGCGATCTACTTGCCCACAGGGCTAATTCCCATGAAGCAGTTCGGGTGCTCTGCCCCCTCTGCTGTTGATCTTCATTAGAGGCTTCACTCTCATGAGAAGAACAAGCTTGATTCTGACACCTGGCCTCCTCGGAGATGCCCAAGTGTCTGTCTCCTTCATGGCCACTACCCCCCTGCCCTTCCTCTCATGGGCTCTCTCCTTCTCCAAATGATGGCCAATACAGCTGACACCACTAGTTTTTCTAAATGTCCACTAAGCCGTAGGGGTCCTGTTTGGAAGGATCATATCCCACCTCACCTTTGCATCAAGAAAGCTTCCTATAGGCCATCCCCAAAATGAAGGTGGTCATGACTGGAGCTACTTCTCACTGTAATTTGGGGAAGGCATCCCTTGTCTGAGAGTACTGCCTTGCACCCCAGAACAGTTAGCTGAAGGGGTGTACGCTGTCTGCTCAAATCAGAAAAGAAGGGGGTTGGGGATTTAGCTCAGCGGTAGGGCACTTGCCTAGCGAGCGCAAGGCCCTGGGTGTTCGGTCCCTAGCTCCGAAAAAAAGAAAGAAAAAAAAAAAAAAAGAAAAGAAAAAAAAAATCAGAAAAGAAGCTCCCTGGGCAAGCAAACAGGAGACAGAGTGGCCTTGGTGATGGCTCCCTCTGCTGGGCACTGAGTCTGGTTTACAACCTGCCATCGGAACCCCAGGCACCTGGCTGAACCAACAGGTTGTGTGAGTTCGGGAACTGTGCCCTGTGCCAACATTCTCTCGGCTTCTCTGGATGCTGAGGCAGGGGAATCGCTTGAGCCTAGGAGTTCAAGACCACACCTAAACTCTGTCTGCTAAAACAAAGTGCGTGTGTGTGTGTGTGTGTGTGTGTGTGTGTCTGTGTCTGTGTGTGTGTGTGTGTGTGTGTGAATAAAGATCAGCCAATGAGTACTTGCCTAGCAGGTTGAAGCCTCTGTATTTCTCCAGTAAAGCACGCGCGCGCGCGTGCACGCGCACACACACACACACACACACACACACACACACACACACACACACGAGAGGAGGAGTGCTAAGCAGAAGGGTTGCATGATGATGAAATGAGACAACCCAAAGGACGAGACACTCCAAGTGGTACCTGCAACCACCTACTCCACAGTTGGCAGCTGCCTCTGACAGAGCTCAGGCCCACAAAACCCCTGGGCAAGCTTTCCAGCCAGCTTTCTGCGCTCCGCTCCAGTGCTGCCCTCTAATGGTTGAGCACGGTATGGCAGGGCCATGGTGCTGCCTCTTTTCTTCAGACAAGAGAATGCTCCTCCCTCAGAAATTATACCAGGTGAACACTCCAAAACTGGGTCATGATGGTGGCATTCCTCCTGATCTGGAACGAGCTTCTCCTCACCCTCTGGAGAGGGCTGCGCACAGCCTACGGCAGGCACTTAGGACAAAAAAAGTCCAGAAGCAGGTGGGAGCAAGCTGAGGTGTGTCAGGCAGGTGTACTGTCTCTTGTCGCCCAGCTCTTGTCCTCCGCTCTCTTCTTTGTATAAGGACACTGTCCTCTCCAGGTGTATCCCTTCCAACGTGTGACTTCTGCAATGGCTTTGTGCCAGGCCTCCTGAGTTGTGGTCCTCTTGAGGGCCTGGCAGAGTCAGAGTCATCCAATTCCACTCAGTGCCCCTTTCCTCCAGAGGTGGCTGCTACTTCTGAATTGTCCCTCTTGGAGTCCTGGTCACACATATTGTCCCCTGTCCAGGACCTGTTCCCAAGTAGCCAGTGACCAGTGGGTTGAGCACCACACTCCAGGCTCCTGTGATGAGCCCCAACTTCCTCCAGGAGCCTTCTAAGTCCGGGTTTATGAAACTAGCCACATTGGAAGCATTATAGGGCCCCAGGCAGAGCAGGAGTGTGAGAAGTGCTCCTCCAGCCACCCAAGCTGCCCTGAGCTTCCGTTTGTGGCTCAGGCCCGAGTGCACCAGGGCCCGGAGGCAGCCCACATAGCAGAAAGCAGTGATAACCAAGGGCAGAAAGAAGAGCAGAATCGAGAAACTGAGTCGGGCAGGGCGGGCAGAGTCAGGATCCCACGCTTCCAGGCAGACCGGGGAGCCATTCACGGGTATGTTGATGCCCAGGGAACTGGTGGTGTTATCCACCCAGCCTCTGGGAGCCTCCAAGCCAAGAGCCAGTCCCAGGTGGCAAAGGACAAGGGCCCATATAGCCACACACACACCCCAGGAATAGCGGGGCCTCCGGATGGCTTGGTATCCAAAGGGGAAGGCAGCTCCCAGGTAGCGGCCAGCACTGAGAGCAGCCAGGAAGCCTCCACCTGCATAGAGGGGCGCAAAGTGGGCCAAGGCAAAGACTGGGCAGAAGGGGAGTGGCAGGGGCCAGACCCCAGAAGCCAGGGCCTCCACAGCCTTCAGGGGCAGGGTGATGGCCAGTAGGAGGTCAGAGCAGGCCAAATGGAGAGTGTAGACCAAGCTGGGGGTGAGTCGCAGTTTCGCGTGGGACACTGCACCTCGGATGGCTAACAAGTTCAATGGAAAGCCTAGTGCAAAGGCTGATACATAGAGAGCGAAGGAGAGCTGTGGGGGCAGGTCCATGGGGCCGAGTGGGTGCCTCTCGTCACTGTTCCTCTTGCCCACTGTATTCAGTTCATCTACAGAGAAAAGAATTTCACACTGGCGTCCTTCCTGCCCAGAGCATCAGAAGCCAGTCCTAGAGCCACCGAGGATGCCAAGGCCTACAGAAGGAAATGGCCTCTGGTTAGCAACAGTCCTCGGATCAGAATCAAGGAGTCCAAGCATTCAGTTCCCAGCTGCTCTTCCACAGTATCGCCTCTTGGATGAAGATAATGACTGGGTGTAACAGGAAAAGAAAGAAGGTTCCGGAGCCAAACTGACAGTGTCTGATCCCTGAGACTCTGGGGAAAGAGGAGCAGAGGGAAGTCAGAAGCAGGCTTTATGGGTATCAGAGACCCCGAGTTCACTCCTTGTCCCTTACTCTGTGACCAGAGTTTCTATACCCACTCAGTAGGAAAGAACCTGCAACAGAGAGAAACCAGGGGCTGCCTCAAGGGATGGCTGGACAGTTAAGTGCTTGCTGCTCTTCGAGGAGACTGGAGTATGGATCCTAGCACCCACATCAGACGCTCAGAGTCATCTCTAACTCCAGTGCAACATTTCTGGCCTCTGCACACACATATACTTTTTTTTTCTTTTTTAAGAGAGAAATCCCGGAGTGATGGCGTACACCTTTCATTTCAGCGTTCAGAATACAGAAACAAGAAGATCTCTGTGAGTTTGAGGCAACCTGGTCAACAGAGCAGGTTCCAGGGCTACATACGTAGTGAGGCATTGTTTAAGAGCGAGAGCGAGAGCGAGTGAGTGAGAGTGAGAGAGAGAGAGAGAGAGAGAGAGAGAGAGAGAGAGAGAGAGAGAGAGAGAGATCACTGAGATCACTGTTGGATACTGGCCACATTAGGCAGGGGAGGCAGGCAAAGGAGGTGCTAAGGGAACAGATAGCCCCGAAGGCAGGCCAGGCCAGTCCCCATCAGTGTGTTACGCCTCAGGGGACATCTTGGGCACAGAAACCCAGAAGAGAGAGGAGCTGTTGAAAATGGGACTCACCTCTTAGTGCTGCCGGATGCCTCTGAGACTCAGGAGTCCCCTCGCAGGGCTGCCAGATGATGCTGGGGGTGGTCAGTGAGCTGGAAGGGAGAGAAGGGCGGGGTGGCCATTAGGCGGAGGCACTCGAAGCCTGGATGAGCAGCTGATGGGGCATCCTATGCTGGTCTGCGGGAGGTGAGGGCAGACATAGGAGCGAGAGCAAGGATGGGGGTATGACTGACTTGGGTGAGGACATTAAGGAAGCAGGGTTCATGGGGTATGGCATTGTGCCCTCCTGACGCACCCACTGCCCGTCCGAACCCATTGGTAGCTGAATCTGCCCCACTGCTGGTGCTGGGTGACTTCACAGGCAGATACCCTGCTTTATTGACTCATTTCTAGGTCACACAACAAGAACAACAACAACGAAAAGCATTTTGAAGACTCCGTCACCCAAAGTAGGTACTGTTGTCATTCATATGTGAACAGCCAAAGAATCGTTTAGTGGCCTAAGGCTGGCAGTACAACCTGTATGTAATTCCAGCTATTCCAGAAAGTTGATGCAGGAGGATCACAAGTTCAAGGCCAACCTGAGTGACAGGGTGAGTTCAAGTTCAACCCAGAGAGCTTAATGACACTGTCTCAAAATAAATACCAGTGAAGGGGCTGTGGGCATGGCTTAGTGGTCCACCACCTGCCTGGACTCTATGAGTGAGGGGCTAGGGGTATGCACAACTCAGGGGTAGGGTGTTTGCCTAGCTTACGCAAGGCCCTGGTTTCCATCCCCAGACCCATAGGGTTTTTTTTTTGTTTTGTTTCTTGTTTTTGTTTTTTTTTATTTCTGTTTTGCCTACATACACACACTGGCAGTTCCGGTCTAATTCTACACAGTGACATTTTCACTGAGGGTCCACAATCTTCCTATGCAAATAGCTTTGTGGCCCTTCCCTGTCCCTCTGACCATATGACCCCCGTTGTCTGTTATCCCTGCTAAAAGACTTGACCTCATGAGTGCCAAGTCTGATGTGCCCAGGGTGCCCCATAGGTGCTCTGGTCCTGGGATAATGGCTTAACCTGGGGTGAAAGACTGTTTGTGTTCTGGAGTCCGGGCCTCTGGACTTCCTGGCCACCTGTCCTTCACGCCTCAGCAAAGCTGTTGACAGCCACATCTCGTGGTCAATGGGTCATGAAGTAGCTTTATATCAGCAGCTGGCCTTGAGGACAGGATAAGAAGGTACCTGGTGGTTGCCAGGAAGCCTAATCCTGATTTTGCCAACCTCAGGGCTGCCTTCTGCTCCTCGGAGACCTTGCTCTCAAAATGTCTTTGAAAGCTTCACGACCCTGGCTCTGGGCTTTATTATTCTTGCACCTTGACAACGGGCTCTGCCTGGCATAGGGTTTGTTTTATTGTTGTTGTTGTGTTTGTGTCTTGAGAGGAAGTCTCAAGCAGCCCAGGCTTGTCTCAAGCTTGCTGTGGAGTGGAAGACGACCTTGAACTTCTGGTCCTACACACTACCTTTCCCATGCTAAGATTATTGGCAGCAATGCTATGCCCCCTTCATATAGTGCTGGACGTAGGGCACATGCATTCATGCCTGTGGCTCTACATATTGAGCCAAATTTCCAGCCCCAAGATGTGTGAGTAGATATTCACCAAATGCTTGTCTTAAATCTGAATGAGTAGTTAGTAGTCGAATATTGCTTAACTTCATCGTGAGTATAGAAGCCCCTAAAACCTTCCTTTTCCCCTTTAAACAGTGGGATGGTTTTTTTTTTAAAAAGATTTATTTATTTTATTTATGAGTGCACTGTAGCTGTCCTCAGACACACCAGAAGAGGGTGCCAGATCCCATTACAGATGGTTGTGAGTCACCGTGTAGTTGCTGGAAATTGAACTCAGTAACTTTGGAAGAGCAGTCAGCATTCTTAACCACTGAGCCATCTCTCCAGCCCCGGGGTGGTTTTTTTAGTGTAAAAATAGATGTTAAAAAAAATGGGGATACCTGGAGAAATCACTCTGAAAGCATCAGGCATTCTTAACTACTGAGACACCTCTCCAGCCTCCAAAATATTTATTTTACATTTGTGTGTGTGTGTGTGTGTGTGTGTGTGTGTGTGTGTGTGTGTGTGTGTGTGTATACATGCCAAAGTGTGCAGACACCATTTGGGGGAGTCAGTTCTGTCCTTCTACTATGTGGGGCCTGGGGATCGAACTCAGGTTGTTGGATTTGGAGGCAGGCGCCTTTGATCACAGAGCCTTCTCATCAGCCCTTCATTTAAACAGCATTCAAGGTCCCACTGGCCTCCAGGGAAGTTAGCGGTGCTCACCTGAGGTCAATTTGGGGACAAAGAGGGAATCGGTACCTCCCTCTGGCTCTGGGGAAAGATGAGAAGGGAGGAAGGGAAGGAAGGAGACCCTCCTAGGTGCCAGGAGTCCCACCGTCCTTGCCTTTGTGGTTGGTCAGGCATACCCCGCTCCCTAGGCTGAACCCGTGAATGGGATCTTGAATCATTGGAGCAAACTGGGGAGATCCAGGTGGTCTTGGGTGGTAAAAAGAACCCTGGCAGGTCCCCTGCTGAGGACAGCTGGGAGAACGAATCCCTTCCCCTTATTTCTTTGTTGTTTTTGAGACTGTGTCTCTCCTGTGTAGTCCAGGCTGGCTTTGAACTAACGATAGGAATCCGGGGTTGAGGGTTTTAGGAGTTTTGTCTCCTGCACTTGGCTTCTCAGTGTTACCCCCACGGAATAGAAGACTAAACTTTACTTCCTTGAGCCACATATGTGGAAGAGAATAACAACATCTCCATCTTGCAGAAACCGAGGCTCAGTCATGTCCGGAAAGCTCTGGCCAAGATCACTCAGCTGGGTAAACAGGAGAGTCAGGACGTGCACTAATACTCGCCCCGGCTGCAGGCCACTATGCTCTCCTAGAAACAAAACTAACGTCTCCCGTGGCGCAGGCATATCATCCAGCTACTTGGGAGGCTCCGACAGGAGATTCTAAGTTCAAGGCCTGCCTGAGCTGCAGAGTGAACTAAGATACTGTTTCACAATGAAAGACCCCTGGAGAGGACCTTTCCCTCAGGAGGAGTCCCAAGCGCCCAATGACCGAGCCGAGTCCACTCGGATGCAATCAGCAAGAGGGTTTATTGGAAAACACAGGTACCTGCGGGCACACAGTCTCTTCGGAGGACTTGCGTGCCCAGCAGCTCCAGCATGGGGCTTTTATAGGGATTGGGGAAGCAGAAGCGGGCGTACAGAAGCAGATGCATAGTTACGGGGATTGGTGGATTCAAACGAGGCACATAGACATGTTCACATATGATTGGCTATTTCACATGATGAGGTAATAAGGTATAGCTACACACATTGGCAGGTTTGGGGCGTCCTGGATGTCGGGGGCTGGAGGCTTATCTCTTCCTGCCAGGTGGCCTGTGAGTCAGATCTGGTACTCCTGGTCTGTTCTGCATTCCTTTTCTTTTCTGGTCTGTTAGTTCTAGCGGCAGGGCGGGGCTGCCTGGACTTGCTTTTCACAGTGTTTAGTCCTGAGGTTGTGAATTTTGAAACATACTCTTTTAACTTCATATTTTTTTTTTGGTTCTTTTTTTCGGAGCTGGGGACCGAACCCAGGGCCTTGCGCTTCCTAGGTAAGCGCTCTACCACTGTGCTAAATCCCCAGCCCCTTAACTTCATATTTTTAAACATTAAATCTGTATAATTTTCCTTTCATTCCCCTCTTCTTCTACTAAGTAATTCTAATCTTAGAATTTTGATATCAAGTCTCGTATTTGGTCTCACCAGTTGTCCTAACTGACTGGTACTGTTGTCTCAGAACCATCAACCGCACAGCACTCACTCGATTTTTAACAAAAGCAATTAACCTGTTTGTCACGCAGTGTCCAAAAACTAAAACCAAGAAAATTATTAGTAATGGCCCAGCCATATAGCAGAGAGTAGGGTAGTCATCCAGGGGGACCGAGTGAACCAAGACTCAAACCAACCTTGTTGAGCGTCTCTATCTTTTTGTAGGAGTCAAACCTATTAACTAGTTTCTCTAACACACATGGACCTATAATCAGAAGCAGAAGCAAAACTAAGAAGGGTCCCATAAGGGAAAATACCAGAGTAGTCATTCAAGGAGATCTACTAAACCAGCTCTCGAACCATCCCTGATGCGCTTCTCTGTCTGCCTTTTGTCTAACCTTTCTCTAAGTTTATTCATGGAGTCTTTAATTACTCCTGAATGGCAGTTCTGAATTCTCTATAAGCCTTGCATTGCAACAGCAGATGTCCTTGTGCTGCCCTTGCAGCACCTAGATAGCCTTAGCCCTAAGTAATTCTCAACTCCTTTTTTGTGTCTTACTAAGTCTTTAGCAACAGGATTCCAATCTGGACACTATCTAAACCTACACACCAAGGTCATGACTAGCTTTTAGAACTTCTAAACTTATATAGATTGTGATCCCTTAGGCACAGTCCCAAGAAGTGTTAGGAGTACTAACATATGCAATGTTACATCATTTGTAATGGAAATCAAGCCTATCCCCACACCTATCTTGATAGAACCCAGGACAAACATGACTGAATTTCCCTCTAGGTCCCAGCTCTCAGCCCTAACAGCTAGTACACGGCTGGTGAGGGCTGAGAATTGACGGCTGTCAGGGTGGTCAGCAGCACCAGTTATGGTCCTTTCCAGCAAGGCTCGAGTGTCTGGGCTCAGTGTAGCTGCAGTTTCCGACCTAGAACTGATGGGATGTCTCAGGGGTCTCCTGGGCATAGGCTGCTGTCAGCTGTGAGCAGATTTCTTTCTGTATCACCTGTAGGTCTTTTAGCCTGGCATACAAATCATTATTACTATGACATGTTGGTTCAGTAACATCATCTAATACAGTCAGAGGAGTTGAGGCCCCATATAAGATCTCAAAGGGGGTAAAGCTGAATCTGGAAGGAATATTTCTTGCTCTGAAGAGAGCAAGAGGGAAGGAGAGTCACCCAGTCTGTGCCAGTCTCCATGGTCAATTTGTTCAGGGTCTCTTTTAGAGTTTTATTTATTTACTCTACCTGTCCTGAACTTTGAGGTCTGTAGATACAATGTAATTTCCAATCGACCTCTAAATACTTGGCCACACCCTGGCTTACCTTGGCAACGAAAATAGGGCTGTTGTCTGACCAGATTACCTTGGGCACTCCAGACTGGGGGAAGATTTCTTCTAGTATCTTCTTGATGACTATTGAGGCCGTCTCTTGCAGTTGTTGGCTTCACCAAGGCATCCAAGAGATGGTAAAGGCATTTGCAGCGCTGATGTGCTGGGGGGGTAGAGGTTCAGCCATCCCAGATCACATTGTGTCGTCCACCATGGCAGCACCCACTTGTCTCTGACCTTCATTCATGAAGAGAACTGTTCCCGTCTGTGGACAAGGTCCTCGGCTTTCAGCAGGGGTCAATCAGCCAGTCGCAGAGGTCTTTCCTCCACCCATGGGCTTCTGCCAGTACTTGACACTCATGCTGTGGTGGCTCCAGGTCCAGATTGGGCAGCAAGGTGACCAGATTGTCCCCAACAGGTGGAGAATCTAGTCCATGGCAGCTGACCAGTGGTCCCATCTTTTGGGACACTCTAAAACATCAGCCACTCTATCACAGTTTAAGTCCTGGATTGGGTGATAATTGTTAGTGCCCGGCTGGCAGGAGTGATGTGTTCCAGGCAGAACAGGACTAAGTCACACATCTCCCAGCATCAGGTACTGGTGCACTGAGACAGGTCCTAAGCTCCACATACACAGTCTGTAGATATGCATACACATGGCCTCACCCAGCCATTTTGGCCCACGCAAGCCATTTTGGAGAGCAATTTTCTCATGAGCAAGGGATAGGGGCAGTCAGGGATGACCATGAACTAGTGGGTTACCCGGCCCACGCCAAGGTCCACTGTTCTTCGGGCAGTCCATAAGTATTGTTCGTTGCTAGTAGCCCCTTGCACTCAAGGTCTTTGGATATTGGCCCACTGGGGGGCATAGGAGCACAGAGCATTGGGTCCCTGTATCCACAAAACAACTGGGCGGGCTTCCCTTCTATCTCTGTACATAGTCAGCATTCTAGGACCAAGAAGCTCTCCAATGGCCCCTCTTGTTCTTCTTGGGCAGTCCCTGACCCAGTGTCCTTTTCTTTGCATTAGGCACGCTGATCTTTAGCCAGGGATTCTCTTCCGTTGCCAGGTACTATCTTCCTAGGTTCCCTAACTACTGTGGCCAGTATATGTTCCTCTCTCATCTTTTATCTCTCTTTAGCTCTCTAACTTCTTCTTCTTAACTTTCTATCTCTTCTCTTCCCTAGCTTCCTGCTCTTTTTACCTCTTTCTCTTTTAACCTTACTTTCTCTGTAACTTATACTAACTCTCAGCGACTTAGCTTAGCCCTTCAAATTTCTGTAACTTTCTACTCATATCCTTTCCTTATCTTAGCCAGATTGGTGGGGCATTTTCCAGCCCCTCAGAGACCCACCCTTGGAGCCTGGCGGCAGACCTGGAGCACTCCCTACCTTCAGGCGTCTGAAGAGAGTAGGCAGAAGTGAGGGCCTTCTATCCATGTCTGGAACATTCTTTCTGGCCTCCAGTAGGATTCCGTCTTTCCTCAGTGGTAAAGAAGACCTGTAACAGTTACTAACAAGCATCTCAAATGGGATGGTGAGAAAACAAGAGAATCTTGAGAATAGAGGTCTACCGAAGAGGGCAAACAGCATTTAGTCACACAGCTAAACCAGGAGGCCTTTCTTGGAACGAAAAGGCCATTGTACAAATAAGCACAAGCTTAGATTTTCCCTCAAGGAGTATCTCTTCAGTGTCAGCTCTGTGGCTTTGCCTCTCAAGAGAACCAGCCTCCAAATGACACTAGGCTTTTAGTAACAACTAATAACAAAAGGATGGAGAGATGGTTAGAACCTGGTTGCTAGATGCCAGGTGGCTGACAAAAGAATTGTAACCAGTTCACCTGGGGCTATCAGGACCTCAGTAGCAGCCCTTTACCAAACGTCTCACTGGGTTTAAAAGGCCCATGGAAAAGAAAACATTAATCCTGACCTTGGCCACCGCCAAAGCCTAAATTCTAAATCTTGACTGGCAAAAGAAAACAAAATTATTTACAGTTTGTTGTAGATTCTTTGAAACTATTTTAGGGGCTCTTTTTGTCCCCCAACCTGGGGCATTTTGACCATAGGGGCAGGAACTGGCTGCTGTGGGAATAGGATCAAAGGCACTCTCCATGTTAATGATGATCAATGAGAAAAGTAATTTAATGCTGGAGACTGACTCCTCCCTTGGAATAAGGACAGCACTTAGCAGGTGTTGGTCAAGCACAGTGGGGAAACCTGGTTGAGACTTCGGAAACAAAGGACCGACTATGTGGCCTGAATAAATTAGGGAAATAACCAGGAAGGCCAGCCTAATTCTGACTCAGGTGAGAAGTACCTGGCCAGACTGCCAGTTGGGAACAAAAGGCTTCCACATGTAAGGGCAGGGCTCAGCAGGGGTCAAACCTTGCTGGAGACCCAGAAGGGTCTTGTTCCGGCTGAAAACATTCCATGAATGCAAACTTCTTGTGCCCTAAATTACAGGGAGAGGCTTCCTTAAAGAACTTCTCTTAATGAGCGCTCTCCTTCTGTGAGCAAATGTCAGAAATTTCTTTCTTGTTCTTGTTTTCCTTATAGTCCTCTTCCACCTCGCTCTCAGCCTTTTCAGATAGTTCCTCCTGCCTCTGCCTCCTTCAGCAAATCCTACCAGTGTGCGCCACCACGACCGGCTGAAACTCTGCCTTTAAGATTCCTTACTCCCAAGCAAAATTTAAATCTTTCCCAGCTCATCACAGCTGGCTGCGAGCACAAGCACAGATAAAACACTGTGCTTTAAAAATTAACTTTGGCTATCAACCAATACACCGCCACTAGAGCGGGGTCCACACAATTAAGTTCCTTACTCACTAAGCATTAGGGAGACCAAGTAAAACTCTTCGACGAACAAAGCAAACAGTTCAAACACAATTGTCAGTCCAAGATTTTAAACACAGTCGTCAGTCCAAATTAAACACGAAACAAAAGTCAAAAAGACACTAACAGACACCAACACGTCCAGAAAACCACAGTCAGGTCACAAAGAAGACAAACAATTCCAACAGTCAAACAAGTAACAAACAGACGCGCCGCGCGGCTTTGGTACCAAACTGAAACCAAAAATTCAGACGGAGTCAGCGAGGGTCTTGGATCCTCTACTCCAATAAAATTCAGACGGAGTCATCAAGGGTGCGGATCCCTCCGAAAACGGACGGAGGTGCCACGGTTCTGGATCTCCCTCTCCTCCAACCACCCTTGGAACGTCTTCCAGGGCTGCGGGGGAGAAGTCCGAGCTCGTCAGCTCCTTCTCTGGCCCGCCCAGATAGTCCCCAGATCTGAGCCTATTGATTGATCGTTCACAGGACAAGACACAACAGACAAGACAAACGCCGCCGGCTTACCTCCCGGTGGGTGGTCGGTGATCTCTGGGCGGAGGGTCTCCAAATCCCGGACGAGCCCCCATAATGAAAGACCCCCGGAGAGGACCTTTCCCTCAGGAGGAGTCCCAAGCGCCCAATGACCGAGCCGAGTCCACTCGGATGCAATCAGCAAGAGGGTTTATTGGAAAACACAGGTACCTGCGGGCACACAGTCTCTTCGGAGGACTTGCGTGCCCAGCAGCTCCAGCATGGGGCTTTTATAGGGATTGGGGAAGCAGAAGCGGGCGTACAGAAGCAGATGCATAGTTACGGGGATTGGTGGATTCAAACGAGGCACATAGACATGTTCACATATGATTGGCTATTTCACATGATGAGGTAATAAGGTATAGCTACACACATTGGCAGGTTTGGGGCGTCCTGGATGTCGGGGGCTGGAGGCTTATCTCTTCCTGCCAGGTGGCCTGTGAGTCAGATCTGGTACTCCTGGTCTGTTCTGCATTCCTTTTCTTTTCTGGTCTGTTAGTTCTAGCGGCAGGGCGGGGCTGCCTGGACTTGCTTTTCACAGTGTTTAGTCCTGAGGTTGTGAATTTTGAAACATACTCTTTGAACTTCATATTTTTAAACCTTAAATCTGTATAATTTTCCTTTCAACAATAAATAGGAGGCCTTCAGTATGGCTCAGTAGTAGAAGTAGAATCCCCCAGTGAGGGGCAGAGCATCTGCCTACCTCAAGTGAGGAAGATGTGGCTCCAGAGTACTTACTCCGTGTCTTACTTAGGGTTTTACTGCTGTGAACAGACGCCATGACCAAGACAACTCTTATAAGGACAACATTTAATTGGGGCTGGCCTACAGTTTCAGAGGTTCAGTCCATTATCAAGGCAGGAGCATGGCAGCATCCAGGCAGGCATGATGCAGGAGGAACTGAGAGTTCTACCTCTTCATCTGAAGGCTGCTAGGAAAAGACTGGCTAAAGCCCACGCCCACAATGGCAACCCTACTCCAACAGGGCCACACCTCCTAGTAGTGCCACTCTCTAGGCCAAGCATGGTCAAACCGTCACGCCTGGCATTCGTGAAGCCCTAAGTTGAATACCAACACCGCAAGACAATGGTGCCCCTATGAGCTGATTAGATCATGAGATTACCCAGAGTCTCTTCCACTCCCTATAGGCTTCAAGAAGCCATTCCCACCTCCAGGTTTCCGGTATAATCACACCAATCACCAACACAAAAGAGTTCGTGTGGCAGCCGTGCCATTTTTAATACGAAGCATTTAGTGAAAAAAAAAAAAATATATATATATATATATTTCTATGCCGTTCTGTCTGCTCAGCGTCCAGTACCCCTGAGGGAAGGCATGATCTCCACAGAAGGTTCGACTTACTCAGAGACATCTTTGTAGGAGAAAAACCAGCTGGGGACAGTGCCTCTTGCTTCCATATTTCTGCACTTCCTGGGGGATTTCTCCCCAGGGCCAGGAAGTGGGTAGTAAGATTAATGAGTGGGGTGGAGTATCAAGGGGTCAGAGAAGAAGAAATGTTAATGAGGGTCCCAGCGGATCACAGCAGGAACACGTCGTCCAGATGAGGAGGCTTGGAATGAAGAAGATGGCGGTGGTGCCTGGGGTTGGAGAAACAGGTGCTACACAGTGTTGGGCCAGCCGCTAGGTCTGGCCGGGCGCAGGTTTTTAGATGACCGTGTGGGCATGCGCAGGTTTTTAGATGACCGTGTGGGCATGCGCAGGTTTTTAGATGACCATGTGGGGAGCTGCCTGTCTCTTAGCAGCTGAGCCGCAGCAGCTGAAGACGTTGTAGTCTTCTTTAGGCTCCAGAACCTGCCACTGCAGCTACTACCCACCTCAGTGCTTGAGGGTCACATAGTCTACGTCTTCCTTTGCCTGGGGCCGCTTCCCAGCCCCAAACTGAACCAGCTCTGAGTAATGGATGCTCTCATCCTCGGGGCAGTTTGGACTCACATTCTCATAGTCACCCTGCAAAACACGTGAAGGTAAGCCAGGCCTTGTGGTGACCAGCCTCCCTCCGTTCTCTTTCAAGCCCTCCCACTGGGTCTCCATTGTCCAAATGGGGTCATCTGGTCTACAAATGGTTATGCTGTGCCTCTTAGATACTCAGGTACCTGTCCAGGCTCCTACTTTTGCCCTCTGCCTGAGCAACTATGGGGTGTGAGTGTGTCCCCTGGGTTTCTTTTTTTTTTTAATTTTATTTATTTTATGTGAATATACCATCACTGTCCTCAGACACACCAGAACGGGCATCGGATCCCATTACAGATGGTTGTGAATCACCGGGTGGTTTCTGGGAATTGAACTAAGGTCCTCTGAAGAGCAGTCAGTGCTCTTAACCACTGAGCCATCTCTCCAGCCCGTTCCCTGGGTTTCATGTGTTGGAAATGTATAAACTGTGGGCTCTATGGGAGGTAACTATATAGATAGATTAATAGATAATCAAGGCAGAGACTGTTTTAGGAACTTGAGTTCTCTGTGACATATGCCCCAGTTGTGAATACTTTGTGTCGCCTCAGGGGTCTCCTATCACCACATACAGCTCCCTGGCCTTAGATTCCCAGAACCAGCCATGAGCCAAAATAAATCTCTTTCCATTATAAACCATGGGGTCTTGGGCAGTCAAGTATAGCAATGGAAAACAGACTTAGGACTGCTGCTGTTTTCCCAACTTCATTGTCTGTCATGTGTGTCCCATGACTGGCTCTCAATTGAGACCCCAGGGCCCCCCACTTTCCGTAGCTCTGCCCTCTTACCATATTCCGCTTCTGTAGCACCGAGTAAGTGACTGTGTCATCGTCGTTTGGAGGAGGACCCTGTGTTGCTGGGCTCCTTGCACCTCTGAGAGAAAGGAGATGGCTACCCGTGAGTTTTCCCGCAACCCCAGCCCCTTAGGGGAAAACATCTCTTCTCTTATGTGCACAGCACCATAGTAGCAGCTAGTGAAAATGGCTGTGCGAATGTACTACAACACAGTCAACTCTCGATGCAGCCTGCCTCGGGACACCAGCTTCTGAGTTAAAGACACGGGTCCCTTCTGAGGCCTGTTACCTCACCATGCAGCAAGAATGAGGGAATGAGTGGACAGTGGGGCCTGGCACAGGCCTGGCACAAAGAGGGCAGACTGGGACACAAGGTTTTCCTCCCATGCCCCTCGGGAGTTACAGCTACCAAACTGTACCCAGCGCCGTGCGTGTCACTCTCTGGAAAGCGCAAGACAGCATAACTAACGGTGTCATCCATCGCCAGATTGTAGCATCCCTGGGACTGGGGGCCTTCTGTGAGACGGGTCCTTCTAGCCTGGAAGATGCAAGGTTGAAGCTGTGTCTTTCTTCCCTGATCCCATGCCTTGCCCCTGGCCTTTGACCCCAACAATTCTCTGAAGGCTTTTTTTTCCCCAAAAGAATTTTTTTTTCTTTTTTCTTTTTTTCGGAGCTGGGGACCGAACCCAGGGCCTTGCGCTTGCTAGGCAAGCGCTCTACCACTGAGCTAAATCCCCAACCCCTCCCCAAAAGAATCTTAACAGTGCACTATACAAGCCAGGCTGGCCTCAAATTGGCCCTGCCTCATCTTCTCCAACACTGAGGCTGCAGGTGCCTCTGTGTCCTCGTGCATGTTTCTCTTCTGTTGTCTTTAGGGCTACCCTGGGTCTCATCTTCCTCTTGTCTTGTGAGGTCCGAATTGAACCTCTTCCGGGACCTCTTGAATGAGACTCACGGAGACAGTGATGGATGCAAAAGCAAGAGGAGTTTAATTCTGACATGTTGGGGTCCTCCCACTTCAAGGGGAGACGACCCCGAGCAGACTCTGACAGGGAGTTGCAAACAATTGGGGCAGAATTCAAACAGTCGGTAACTAGGCAGGGTGTTATTGATGGGGTAAAGTGGCCTCCAAGCTGACTCGAGGTCAGTGGACTGTCCTGGACTTTCCAGGGGGGATGGTTGGGAGTCAAGGGGAGGTCAGCTGGGAGTCACAGGTGGCTTTGTTTGACAGTTTGGCTTGCAGTTGCTCCGGGAACTAACTACTCCCTGGAAGGGAGGGGTCTTTGTGCTTGGAGGTTTGCGGTGGAACTCTCCCACTGGCCTTAGATGGGCCCCAATTCTGGTTCTTTCAGTCTTACCTTTTTGTTCCTCACAAAAAAGCTCTGGCCACTGGAATTGTCCTGAGGCCCCTGCTGGCTCCGGTTGTGCTTCCATCTAAGGGTTGAGGGGGGTGAGGGCGGGGTGGGGATGACCCTGGCAGGCTTTGGGCTGTGGGGAGGGTGCAGGAAGAAGGAGGGGGCAGTAGACAGGGCTCACTTTTTCTGGATTTTCATCCCCCAGATGGCCAGGATGCAGATAGCCAGGCAGAACCCTAGTCCCAAGGCGACCCGCTTGC
Organism: Rattus norvegicus; assembly: GCF_021556685.1. Lineage (NCBI taxonomy): Eukaryota > Metazoa > Chordata > Mammalia > Rodentia > Muridae > Rattus > Rattus norvegicus. The sequence goes on from NC_141534.1 coordinate 97,340,239, forward strand.
CGATGGTCTCTGGGCTGTCTGGTGAAGAAAGGTAAACAGGCCCACTCTGCCTTGTGAAGACGGACAGAGAACATCCTGCCCTTCTCCCTTCGTGAAGCCTGGTCCTTCTTGCCTACAGATCTCCACATATGGAGAGTGATATAGTAGGGGATGGAGAAGCGGTCCCTGTCTCCCCACCCCTGATAGGAGAGAAGAGACAAATCTTCGCCTCTAGCAAGACACCACCATGCAAGCTCTCACGCAAGGCCCATCACCCTCCCTTTGTCGCTACCATGCAGCCCCGAGAGCCATTTGATCAGATGGTCAAAACTTAAAGAGCGCCTAGGCAGACCCAGCTCCCTATCTTGTCCTTTCAGGTGTGCCCACGCAAGGGTTTTGGCACCCCTCTACCTTGAAGAGGGTGCTAAGGATATGGGATGGGCTACCGTCATTTGAAAGAGGGAAGGCATAAACTGTCCATGGTGACGCCTATCTATCATCCCAACATCCCCGGGGGAGGCTGAGCCTGGGGTTCAAGGCCAACCTGGGCTACATAGCAAGACCCTTATCTCAAACAAATAAGAAGAGTGTAGGTGGGTTTTGTAGACAGGATTGTTTTTTTTGTTTTCTACATAGCCCAGGCTGGCCCTGGCCTTCCCACGATACTGCCACTCCGACCTCTCAATGCCCTTTTCAGCTTCCTTTTTGTGCTTGAGAACATTAAAAAAAAAAAAAAACCAACAACAACCAAAAAAACAATAACAACAACAAAAAAAACAAACACATACTTGTATTATCTTGTTTAAAACACTAAAATATCAAGAGATAAGAAATAAGGATCTTAGCTGGTGGTGGTGGCAAATCTCTTTAGACCCAGAACTTGGGAGGCAGAGGCAGGCAGATCTCTGTGAGTTCCGGGGAAGCCTGGTCTACAGAGCAAGTTCTGGGATAGTCAGGACTGCACAGAGAAACCTTGCCTTGAAAAACAAACAAAAACAAAAAAATCAAAAAGAAAAGAACTAAGGGTCTTATCCACCAAGGGCAAGATTGTCGTGTGGAGGAAGACAGGTCCGTACAGCAGGACTGGGTGATGGGGGACTTTCCACTCAGGAGCTACTGGTCACAGGGTGTGCCTGGGCTGGACACAGGAGAAGGAAGAGGGAGTGGACTGCAGCTCCCGGGACAGGAGAGGAACCCAAGGAAAGATGGCAGGGGGCACTTACAGTAAACCGTGAGGGTGCTGGGTGGTGACTTTCCCGTGCCTAGCTCGTTGATCCCTTGGCAGCGGTAGGAACCCGTGTGTTGAACTCTCAGGGGTTCCAGCCTCAGTTTCTGGCCCGAGAAGTGGAGGTCTTGGTCATTGGCGTCAAACCAGATATACTTGAAGACGGGCGGGTGGGCATCACTCTCACAGGACAAGGTGGCCTTCTTCCCCTCCATCACGCTGTCCCCAGGGCTGATGGACACACGCAGCCTCCGAGGAGCATCTGTAAAGGAGAACCCAAGTCAGGCCAGGGCAGCGGGTCACCTCACCATCTTCACGTCTAGTCCCCAAGTCTGCCACTCACACAGCACTTGCAGGCTCCAGGCCTGTGACGAGGTCTCTCCGATGGAGTTTCTGACCATGCAGTTATAATTTCCAGAATCTTCTGGAGAGATGGAGCTGAAGTTCAGGTCTCTCCCTTCCTGCACGAGATTCCCATTCTTCTTCCAGAAGAAGCGGACCTCTGTGGGGAAGCTCCCTGAGAAGTCACATTGGAGGAGGACATGCTGCCCAGCGTGGATCTCCGATGCGGGGCTCACCTTCAGTATCTTCACGGCTCTGGGGGCATCTGCAGGGCCACAGCCTCAGGTGATGTTTTGGCTCTCTTCCTACCTTGATGTCCCCAAAGCTTCCTGTTTCCCTCATTAGGACTTCCCATCTCCTTGGCCCGGAGCCCTATGTGTCCTCCCTCAATCCTCTCTTGTGGCCTGTGGTCCAGGTCCCCATTCCCTCACTCTCCCATCCACATATCTCAATGTGACCACCTACTGGACATCCCTGTCACTCACAGTGGACATTCAGGCTGACAGGGAAGGACCACGAGCACTTGTAGTTACAGGCAGCACATTTGATGGGCGGGGAATCCCATGTCGCTTTCTGAATCCTTAGCACTCCAGGTGTGACCTCGCTCCCAGAACCTTGAGGACTCCATTCATACTTGGTGACCTCTGGATTGCTGGAGTTGTATCTACAGTCTAGGGTCACGCTGTCTCCTTCCCGAATTGGTGTGACGCTTTGAATCACTGTGGTTACCGCCTTGGGAACATCTTAGGGTAAAACGGAGAGGTGATTGAAGAATGGTTACTTTTCTTTCCCTCTGCAAGCACCAGAAGTCACACCCATGCTCTTGCCCCGTACCACTACACTACCCCTAACCTGTTTTTCTTTTTAACCTTTTATTTTTGAGTCAGGGTTTTGTAAACTTGCACAGGTCGGCCTTGAACTTGTGACTATCCCCCCCTGAGCCCCCTGAATAGCTGAAATGGCTGACTTGAACCACCCTGGGCCAGTCGCAAGACTGTTTCTCACAGAGCCTTTTCACACTGTCCCTGAATCAGTCCTCTCCTACTCCCTCTTGCAGCTGTGAGGCACACTGCCAGAGCCCATGCCGGTTAAAGCTGTGTGACTGTGACTTGTAGGCCCCCATCAAGTTGGGCGCCTAGCCTTCCAGAATCCTCCCAAAGGATACCCTTAGAGTGGCATGAGACTTAGCTACTGCTGTCCAGATGTCCAGACATTCAGAATATGGGGGGGGGTGGGAGGACCCTGTCTGTATTCAAGCCATTAGGTGCCCGACAAACAAGTCTGTGTCTTGGAAGCAGCTCCAAAGCAAGCTGTGAAGTGCTAAGGAATGCCAAACAGTGGGGCAGAAGGATGACACAGTCCCTCTGGCTCTCAGATCGCTCAGGACTTCTTCAGGGCCTTGCCCGTTGCCTACTAATGCTATGTCTCCATGCCCCTGACTGGGTAATCCTAGTAGTAGGCAGGGTCTCACATAGCCCAGGTAGGCCTTGAACTTGTTACAGAGCCAAGATGACCTTGAATTTATGATCCTCCTGCCTTTGTACCTTCAGGGCTGAGAGCGTTTGTGTAAGTGTTGCTACATTTGTTTCTTTTATGCAGTTGGGGATTGAATCCAGAGCTTCATGTATGCTAAGTATCCTATACTGAGCCACGCCCCCAGTCCCTCACTGGGGGATTCTAGGCAGGGGCTCTACCACTGAGCCACGCCCCCAGCCCCTCACTGGGGATTCTAGACTAATGTTTGGTTGCTGAGCTACGCTCCCAGTCTCTTATTGGAACATTGTAGGATAGTATTCTGTCATTGAGCTACATCTCTGGTCCACTTTCTACTTTTGAGCCAGGTTTACTAAGTTGCCTAAGCTGGCCTTGAAGTTTCTCTGCAGCCCAGGCAGGCCTCACATTTGTGATCCTTTAGTCTCAGCTTCCCCAGTAGCTGGGATGACAGATCTGGGCCACCAGGCTGGTGAAAGCCATTCAACAAACATCTACTAAGTAACTACCGTAAGCTGAGGCTCTCGGTCAGTGTCTAGAAGGCAGCGGTGAAGCACCAGGAGCCTGTTTGCTTGTCTTTCCAACACCTTCATACCTCCACAACAGACACCCCCTCCATCCCCACCCCAACACCCCTACACCCCACACCCAACACCTCTATACCCTACACCCCTCACCCCCACACCCAATACCCCCTGTACCCCCAAACCCAACACCCTCTACATTGAATACCCCCTCACCCTACCTCCAACACCCACTACACCTCCTTACTCCCACAACCCCTCACCCCTACACCCTATTTGCCTTCCTTCTCCATTTCCCCCTTTCCTCCAAAATCAAGAAGTCAGTCGGCTGCTCACAGTGGACATCCAGCTCAGCTTCCTGTTCTATCTTTCCACAACCCAGACGGTTCTCTGCCAAGCAAGAGTATTTCCCAGCATGCCACAAGGAGACATTAGAGATCTGGAGCTTCTCATGGCTGGCTCCGGGTACCATTTCCCCATTGTGATACCAGGTGTAGTTTGTTGCTCTTGGACTGGCCAGTGAGTCGCAGATCAGCTCTACTGACTGTCCCTCTTCAGCCGGTGAGGGATAGATGTGAACCTTGGAGGGTTCCGGAGGATCTGAAAGAACGTATGGCAGCCACGGGACAGGTGAGGGGAGCCTGTCCCGTGGGCACCTGAGCCTCTGCTATCTCTTGAGGGCCCTGCTAACTCCATACCTCCCTCACCAGCTTCACGGGAACTCACAGAGCACCGTGAGTGCCACTTCTTTGGACTGTCCTTGGCCTATGTTGTTGGAAGCCCGGCACTGGTATTTCCCTCTCATGTCCTTGGTCACTGAATGCAGAGTTAGCTCCTCCTGTTCCTGTTGTTCCTTCAGGAAGCTCCCATCCTTGAACCAGGATACCTTCTTGGTACTGAGACTCGGGTTGCTGCTGTTAACCTGACATGTCATGGTCACAGAGTTGCCCTCCTTGACCTCTGTGGGATTGACCGTGATCTGCAGTTTTGGGGTGTCTGCAGGGACAGAGAAGCAGTTGCAGAGAGGACAGGGAATGCTTGGTGGCTGCACTTTTTTCCTGACAATAGCAGTGCACACATCTGTGATTCCTTAGTCCACCCAGGTGATTGTCCAAGCTCCTCACCCGTCTGCCTGCTCCCAGTCGTCCGTTCCCTGACCACATTGTCTCTGCCGGCAGAGATTGGCACTGAAGCTATCCATTGGGCTTGTACAGCCCAGGAGACCAGTGGCCTCCCTTCTATACTTCTTCCGCTCTTACCTCGAAAGGCTCAGGCTTGACCCACACTCCTCTCGGGTCCTCGGCCTCTGCCATGGGTACACTGCTTCACCTCAGGACCTTTGCACTTGGTCCTTCTTCTTAAGATCTTAGGATCTGCCTGTTCTAGTCCCTCACGGCAGCTGAGGTCTGCACCTTCCTCACACAAGCCTCTAACCATCACCAGCCTCCTAACCCCCTTTCTTTTTACCTTTTTTTTTTTTTGAGGTATTTGTGTGTTCATGCACATGCACAAGTGGATATGGTTGGAGGGAAACTGTGGGTGTTGTGTTTCAGAAACCATCCATCTTGTTTTTTCATTTTTTTTTTCTTTTTTTCGGAGCTGAGGACCAAACCCAGGGCCTTGCACTTGCTAGGCAAGCACTCTACCGCTGAGCTAAATCCCCAACCCCTTGTTTTTTCATTTTTTGAAACCGGGTCTCTCACTGACCTAGAGCTCAATTATACCAGACTCGTTGGCCAGCAAGTCCCAAGGATCCTCCCCACAGCTGAGACAAGCAAAGGCTACCACACTCAAGTCTTTTGTTGACCTTTTGTTCTTCCAGACAGTGTTTCTTAGTGTAGCCCAGGCTGTCCCAGAACTCGCTCTATAGACCAGGTTGGCCTCATACTCAGAGATCCACCTGCCTCTGCCTCCTGAGTCCTGGGATTAAAGTCCTGCACCACCATACCCTGCTTACATTCAGCTTTTAAAATGTGAGCTCTGGGGTTCAAAATCAAGTCCCTATTCTTATAAGGCGAGTACTTTTTTAAAAAAAAGTTTGTTTTCCTTTCATCGTGTGTATCTGTGTCAGAGGGACTCAGATCCTGCAGAGACAGAGTTCTCGTCTGCTGCCTGGTGTGGGTGCTAGGATTTGAACTCAGGTCCTCTGCAAGAGCAGTAGGTGCTCTAAACCATGGAACCATCTCTCCTAAGTACTTTAAAAAAAAATATTATGGGACTGGAGAGATGGCTCAGCAGTTAAGAGCACTGGTTGCTCTTCCAGAAGACTCAGGTTGCCAGCACCCACAGAGAGGATCACAACTGTCTGTAACTCCAGTTCCAGGGCATCCAACACCCTCTTCTGGCCTCCACAAACACCATTCTTGTGGTCAGTGCACAGACATACAATCAGGCAAAACACTCGTACGCATACAAATAAAAACTTAAAAATCTTTTAAAAGTTAATAAACGGCGTAGTATCACGGAGTGCTAAGCGTAAAAGAAATTCAAAGGAGTTTTATCGGGCTGGCTAGGCAAGCTCAAGAGTTAGCTACCCGGCCCTCTTTTTTTCCTTAATGCACATATCTCCTCCCAGCAATTCTGCTTTGTGTTTCTTGATTCATGTTTCTTACGCGTTTCCTCCATTGCAACTGTTACTCCGCACAGGCAGAACCTAACTCAGTGCTGTGTTCTCAGCCTACACCGGCATTCAAGACAAGACCGGCACCGAATCAGTGCACAGGCTTGGCTGTTTGTTTGTTTGTTTGTTTGTTTGTTTTAAGGTAGTGTCTGATTGGCTTAGATCTCACTATGCAGACCAGGCTAGCCTCAAATTCACAGAGCTCCACCTACTTCTGCCTGGTGAATGCTGGGTTTAAAAGTATGTTCCACCATGCCAGGCCCCACAGTAAATATTCATTCAATGAATGAATGAGTGAATGAATGAATGGATGAATGAATGAATGAAGCATAAAATAATGAGGTAAAAACTTACATGTTTGGAGAACAATGAACCCTAAGGAGGTGATCTTCAAAGTGTGCTGTGGCTTCAGATTGACTGGTTGGGTGGTTGGTGCTGGAGATTAGCCCAGGGTCTCAGAAGTGCTGAGTAAGCACCATACTGCTGAAGTACATCTCCAGCCCTTTTGTTTTTGAGACAGTGTGTTTTACTCTGTAGCCTTGCCCTCCTGAGTGCCCAATTCCAGGCCACTTCACTAGGTTGCCGAATGAGGTTCAGGTCAAGGCAAAGGCTAAAACGAATGTGTCTTGAGACTAGGACTGACAGAAAAGACTGTATGGAGAGCCTGAGCCACCCCCAGAAACAGGTGACCGACAGCTGACACAGGCTTTTCCCACCCTTGGTGCAACTCGACAGGATTTAGGAAGAAGGTGACAGGTGGCGTCCTTCCCACCCAGAGACTCACACTTAACATCCAGACGCACTGTCCTCTCAGAGAGCACTTGGGAGAAGTGCCAGACTTGGCACATCATGCTCTTTCCGTGGTCTGTCCACTTTGGCTGGAAGGTGAGCTTGCTCTCTGTATAGACGTTCTCAACGGAGGAGGTGATGGAAGAGGTGACAGGGCTGACCTCGGACCCGTCCAGAGACCACCGAAGGCTGATGTCATACCCAAAGCAGGTGAAATTCAGTCCACAGGTCAGAGAAACCCTTTGGGATTCCCGGATTTCCGATGGCAGCTGGATGTAAGGTTGGAACGGTCTCTCTAGGGGGAAAGAAGAGAGAGGCCTGCTTGCTGGGGATGGGACACAGACAGGCCTTTCACCCCTGGCTTCAGGCATCCTGCCCCGTGGCACCCCAGAGGAAGCCCTTGCAAGACTATCGTTAGCTTTTTGTTCAGTTTGACTACTCTGAAAGGCCTTGGGAACACAAAGCCTGCTGGGAGAGTGTATCTAACACTGACTTGGTTTCTCACTTCCTTCTTCTATTACATTTCTAAATGACCTCAGAATCACCCAGGGTGATCTGATTTGATCGATTGGTTTAATTCTCCGTGTACTGCTAATCATTGGTGACGTGCTCGTGTCTGACAGCCTCAGACTTAAGAGTCAGCCAAGCACAACATTGCTTTAGTGGGGTGATCCTGAGGCCCAGTGCTCAAATCTCCACCACACTAGACCAAGATGTCAAGAGGCCCAGCACAGACAGCTCAGTGTGGACCGGTGATACTATCTAGGGCAGAGGCCCCTGGCTGCTGTTGTGGGTCACCTCTGAGCCCCGTGCAATCCTCGTCTAGCCTAAAAGAATTCCTTTAATTCTCCTAGCTTAAAAGAAGAGAGTCGAGTCCAGAGTGGATATGATCCTGAACCAGGTTAGGAGGGGCAGGAAGAGGGGAGAGAAGGGAACCAGGTGTAGCAGCCAGGAAAGAAGGCAAAAGGTAAGAGAGGGGGCAGGCTACCCAGATGGCTGGATTATATAGGGAAGGGGGAGGGGGAGGAGAGGCAGACATGGGGGGCAGCCCAGCCCTTGGGCTGGAGAGTTGGGTTAGAGATGGGGGGTGGGGGGGAACAGGTGTCAACCACTCTCTCTGTACCAGGTAGGGACTGAGGAATGCTGGGAGAACCTGAGGCAGGGCCCTCTTTGATATTTTAACTAGGCACCTCAGCTGTTTCTTCCAGGGTTTGAGACCCTAACTCTGATCAGGTAACACCGCACTTCCCCATCCCTCTTTGCCACTGCTAGAACAGTCAGCTGCCTTCCCATGCCTTACCAGAGACGTTGAGGTGAATGTGCTCCATCCATTTGTCAGTCCCTGAGATCAACCTCAAGCCCAGCTTCCCACTGTCATTGGCATGTATCGGGTCGATTTTCAGGGTACAATTGTTCGATCTGTTTCCCAGAAATGTTACTCTGTCTTGCTGAGAAAAGTACAGCTCAGTCTCTATGCTCGCCTTCGTGTTGTTATAGAGGACCTTTCCTGTGAAATCCCTGGTGGTGTTGTCAAACGTATAGTTCTGAAAAAGGAGGATGCTGTCCAAACGCGACCTAGGCTTTGGTACTTTGTACTTGCAAGGAATCTGGATGCAGGCTCCCTCCCAGGCAAAGAGGGTTTGGGGATGTTCAACAGACCATCCAGTTGCTGAGCGGAAGGAAGCCACATGTCCTAAAGGCACAAATCTGGTCAGAAGCTGTTACTGGGGGATGGGGACTTCCACTAGGAGTAGGAGAGGGAGACACTGGGGAAACGCGGTGGGGCAGGAGCACAGAGTGTCCTTCTCTCTTCACACTGCCTCCCTGTGGTTCCCCTCCGATGCCCTAGGCCCATCCCCTCTCTGCACCCGCTGTTATCTGCAAACCCAGCCTGGGCCTCAGCACTTACCAAGGATCAGGAGGAGCCACGGGCAGGGGACACACATGATGGCTTGTCTGGGTGAGATCTAAGAAAAGAAGAGTTAGTCTGCAAAACTGGTTGTGTTGGTGTGTGACTGTAAGCTCCGGAATTTGGGAAGTTGAGGCAGGAGGATTGCTGGGAGTCTGAGGCCAGCGTAGGCTGCATTCTGACACCCTGTTTCAGCAACAGCCACAACAACAGAAGGAATTTGCCTTTGAACCATCTTGTTGCTTGTCCTTTGTCCACTCAACTCTGGCTCCTTTTTCCAGTTTGGGGGGTAGCTACCTGGTTATGGGATAGAGATGTGGGTTTGGGGTGCTCATAGAGCCTCTTCTGGGTACACTGTACTTCTTCAAGCAGGCTTTCTCTCCTCTGTCTCTCTCTCCCGTCCATTTATATGTTTTAAAATTTTTATTTTATATTATTGGTATGTGGGTGAGTGCAGAGCTGATGTATGAGGCACGTGCAGGCCGAAGTGCATGTGTAGACGCCAGAGGACAACTCTGTGGAGAGCTCTGTGGAGCTGACTCTTTCCTTCCACCTTTAAGTGGGTCCCAGGAATCCAACTGGAATGACCAGGCTTGTGCAGCAAGCATATTCAACCCCTGAGCCACCTTGATGGCTTTCATAACTCTTAAAACTGTTCTCTCAGGCTCTGTGCTGCCAGTTATATGCCTCAAATGCCAGACTCAGGTAGAAGGGTACCATTGCAAAGTTATACATAGAGTCAGACCGAGTGAGTGGAAAGACTTGGGGCGTGGTAGGGTGGCAGTGAGGGGAATCACATTGAAACAAACCTGATCGAGGCCTGGCAGTTCGGCTTGGAATTCCAGGTGCTCCAGAGGCTGATGCAACACAATTGCAAGTCCAAGGTCAGCTTGGCTACAAAGCAAGTTCAGGCCCAAGTCAAAGTAACAAAATGCTTGTCTCAAAACAAAAATAAAAAGAGGGTTGGGGGTATATCTCTGTGATACAGGAATCACCCATGGAGGCAATGGGGGCTGGGTTCAGCACTAGAACCCCTACCTAGAATCCCCCAGTGAGGAGCTGGGGGCTTGGCTCAGTGGTAGAGCCCCTGCCTAGCAAGCAAAGGACCTAGATTCCATCCATAATACTATACCAAAAAGTAAAACTAAACTCATATTGAAGTATGACATAAGCAGAACACCTGGAGGAAGTTAGAAAGCCTTAGAAACAGAGAGTGGTCTGCACAAACCCCTCCTGAGCCCCAGGTGCTGATAGGGAACAAGGGATCCCTTTTCTAACATCAGCCAGTTGCTACCAGAGGATTGTGGGGAGAGGGGGAGAACCTCCCATTGTCTGATCACCCACGGTCTGACCAAAAGGAAGAAGCCAGATTGTCATGGGGAATGTCTTGCTTTAGAAGCAATACATAGGACCAGTCATGGTGGTGTACACCTAAAAGTCCCAGAATTTGGGAGCCTGGATCTGTGACTACAAGCTTGAAGCTACTCTGGCTTCCCAAGCCATTGTAAGTAGGTACTGAGTAAGTAGTACTTTATAACACTAGCCTGACAGAACTTAACTGTGCATTTAAGGGAATTTACAACGGATACCCAGTATCTCTCTCCCCACTGAGCTTGGCCTCCACCATCCCACACTTTATGTAGAGTTAAATTTAACTCTGTTCACGTAGCTGTGATCTCTGTGTCAGTCCCCAGGGATCTTGCAGGATGTGCCAACAGAGTGTGTCTCCGGTGTCAGAGCAGAGCTGTGTCCCTTCCCTTACACCCACCCTACCAAAGTTTCCCATAGCTTGCACAGTATTAGCACCTCCTCCTCTCCAGATATCTATCTCCACGGCCACAGGGCACAGGTAGTAAGCACTGTTGGGTGATCAGGGCCATGTGGGGAAAGCTAGTTCAGCTGCTGAGAGAGCTGGGCTGGGTTCTGCCTCTATTGAGGGGGTTGGCCTGGCAGAGGCTGGGGCAGATCCTCTGAGGTAGAGCTGATCTTAGTTTCCAGGATCAGGGAATGCAGCGCATGGAGACATCTTCAAGGTCAACAGACACTTGGGAAAAGCTGAGTTCAACCGGAGGCTTTACCTAGGGACTTTTCAAGCTGTCTGATGAACTTAGGCAGTGGCCATGCTTCTTTGGCCGTGAGATCTATTTTAATCTTTTCCGACACTTTGACAAGCTGGGGGTGGGGGGTGGGGGTGGGAGTTGTTACAGCAAAGGTTGTAGCAACAATCAGCCTGCAGGTGCCAGCGGACCACCAAGCTTGTCCCGTAGGGCCTCCAGCCGCATCCTTAGCAGAGCAGGAAGCAGGTGGTTCCAGAGTGAAGCTGCCTACCTACCCTCCCGATACAGCATGAGAAGCGGGGACCTGAGCCTGGGGGTGGATGGATGAGGAGGTAGAGTGGGATGCAGCAGCAACAGTCATTAAGTCCAGAGGCATAGAACAGGGCCATACAGTCAGACCCATGATCCGCTCACCTTCTGAGAGCCTCGAGGTTAGCGTCCTGGTTCCATCATTTCCTCCCTGGCACTCAACAGCTTCTACCTCAGAGGACCCAGAAAGCCCGGAAAGGGAACGCTGAAAGACAGGGATGGGGAATAGGGGGTGGGGGTGGGGGCTGAGGGATAGGGGTTGGGGGGTTGGAGATGAGGTCTGTCTGTGCCTATTGTAAAGTAGATGAAAAAACACAGCAGGTTCCCTTCCGTGGCCAGCACACAGAGGCCACCGCGTATTTATTTGTGGAGAGCGAGAGAAAAGATCAAAATGGTTTTACCTGTTTCCCCCTGTGTTCGAGCTTCAGGATCCCCAGCACGATCTGAGAGAGTCAAAGTAAGAAAACTCTCACGAGCTTGGCCACGCCCCCTTCCTCTTCTGCCCCTGAGACTAGTAAAAAGGTGGGGAAGAGAGGCCACAGTGGAGAACTAAAGCCTGGAATCAAATTGACTCTCTGCAGTCAGGTCTTGGCTTGTGTGTCTTCCACGTCTGATGAATTTCCAAGCTGACTTGTCCAGGTCTTCCTAGAGCCGGACAATACACAAATACACACTTGAACACACAATACTCACATACGATCCTATCCAACAATCCTTCTTCCCCAGATCTGGAGCTCCAGCCCGCTAGGAAAGGAACAGGTCTTCTCCAAGGTGGCTTTAGCTTGCTGACCATCTTATCACTACTGGCAATCCCATCAAAGGCGGGAGCAGGGGGATCTTGCACGGGCATGGATACTTTAGTAGCTCCATGGGCTAGGGGAGGACCAGAGCTCTGGGGAAGGAAGAGTTGCTGAATTGGAAGTCTTTTTTACTTCCTTTTTATTTATTTGTGATGGTGCCCAGACACGAGTATGTGTGTGTGTGTGTGTGTGTGTGTGTGTTCGTTCAAGTGTTATGTTTGTATGTGTGTGTTGTATGCTTTTGTGTGTTGCGTGTGTGTTTGTGTGTCATGTGTATAGTTGTATGTGCTTGTGCTATATGTGTGTGTTTGTGTGTTGTGCATGTGTGCTGTGTGTGGTATGTGTGTGGTGTGTGTGAGTGTGTATGTGTGTGGTCTGTCAGTGTGTGTGTTTGGGTATTGTGTGTGTTTGTATTGTATGTTTTTGTGTTTTGGTGTTTGTGTTTGTGTATGTGTTATAGGTATAGTTGTTTGTGTTTGCATTGTGTATGTGTGTGTGTGTTGTGTGTGTATGTGTATGGTATATATGGTGTGTTTGTGTGAGTGTGTAGAGTGTGTGTGTGTGTGTGTGTATGTACGTATGTTTGCACCAGTGCTTGTGTAGAGATCAGAGGACAACCTGGGGCCAACTCTCTCCTTCCACATGTATGTGGGTTCCATGGTTCGAACTTGGGTTGTCAAGCTTGCCCACAACCACTTTTACCCACTGTCCCATCTGGCAGCCCTACAAATGGGAAAGTCTTGAGACTGAAACGGTCACTTGTACTGCGAGTGTTCTAATTAGTAAGTGTATTGGTGGCAGAACCAGGCAGCAGCCACTAGAGAGATGCAAATTCAGGGGTTGGGGATTTAGCTCAGCGGTAAAGCGCTTGCCTAGCGAGCGAGCCCAAGGCCCTGGGTTCGGTCCCCAACTCCGAAAAAAAGAAAAAAGAAAAGAAAAAAAAAGAGATGCAAATTCCACAGATGGCAGGGAACATGAGGGCAGAGCTGACCTCCGTTCTGCAGGCCCAGGGACTGTGCTACACAAACATGTCTCCAAGGTCATTGCTGGTCAGGAAAAGATGAGTGCAGAAGCTCAGGGGTTGCTCCTGACCCGGAGGAAAACGGAACCGCAAAAAGGCAGGGAACTCCTTGTCAAAGTCCATGTGGCCATGAAGGTGGGATCTGTAGCATAAGGGTCTAGGATCTGGTGTGGCCTCCAACTGAGATAGGTCAGTGAGCACCAAAATATATAGGGTACACATGATATCTCGCAGAGGAGACACCCCTGTGCCTATAACATTCCTGGTTTCTCCAGTGTTCTCTGTGAAGACGTGAATGGTATGTGCCCTCTACATAGGAGTAGGCTTTACTGTAGCCCTTCTCAAGCTGTCTAAGGTGCTGTGCTCTGTGTGTGATCCTGGACATGGGAGTAGCCCAAGGGTAGCTAGGCACACAAAAAGAATTAGGAAGAGTTAAGAAGAATTGCAGAAGATGGTGATGGGTGTGTCCTGGGGGGAGAAAGAACCACTTTCCTTATAGGAAGTTGAAACAGGAAGATCAAAAGTACAAGATCGGCTCTGGGTTACAGAGTAATTTCAAGACAAGCTTCAGCAGTTTAATGAGACACTGTCTTGAAGTAAAAGATGGGGGCCTGGGAGTATGGTAGAAGAGTAGCCATCTTCTCCCTACCTCAACTCCCCCAGTGAGAACTGGGGCCACAGCTCAGTGGTAGAGCCCCTGCCTAGAATCCCCCAGTGAGGGGCTGGGGGCGTGGCTCAGTGGTAGAGCCCCTGCCTAGAATCCCCCAGTGAGGGGCTGGGGGCGTGGCTCAGTGGTAGAGCCCTTGCCTAGAATCCCCCAGTGAGGGGCTGGGGGCGTGGCTCAGTGGTAGAGCCTCTGCCTAGAGTCCCCCAGTGAGGGGCTGGGGCTGTGGCTTGGTGTAGAGCACTTGTCTGATATGTGCAAGGACCTACTTTTAACCCCAGACTGCCTCCCCCACAAGTAGTAATATAGCAGGACACAACCAAGGTGGAGAAACTCCACAAATGAACTGCAAAGGGCTGGATTTGATCTCTGACCAGAACTGTGGTTGAAAAGGAGAAACTCTCTGGGCATGGTGGTGTACACCTTTAAGTAACAACCAGGAACTCTTTCAGGAGGGGTGGAGCCTCAGATGCCCCTCCCCATCTACACTAGATTCTAATTACTAAGTAGCCCCAGCTGGCCTGGGACTTGCTGTGTACACTAGGACTGCCCCTAACTCACAGAGATCAGCCTTCCTCTCCCTCCCTAGTGCCAGGACTAATGATATTTTCCATCCATATTTTGGCTGAATCCATAGATTTCAAAGTAGAGGATATGAAAGACCAATTCTCCTTCCCCCTATTTCTTCTGCTAAGTACAGTGAAACTCTCAGGCTTTATTCAGAAGCACATGAAGGCTCAGAGGAGCAGACTGAAAGCTCAAGCCAGTTAGAAACTCTGAATTGTTGAGAGGTTTGGTCTGCTGCTGCATATCGTAATGCTAAATCCTGTCCCTAGAGGAATGGGCCCTACAAGTGAATCCTTACCTTTAAAACCTTGTTCCTTGATTTAAAACGATTGGTTAAATAAAAATGGCTTTAGCCAGAGATGGCAGCTGAAGTGCAGGTCACAAGACTTCAGGTGCTCATAGTGCTGAAAACCACCCATCGTACCATGGACAAGGACATCTCAAGCCAACAGAGGAAAGAGACATCCGACAAAGATTTCAAAGGTGCCATTATGGAAAAAATGCTCATGGGGCTGGGGCAAGATGGCAGCCATCTTAATCACTTTCCGTGGCGGTTGATGAAGGCCTAGGACCAGAAGCAACTCGGGAAGTTTGGTTTGGCTTGAGGTTCCAGAGGGAGAAGTCAAATGGTGGAGGAGGCCGGAGCAGGAAGCGGAGGAATGGCATCTTCAACTAGAGAGAACGACCTGGAAGCCGGAGGTTCTGGATGCTCAAAGCCTAATCCCACTGACCCCCGCTCCCTCCGGCAAGGTTGCACCTCTTACAGGTTCCATGGCCTCCCTAAACAGCGCCTCCAACTGGAGACCAGGGGATCAAACAGCTGAGCCTAAAAGCATTTGAAGAAATATTGGTAGCAGAGTTTATTAATTTGATAGCATCCCTGCAGTCTACAGATGCAGATTCAGGCAGCCGAGTGAAGGAAGATAAATTCTCCAACATCGTTCCAAAACACGTAGTCAAGCTCCTAAAAGTAGCTCTAAATTTAAGAAAGTTCTAGGGGGAGAAAAAAGAGCCTTAAAGCAAACGGACAAATGACACTTCGGTGAGAAAACCACACACCACATAGCACTGAAGCAGCTAGAGGGAGGAGACAGTGACGACTCAGTGGTTATATAAGAGAACACTCCTGAAGAGGACCTGGATCCAGTTCCCAGCACCCACATGGTGGGTCACAACCATTTGTCACCCCGATTACAGGGGTTTTGTTGATCCCGCCAGGAGAGAATAAGACTACTACAATTTTGAGCCAAATTTGCAGCAAGCTATAATTTAATACTGGCAAGGATGATGGACTCCGGCTGGGTCCACTTCTGGGTTCCCAGAAAAGGGTGATGGGTCACATTTTGCAAAGGCTTAAAGAGGCAACCTCATAAGGCTGCCATCTTTCCCATCAGATCCAATCAAGGGCAAGCTTACATCCTGATGTATTTCTTGCCCATGTACTTCTCACCAATATGTGATCAAGCACCTTAGGTGCAGTGAAAGGGGGCAGGGTTTGGGGTGTGGAGATGGCGGTTGGGTTGGTTATGGGAGGTGGGGGGTGATGGGAGGTGGGGGAGCACTGCCCGAATGTGGCATATACCCACATGGGCACATACACATAAATAAAAATAATAAATAGGATTCCTTAAACTCTCAACCAGGCAGGAGGGTGCTCATCCATTATTCTAGCACTGGGTGAGCAAAGGAGCGATTGTTGGAAGGTTGAAGGCAGCCTGGTCTATATAGAAGGTTCTAGGACAGCCGGGCTACATACGAAAGTGTTTGTCTGCACACACTTACGTACATTAAGCATTAAAAGCTCAGCGTAAGCCTGGTATAGTTGTTCAAAGCTACATACCAGCAGTTGGGAAGCTGAAGGTGACAGGCTTTCCACAAGTTCGCAGATTGATCACGCATGGTGGTGCTGGCCTGTAACCCCAATCCTCCAGGGCTCAAGCAGGAAGATCGCAAGTTCGAGACTGGTCTGTCTCAAAAATGAGAGAGAGAAAGTCGAGCCGGGCATGGTGGTGGTTCACACCTTTAGTTTCAGCACTGGGAGGCAGAGGCAGGCAGATCTCTGAGTTCAAGGCCAACATGGTCTACAAAGTAAGTTCCAGGACAGCCAGGGCTACACAGAGAAACCCTGTCTTGAAAAATGAGAATTTGTGCCCAGTCTTATTGCAACTTGTTTGATATCCCTGAAAGTCCTGCTCTTTTTAGAAGGGATTGGGGTTGGGGTGGGGGAGTTGGGCAGGGGTTGGGTGGGGGAGTGAAATGAGTGGAGTGAGGAGAAAATGAAGTAGGGATATAATGAGAGAAGAAGAGGAGGAGGAGGAGGAGGAGAAGAAGAGAAAGGAGGAGGAGGAAGAAGAAGAGGAAGGAGGAAGAGGAAGTTTCATTCAGGAATGAGGGCCTGGGTTAATGTAGGGCATCTGTGTGTCACCCACAAGTCCTGCATTCCGTCCCTACTTCTGCTAACAGAACCAGACAGAAAGAAGCACTCAATTTAAAACTGATAGCATGCACCTTTAATGCTGAAAAGCAGAGGCAGGATCTCTGGGAGTTTGAGACTAGCCTGGTCTGCATAGCCAGTTCCAGTCCACCCAGAGCTACACAGTAACATGAAGGGGTATTTTACCAGAGAGGATTTACAGATAGAAAATAACCACATAAAAATATGTCAAGGCAGGGATGTGGTTCAGTTGGTAGAGCGGCTGCCTAGCGGTCAGGCAGTGCTAGGTTCATTCCCCACACTGCGTAAAGTAGGTGTGCTGAAATCTCAGCAAGCAGAAGGTGGGGACAGAGTTTACATTCTCTAGTCAGTTCAAGGTCAGCATGGGCTAGGTGAGACCGGGGAGAGAGAGAGGAAAGAATGGCCTTTGACATCATTTAGCCTTTAGGGAAATCCAAATGAGACATAACCATGGCACACCTATTACAACCACCAAAACGAAAAGGAATAATCATACGAAAAGCTTGGGTGCCTGTGCCAAAATGGGATGTTTTATACACTGCCAGAGTAGATGTGAAAAAAAAATTCCTTCCAAACAGTTGCTCAAAGATTAAGCATTAAATCCATCTGCAGCTCTACCCCGAGTCAGCTAGATCTGTTTGAGAAGTGAAAATATGCTCACCCAGAAACCTCAGCACATGCTCGGGGAAGCATTATTAATAAAGGACAGAAAGGAGTAACCCAGGTGTCCATCGAGTGCGTCGGAAGGAACAAAATGCCATGAATGCAGACCGTGGACTATTCCTTGACAATTACGGCAAGAGTAAAAACAATATGGAGGAACTTGGAACGTGTTATTGGGAGGACACCAACCACCTGATGCCACAGATTCAATGGCACTGGTGTGAAAAGTCCCGAGAAAGGGTGTTGAAACAGAATGCAGATTCAGTGGTTAGCTGGGTGAGCAGCACAGAGGTGCTGACAGGAAATGAGCAGCAAGTGCTCATGAGATTGGGTTGGTGGGGGGAGCAAGTGTTCTAAACCTGGAGGTGGTGATAGTTTCACAACTCCATTTATATACTTTAAACCATTGAACTGGAGCTGGAGAGAAGGGTAACAGTTAAGAACACTGGCCTCTCTTGCAGAGGAAGGTTCTAGTCCCAGCACCTGCGTGGTCTCTCACAACTCTAGTCCTCGCAGTTCTAACGCCCTCTTCTGACTTCCGAGGGCAGCGGATGTGTATGAGGCACACAGATGTATATGCAGACAAGACAGCCACACAGGAAATAGATACATAAACAAATCTAAATCACCACTGAAGTGTCCTTTGTCAATGGCTTGATGTACGGTTGGTGAGTCAGTCATTAAGTCAACCCAGTCAGAAAATGGGTAATGGTGTGGAATTTCTCACTGAGGAGGATGGATGCACAATGGCATTTAAGCACCTGGAAGGACAGTCAGCACCGTTAGGCATCGGGCAAATCCTAACAAGGACCATAACAAGGTCTCAGAAGAACTTAAATAAAAACACACTGAGCTGTTGGACTGGCCTTAGAGGTACAATTTGCAATCCCAGCATTTGGCAGACAGTGGCAAGAGGGTCAAAGATCTTGAGTTCTAAACCAACTACATCATCATCATCATCATCATCATCATCATCATAGAGGAAGAGGAGGAGGAGGAAGAAGAAGAAACATAGTTTCTTTTATCCAAGGTTGGCTTTAAATTTGCTATATAGGGAAAGATGACCTTGAACTCTTGGTCCTCCTGACTCTACCTTCCAAAGGCTGGGGTTACAGACAAACATGAAGCTCTGGATGGTGATGATGATGACTATGATCACAAGGCCCCCACTGCTGTCTACGATGATGGTGATGATGGTGATGGTGACAGTGACTGTGATGCTGATAATGTCAGGCAATAATGGTGGTGATGATGATGAGGGTGATGGTGACAGTGACTGCAATGATGATGTCAGAAGATGATGGTGGTGATGGCGATGGTTGGTGATGGTGATGATGGTGGTGATGGTGATGATGATGGTGACAGTGATTGTGATGATGATGATGTCAGATGATGATGGTGGCGATGGTGACGATGATAGCAGTGTCAGCTGCTGTTGAGGGGCAGGAGCCTGATCATTCATACCCTGCAGATATAATTGTAAACTGACACAGCCACCCCAGCTAATGGTTTGCCAGTTTCTTCAAAGACTGGGCAAACTGTACCTGTCCTTGACATAGCCATTATATCCTAGGCCTTTTGTCCTCAATAAATTAAGCAATTTGCCTGTGTACAAAAACCTGTGCAACAAATTACTCACTGCTACTCTCTTTGTGACAGCCAAACACTGGGGGAAAGGAACATGTCCTTCAATGGGTGGGTGGTTAAACAAAGTGAGCTGCGTGGAGACCAGCTGGCGCTATGCCTGTGACAACTGAGCCAGCTCAAGCCAATTATATAAACACCGCCTGGAACTTATGCACAGCCTCAGGTGTGTTTATTCTCATTCGTTACTTTGTTCTATTTTATTGTGGTGCTAGGAGTCAACCCCAGCGACTTGCATGTGCTTGGCAGGTGCTGGACCACTGAGCTCCTGTCTGCTTTAACTCCTCTCTGGCTGCGTATACTATGCTGTAAATGCTGGGAAAATAGTTACTGTTAGGGAGTGATATGACAGAATATTGTATTTGCTTGGTTGTTTGGGTTTTGCTGTTGTTGTTCTTTTGGGGTTTTTTGTTTGTTTTGAGAAACATGCTATGTACAATCATGTTGTCCTGGAACTCACAGTCCTCTCCCCACAGCCTCTCAAGTACTGTCAGGACAGGGTGAGATGACCCGTTGCCAGGACATCAGGACAGGATGAGATGACCCATTGTCAGGGTGTCAGGACAGGGTGAGAGGGCCATTGTCAGGGCATCAGGACAGGGAGAAGGAGGGCTGAACTATCAGGGTTTATCACAAGAGGGCAGGGTCTTAGTGGTCACAGAGGGACTCTATCTTGACTGTGTGTGACTGTCATAGCCATCTAAAGTTGCAAGATAAGACACTGGAGCGGTACACACACTTTCCTACTGTGTGGTCCCTGCTGAGGATATCTTACTGTAATTACGTACATTGGGTGACTAGCACACACATCTTTATGTTCTATCTTTGCAACTTCCTGTGTCTATAATTACTTAAAAGTAGAAAGCTAAGAAAAAAAAATTAAAACTGGGCCTGGTGCAGGTGCTGAGGCAGGAGATTCCCAAATTCAAGGACAACTTGAGCAACAAAGTTCATTCAAAGCTATCCAGAATAACTTGGTGAGACTGTCACAAAATTTAAAATGAGGTTTGGATGTGGCTCAGCAGTAGAATGCTTGCCTAGAATCCCCCAGTGAGGGTCTGGGGGCGTGGCTCAGTGGTAGAATATTTTACAGCATGCAGGAGTCCTAAGAGGTCCTAACTAAGAAAGAGACAGAAGAGAGAGTTAGAGAGAGAAGAGGATAATAAAAATTTTAATAAAGCATCGATTTTAGATTGGGGCTCCAGACCAGACATCCAAGTTACAACAGACTTAGCTGGAGGACTTCCTTGGACTTGAATCCATCACAGTTCCCGGAGGGAAGTCTGGGTTTTCTGCCTCCCGCGATGCTGAACCTGTTCACAGTCACAGGAGGAAACTGCATGACAGGTCGTGGATGTCTCAGGGTAGCCAAAGGCTTCCGGAGAAGTCCAGGGAATAGAGGGAATAGTAGCTTTGATATTGTTCTTTTTCCCTCCAATGAGATAAAGTCTCTGTTTAAGAATGACTGTCACATTCTCACTAGGGAAGCAATGGAGCCAGGAAGAAGAGGGAGTTCGGGGCGGGCAGTCCATACCTGGTAGTGAACCCCAGGCTCCTGGACCGGACGATGATACACGAGTGATGTTGGTGCCCCTCCCCAAGGCTTTTTCTCCCCCCCCCCCCCCCCCGGAGCTGGGGACCGAACCCAGGGCCTTGCACTTCCTAGGCAAGCGCTCTACCACTGAGCTAAATCCCCAACCCGCCCAGGGCTTTTAAGATCATACATGGAATAGCACAGCGCGTGGTAAACAAACCTGGGCTTTAGAGTCCACGTCTCCATCTGCCTCCAGTCTAAGGACAGTGATGATGTTGGTGTGATCAGTTTTGAGGGTATGTTGTATGGTCACCCTTTCCAAATCGTAAGTGCATGAAATGCTTCCCGTTTGTCTGAGGCACAAATTGTCCGGGTGCTCTGCAAAAGGCAGGTGATGTTACTGAAGATGCTCTGCGGGCCTGTGACTTCCTGGTAGCTGTTATGTCCCCCATGGGCTCTAGTCTCCACACACTCTCCAGTTGGTGGGGCTATTCTGGAAGGTTGTGCATGGAGCTCCCAGGAAATGGTATTCGAGGGAGCCCAGGGGTGGGCCTTGAAGGTTTATACAGCCAAGCCCTGTCTCGCTCTCTACTTCCTGGTCCTCCAGGATGTGAGGAGACTCTGGTAATACCATGCGACTTCCCACCACATTGGGCAGAAATGTCTGTGAAACCATCAGCCAGAGTGATTCTTTCCTCCCCGGAGCTGTTTCTGCCCGGTGTTTGGTCGCGCTGAGAGACCACACTTCTGACTACTGAGTTGGACAGGAGGACCCTGGAGAATAAAGTACGGTTTCCCACTCACTCTGCAGAGAAGATAGCTCAGAAAGATTGCCCTGTGGGGTGGCGAGGGAACCCCTGTCTGACACCCTGCTCCTGCTGTCCTACCTGTGAGGTAAGCAGGTGAGTCTGAGAGAGAGCAGAGTTGGTGGGGGAAAAAGGGAAGTGGCTGCTTCTGGGCTGTGAGTCCCCACTTCCCTCCATTGATGCAAGAGCCCAGCCCTGCCTTGCCAGCCCATCCTCAGGAGAGCTCTGGATGTAGCAGTGAGAAATGAAGGGAAGTGAGAAATGAAGCTGCCCAGAGCATAGCAAACATGGCTCTGACCAGCCTCGCCTTTCTCCCCCTCCCTTCTGCCTTTCTAAAAACCAGTTAGATTACATTCCTAAAGCTGGCCACCAAGATCTATTCCCTTATTTGGCCACTTCCTCCCTCTGGGGCTGACCACCAAGGTCCAGCTATTAAAAAAAAAAAAAAAAACAACCAAACAAACAAACAAAAAAACCCTCTTTGGCCTCCTTAATTAGCATGTGCAATTAAAATTAAACACCCCATTCTAACCCAGGGTTTCCCCTTCCCCCTTTATAACCCACCATTGCCTGTAGACCCTATATCCAGGAGCAGGCCTTTGTCCCTCAGGGCAAATATCCTTCCTCTTTTTCTCTGGTCCCTTCTTCTTCTCCTTCTCCTCTGTCTCCTGTCTCTGTCTCTTAGTCCCTGCCCTTTGTCCCTTGGGACAAATGAATTTCCTTTGTGCTGAGAATGTGAACTTGGTCTGTCCTATGCCTTTCAAGTCCTTTCAAGGATAATGGATGTGCCTTCCCCAGGGCCTGTTTCTAGGGGTAGGAGCAGGTCAGGGTTGAATTACATCACCTCTGCCAGAAGTGACTCAGGAGCTCGAATCCAGACCAGACTGCTGCTGAGGCCACAGTGCCTGAAGCCCCTCCTCGTGCACAGATACCCAGAGGGATGGCTCAGGCTCTGCTAACAGAGTTCCAGGTGTTGGGATCTCTCACCTGGAAACACGCACTGCTTGGAAATTAGAGATCCTGGCCGGAAGGTTGTGCTGTTAAAAACCCCTTCCTTAGATTTAGCTCAGTGGTAGAGCGCTTGCCTAGCGAGTGCAAGGCCCTGGGTTCGGTCCCCAGCTCTGAAAAAAAGAAAAAAAAAGAAAAAAAAAAACCACCCTTCCTTAGAAAGATATGATAAGGTACCCAGCTCCCCCGGGGGTCCGATTCCTCTTATCAGAGGCTATACCATGCTGTCTGTCTCTGATTCGGGAGCCTGAACTCAGAGCCCCTGACACCGCTGTGTCTGTCTGTCTGTCTGTCTGTCTGCTCACAGCATTAAAATAACCCTTCTAATAAACTTCTTACTCACAGCAGTCCATCTCAATATCCGTCTTGAACTCTGCACCCAGGAACGTTCAGGAGGTTGGTGGGCCCCTCGGAGCAGAGAGGCCTAAGTCGTAGCAGTGGCTTGGTGATGGTGGTCCTCCTTATAACTTACGCAGCCCCTGCTCCCAATCTCAGACACAGGAGACCCTGCTAGCCCTCTTCCAGCCAGCCCCTCTTCTTCCCTGGTTCTCTATGGTACTAAGTCATTGTGTCTTCATGCCTACTTCTGCTCACTTGGTATTTCCCAAGGGAAGAGCATCAGCCCCTCCTGTCCCCAGGCCCAGACATGGCCAGAGGAAACTACTCTTAGGATTCCCCATCCCTCTCATGTTTTGGCATCCAAGGAAGTAGCAGGGGCCATTTTGGACTCCTCTCTTCTCTCAGGCATTCTCTGGTCCCATTGGGTCCTTTTCCACGGGTCCTGACCCACACTGTCCCCTTTCTCCAACCATGAACTCTGAAGGTTTTGTTCACAGCCTCCGATTCCTGTGGTCCCATCCAGAAATGACCTGAATTATTTTCACGTCTTCTGTTCTTTTAAGCCAACCTCACTCAAGGGGCCAGAGGGATGGCACAGCAGTGGAGGGCTCATACTGCGTCTGCAGGGGAACTGAGGTTACTTCCCACTACCCAGCTTAGGTGGTTCACAAGCTCCTGCAGCTCCAGTTCCAGGAGGATTAGCCTCCTCCCCTGGCCTCTGTGGATGCACATACAGAGAAGGAGGGGGGACACACAGACACATAAAAACATACCTTGCAAACTTCAACTCTTGTATTGCATTGTGTTACATTGTAACATCATATTACTATGTAGTCCAGGTTGACCTTGAACTCAGGTCCTCCTGGCTCGGCCTTTTAAATGCTTGCAACATAGGAGTACAACACCCCCCCCCCCCAATTTCCTTGACTTTTTTCTCTTTTGGCTGGGTTTTTTTGGTTCTAACTCTCCTTTTTCTTCGTTTTATTTTATTCCATGCGTACGAGTGTTCAGTCTACGTGTACGTGTGTATACACTGTGCTGGATCCCCTGGAATTGGAGTAACAGATGGCTGTTGTTCGTGGAGCCACCAAGAGTGCTGGGAACCAAAGCCAGGTCCTCTGCAAGAGCAGCCAGTGCTCTTAACCACTGAGCCATCCCTCCAGCTCCTGAATTTTTCTTTTTTTAAACTTGATCTCTTCCTGTGCTTTTACTGCTCAAGAAATTACCAGTTCAGTATGATGCTTTCGTCTTGATAGACCCTAAATAAGGCCTCTATAAGGACACCCACCCTTTCTAAACCATCTGTTGCACCAGCATGGCTCATGGCCCGTGGGTCACAACCACTTTGGCAGAGGGCAAACGACCTTTCACGGGGGTGGCAGTGAAAGGGTCAGAGATCAGAAATCCTGAATATTGGATATTTATGACTCATAATAATAGCAAATTTATAGATATGAAGTAGCAATGAAATAATTTTATGGTTGGGGGTCACCACAACATGTATTAAAGTGTATTAGAGGGCGGCAGCATCAGGGAGGTTGAAAACCACTGATCTACACTGTCCTTTGATCGTGTGGAGGTTACTGACATTTATTGACATTGCTCTTCTCCCAAGGGCAAAGTCCTCAGGATGCAGTTCTCTCAGGCCAGACCAGCTGGAGCCAGGGTCTGTTGGTAAGGTGTGTCAGGGCGTGCCCACCAACAAGTGGTGTGCATGTGGCAATTGGACCAAACTTCCACCCCAGCTGTCTCAAAAGACAAATTTACCCCAGCTTCATCTTGCCTTGCTGCTCTTGTTCTAGCTCCTGGTGTTGGGGTTGAGGTTGGGTCTTGCCATATAGTCCAGCTGGCCTCGAACTCATGATGATCCTCTTGCCTCAGTTTATGAGATCTGGGATCATAGGCGTGTGCCACCGCACCCAGTTCATCTCCTGGGATTTTTTACAAGCCACGCCATCACTTGTATGGGGAGGGCCTTGACACAGTTGGAACTCTCCTGCAGGGCCTCTGACCCCTAAAAACCTTAAGCCTCACTTCTGTCCCCTGCTCCGAAAGCCCCACGCATCTCCGTAGGCACAGGTCTGACAGGTTGCAGTTTGGCCTTGTGTATAAACCTTTCATGTCCTTGACCTGCAAGACGGTAAGCTGTCCGTCAGTGGGGGAAGACCTGGGACCCTGTTCATTGCTGGTGGTTCCAACTGAAATGGTGGGAGGCACCACGGTAACGGAGTGGCCTTAGAGACAAAGCTTGTGGCTCAAAAGTGGACGTTGCAGGTACCAGCAAGAAAGAAGATTTAGAGAAGCCACTTTAAAGCCCCAGGCTCGGACAGCTGCTTCTCAAACATTGAGGACATCACCTTTTGCAGACCGCTGCAGTTTTTGAGTCCTTTGGGGGTGGGGGACGTGTGGGTGGGTGGGGATTCGCCTGTGTAATAAGTTCCCAAATCCCAACGCTGCTGGATTCACAGGATGGCTCAGTGGTTAAGAGCACTGACTGCTCTTCTAGAGGTCCTGAGTTCAATTCCCAGCAACCACATGGTGGCTCACAACCATCTGTAATGGGATCTGATGCCCTCTTCTGGTGTGTCTGAAGTACTTATATATAATAATTCTTTAAGGGGGGGGAATAAAGCAGTGACAGTCGTTGGGGAGAGGAGACTCTGGGCAGCCATGTTTGTGGCCTGCAAGATCCAGGCATGCAGCTTTTGTGAGTTACCGTTCATGCTGGGCTTATCAAGAATGCAATTGTCTCTGGGTCACCCATGCTTCTGTGCCTAACCACAGTCAGTTCTTTGGTCTGTTCTGGGTGCCCTGTCTAGGGTGAATAGATGTTTGTACACAACTCCCCATTTGAGTTACAGAACCCTTTTATAGCCCTTTTTCGGGGAGGGGAATTCATCCTTTTCCCCAACAGCCTCATCTTCCTACAGGGGTTCAGTATACAGTTAGGGATTAATATTTGTCTGGAAAGCTGAAGGTCTGAGGTGCAGTGTGGTGGTACGGGGACAGCAGTGCAGCCCACGGACACCTGTGAGGTGCTGGGTCTATGGTTCCCACTTTATCCGCAAGAGCCACAGGTAAGGGGGGTGAGAGAATAAGCCATCCAGGTGCCCACAGCAGGGAATGGCGGGCTTTGAAGCACACGGGGAGTCTGAATTCTTCAGAATGGGCAGATTTCTTCCTAACTGGTGAGAGTCTGAGAAAGTGCTGCCAGGTGACCAGCGTGACCATAGATGAAACCGAAATGAGAATCCTTGTAGTGACAATTTTGAGAAGTTTGGAATTTTGGTTTCTTTAAAAAGAGAAAAGAAATATTGCAGGAATGTGCTTTCATTTTAATTCCAAAGTTGGGGATGTGGGGCTGCTTCAGATTGTCTGCCGCAGCTGACTGTGATTTGCCTGGTGCTCTAGCAAAGGCGATGTTTGGAATTCTGGGAACTTTTCAGAGGGCATATAAATGCTAGGGCCCTTAGAGTGAGAAGGGGGAATGGTTGTTGATCATTTAGGTTGGTTTTAGTTTGTTAGTAGCCGTGGTCAAAAAAGAAACAAAGGGAAAGAAATTAGATTCAGAGATTTTCATAATTCCTCTCTCCCCTCTCTCCTTGTTTTTCTCCTGTCTAGTGTTAAGGGGTGAAATGGGGGTGGGGGATAAAGGGTGGGATAAAGAATCCACAAAATCGCAAAGACCAGCTACAATCCTTAGATGACAACTAGGCGGCAGACAGGACAAGCCCTTGGCTTGCCAAGTGTGAGCTCAGGATCTTGCCCCCAACACAGGGCCCAGCTGAGGTAAAGGCAAAACTCTGAGATTATTTTAGAAACAAGATGGCAGGCGGACTCCCTGTGATGGTTACTCTTCATTGTCAACATGCTTGGGTCTCACCTAAGAGACACACTTCTAGGTAGAGCTATGCAGACCTACTCTGAATGTGAGTATCATGGTGTGAGCTGTGGTTCTGGACCAGATAAAAGGAAAGCGAGCTGGGTGGTAAGTGGCAGTCCTCCCTTCTTCTTTCCCAACTGTGGCTGCCATGTGAACAGCCATCTCAGGGTCCTATGGCCATGCCTTCTCTGCAGTGATGGACTACATCCTCAAACCATGAGCTAAAATACACCCCCTTTTCCGTAAGTTGCTAGGGTGGTTTGAGTGAAAGGATTTTCCCATAGGCTCATGGACTTGGACACAGGGTCCCCAGTTGGTGATGCTCATTGTGGAGGTGTGAACCCCACTTCCTGTTCTCTCTGGCAAGTGTTCTCTCTCTCTCTCTCTCTCTCTCTCTCTCTCTCTCTCTCTCTCTCCCCCTCTCTCCCTCTGTCTCCCTCTGTCTCCCTCTCTCCCCTCTCTCTCCCCCCCCTCTCCCTCTCCCTCCCTCTCCCCCCCTCTCCTTCTCCCTCTCCCTCTCCCCCCCTCTCCTTCTCCCTCTCCCTCTCCCTCTCCCTCTCCCTCTCCCTCTCCCTCTCCCTCTCCCTCTCCCTCTCCCTCTCCCTCTGTCCTTCTTGTACGTGGATGAAAATGTGGCCAGCCAGATTCCTGCTCTTGCCTTTGTGTCTGTTGCCAAGTCTTTCCTATCAGGGTGAAGTCTATACGGGAAATCATAAGCCAAAACAAACCCTTTCTTGAGGCTAGAGAAATGTCCCAGTGGTTAAGAGCACTCGCTCCTCTTCCAGAGGACACTAGTTCTATTCCCAGCACCCACACACCACAGCTCACAACCGTCTGTAACTCAGTTCTGGGAGATCTGAGGCCTCTTCTGGCTCTGCAGGCTCCAGACAGGGCGTATTTCTATGCATGCACTCAAAACACACATACACATAAGATGAAATAAATAAATCTTTAAAGACAGACAAATTAAAAAAAAAACTTTCTTCCCTAAGTTGCTTATGGTTATACAAACAGAAAGTAACTACAAAAGTGTTTTTGTCCAGTATTTTGTTACAGCAACGAGAAAAGTATTACTAATATGCCCCTTTCCTCCAAAGGATGGGTCTAGACTGGCACTTGTCATTAGGACATTTATTTCATGTCCCTTTTGTACAGGTCCTGGGGCCGGGTAAGGGGACAGGAGACCAGGATAACAATAAATAACATGGACAGACAGAGCACCCCTCTCAACAGCTGAGGTTAAAAGGAGGGGAGAGGGAGCTGTAACATAGGTGCAGGATGTTGGCAGAGAGGAGCAGCCGGGAAGGAGGGGAGGCCGGGCCCCTAAGACCTCACTGTTTCCTGCCCCGCCCCTTCCCGCCCCCACCCCTACCACTCTCAAGAGAAAGGGAGCCCACGGCCAGTGGGGGCCAAGCGAGGGTCCTGATGGGGGGTGAGCCACAGGGCCAGCCCCCAGCTTCCTCACTTGACTCGGATTTCTGCGTACTCAGCCAGCTCCTCTGTCAGGGTGTAGCTGTCCTTGGTGGGTCGTTTCCCCAGGTCTGAGTGGGAATAACTGAGGTCCAGTTCTGGGGGTTCCCCCCTAAGGCCCAGCAGCCTCCTCTCGGACCCCAGGCGCTTCTCACTCTGTGGAGAGAGGAAGATAGCCCATCAGCATGGGTCTCTCTGACCACCCCATGCAGACTGGGCTGCTGGCACCTTTTTCTCAGGGGCCACCAGCTCAGGGAGCTCCACAGTCACCGGGTCCCACTTAGGGGTCAGGGGTCGGGGCCTTTCCGAGTGCCGATACCAGTAAAACCACTATCCCTTGTCGCTAACCTCGGTGCTTGCCTAAGAATCCCTGGTTCTAAGAAGCGGTCTTTGAGAACATAGCTTTAGGGGTGCATGACTGAATCCCCAGAACACCTCTCTAGATTAAACCTTGGCTGGACCACCCTTTTGGAAGTTTGCGAGAGCCTCGTTCAGTAAACCTTTCTCCCTTTGGATAAGGCAGGGTTTCTCTCAGTTGAGGGGATCCTGGTGGTAGGATTCCCCACTTCTCCAGTTCTCGACTCCTGACTCCCACCCGACCAGCGTTTGGACACACAATAGCGCAGTGGCCACAGACAGAAAAAAAAGGGATCAGCGAAGGAACAGACAAGGCCAGGGCTGCTGAGCAGGGATGGGATTAACCGGAGTGCCTCAGACGCTTGACTGGGACACACACATACATGCACACCAACCCCCAAGGCCCAACTCGGGCCTGGAGGCTGGCACACTGAGGCCCCCGGAACCTACCTCCTGGGGCTCTCAGTGACAATCCCGGGTAGAGACCTCTCTGGACTATTGAAGAAGGAAATGCAGTCACAGGCACAGGCAGGGAGGGCGGGGCTACCCAGGCCCCACCCCCTCAACCCTCCTGCACAGCTTCAGTGAGGGGCCTCCTCCCCAAACTCCAGACCCAGTCCAAACACCCACCCAGGAGTCTGGCCTCCCATTCGCCCCACCCCCACCCTTGGTGACCTTGCCAGCCTGTCCTTCCCTAGCTGACTGGGAGCCACAGGGGTGTGGCCCTCACCTCATACTTATCAGGTGCTCCAGAGATTCGGAATTCGGGGCTGTACAGGACATGAGGGTTGTCTCCCGCTGAGAAGCTGGGGCTCTCTGTGACGTTCTTTCTGCAGGGAGGCGTGGAACAGAACGTCAGTTTTACTGGGGACTCCTGGACACCCTCTCCACACACCGGAATGGCTTCCTCTTCTCCCTGCTTCCAGCACTCCCGTGTTTATGACAGGTCGGGTAGGGGAGCTTCAAGCAGGCCAGGAGGAGCATAGAACATGGACCTAGGTGTCCCCAAGGAGACATTCTCATACAGTAACTGCCCTCCCTGCACATAGAGGACTACCCCTGCTAGCTCACCCCAGCCTTCGACATTCTCCTACCAGACTCCACGTCCCCAGATCAGCCTGGTAGGCACTCACTTTCTTCTTGTCTGGGTGATGTAGCAGACAATGGCAATCAGGATGGCAAAGGCGACCACAGCACCCACAGGGCCGATTTTGGCCCACATCAGTCGGTCTAGGGATAGAGAACGGGACCAGGAGCCCTCAGGGCTATTGGTAGGCATGAGGATGTCTGGGATCTCAGGACAGCCCAGGGAGGCAGAGTCCAAATTTTTAGAAAGCCTCTACTCATCAGTTACAAACTGATTTTCTCTCTCTCTCTCTCTCTTTTTTTAGTACTGGGCTTTGAACCCATGGCCTCCTGAGTACTAAGTAAATGCTTGACCCCTGAGTACCAGATCCTCCCTGGGAGATTCTAGGCAGGGGCTCTACCACTGAGCCAATTCCAGTATTACTAAGTTTCCTGAAAAGGCTTAGAACTCAGCCTCCCACGTAGCTGGGACGACAAGTCTAGATATAACATCTTTCGCTTTTTTATCAGTCTAGAGAGCTGGCCCATGCTCAGTGGCTGGATCAGTAGCAGGAGTAGGGGTGTGGTGGATCCGAGAGGGCCCCTCACCTTCCCTTGGCTCCCGCCCCCAGATCACATCACTCACGTGCTCCCTGGAAAGGCAGCTCGAGGCTCTGGGTGCCGTAGAGGTTCCTGGAGGTACAAATGACGCGGGGTGGGGCTTGGGCCTGACCCCGGAGCGTGAGGATGCTGGTGAGCAGGAGGCCGCTGCGCTCTGAGTACACAAACTCCCTCTCTGTCTCGTTCACAGTCACGTTGCGGGAAGGCAGCTCA
The DNA here is from genome assembly GCF_021556685.1 of Rattus norvegicus. Lineage (NCBI taxonomy): Eukaryota > Metazoa > Chordata > Mammalia > Rodentia > Muridae > Rattus > Rattus norvegicus. Next base: position 97,370,594 of record NC_141534.1, read on the forward strand.
AAGGCCACGGAGGGTTCCGGGTTGGATTTTACCACACACAGGCACTGCACGGTGTCTCTGGCCGCTGCACAGTGCGATTCCAGAAGGATTATGGGAGCAACTGCAAGATTAAAAGCAAGGCTAAAGTAAGAGCGAAGCTGGGCCTCCAGGACTCCTTGGTAGGGACAAAGTCAGGTGAATTAGAGAGCTCTGTATGGGTCCTGGCTCAGAAACCTGGAACTCCCAACCACTTTGTAACCCTGCCCACTTCGTGTTGTTCATTCAAACTGAGTACAATCCTGCAGCAACATGGGCCTTCACAGGTCCTGGCTGAGGTGGTTAGATGCCCTAAACAGTGTAATACACTGGCCAGCCCTGGCTGTGATAGTGTATGCAAGCCTCTAATCCCAGTACTGGTGAGGCAGAGGCAGGTGGATCTCAGTGAGTTTAAGGCCAGCCTGGTCTTAGAGAGTTCCAGTCTAGCCAAGACTGCATAGTGAGATCCTGGCTCAAAGAAACAAATCCATCAGCCTAAGCCGACATCCTTCCACTCTTCCACATCATCAGGGCCCTTGTGCTTGGAAACAGTCATAAGGAGATTAAAGAGATAGAAAATGGAAGGACCTCAGAAGGACACTCATTCCCACTCTGTACCTGATGAGGACATCACAGTTCCCTCTGCACACAAGCTCTCCTAATAGATACCTGACTCAGGCCACTGTGACATCCAACAGGTACCAACATGCCATCCAAGGATTCTTCCTATTTTTTCTTTCTTTCTCCACTCCCTGCCCTGCCACCCTTTTGGGTTTTGAGATGGGCTTTCTCTGTAGCCCTGGCTCTCCTAGAACTCACTCTGCAGACCAGGCTGGCCTTGAAGTCACAGAGATCCACCTGCCTCTGCCACCCGAGTGTTGGGATTAAAGGAGTGCACCACTGTGCCTGGCCCCAAGGATTCTTTCTTCTTTGGAATCCCAATCCATGTGAGTCACAGGACTTGGGATGTGCCTTGTGAGAGACTCCCCTGCCTCTGCTTTTGGGGTGACTCCAGCCTGGATATGAGACAAAACAGCTGTGTTTTTCCATCTGTGCCATCTCTAACTTTGGTCATGGCCTCTGATCATGATGGTTGGAGTAATGTTTTCCTGAGGGGACCAATGGACTTTGGTCGTTTGACCTATTCAAGCTACAGCCTCCTTTGGCAAGTTCCTTCCTTCTCCCCTGCCCCTCACCTTGCTTCCTCACCTGGGGACCCCTTGAATCTCCGTCCCTTTCCTCATTACCATCAACATCCCTCTCCTGCTCTCATAGCTTTACATGAGAGTACATCTAGTCTTTTTTTTTTTTTTTTCCGGAGCTGGAGACCGAACCCAGGGCCTTGCGCTTGCTAGGCAAGCGCTCTACCATTGAGCTAAATCCCCAACCCTATATCTAGTCTTGAATGGGTTTCTGTCCTCGTTTCCCCAGTATAGATGTTACATTAGAACAGTGAGTGGTGCCTTTTGTTCATCTGGTTTTGAAACAGAGTCTTGTTATATAACTCTGAATAGCCTGGAACTCTCTGTGGTTCTCTGTCTCCCAAGAGCTAGGGCTTATAGGCTTGAGCCACCATGCCCAGCTAAATGATGCATTTGTGTGTGTGTGTGTGTGTGTGTGTGTGTGTGTGTGTGTGTGTGTGTAAGAGAATTGTGATATGTGCAGTTATGTGGAGTTGTGCATCATGGGTGAATGCCTATGTGAGTGTCACAGAATGACACTAGGTGCATTTCTCTATCGCTTAACATTTTGAGACAGTGTCTCTCCCTAATACTGGAGCTCACCAACCGGCTAGCCAGCAGTCCCTGGAATCCTCCTGTCTCTGTTCCCAGTACCCAGATTACTGGTACATATTTCTTTTAACCCTGTGCATAGGATTTGAATTCAGGTCCTTGTGCTTATGCAGAAGCACATAACCCACTGAGCCACCTCCTCAGCCCCTAAATTACGCTTTTAAAACTATGTTCTTTAAGCTATCTGACACCTCTCTGCCGGTTCTAGACCAAGCTGGTACTGAGTGAATTCTGGCCCAAATCTGCTCACGCAGGCCAAAGACCATCAGCTCGTTGACTCCACCCACTTTTAAGCCCAAAGCAATGGGCCAGTAACAATGGTGGGCAGCAAGTCCCAGGAGCAGATAAATGTGCACCAGGGCTGGGTAACTCCGGCTGGAGCCTCAGTGCACATCTCTGCAAAGCTAAAGCGGAGAGGGACCACGCATGCGCACTCTGCCCGCTGTACCGGTGAGCAATCAGTTCAGCTCAAGGCACTGAGTACAACTGAGTCTGAACAAAACGGACGATCCTAGAACATTTCTGAACCGCTCCCATCCAGGACATCACAACCAGCATGCTGGTGACAAGTGTCCACTCCAGATGTTCGAGTGCTGGTGCCCTGCCTATGTGCGGATTCAGTATCTTTCCAGCTTCCCAGAAGTTTCAGAAGTAAATTTGGGGGTACCTGACTTTGGCATCCCAACTCTGCCATCTACTGGCTGAGTGCGGCCAGTGAGTCTTCAAGATGGAGAAGTAAAGGTGAAGGGGGACTTTTGGTTTGGGGTTTTGGGATTTTAGAGGCGGAGTCCTGGGTACCCCACTGTCATGGTGTTAATTTTCAATACTGTGGGAAGGGAGTCTCAGTGAGACTGGTCTGTGGGCATGCCAGAGGGGGATTTTTCTTAATTGAGTTAAGGAGGGAAGACCCACCCTGATTGTGAACAACACTCATTCATGCCTCTCACTCCACCCCCCACCGAATGAGAAGCAGAGAAAGCTGAGCTTGGCATTAACTCAGCGCTCTCCATTCCTGACTGTGGATGTGATGTGACCAGCTCCTTCAAGTTCCTATCAACATGATATCCCCAAAATGAGGGACTGTCCCCTGGAAATGAATGAGATAAACATGTCTCCCCTAAGTTGTTTTCATGAGAGTATGAACAATATATCATCAACATACACACACACACACACACACACACACACACACACACACACGAGACACCCGTGCTGGCCCCAGACTCCTTAGGTAACCATGGGTAACTTCTGATTCTTCTGTCTTCACCTCCTGACTGACAGATCTGGGTTGTGTGCTACCATGTGGGGTTTATGCAACCCTGCGGATGGAACCCAGGCTTCATATATGCTCAGTAAGCATTCTACCAACCGAGCTCCCTTCCTGGTCCCTGGAGAAGGGGGAGGTGCTGTTAGCTCACAAGGGGCTATGGGACTCTGGGCTGGAGAGATGGCTCATTGATTAAGGGCACTGGCTGCTCTTTCAGAGGTCCTGAGTTTAATTCCCAACAACCACGTGGTGGCTCATGACCAGCTGTAACGTGATCCAATGCCCTCTTCTGGCATGCAGGTGTATATGCAGATAGAGGGCTAATATATAAAAAATAAATCTTAAGAGGCTATGGGACTCCAAAGACAGGTAGGAAATGCTTAGCATCCCAGACATGTATTTACCTCTGCATAGAGGAGGAAGCAAACAAATCTTTGGCTCCAGCGACAAACACCCACTTAAGTCCCAAGGAAAGGCCAATGGGACAAGACAAAAAGATATCTAAGAATACACAGTTATCTTACTTGTGAGGTGTTTCTGTCATCTCCTTTTGCAGAAAAGGAGCTGGGACTGGTCGTGAGGTTCAGTGGTAGAGCCCCTGCCTAGAATCCCCAAGGAGGGGCTGGGGGCATGACTCAATGGAAGAGCCCCTGCCTAGAATCCTCCAGTGAGGGAGGGGCTGGGGGCGTGGCTCAGTGGTAGAGCCCCTGCCTAGAATCCTCCAGTGAGGGAGGGGCTGGGGGCGTGGCTCAGTGGTAGAGCCCCTGCCTAGAATCCTCCAGTGAGGGAGGGGCTGGGGGCGTGGCTCAGTGGTAGAGCACCTGCTTAGAATCCTCTAGGGAGGGGCTGAGGGCGTGGCTCAGTGGTAGAGCCCCTGCCTAGAATCCCCCAGTGAGTGGCTGGGGGCGTGGCTCAGTGGTAGAGTCCCTGCTTAGAATCCCTCAGGGAGGGGCTGGAGGCAGGGCTCAGTGGTAGAGCCCCTCTCTGACACACATAAAGCCCGGGGTTCCATTGGCAGCAATGTAAGAGGCTCAGTTTAGAGGTCAGTGCTATAAGGCAGGCAAGGCTGAGAAGGAAGCCTAGGGAACTGGAAACACAGAGATAGCACTCTTTGTTTGGAAATTCTTAGAAAGTGTGAAGAAGTAAGAACTGGAACTTGGCTGCTACCACCTGAACTGGGGAGTAGGTTTGGGTGAAGCAGAGGGCATCCTCCACAGAGAGCTCAGGTCAGGTGCTAGTTGGCAGTGTATGCTTGCTTATACTTCTAGGACGTTAGCTAGTAGTGTGTCCTTAGCATTCCTCTGGCTGTGCTATGTCTGCTAAGAAGCTTGGCATCTCCTTGGTCCCATCCCCCACCTCCCAGGAGCAACAGCTCAATGGATGAGCTCTGGGTGACCGACTTTAGGCCGTGCAGAGCAGAGCCAGATTGCCTGGGTTTGATTCTCAAAAACCTGCTACTTTCTAGCCGTGTGACCTCGGGCAAGTGTCCTAATTTCTCTGGGCCTCGGTTTCCTTCTCTGTAAAGAGGGTATTGGTGGAGTGAAAATGAAATAGGTCCCTGCATATAGCACATCCGACAACACCTGGTCCCTAGCAATGCTCTCCAAGGGACAAACACAGTTACCTTCTTAGTTCTATAGAAGAACAGTGACCACAGGACCCTGAACCCCATTGGTCAAAAGCTCCTCCCACTCCCACATCACGGGAACATGGCTTCTCAATGGGAGATTCTTTGTATGGATTCAGCTCCCCTCCTGTTCCCCATCCTTATCAGGGACAGACAAAGCTGACCCTGGTCGGGACGCATGGGTGCCTCCCAGTCACCCAAGTGTCCCCACGGAGCCACTGATGGAAGCAGAAGGGGAGGGGCACTTACACTCCACAGACAGGTTGAAGGCGGTGGCTCTCTGGCCATACTGGTTCTCAGCTACACACCAGTACTCCCCATCGTCCTCGGGCGTCACTGCAGGGAGTTCCAGCTGCAGCTGACTCTCATAGATGACCGTGGCCAGGATCTGCTTCTCCTTGAAGATGGTGAGAATAGGGTCCGGGTTGCTCTGTGTGGAACACAGGATGGAGACTGTCTCCCCCTCTACCGCCACCACCGTCCCATTCACTGTGGGCTTCCAAGGTGCATCTGTGGGAAGACAAAATATTAGAGCCTGTGGCTGGAGAGATGGCTCAGCGGTTAAGAGTACTGGCTGCTCTTCCAGAGGACCAGGGTTCAATTCTCAGCACCCGGATGGCAGCTCATGACTGTAAATCCAAGATCCAACACCCTCATACAGATATACATGCAGGTAAAACACCAATGTGCATAAAATGAAAAATAAATTATTTAAAAGAAAAAGAGGCAGTCACAGCCTTTAAAAAAAAAAAAAATCAGAACCCATGGAAACTGCTGGCCAACCCCCACCACCAAATGTGACCTACGACAGTCCCATCCAGTCCTGGTTGTCTTATTTCTATGAATTGTCATTCTGTCTGTTTTCTTTTCTAATGTTGTTTATTTGTTCATTTACTTTTGGGACACGCTCATGCCATGCAGCCCTAGCTGGCCTTTTATTTCATTATTTAGTCCAGACTGGCCTTGAACTCATGGCAATCAATCCTCCCGCCTTCACCTCCTGAATGTTGGAATTATGTGTGTGGTCTGGGAGCTTGCCTTTGGATGCTGGTACTACCTACCCCATCCTAGCTATGCAAACCTTGTGTCTTAATGCCGGGACTCATTTTTCCCATCTTGAAAATGGGCTTAATAATTCCAGCCTCACAGAATAAGGTCGGTCATCCGACATAGGACAAGACCCTGTTGAGTGGCAAGAACTATTCTAGCTGTGTAAGGCTTATGAAAAGATGCTGTGTAGGAAATAAAATGCATTTTCAGCCAGAGATTTGTGCTATGGAAAAAAACGAAAGCTTAGGGAGGAGGAATTGGGTGGTCATGGTTCTAAAGTAGGATGGTGAGGAGAGGCTTCCAGGAGCTGAACAGGAGGTGTAGGGGATGCCAGTCAGGGAGAGCTGAGTGAACACTGGCTGTAACTGTCTTTATTATCCCCAGCACTGGGCACTGGGCCTCAATACATATTTGTGAATGAATGAATGAATGAATGAATGAATGAATGAATGAATGAATACATGCATGAATGGCCTGTGCTTGATTCTCAGTTAAGGGACCTGCTCCAACAGCATCTGTCTCTTATTACGACCAGGTCCACGGAATGAGGCTGATTGATGCCTACGGAATCCTCAGCCCTTCAATTAAACGACTGCGGCAAAATGCGCGGCTGGGGACTCACACATGACGCTCAGCTCCACCGTGCGGTTGTCCTGGCCATAGGCATTCTCTGCCAGGCAAGCATAGATGCCGTCCTCTGCTGGGGTCACCTCCTCCAGATCCAGGTACAGGCTCTCAGCAACTGCCTCCCTCAACACCATCCCATCCCGCATCCAAGTCAGCAGCGGTGGCGGGTTGCTGTCAGCCCCACAGAGCAGGCTGACATGGGAGCCCTCAATGGCCTCCACAGAGGAATTCATCTCCACAATCACCGGGGGGTCTGAGGCCCGGAATAAGGCAAGGGGTCAGCGGGCTGATGGATGGGTGCGTCAAATTTAGGACTGCTCCACAAGCCCAGGCCCCGCCCCCAGGTCCCACCTTCCAGGCCCCTTTTCTGGGTCCTACCCCCCACCAGATCTAACTTAACTCAACCAGCGTAGGCCCCGCCCCAAGCCCCTCCCTCCAGGTGCCACCCTCCAGACCGGTTCCGCCCCAGTACGCGGTCCACCAAGGCCCCGCCCCCAATTCCTACCCATCCAAGCCCCGCCCACAGTCTCCCTATCCTGCCACTCCGTGCCCGGTCTCTTCCAGTCCCCGCCCCTGCCCCAACCCGCACCCAGGCTCACACTTGACGTCCAGACTGGCGTAACCCTCGAACTGCAAGGTGGTGTTGGGGAAGGCAGCCTGACAGCCCAGACGGTGGCCGTTGGCCTCTCTAGTAGGCACGAAGTGTAGCAGTGACACCTGCACCCAGGTGCCTTCATCCTCCCGCAGCCGACCCAGAACAGTGGGCTCCCCTAGCCCCTCGTGGCCCAGCCAGCTCAGCTCAGGGCGCAGCTCTGGGCAGTTGTCCGGCACCATGCAGCTGACCTCTACTTCCGTTCCTGCCACCACTTCTGGGGGCACCACGATGTTGGGGGTGTCTGAGGAGGAGAAAAAGGAGGGTTCTGGAAGTAGACTCAGGTTGTGGTCATGCCCACCTATCCGGCCGAGTGTCTCGCATCAGTTACATCCTTTCCAGGTGTTGGTCACTCCCAACCCCTAACACACACACACACACACACACACACACACACACACACACCCCAAGCACTTCACACAGCCTATCAGGATGCTTCTGTGGCATGTGGAAGTTCTACTTCACCAAGCTCCTCTGTGGTCCCTGTATATGTCCCCTACTAGGGTGGGCCGATGGGTTGGGGAGGAGGGACAGTTGTCAGGGTGTGATGTATTGTATAGGTATATGATATTGTCCTGTTTGGCTCTGTGTCAACTTGAGTCATGTGGGCAGATTGAGCCTCAAATGAGAAAATGGCTCTATAGATTGGCCCGCACGGTAAGTCTTCTCTTCGGAGCATTTTCCTGACTGATCATTGATGTAGAAGGATTTAGCTATTGTGGGGCAGTACCGTTTTCGGCCATGTGGTCCTGGAAGGTGTAGGAAAGTTGTTGGGTGTGAGACTGAGGAGTAAGGCAGGAAGTAGCATTCCTTGGTGGTCTCTACTTCAGGTCCTGTCTCCGGGTTCACACCCCAGCCCTCAGTGATGGGCCCTGACCTGAGCATTAACTGAAATATCCCCTGTCCTACCGTGTTGCTTTCGGTTACTGTGTTTACCACAGCAATAGACCGCAAGCTAAGACGGGTGTGTTATAAGGGTGGGGAGCTGTGTGTTTTGTGGGTGCACGTGCCTGGTTTTAGGGGTGTGATCCACGGATACTCCCATGTGCTGAGTGTGTGGTGTGTGCTGTGGTCTCTCCACAGCAGGGCTATAGTGTGCCTACTCACAAAGACCAAATACTGCTGGGAAACTTAATCTAAGGTCTCTAATTAGGGACTCCTCTCAGAAATCAGACAGCGAGAGTCCCTGAGGGTGGGCAGGGACCTCTATTTAACTGCCAAACCGGGTCACAGCTCCCTGCCTTTTCCCCCCCGACTTCTTCCCCCCCCCCCAATCTCCTGTTTTGAGGATCAACCCTTGGACCTGATACATCCTCATCCCTCTGGTTACTTTTTATTTTGAGGGTCTTATTAAGTTTTTAAAGCTGGCCTCAACTAACTGAGTATCCCAGATGGGCTTGTAGTCTCTGCTTCAGCCTTCCAAGTAGCCGGGAATAAGGCCTATACCACCAGGCCCTGTCTTCTTTTTTTTTTTTTCTTTTCTTTTCGTTTTTTCGGAGCTGGGAACCGAACCCAGGGCCTTGCGCTTCCTAGGCAAGCGCTCTACTACTGAGCTAAATCCCCAACCCCCAGGCCCTGTCTTCTTATTTCTCTTCTTTCCCTCTGTCTGTCTGCCTGTCTTTGTTTTTTTACATTTATGTGTGTGTGTGTGTGTGTGTGTGTGTGTGTGTAAGAGCGCACAAATGGATGTATGTGTATGGACACAAGTGGGCATGTGCATGTCCCGTGGAATCAGAGGACAGACAACCTATAGAAGTTGGTTCTTTCTCTTCTTGCACCATTTCTACCCATGAGTTCCAGTTATCAGATCTGGTTGTCAGACTTGGGGACAAGGACCATTGTCCCCTGAGCCATTTTGTGATACCCCCACCCCCATCCTCTGTCTTATTAGGAATACAACCATTCGAGGCAAGTGTAAGAGGTCAGCTGTTAGTCCCAGTAGTGTTGGTCTCTACTGCAAACCATGCGCCTGCCTAGCAGGAGCCCGGCCTCTACCAGCTGGTGCTGCAAACAGCTCCCACCCTTAAAACCATTCACCCGATGGCTGTGCGTGGGAAACCAAGGGCCAAAGAACTCGATCGAGGCACACAAAGTCACTCCACTAAAGCAGGCATCTAGAACCCTCATCTCTGATCCCAGCCCTCTGTCTTTAGGAAGAGTAAGGGCAGCCAGACCGCTTAGGGCCTGCTTTGTTTGTGTCTGTCATCCACGTGGCCCACCCAGCTAAACTGACCTTTTCTTGGTCTGTCATCCAGAGCAGGTGGTCCAGATGCTGGGGACACCCACCTGCCCCTCCCTCTCTTCCCACCCAACCCTGGGGGACCCGACTCACTGATGATGTCCAGGACGCTGTGCTCCGAGAAGGTGTACTGGTTGTAGCCGCCCAGGTCACCTCGGAAATAGTATTTCCCTCCCAGCTCAGGGCTCAGCGTGCTGAGAAGCAGGGTGCAGTTTCGTAGGCCCAGGTCTCCCAACAGGCGGCTACGGCCCTGGAAGCTCTCGTGGACCACTTGTGTGCGGGACTTGAAGACCACTGGCGGGTAGTTCTTGGGGTAGGGACTGTTGAAATACCAGACGCCATGTACCACAGCCGGTCTGAGCTCATCCGGGAAGTCGAAACGGCAGGGGATGGAGACACACGTGCCCTCGAAGGCTGAGATGGACGAGGGCATCCAGGCACCCCAGTGCCCCCCTCGAGAAGCTGTAGAGGGGCAGAAGCAGAGAAGCTGTAGAGGGGCAGAAGCACAGAAGCTGAGGGATGGAGCCCATCCCGTTATCTCCAAAGGTTCCCACGGTGGGCCGTGGGGCTGGAATGTGGGGGCCGGGACACCAGGAATTACCTGAAATCATTATCCAAAACAGAGGCAGGGTGGTAAGGAATATCATCTTGTCCAGCAAGTGGGCGAGCTAGGGCTGGAGAGAGACAAGAGCAAGTTTTCAGAAGACCATGAGGGTGGGGATGGGGCGCTGGGCCAAGGTTAGCTGCTGTCATTTATAAATGCCAGGCTTCATTCAGTGTCTCACCCTGCCACATTCTGTCAGTTGGAGCTGGCTGCTTCGAGCCAGGAACAGCCCCCAGGCTTGAAACCAGTCACCCAGGGACGTTAAGCAAGCTTCCCAAAGTCGCCCAGCTCAAACATGGGGCCCCAGTTCTCCCCTGCCTTTAACTGCAGGTAGCTCTAGAGTAAAGGACGCCACCATCCCGCAGTGGGCAGCCAGATCATTCAGGGATCTGCTCGTCTTGTGTCTGTCATTCTCATAGCTCAAGTGGACAATGGTGTTACAACTCTGATGTCTTCGAGGTAGGTGAAATCACTACCAGAGGGTGCATAGCTTGCTCAAGGTCATGTAACTGGTCTACAGACTTAGTAGCCAGGCTGCGCTGTCCCTGCACGGCAGTGGCAGGTTAGTAGTGATCTAAGTAAGCATTCCTACTTCTCCGCCTCTCAGAGAGCACGAGGCAAAGGCAGAAGCAACACTCCTCCTGGGGTAAGAAGCAGTTATTCAGATAAAGAAAACATTGGTGTCTTACCCCTCACCTCAGTCTCCCTGAGTTGGGAATGTCTCCTGATTCCGCTCCAAGTGGCCAGTCAACCTAGAACACAAGCCAGACAGGGCTTACAGGGTGAAAGACTCAGCACACACCACCCTGCTCTCCCATGTGTACTATGGGCGGTGTCCATGTTGTAAGAACACCCCTGTGGTCTCTGGTACCCATGGATACCCGAGATGCTCCCACACAGCTTCAGAGATAATGTACCACCACAACAACACCCCACCCCACTCCAAGCTGAGGTGTGGGAGAGCCGTGGGGAAGGAAGGGAATGGTAGGTCTGAGATGAGGGGGACAGGACAGTGAGTGGTGAGTGCAGTGAAGGAGCAGATGAGGCTTGGGGGTGGCAGGCAGGGACCCAGCCCCATCAATGACTGGGTTTCACAACATCAGCATTCCCAGCATGCCGTGTGAATTCCTGCCGCCCTCTCCCACCCGCAGCAGGCTTAGGGTGTCCCCACCCTCACCAGAGGCCTGTAGCCAATACAAAAGATCCCTGTTCCTTTGGGGGTGTGGGTGCCCCATCCTAGGGACCTCCTGGGGGTAGGTGGAGTGTGAGTGAGATTGGTTGCTCCTGACTGGGCTCTGTAAGGGGCCAAGAGGAGCCAGAGGTGATGGCCCCTTGGCCCCTGCTGCCCTGTGGGTCGATCGGGACTAGAGCCAGGATTTTGAAGTAGCTGCTTTTCCCAGCCTCGGCTGCCCTCTTCCCACTGATGCAGATGCATGCTCAGAAGCGTGCAAATGCTAGTAGGGAAATGCTAGTCTGTCAGAACAGACTTACAGAATGGAGATATGGAGACCCATGAGGACACATTCCCTACCCGAGACACCTCTGTCTACAGAGAAGCTGTGAAGAGACCACCTGACTGCCCTCAGCCTTGGACACACACACTTGGGAGGCCATGGCTTCGGCTGTCCTGCTCGCAAGTGTGTAAGTCACGAGAACCTGAACACACTGAGGTGGGCTACGGAGAACTCCACCCAGACACATCTATGGGCACAGGGCAGCTGTGGCCTTGGCACCTGTGACTGGAAGGAACGGGAGATACCCAGAGGTGAGGACCAATCAATTCAGCACAAGCAGATGGGTGATACAGTCATACACAGGGTGCATTCTCCTCTGGGCAAATTCTGGTCTTGAGATGTAGATCTAAGCAACCCCAGTTAGGACAATGATTTGAAGCTCTCTAAAGACTCACAGGGCTAATATCTGCAAGACAAACAGACCCCATCTCTATAGTGTTAACTTTCCACTAGAGAAGCCAGGAGCAGCGACTGGACACCTGTCACTCCCCGAACTTGGGAAGGAAGGGCAGGAGGTTCAGGAGTTCAAAACCAGCTTCGGCTAGATTAACAAGTTGGAGGTTAGCCTGGGCTATGAGTGGCCCCGCTTCAACAAACAAAACCAAATCCAAGGGAGGGGTGGGGATAGGGAAAAAAACACCTACCAAGTCTCTTCCGTGAAGTACAGTGAGGCGACGAGGAGCACTGATACAGAAGGCTACACAGGGGAGGTGGACGTGCACACTGTCACTCTCACCGTGTGCACAGCCTGCTGGCCTCACCATATCCACATGGTGGATTCCAGTGCCGATGGCTCTGACCCTCCCCTTCTCCCCCAATTCGGATCACTGTCTCATCTCTCCCAATTTTTCGAATTGCAGGGGAGCTGGCCTTCCAGAAGCTTCCACCGTTCATGAGGTATGTCCAGGAGTGAGTTCCCCTTGTCCTTTCTTTCTGTCTCGTCTTCTTAAGGCTCCATTGCTGTCTCTCCCCCCACCACTAAGGTCTTTGGTTGGTTTGGAAACCCATTTTGAAGCAGCACCCTGCCCCGTTCAAAATGAGTGGCCCTGCGGTTCACAGTGGCACTCCCCTGCTTCCTGGCATACCTGGCCTTACACATGCCCTGGTGACCAGTGCTCCTGACCCCCTGGGGGTGTTTCACCCTAGCCCTCTCTGCCTCAGTACTCACTTGGATGGTCTGGCTTCTGCACGCTCTGCTCCGCTGGTCGGGCTTGTAGTCCCTTGGCCTCCCAGGGTCTAGGCCCCCACTTGCCAGCCCCTCCTCTGCCCCCTGGGTGCCAGGGGCCGCCTGCCTCCAGGGCCCAGCTCCTCCCTGCCCCCGGGGGAGGGGGGCACAAAGGGGCCCTTGTCACCACAGGGCTAGGGCTGAGGCTGGGCAGCTCCTACTAACTCCTTCCTGGAGAAGATGGGGGTCTGCCTTGCTCCTCCCCTTCCTCCATTAATATACACCCCAACTTGGGGGTTGGGGAGGGAGGAGTGGCCTTATCGTTCGAAAGTTCCAGGTTGAAAGGTGGAACCTGTTGTCCCTGAGGAATTGGTGGCAACATTGTAACCTTGGTCCCAAGAGACAGGTAGAGACTGGTTGCCAGGAAGGGGAAACATATCCTCTCTTACTTTGGTTCCAGAGTCACTTCCACCTTTCTGAGAATCACCCCACCACCTCCCCCGTGCTTCCCCTCCTGGTCTGTTTTCTCCTTGACACTTCTTGTCCTCCGAAATGACCTTAGCCGCTGTCTCCTTGAGATCACGACCTTCCCTTGGTGAGAAGGAGGGCTCTGTGTTGTTCCGAGTCTGTCTCCACCTGTTAAACAGAAAATAAGTCCTTCTTTCTATTCTTCTAATGCTCCGTGGCACCCTGGGACTCAGAGATGTCATTCTTAACCCTCATTCCTGGAAAGCTGTCCCCGTGCCATCCTGTGGACCCCAGCCTGCCCTTCCAGAAGCATGGCACTTAACTCTGGAGCCAGCGGGTCCCCCTCTTTAAAAAGTTACATTTATTGATTTCCTTATTTTTGATTTATTTATGCTATGTATATGGGTGTTTTTTGCCTGCATGTTTCTCTGTGCACAACTTTCAGACCTGATGTTCATGGAGGTCAGATGAGGGCATCAGATCCGCTGGATCTGGAGTTACAGATGGTTGTGAGCCACTGTGTAAGTGCTGGGACTTGAACCCAGGTCCTGTGAGAGAGCAGCCAGTGCTTTTACTTACAAAGCCATCTCTCTAGCTTCTTCTTTCTTTCTCTCTTGCTGTCTTCCTTCCTTCTCTCTCTCTCCTCTCTCCTCTATGTGTGCTTTTGCACATGTACCTCGGTTCTCTCCTTTCACCTTGTAGGTCCCAGGGATTTAACCCAGGTCATCAGGCTTGGCATTAATACTGTTACCCACTGAGCCATCTTGCTGACCCACCCACCCCCCTTTTTAATTCGTTCTGTGAGTCTGTCTCTTTATTCGGTGCAGGCTGACCTCGGGCTCACTCTGCAGCTCAGGTTAGCCTTGGATACAACATGATTAAGCCTCCACAGTGCTGATATTATAGATGTGTGCCACCATGTGTGGTCCCTGCCCTTCCATTTAGAAACTGTCCTTTCTATAGAGCTTGACCTGACTGAAGCTGGCCACCCTGCCCTTGGGGATTCATTCTGTCTTGTCCCTGCCTACTCATCTAGCTTGGAGCTCTGAGAAAGCAGACTTCCCACAGAAGCCTGCCAGTGTATTGGCTTGGGGTCTTTAAAGCTAGGCATTTGTGCACACAGGGCCACAGTGGCTTTCTGAGCTGGGTGAGGACCCTCTGCGTGTGGAGTCCTCAGTCATCCGGAATCGTGCATGGCTTTGCAAGGCACACAGGGTGTTAGAGGTGGCAAGGTCCACAGAGAAGTTTCACTGCACTGCAAAGGCCAAAGCAGGGGTTGAGGGTGGGAGAGTCCTTTCTTCCAGGAGTGAGATCAGGGAAATCCCTTAGACCAGGGAGTGGATCAGGAGTCGGGAAGACTGGGGCTGGGGGGCAGCGACACCCCCACCTCGGGCTTCATGATGTCAGACTCTGCCCGTGCCTTTCCCAGTCTGAGACAATGGTTCATTGAAAGTGGGGTGGGGCTTGAAAGCTTGGGTTCCGGAGAAGAGAGGGACCTGGTGCCTGGACTTTGAGGGTGAATATGAAGATTCTGAGGGGCCCTATGCCACAGATGTCTGCCCACACTGGTGTCACTGAGCTGGTGTTTCTGTAGAGTGGGTGATATGTCAGTTCCAGGAATGAGGCAGTTCACAGGGGCAGGTGAGTCTGTGGCTGAGCCAGGGGGTTAGGAGCCCACCCATAAGGGTGGGTCAGATGGACTGAGAGTGAGAGGAGGGCTAGGTAAGGGGGCTACCTGTTACCTAAATCAGCTGATGCCTTCAAGAAAGCAGATATTCCGTCTGCAAGGGCTGGGGGCTGAGGGCTGGGAACAAAGGTCCAAACTAGAATGTATTACTTCCTTTTGTGCTTTGAGGAGAGCCTCTACTCCTGCCCTTCCCCTAACCCCCTCAATTCAAGGTTTGAATATTTGCACTTCGTTCTACCTGGATCTGTTTTTGTTCAAATCCCCCTTTTGCCAAGACATCGACCATATTAGATTAAGACCCACCATAATGACTTCATCGTAACTGTTACCTTCAGTAAAGACCTACCACCAAAGCCAGGTGTGGTGGCTCACACTTGTAATCCCCCAGTACTTGGGAGGTGGAGGCAGGAGGATCAGATCAAGGTCATCCTCTTCTACATTGGACCTGTCTTATCCCCCACTCCCTCAAAAAAGATCCCATCTGTAACTAGGGTCGCATATATATATGGGGGTGGACACAGAAATTTTGTAGAGGGTAATGATTTTTGCTTGGTAGCCCAATTTTATCTGATATAGCATGCAGACTAGAGCAAACATCTCCGGACAATATGGTCATGTCAGTTACTTTATCCCTTAATGCCGTCTTGGGCCAGGACCTGGGTCTTGGTCAGACCAGAATTCCTTTGTTGCTTATAATCGGGACTGGCTGTTTCATGTCAAGGGTCACCAGAGTGTGGTCCTCAGGTCAGCAGCGGCGGCGGCGGCGGCAGCAACAGTAGCACGTTGTCCTGGAGCAAGTTCAAAGGCCTGGGATTATAGCTCATTTGGCAGAACGCTTTCCTAGTATGCATAAAACCCGGTGTTCTCACCCCAGCCCCACATATACCGGGTATAATGTCTCATGTATATAATGCTAGCACTCAGAAGGTAGAGACAGGAGGGAGGGAGGGTCAGAAGTCCAAGATGCTCTTCACCTACATAGTCAGGGGTCAGCCTTGGCTTGTCTCAAGAAAGGCAAGGGATGGAGCGATTGAGAGTGGAGAGATAGATAGATAGATAGATAGATAGATAGATAGATAGATAGATGATAGATAGATAGACAGACAGACAGACAGACAGTTGCTTAAGAGCATGTAACATTCTTCCACAGAACTCCAGTTTAGTTCCCAGCGCCCATGTTAGTCAGTTCACAACCTCTTTTAACTCCAGAAGATCCAATGCCTTCTCCTTCACGCACGCGGCAAATACTCACACAAACGCACATGGGTATAAAAAATGAAAAATAAACCTTATAAAACAAAATAAAGCAAGCCAAGCCTGGCAGTTACAGGCCTTTAATTCCAACAGTCAATAGGCGCAGGCGGGGGCGATCAATAAAAATCTGAAACCAACCTGGTATATATAGCGAGTTCCAGGCCAGCCAGGGATACATCCTGAGACTTTTTCTCAGAACCAGCGATTTCTAAGCCTCGCCTGCCTAGTGAACGGGAATCTCCAGGGAGGGACTCAGCAGTATAGTTTTGATTACGTTTGTATAAGATCCACTCTTGACTCGCACCAAAGTTGTCTTGGTTTTGTTTCTTTGTTTCAAGACAGGGTTTCTCTGTCCAGCGCTGGCGGGCCTGGAACTCACTCTGTAGACCATGCTGACCTGGAACTCTGAGATCACCTATCTCTGTCTCCTGAGAGGTGTGTGCCACCACCACTCTGGCTCGAACACCAAAATTGTAATCCCTCTGCTTCACATCTAGCGTTCTAGGACTTTCTGGAGAACTGCGTCCACACGTGAGAAAAGGAACATCGCAGCTCTTCGGTGGGATCAATAGTGCTGTACGGTGGTCACTTCTGCTCATGTAACAGAAAGCCCCAGAGAACAGCAAACCAGAGAATGCCTATGTTTTAGTTATGGTTTCAAAGGTTCCTGTGAATGGTCGGTTGCCACCATCAATCACAGACTCCCTTCCAGCAACCTTCAAGTCACGCCTCCACTGACCTGTTTCCTTTTTATTTTATGTTTATTTTTTTTTGGGGGGGGTTCTTTTTTTCGGAGCTGGGGACCGAACCCAGGGCCTTGCGCTTCCTAGGCAAGCGCTCTACCACTGAGCCAAATCCCCAGCCCCTTATGTTTATTTTTGAGACAGTGAGGAAGACGGTTTATTGTGCACGAGCTACACTCGGCACAAGTGAGAACAGAACTAGTTGAGAATGCTGCAGGCACAGGCCAGTGGGCCAGCGGGCCAGCGGGACTGTTTTGGTTGTGAGGAAGGCGCTCAGTCTCTCGGGTGATCTTAGAAAGCGCGATGGCGATGTCCCAGATCTACTGAGACTATTACCAACAGTAGCACAGGGTCCAACAACTTGAACCAGCCCTTGCCCCGGCAGCATCCTGACGCAGCATCCCTTACCTCTGCTCCTCAGCCTTCGAGGGTACACAAGCCAAGTTCCCTCCCCCTCCTCATCTTTCTTCTCCTGCACTTCAGCCTGCACATTCGCTTGTTCCTCCACTTCCCCCTCTTGGCAGAGGAGTTTCAAGGAAGATGGCTTCAGACCCCCCGGAGGTGGAGTTAGAGGTGGCTGGAACACCCTGACCTGGATGCTGGAAGCCAAACTCCAGACCTCTGCAAGAACAGCACATGCTCTTAACCGCCCCGTCGTTTTTCCAGCTCCGCAGTCTACTAGCACCTTCCGGGACAGCTGGGGCTACAGTGAAACTGTGACAGAGACCTTGCCTCCCCCCTGTCGATACTGATTGTTCATGTTTAGGGAGCATTTGTCAGTTTTCAAAACCTACATTCTTCTCCTTGACTGAGTTCAACAGGAAGAAGCACCAGTACTGTGGGGAGCCAAGCCCTGTGTCTTCATTCAAGGACCACCTAACTAGCTTCTGCCTTGTCTCCTACAGCAACCAGGCTGTTTGAGTCTTAAGAAAAAAGGCCTTTCAGTGGGTTGAGCAAACTCCGAATCTAGGTAATATGGTGACCCGAATTCACCCGGGGATGACTGGCTTCTATCGACCACCTTCATTCTGAAATACTCAAGTCACATCCCAAAACTGTAGGTGAAGGGAGAGAGACTTCAGGCGAGTATGAAAGAACAAGCCAGGGGGCGGAGCAAGCCAGGGGGCGGAGCAAGCCAGGGGCGGAGCTTTTCTTGAGCTCAGACGTTTTCCGGTACACGTGCTGTGGTGTGTGTGTGTGTGTGTGTGTGTGTGTGTGTGTGTGTGTGTGTGTGTGTGTGTGTGTGTGTGTGTAAAAATCAGGGGCTATGACGTCATTGTCAGCGTGGGGGAGGGTTTGCTTCTGCCGTACTGAGTATGCTCCTTGTCCCTGAACTCAACTCTATCAGCCTTGTGATCAGCGCCTCTGGTTTTGCAGTGTCCCATCAAGCCTGTGCTTGTTACATTAAACAAAGTAAAACCAACAAGAGAGACCAGGGTGCCCTTGAATCCAAGTTTCAAGGTTGTAAAATAGTAGGCGTGGGTGGGGTGAGCGGGGTGGGGTGACGGGGTGGGGTGTCCGTCCTTTTTAGCTTCCTCTGATGGCCAGCCTCTTACAGTCTCTGATGAAAGGTTGTGGTGGGTGAGGTTGTTGCTGGCTTCTAGTTTGGCTAAGTTTGTCCTACAGATGGACTTTTTAAGTTCTAGTTGGCACGAGGCAGGAGGATTGCAGCAAGTTTTTAAAAGCCAACTTAGGCTACATAGTGAATTCTAGTATAGCCTGAGCTACATATAGAGGGAGACCCTGTCTCAAACATAAACCGGGGATAAAGATACAGGAATAAAGACGGTAGAGCCGTTGCTAGAAATCACGAGGCCCTGCGTGTGCGTCACCACATTACATGAAATCGAGCTTATAATCCCAGAACTCAGGAGGTGGAGACAGGAGGATCAGAAGTTCAAGGTCATTCTTGGCTACTTAGAGAGTGCAAGTCCAGGTTAGACTACATAAGACCCTGTCTACAATAAACAAACAAACAAACAAACAAACAAACAAATGTCTGTCTCTTGGCTCAGGTAATCAATCCATCAGTTGGGTAAGTATCAGGCTGTTCTACGTGAGGCCTGTGTTTGATAACCCAGTCCTGGGGAAGAGGAGGGCACTTGATGAAAGAACTTGTTATTGTTATTGCTACTCTACCATACCCAGCTTAGCTGCCAATATTTAAAGTATTAATATATCTTACAAAAAAAAGCTTTCCAGTCAGATGTCCTTCTCTGCATGCCTCTGGACATAGCTGCCAGCTCCCAGGGCACCATATGTTTAGACTATTGTTTCCCTTCCAGGATCCAAGAGAGGCCAAGTGACCAATGTCCGTCATCATCATCGGGGCTGTTGAAATCGTACAAGCTGGGATGATAGTGAGTTTTGACTCACATATCTGTGTCCCTATTAAAAGTAGAACAATCAGGCTGGAAGGATGGCTCAGTGGGTAAAGTACTTGTTGTGCAAGCTGAGTGCTGTCACCCACATTACAGGCTGGTGTGACAGAGACAGGTGGACCCTAGAGACCTGAGAGACCTGCTGCTCGGACAGTTTATAGGAAATCAGTGAGCTCCAGATCCAGTGAGAGACCCTGTCTCAAAAAACAACAACAACAAAAAAGAAACAGAGAGAGAGAGAGAGAGAGAGAGAGAGAGAGAGAGAGAGAATTAAAAGAAAAGAAAAGAACGACTGACTGGATATGGTAGATACCACACACACCTTTAATCCCAAGACCCAGGAGACAGAGGCAGGAAATCTCTGTGAGTTTGGCAAAGCAAGTTTCATACCAGTTGGGGATATTTTGGTTGTTACATATGCTCACAATCAACACACACACACACACACACACACACACACACACACACACACACACGCGCGCGCGCGCGCACTTTAAACAATTTTTTTTTTTAAGAAAAACTCTGAGGAAAGTCTTTTCAACTTTTTTCCTGGGTTGCAACATAAACTCCCGATCTTTTGAAGTAGGAAACAAAATGAGGAACAGACAAGAAATGCTTCACTCAGCTCTCTAGCAGCCTCAATGTACAGAAACCTGTATATCCCACCTACTGTTTGTCCCTGGGTGACAGGGCTTGCAACAAGTCCGTGTCTTTGGCAAGGGGTTGGGGGAAGCTAAAAAACCCAGACACCAGAGTTTGAAAATAAAATCATCATTTTTATTTCAAGGTCATTGCTGGGGTAGGACAGGAATAAATAATGGGGCGGAGGGGAGGCAGTGTGTTGAGAGGTCAGGACAAGGCTCTTGGCTCTCTATGTTATGCAACAGAGACCACAGGAGGAATTCTTACAGCATTTACAGCAGAAGAGGCATATGGGGAAGTTGGTGTCTCGCTTCCTTCGCTTCAGCATCAGCAGCTGTGGAAAGAGAGAGAGATAAGCCGCCCCGCTTGGGCATAGGAGAGGCTGGATCAGGGAGAGAAGGTCCCAGATGCTCTTACCGCACTGTCATCAGTCTTGCTTTCTGCCCCATGCCAAGGCTGCAGAGCCGTAGTCTGTCTCGTCTGTGAAAGCAGAAGAGGTGTTGAGTACTGTGGAGTCCCCAGAATAGCTTTCTGACTCTGCCTGCTTCTTCCCCAGGGACTTAGGGACCCTTCTAGGAATTCCATCTCAACACGGGTCCCTTCCTAAGGTCCCATTTCCTAAGAGCATCCACTTTCTTTGTACTCTGCTGAACACTCCCAACAAGTTTCCCTGCATCTTAGCTCTTATAACCGGGTCACCACATAGCACACTGACTTAGAGCACCATCAGGTGGAGTGTGGCTTTCCCTCCGGACTCTGAGCAATCCGAGGACAGATCGTCATCGGAAAAGCTGTCCACAAAGCTTGGCACAGCAGAAACTTTACCGCTCTTTCTTTACTTCCAACACCGGCTCCACTTATCAGATTACGGTCCTCAGGGGTCTTGTGATTGCCTTGACCACCCACTCTGCTGTCTCAGCTCCAAGGCACAAATCTAGTATCTTTTTGCTGCCCCACCTTTTTTTTTTTTTTTTAAACATAGCCAAGGTTGGCATTGAACTTGCTGTATAGCCAGGAGAGCCGGGAGTGACTGTGAACTCCGGATCCTCCCGACTCCACCTTTGGAGTGCCCACACCAAACTCGGACCTGTACTATTTTCTGTTTTCTTTCTTATTTTATGTGTGAGTGTTTTGCCTGCATATATGTATGCGTACCATATGCATGCCTAGTGCTGAATGAGCATCTCGGTCAGACGGCATCAGCTACCCTGGAACTGGTTGAGGATGGTTGTGAGCCACCATATGGGTGCCAGGAACTGACCCTAGATCCTCTGCACAAGCATGAAGGGTTTGTTTGTTTGTTTGTTTGTTTGTTTTTGGTTCTTTTTTCCGGAGCTGGGGACCGAACCCAGGGCCTTGCGCTTCCTAGGTAAGCGCTCTACCACTGAGCTAAATCCCCAGCCCCACCTGTGGTCCTTTCTCATGAGTTGTTCTGCCCACTGTCTTCTACGCTATCCACAGTAAGTCTTTACTAAATAGTCACTTTAAAGGCTGCTTGAGGGATGCCCTGACCGGGACGGCACAGCTGGAGGAACATTTTGTCTGGCTCCCACCATGTTCCTCCTGTCCATTTTCCACAGTGGGATGAGAGTGATTCAGCGACCCCTGTGCAGCCTCTCAGCCCTTCCATTGAGGACCACCCTTGTCCTGCCAACAGCTGCCATCACAGCTGAGCCCTCCTAAATATTAGTGCTGAGGAACCCCTGCTTCCCTGGGACCTGGCTCTCTCACCACAGTGAGGGTGCTCACCTGTTGCCGGAGATAGGCACCGCTGCTCAGGCTGGCCAGGAGGAGAAGCAGGAGACAGGCAGCCTGGATCCGAGTGCTTAGTGCCATCTTGCCTTCTGTCCTGCAGTGTAGTCCAAGGACTTGAGCTGGTGTCTAGGAGCCAGTCCCAGTCCTTTTTATGGGACCAGTGGGAGGAGGGTCACCTGAGCCCCCTCCCTTTTGCCCTGACTCATTTCCAAGAAGATAGTGGCGCCAAACAGGCGGGAGAGATAAGCGGGAACAGAGTGACAGGGGACAGGGTTATGTCACTCTCAGCCAGCAGAGGTGCATTCAGAAGGTGGGGCAGAGCCATGGACAACAAGCCTCCAGCCAGCCACCTGTGATGTCACCCCATGGCTCTCAGAAAAATCCCCCTCTTTTACCCTAAACATTGATTGGTGACTGGAAGTATTGTGCCTCTCCCCCCTTCAGTGTCCTCAGTATGGCTGTCACTCGCTGGGCACCTCAGGATCCAGCAATGGGGAACATATATGCAGGGTGCATCCCAGCATGAGTTAGGCACCGTGGCCAAGGGATTGGACAGATGCCCAAGAGTTTGTGTCAGCCCCAACATGCGCCGTGGTGTCCAACATGAAGACCGTATGAGGTAGCTGTCACATCGGAGTCACCTTCTGCCTATAGTGGCAGCAGTCATTCATAGCTGGAGCCAAGGCATTTCATAGGCCAGCATATGAACTAACGCACTGGCTTCACATGCCAGTGAGTGTACTGATTCTGGGTCTTTAATACCAGTGCCAACTCACTTTTGTGTTAACAGCTGGTGCTACTTGGCCTCTAAGTGGCTGCCTGCTTCCTCCTGGGCTCTATTAGTGTTTATGCTTAAAGCTGCCTTCCAGTCACTGACCGCAGGGGTCTGGCTTCATGATCATCCAGTCCTCAAATGCTGTCTCCCTCTAAGCACAGGTGACACAGTAGAGTGTGAGACTTGGCTTAGTAGGAGGCGACTGCCTATCACATAGCTCCAAGTGCAGTGGTATTATGCCAGAACCTCCCCATGCCGTGCTGGACTCCATACACCAGAGACTGGTACACAGGCCACACCAGGGCTTTTGTAGCTGGTTCTTGGGGTACTGCTAAAGCCTGTGTGCTGTGGTTTGGTTTCTATTACCTGGACTCCGTGGTGTACAAAGCGTTTACTCCACAGATAGACTACTGGACAGCATGCCAGAGTCACACAGGGCGCATCCGGAACCAACCCTGTCCAATTCCCAATTCTGGGAATGCTTCTACCCCTCGGCGGCTACTCACTGGGGCTTCTCATTTGTTCCACATGCTCCCTCAAAGGGGGGTTTAGGAACTGGTAAGGCCAAAGACAGGGTTCTCAAGACACAAGAGACCAGCAAGGTTGTGGCAAGGTACAAAGTACAACAAGGGGAAACTGAGAGGCAGGCAGGCCTAGACCTGGGACTGGGGAGCCAGTCTTTTGGGGACATGATGGTATTCCCTGACTGTCAGGCATCACTGTGGCCGCTCAGGACAGGTTTCATCATCAGCCAAGGGCAGGGGTCACAGCCCAGGCGCCAGAGCTACAGTTTGAGGCGACAGATTGCCGGGCCAAGCCTGGCTTTCTGGCCATCTGCCCTCTCTTGGGGGTGGGGTGGGGGGCTCAAGGCCAGGCCCCATCATTGGCTGGTGCAGAGGGGAGGGCTTCAGCCCCAGAGCCTAGGAATACTCACTAGCCCTGTTTTCAAGAAGCACTGACCTAGGAGACTCCAGCCTCCCCTCTGTCACCAGGGGGTATGTCTTTGACCCCAGCTCCCATACCCCTAATCTGCACCACAGGGCCTCAGCTAATTGGCCCAGCCATTGTCACAGAGCCACAGTATAACTTAAGCTTAGACCTGAAGAGGACCCTAGGACTCTTTCCCCACCCCATGCCCAACATGGACACACAGACAGACAAGGCGGGGCCACACTGGCCAGTTTATTGCAGTTAAATACCTCTCTCTCTATTTTTTGTCCATTTTCCATAAAGAAAATTAAAACACACACACACACACACACACACACACACACACACACACACACACGCACACATACACACGCGCACACACACACACACATACACACCCACACACCCAGAGGGGAGCAGGGATCCAGAAACAAGAGGGGTGGGGGGGCTTGGCCTCCCTGCATAGGTCCAGGCCCCAGGGAAGGCCCCCATCCCCAAAGCTCCCTCCTTCCCATAAGCACCCTGTCTCAATACCTCTAGAGACCAAGGAGGCAGCGGGCAGCGGGGCCTCTGTCCTCCTCCCTCGCTCCTCCCGATGAGCCCACTATAAGTGATGGGCTGGTGAGGGCCGAGAAGGGAGGCTGACGGACAGATGGGCAGGTGGACATCATTTCCGCATGGGGGAGGGTAGTGGGCAATGTATCAACAGAAATGCATTATGTCTCCTTGTTTTTGTTAAAAATCTACTATAAAAAACGCAGCTTGGGGAGGGGCATCTCCCTCTCTGTGCTAAGGGCTGGGGGAGGGGCAGCAGAGGCCGGCAGCAGCTGAAGGGTGAGCCAGCGGGCATCACTGCCGGGTGCTCTCGCCCACCATTTCCAGGTTGTGCTGCTGCAGTTGGGCTCGAAGCAGGGCGTTCTCGTTCTTCAGCTCCTCGATCTGCAGGCACCACAGGGGACACGATAGCAGGGTTAGGCCTTGGCACACTGGGCCCCCTTGGACTCCAGGCCTGTACCCACCTGCTGCCTCAGGAGCTCATTGTCCATTTGCAGCCGCTCTGCCTCCTTGAAGGTCTCCTGCATACGCTGGTTGGTCTGGCGTAGCTCCCGGATGTAATCGCAAGCCTTGGACAGGATGCCCCCTTTACTCTGGAGTGTAGGGCAGACAAGAATCAGGAGGAGGAACAGCCCAGCTCTTAGCCCCACTTTCTGGAAGGGACTGGGGACACTCACCGCCCCTGTCTTGCTGTTGTCTGCATGACAATCTGGAATGATTTTTGAAAGCTGGACAATCCAGTTGTTGATCTTGTCCCTCCTTCTCCGCTCCACTACAGGAAACAGTGACAACCATGGCTCTATGGACAGACTTACTGAAACTTGTATGGCACAGGATGCCCAGTCATGGCGCTAATGAGGACCCACAGCTGCTGTCTCCTCACGGACCACACTGCTTCACAAGGAGCAGAATCAGGTGCCAGCCCTTAAGTGCCAGGCTGTCAGGGCAGACCCACAAAGGCAGATGGATGGATGGCTGCACACTTGTTCCACTGCTTGCCTAGCTCACTCATGCACCCCCACGGCTCCTGTAACCCCTTTGTCTCATTCTCTGTGTGTCCACAGACTCTGCCCTCTGTAATTTTGCTTTTCTCTCTCTTTTTTTTTTTTTTTTTGGTCTCTTTGGAAATAGTGTCTCATGTAGGCCAGGCTGGGCCCTAACCATGTAGCTGAGGAGGGCTCTGCACTTCTGACCTGCTTGTCTCCATCCCCTAAGTGGCCACTACTATCTGGTTCTCCCCAGGGCTAGGACGGACGTCCACTCTACCAACAGAGCTCCATCCTGGCTCCTTTTCATCTTCACTATGAAAATCTGACCATGGCTTGCCCGTGGTTGAAAATTCTCCTCCACAGCCTTAGCAAGCTATGCCCCGGAGGCCTGGCCCTGGGCACCTCACCTCACCCGGGAATGTGAACGCCATACCCCGGAGGTCACACCTCCCACCGTTAGCTGAGTGACAACTGTGCAGTGGACAGCTATGCCTTCTTCTGGCCTGCTGTATGCTCAGGAGGCCTGCCGGGAACCACCTGACTTGGAGCCAGTTTCACAGCTTGTTATGTAGCAAGGCTTCCCGCCCTTCATTGCCTCTGTGCACAGCACACCCCCAAATCTCCTCATAGCCCTCCACCTTCTTGTCAGGAGGGCTGAAGAGACCTGCTACATTTGTGGAGGGGAGCTGGGCCTAGAGTCTGACGGCTGTGGAAAACTGCAAGGGGGAGTTTCCTAACAAGGGCAATAAGAATGGAAAATGGGCAAAGCCTTAATTGAGAGGGCTGGGTGAGGGCAGTCCCCTTTCTCTTCAGACCTGACCTCACGCCTTGCTCATTCCCTTAAGGGACCTCAGGGCCTGGGAACAGGTGGCATCTACTGCCTCTGCTTGGTCGGTCTACTGTCAGGTGCCTCCCAATTTGGCCTCAGTGACTTGTGACTTCATTTTCCAAAGCCGATTTTCCCACTCTACCCAGTCCTTTTCACAGCAATGATTCTTTCTGTGGCATCCTTCCAGTGCCCTGCCAAGAACTCAGCCATGCTGAATTCAGCAAGTGCTGGGATATGTCTCTACCAAGCTCAGGGCTCGCTCATGCACGTCACTGTCAGTGTGGCACAGTCTTCTGGGGACTTGGTGGAGGACGGTGGCAGCAAAGCTGAGTCTAGCTAGGGCCTAGAAGAAATCCACTGTGTTCCCTGGTGGACTGCTCTATCTCTAGGGTTCCACAGGGCTCACTAAGTATTTCCCCACCCTCCTACACTCCATTCGTCCAGAGCTGGGGCCCAGGCATGACCTTTCTCTGACGGGCACACCTCAACCCACCAGGCTAAGAAGGACAGATGTGCGTGGCAGAGCTCCTCAGGTGTACATTTTATTTTGCAAAATATAGAGGTGTGGGGTTGGGGTTCAGTGAACTCAATCCAGGCTCTGTGCTGGTTGGTGCTCATGATGCTACTGTGAAGTGATATTTGGGATTCTGAGAGAAGGGACCCCAGGTAGATGGAAAGTAAGATCAAGACCACACAAAAGATAATAAATCACTTGTGATGTGTGTGTGTACGTAAGCTGTCCACAGCCTGTGTCCAGGTGGTAACATGGTTAGGTCCCTGGCTTGGAAAAACCATTACATACTGGACTGGCAGAAAGCCAGTTAGACAACAGAAGCCCTGTGGTTAGAACACAGCACTTAAAACACTCTCCCAGCCGTGTATGGTGACACATACCTTTAATCCCAACACTCAGGAGACAGATGCAGGGCAGATAGATCTCTGAGTTTGAGGCCAGTCTGGTCTACAGAGTGAGTTCTAAAATAGCCAAGGCTATAGAAAAAGACATGGTCTCAAAAAACAAACGAACCAACCAGCCAACCCCTCCACCCACCCCCATACCTCATAGCACAGCCTGCCAGGACCAATGAAGAGTAGGACAAACACCTTGGGAGACATTAGCACACCTCTCCACCACCAAGAAAAGCAAGAAAGTAGGAGGCTACAACCCCCTAGCTATCTCAGCCAGCCTGCCTCCCTGCAGCACAGAGGTCCTTTCACAGCAGCAGACACACATCCACCATGGTGCTGTGGCACTCTCTCCAAGCTAGTCCTCCCACAGCGCCCAGGTAAGTTCCAAACCCTCAGATAACTGGAATCTTCTCTGCGGTGCTCTGACTAGAGAACTGAGAAACCAAAAATGAGATCCGAAGCCCTACAACAGGCCTGCAAATAGGGCAACATGCTTCCTGAGCAAGCTAGGGTCAAAGAGAAAATCATACAACTGGAAAATATTTTGACATAAGTGACAATAAAAACATTTGTCCAACCTCATGAAACTGAAGAGCTTCTGTAAGGGAAAGAAAGAGCACTGTGGACAACGCAGTATAGACTGCGGAAGAACCTTCACTAGCTCCATACCTGACAGACAGAAACAACTCAGAAATTAGACCCAACGAACCAAACAACCCAATTATAAAATGAGGTGCAGAGCTAAACAGAGGGTTCTCAACAGAGGAATCTTGAATGGCCGAGAAGCACTTAAAGAAATGCTCAAAATCCTTAATCATCAGAGAAATGCGAATCAAAATGACCCTGAGATTCCATCTTATGCTGGTCAGAATGGCTAAGACCAAACACTCAAGGGACAGCTCAGGCTGGCAAGGATGTGGAGCGAGGGAATGAACACCCTCCACTGCTGGTGGGAGTGCAAACATGTACAGCCACTTCGGAAATCAATTTAGTAGTTCCTAAGAAAACAGGGAATAGTTCTACCTCAAAGCCCAGACATAGCATTCCTGGGCACATACCCAGAAGATGCCCCGCTATACCACAGGGACACTTGCTCAGTTACGCTCACAGCGGCTTTATTTGTGCTAGCCAGACACTGGAAACAACCTAGATGCCCCGAACTGAAGAATGGATAAAGGAAACGTAGCGCCTCTACACAATGGAGCTACTGAAAACAAAGACATGGTGAATTCTGCAAACAATGGATGGAACTTGAGAAAGACAGGCATGGTGTGTACTCACTAAGAAGTGGACATTAGCCATAAAGTGCAGGACCCACAGACCAGAACAAACTGGATAATAAGGAGGTCCCATGGGAAGATACACCAATCTCACTCAGAAGGGGAAATCAAAGAGTCAGGGGAGGTGGGTGGAGAGAGGGAACTGGGTAGGAGAGGGGGCAAGGAGGTGGTCAGGTGTGGGGAGAGAAATGGGCAGGGGAGGGCTGAGAGGGAGAATGGAAATTGTCGGGAGAATATAGGGAGTCTATGGGGGTGACTCCAGTTGACATTCCTACCTGAGAGGGATAGAGACTAAAGGGTCACTTCCTGTAGCCAGGCAGGTCTTCCAGAGGAGGGAGGGGGACATCAATCTACCTACAAAACCTTTAACCCAAAATCTGTCTTGTTTACAAGATGTGCAGATATAGAGATGGGCAGAGACTGAGGGGACGGACAACCAATGACTGCCCCAACTTGAGACCCATCTCATCTGAGAGGGCCACCCGCTAACACTACTAATGATACTCTAGCTCCATCCAACAGTGGACGGAGGCAGATGCAGACACCCAGGCAAACATAAGGTGGAGCTTGGGGAGTCGTCTGGGAAACTGGAGGATAGAAATGAGCAAGTCGGAGGTGTCAAGGACACCACAAGACCCAGAGTCAACTGACACAAGACCATGGGAGTTCAGAGCCTGGGCTATCCACTAGGGAGCATGGGCCTAGACCTCCTACACACTTTTGGCAAATGTGCAATTTGGTCTTCATGTGGGTCCTCTAACAAGTTGTGTGTGTGTGTGTGTGTGTGTGTGTGTGTGTGTGTGTGTGTGTGTGTGTGTGTGTGTGTATGTGTGTTTTGATCTCTGTTCCCTTCCATTCGGTCCCTTCTCCCTACCTGTACTGTTTGGTTGTGCCTCAGTGAGAGAGAATGTACTTAGTCCTTCTGGGACTAGATGCATCAGGGTGGGGTAGTACCCAAGGAGGGGGCAATGTGTGTGTGTGGGGGGATCTGCAAAAGGGGATCTGGGAGGAGAGGGAGGGGGACTGTGGCCTAGATGTAAAATGAATAAAAATAAATTATTACAAGAAAAAAAGAGAGAGTCGATTTAGAAAAACAACCGAAAAGCAAAAAACAAAACAGAACAAAAGAACCTGTTTGTCCAAATGGGCCGGAAGTCTACAGGCGAAGTCTGTAGCTATAGGCTTGCATCAGGAAAAGGTTTGTTTGTTTGTTTTTTTTTTTTTTTTGGTTCTTTTTTTTCGGAGCTGGGGACTGAACCTAGGGCCTTGCGCTTCTTAGGCAAGCGCTCTACCACTGAGCTAAATCCCCAACCCTGTTTGTTTGTTTTTTAAGACAGGCTCTTACTATGCAGTCCAGCTGGATTCTGCCCCAGCCTCACCAGTGCTGAGATTACAAGAATATATCACCATATCCAGCTTTTAAAGGAAATATTTGGGTATCCCAGCTACTAGGGAGCCGGAGGCAGGAGGCTTCCAAGTACAAGATGAACCTGGACAAATGGGAGACCCTAGGGATGCAGCTGCTGGCAGAGCACTTTCTTAGCATGCTCCAGGCCCTAGGCTGTAGTCCCAGTGCCTTGTAACAAAGAACTCAAAACAAACCAAACCCCCAAGCACCACCATAAATGAAGAGCCCAAGTAGGACTCTAGTACGGTGGACATCAGTAAAATAGAAAGAGCTATCTAGCCCAGCATTTAAAGTCAGAAGTCACAGAAAGACCTGCACTTCTACCACCATTAACGACAGGCTCCCCAAAGTCCCTTAATACAAACATGCACAGCTTCCTCAGGCCTCTGCTGGCACCCTCTGGACCCCATCCCCACTCCCACCCCCTGCAGAAAAGCCAGAGGGGCAAACAGAAAGAGAAGCCAGTGGAAAGTCTTGTTAGCAGAGTCCTGGAAAGGCAAGGGTAGACAGAGCTCTGGAAGCTGCCCGACTCAGTTTTTGGCAGTGAAGCCTCAGGGCCTCTCAGGAAGGCAGACAGTGTTCTGCAAGGGCAACATAGGTATCAGAAGCCTTACAGGCAGCCAAACATGGGAGACTTTAGGTGGCAATTTCAGATGCCCAAGGAGTAGAAACTGCATCTTTTGGTCTGGGCCAAGCCCTAGGAGGATGGGAAGAGGCAACCACCTTTCTGGATAAAAGAAATAAGAGATTCTGGGGCTGGGCTGTGGCAACTAGAGCTTCGGTGCACCTCTGCTGGTACTTACTAGTAAATGGAAAGGAACTCACTCAGGCTTAGGCCTTATGAAATGCCCATGAATGCTGCTTCCCAGTTATCTGTAAAGACAGCCCAGGGACCTCTCCTATGACCCCCCAGGGCTCAGCCTGGAGAGCCTGTTAATACCAGGTTGTTGTAGGAATGGGAGGGGAGGGACAAACAAAGAGGGTAGATGAGTAAGAGAGAACAGGAGGAGAAGGAGGGGGAGGGAGAGGAGGAGGAAGAAGAAGAGGAAGAGGAAGATGAAGAGGAAGATGAAGAGGATGACGAGGAGGAGATGAGGTTAACAACCACAGCAGATGTTTGGAGTTCAGACAGGAAAGAAAGCCAGCAGATTTGGCAATGAGGTTGTCATAGGTGACCTTCAGTGGAGACAGTCTGGTAGGCTAGACTGCCAAGCCATGAGGAGGACAGACAGATGGTGGTTCAAACCTTCTACAGGTTAAAAGCCAGAGGCTGGATGAAGGGATGAGGTTATGAAAAGCACTTGTTGGGGGGATGAAAAACAATCCAGGGTGAGGCACAGTGAGTGCTCTCATCCCCACTGTAGGCTGCCTCAGCCTGAGGTGTGCTCAGCGGGAGGCTGGAGTTAAGGCTGGGCCTTTCGAACACTGTGGGTTGTTACTATCTCTTTACATGCGACAACACAGGTGCAGACTGACATTCAGACGCAGGTTGGGTAGAGGAGCTGTAAGAGGCTGAGTAACCCACTCTGAGACCATCAAATTTCCCCAAATCACAACCAAAACAACACCAGCTCCAGTTTACCCCTTTCCTTCACAGCCACCTGACCTAGGTATTAGGTCTCAACCTAGCAGCTCCCGATTCCAGCTCCCTGTGCCCATCCTCTGAATCCCAACACTTCAGACCAGGGCTCTCCCTTCTCAGACGTTCTCTCTAACACAGGACTTCTTGGGTTTTGGTTTTCCATCATCTTATCATTCTTCGTCTACACACAGACCCCATGATGGTTTCCTGTGATCAGACTACAACCCCAGGAAGACCAATTAGGGAAGAGCTCCTAGAGACCCTGCATGAGCCAGCCTGGTAGGTTTCCCTCAGCACTGAGACCTTCCTCTTTCCCTTCCCCATTCTGCTCTTCCTCAAACTTAAAGTGTCTGTGTCTGCACTGGGCCTAGACAATTATCTGTGCTTATCAGATTCCCGAGAGGCCTGCGAGCGTGTGCTGACAACTCTGCTTCACTCACTCAGCTTCCTCTCACCCGGCATGCTGAGGGCACATGGCGAATGTGTGCAGTCTGTCTCATGCTGGTCTCCACTGTGAGGTCCAGACGGAGGCTCGCATGGGTATGTACTTATTGGCTGAAAGCCTGAACTTGCCACTTAGAACAGCAGTGCCCCCAACCCCATTTAAATCAAAGCACCCCCAAGTCTTAGGGTCTTGCCTGGACACCTGAGGCCTTCGCCCTGGCTCATTCTTAAAGAAAGTGCACAGAAGTTTAGCAACAAGCAAACAGTACCCTTGAAAGAACTTGACTCTCTTCGGCCTGTGTGTCCCTCTACTTGCCAGGCTCCCAGAAAAATCTTCCTGGGGCGACCTCACTTCAGCATTTTAGCAATCCCTCAAGTCACAAGCTGTCCTTCAGTAGCAACTCTGACTCTCTAGGTCAGGCTGCAGACTTGGCACAGGGCCTGTGCTGTGTTGGCCCGGGACCCAGGGTCAGTAAATATTTGTTGAGTGATGGTTGTTTGGGTATCAGAACTACCTTACCCTGAGTGCTGCTATGTGCTTAGCAGTGGTGACTAATCAAGGCTGGGAGACCAAGGAATGGCACTAAAGAACAAGACCTCATCGGGGAACATGTAGCTTCCAGGAACAGAAGTACCCTCTTGTTTCAGCTAGCCAGAGGATGCCCAGCTACAGACGGAGGACGAATGAGGTCAAAACCCACGTGCAGATTGGGGGGTCTGCCTCTTCAAGAGGATGGCCGACAAAGTAAAATCACAGGCTGGGCAAGATGAACTATCTGGCCAAACCCAATCCACGCCTTCCATCTCTCCTAACACCTTGCTGCCTTTCACCCATCAGCACTCAGTGCCGACCCACTCAGCACGCACTACTCCAGCATCTGGACGTGCCGGGCAATGGGCTCAAGGCACCCAGGAGCGCTCCCCCCTCACCTTCATTGTGCTGAGCTCTTCTTCTCTCATCTCGAGGAGTTCTGGTTCCATCAATTTTCCTAAAACAGAAGGGAAATGACAGCATTTACCAAGCTATCAGATGTGACAAGCACCTTTGATTTTAGGGTATAGGGGATCGAACCCAGGGCTTTGCAAAATGCTAGGTAAGTGCTCCACCACTGAGTTAGCTCTCTATCCCTTCACCATTTTCTTTGCAAAGAAAATCCCCGTGAAAAGAGGGAGTAAATAGATCTTTAAAAAAAAAAAAACAAAACTGATACTTCAGAAGCAAAAGCTAACAGAATCCGTACCCCACGCCTGCTGTACACTGACCAGCGCAGCAAACCCTCCCTACCCTCTGCCTCCCAACAATGGGCCTGGCACATACGGAGAATAGGGGTGTGTCCGGGGTGCAATTGTCCTCTGTGTTCCTGTTTGAAGCACATCCTGGGGTGTCATCATGACATAGAACTGGCCTGTAGGAAATGTGCAATAGACATCAGTAACAGGTCAAGTTGGAACTGCCTAAGTGGTTTCCCTAGCTTTACCCTCGGAATCCTTCCTCCCCTTACCTCCGGCCTGTAGGCTCTGGTCTGTAGTTTGAACAGACACAGCTGTGGTATCGCCGACACTGGATGCTGGAAAATAAGCAAACCGTGCCTCCCCGCTGACAGCTTCGGCCGCTGGGCTGCCACCATTGCTGAATGGATTTTGAATTACAGCCTAGGGAGGAGTATACATAGGCCACCCTTAGCCACCCCTGCTCTCCCACCTTAGTTATTGGTATCAGTGCTTGTTTACTATATTGTGTGTGTGGAATTCAACTAACATTAGCTCTACTCTTTTCTCTAAGAAGTTTTTCCTGTTTTACAAAGTAATTCCAAAAGACCTATCCAACGCCTGTGCAAAACTTTGACCAGACTTTACACAGCCCGCTGGCCCAGAGAACATCATTTGTGTGTCATATACCCCACCCCCTGGGCCTTCCCCCTCCCCAACCCCTCCCTGTAAGTTGTGGGCCACCTACCAGCGGGAAGGGTGCTGCGGGACCTGTGGGTACAGAGGCAGCGGCAGGGCCGGGGCGCTGGGCTGCCCCGTCCACACCCACCTGGGTCACAGCCTGCTGCCCCCCTGCGAAGGCAGCGGTGGACACGACGCTGACGGCGCCAGCCGCGTCGCCCTGGCCGTCCAGCTGACCATCAGTCACCTGGACTACGCGGTATGTCACCTGCAGGGGGCGGCAGAGCGACGAGACCGACGCTGGGGCCCGGGTGGGGGACAGGTCGGAGCCTCTCCCTGTCCCGCCGCACGCGTCTGCCCTCCCTCAGCTCGCCCCGGCGCTGGCCCTCCGGGCTCCCGGCCCACGGCCGCCTCACCTGGCCTCCATTACTCTCTGTGCGGAACTGGTACTGGATATTATGGTCGCCGAACGCCGCCTGCTGGACGCTGGCGATGGCCACCGCCGTCTGCTCCTCAGCCCCCGGGCCGTCCCCGCCTGTCGGGGCAGCAGGGCAGAGGGCACGCTCAGTGGGCGCGTGGGGCTTCCCGGTGTCCCCGGCCTGCAACCCCGGCGCGGGCCGCAGCCCCCGTGGCCCCCGCAAACACTCACCTTCCTGCAGCTCAACGCCCTCCTCGGCCTCGGGTCCCTTGTCGTGGCTGCGGGGGCACACGAGGGGCAGGGCCCGGGGTCAGCGAGGCCCGCACCCCTCGCCGGGACGCAGTGGCCCGCCGCCCGCCCTCCAGGCCCGGCCCCCACCAGGGTCAGCACTACTGCCGAGCCCTGGCCGCCCTGATCCCCTCCCCGCGGCCTCCATTTTGAGCCGGGCCCAGAGGCCGCTCGGGATCATGGCGGCCCCCGCGCGCGGGGCTTGAGGGGCCGGGGCCCAGGGCGCGCGGAGGGGCGCGAGCTGTCGGCGCGCTTACCTGGCGGCGGCAGCAGCGGTGGCCGAGGAAGCGGGATCCAGACCCGGGTCCAGCATGTCCATGGGGGGGGCGGGGGGGAGGGGAGGGGAGGGAGGGGAGGGGGCGGGCGGCCGGGGGGGCCCGAGCCCGGCGCTCACGCCGCGCGGCAGGAGGGGACGGAGGAGACACGGGAGCCGCTCGCGCTGATCACGGGGACAAACAGTGGGGTCATGTGAGGAGGAGATGCCGCCGCCGCCGCCGCCGCTACTCCTGCAGCTGCCGCCTCCTCCTGCCGCCTCCGCCCGCCGCCGGCTCCGGGCGGCGCGAGGCTCCGGGCCACAGCTCAGCTGCCCCCCGCCCGCCCGCCGGCCGGCTCGCCGCCCCGCCGCCCCGCCGCACGCGGCCTGGGGCCTGCTTCCCTGAGTGCTCGCCGCCGCCGCCGCCGCGACTTGAGCTTTCTTTTTTTTTTTTTTTTTTTTTTTTTTTTAACTCGGCCCTGCCCGGATGGCGGCCGCCCTGTTTCCCAGATCCTCGGCTCTCGCGTCCGCCGCCCGGCCTGGCCCGGTTCGGCGGCGGATCGTGGCTGCAGCTGCCGCCGCTTTCTATCACCCCCCCCTTCTCTTTTTTTTTCTTTTTTTTTTCCTCCTTTACTGGAGCTGCGCGCGCGCGGTGGCGGCGACGGCGCGATCCCGGGGCGGGCGCGCGCGCGGGGGAGGGGAAGGGGAGGCCCCGGGGAACGCGCGCGCTGTCTGTCTTTGGTGGCGGCCGGGCGCGCACGCGCGCAGGCCCGGGGACTCTACGAGGGACCACCGCGGGCTGGAACGCAGGCCGGGCTGAAACGCCCGGCAACACGGACGCGGGGCTCAGATCGCCGGGGCACAGGGTTTGAAGACTAAAGTAGGTCGTAGAGGAGCCGGGAGGATGGGGAACGGGACCGCGCGCTCGCGCTCCCGAGGACGCGGGGCGCATGCGCACGTCGGGGCGGGGCAGGGCGGAGGCGGCTTGGGGCACGTACTCCAGGCGGCTGGCCAAGGAGAAGGCTGAGGGCCTGTCTGGTCCGTTCTTTGGCTAGTCCCCCTTCTTCCCAAGCCGCGCAGCAAAATAGATGCATAGATCTTGTGATTAGACATTTTATTAGGCTTGAAGTTTCATCAATATTGATTCCAATTAAAAAAAAAAGTACAAAAGCTACATACAAAACGTGGATCAGACGACTAAACTTTCCCGACTCAGGGCCAAATTCTGCAAAAGGAGAAAAGAAGAACTGTTAAGTGTATGGGCTGTAGGAGAGGGGTTCTGAAGGTCTTAAGTCAGAGGGTCTCAGCTCACCTTTTTCAGCCTCCTCTCCCGTGAGGCCTGCGAGTCAGTCTCTGAGTAAGGTGGAGGTGCTGGGGGGTATTGGCCCTCCTCTTCCTCTTCTTCCTCCCTGTAAACCCTCCTTCTCTCGCCCGACCCCTTTTTCTTTAAAGCCTCTTCTAATAGTCGCCCATCATACTGAGGGTCCCTTGACCTGAAGCCAGCATCCCGAGGATCTCGGGATCGCTGACGGGATCTGGGGTCAGCACGTGGATCTCTAGACCTGATGTCGTCATAATAGTGGGGATCTCGGGAATGTGGCAAGTCCCTAGGATCGTCCGGGTCATAGAGGTCATCCCGGCTGCGACTTCTTGGAGGTGCATAGGCCCGTCCTCTCCGTCCACTACTTGGGGGAGAAGACCGTCCTGATTCAGTGGAGCCAGGCCGGTTGATATCATCTAGAGCATCCACAGAGCGGGCCCGAGGCCGTCCAGACCCCCAACCACCCCTTGGTTGTTCTTGAAGGGGTTCCTGCTCCCATGTTCTGGGACTCTGTGGGGAGTGGCGATTCCACTCCTCATCCCTGATGGGGGTGAGGGCAGGAGCCCTGGAAGGCCTCGATCGCCAGTCATCTTCATGGAGGGAGGTTACTTCACTCATGGCTGTAGAGAAGGGAGATATTACTGGTACAAAGATGGGTCCAACCTTGTTACCCACGCTCACACCCCTCACATCCTCCCCTGGGAGCACCGCATGCAAGATTGTCTCCGCAAGATTGGTAGCAAGCATGCTTCATCCCCCTTAGACTCAGGTCTGCAGCTCACCCCGTTCCACTCTGCCATTGGGAGGGCCAGGTCGGGAAGGGTCAAAGTTGGCTAGCTCTTTCTCCATATAGTATAGGACCCTCATGGAGTCATCTTGCTGGTTAGCCTGGATCCTGTAGCCACTTCGTACTTCTGAGGAGAGGAACAAGGTGATTGGTTCATGGGGATGCATGTTGATCAACCCTCCAGGCACAACCACTTCAAAATAACAAGTTCTTACCTGAAGATACACTGCCATCCACGTCACGCAGCAGGGGTACTTGGGAGCTGTGGCCACCAACTAGTTAGACATTGGTTGTCAGTGACTGGTTGCCATTTGGAACAGAGTTGGCTACTCCCAATCTCCCATGCTCCCTTCCAGCCCTATCCCACCCCTTGTCTGGTTTCCCCCAGGCCTTACCTGAGCTATGTCTGTCAAAGTCTCCAGGGTACCCATAGGGAGGGCCCATGGGAATCATGGCAGGCGGAGGTGGTGGGGTCTTGGCAGGTGAGAGGTGGGTATAGATGCTGGGGGCATAGATGCTCGGGACACCTGAGGTGGCTGCTTTGCCAGCAGCATAAACTGGGAAGGCAGATTGGCAGTAATCAGAAACTGTGCAGTCCCATGCTGGAATGGGATTCTGGGAGACATGGTTCTGCCCCTCCATACCATCCCCGCAGTACTCTATCTAGGCCAGGGGACACAGCCTTCACCAAGTCCCTACATCCTATCTGACTTTTCAAGGAGTGGAGAACAGTGATGCACACTGATACATCAGGGCCCCAATCTACACATGGTTTGCCAACAGCTGACAATGGAAAGATTTTACGTGAAACTCCAAGGTCTTTCTGCCTGTGTTTTGGTACTGGGAAAGGACCCCAGAACCTCACACTTCCTAGGTGTTTTTCCACTGAGCTGTGGCCGAGGAAGAATCCTAAACTCTGTAGCCAAGGTAGACCTTGAACTTGTGATCCTCCTGCCTTGGCAAACATAGAAACCAAGAAGGACAGGTCTATATCTAAAGGCATTAGCAGGCAAAGTCACTCTCTTTACAGAAATAAAGCCCCTGTTCTGGGCCAACTTCTGTCCTAGCCTAGCCTAGGCCTAGCCCACACTGGGAAAGTCAAGTCTGTAGGATCCACAACATCCTGTCACCTTGCAGATGCAGTAAGTGGAGTGAGAGGGCCCCAGAAGTTACCTTGCCTGCCCTAGAGGAATAGAGTACCTTCCGGGTTTCTAAATGCTGGCCATACTCCCCCCCCCCCCCCCCCCCCCCACTGATTCTAGCTTGACAGTTCAAGGGTAAACTGTTCTTAGGCGAGAAATGGGTGGCAGATACCACCTACCCAGAAAACTGAGGCAGGGGAATTGTTCAAGGCCTATGGGAGCTGGAGGCTTTTTGTCTGTTCTCACCATCATCATTGCTCCCATTTATTGGATGTGTGGAAGTCAGAAGACTGCTTGCAGGAATTTGCTCTCCTTCCCCAACAGGGGGCCTAGGGATCAACCTCCTGCTGTGGGGCTTCGAAACAGCTGAACAACTGAACCAACCATCTTACCAGCCCTGGCTTCCTGAACTTTCTGACTTCCAATAAGAGAGAGTGAGAGTGTGTGTGTGTGTGTGTGTGTGTGTTTTGGGGGGTGTGGATATGTGCATTTGAGTGTAGGTGCTTGTGGAGGCCAGAGGAATAAGATAGCCCTGAAGTGGGCGGTGCTGGGCTGAGAATCAGATTCTGGTCCTCTTCATGAGAGTAAGTGTGGTTTTTTTGTTTTTTTGTTTTTTTTTTTTTTTAACCACTGAGCTTTTTGTTTTTTCAAGGTAGGGTTTCTCTGTGCTACAGCCCAGGTTATCCTGGAACTTGCTTTGTAGACCAGGCTAGCCTTGAACTCACAGAGCACCAGGGCCAAAGGCGTGCTCCACCTTGCCCAGCTAATCTCTCCAGTCTTGAAGGGCTCAGAGTTTTAAGGCCAGCCAGCTTGAGTTAGGAAGATGCAGTCTTGAAATCAGTAAAAAGAAGCCTGAGAATGTAGGTCAGTGGTAGAGTGCTTGCTTGGCATGCTTGTTCAATACAAAAGTTACTGGGCTCTCCTTGGGACGCTACAGGCTTCCTCTAATTTGGGAGCTCAGCTCTGTCCACGAGGAGACCCTTCATTAATTAAGTGACTGGCTAGGTTATAATCAGCATCAGGCTGATACTTCCTATAAGGCGGTAAGGAACTGGGGCAGAGAGGACAGGGAAATTCCCATGGGGAAGCAATAGGTTCCTAGGTATGTGACAATGGAGTCTAGATGGACCCAGCCCTGGGCAGAGTGCTCACAGCTTCTGGGGCTCTCTCCGCATCTGTAAAATGGACCCACGGGCCATGTTAGCACGGTCAGTAAGACTAGAGAAGGCTTTTTGAGAGCAGTGGTTTAAGCACACAGCTTGGCAGCTTCATCCTGGCACTTTACAGTTGTCTCTTAGTGTCACACAGAGTACACAGCAGGCCTCCCTGACCTCACAGCACGGTCCAACAGGGGCAGGTGTGGAGCACGTTATGTGGGCCCCCCAAGTGCTAGCCACACGCAAACCTCCAGCTCCTGTTGTGCCTGTATCAGCCCATCAGGCACTTAGCTGGCCTCAAAGCCCCACTTGGCCTGTTCTCTTCTGTGGTAACGTACCAGGGTGCAGAGGTATCCACACAGCCTCCCAGGGGAAATTAAAGGACACGGAGATGGAATTACCGATTTCCTTATCCTCCCTTCCACTGCTTTATGTATCTGCCTCTTTATTTCTGTCCCAAGCCCTCCACAGGTACCCACTTGGATGTGAGGGCTATATATATCTAATACAGAGGTTGCACATAGGATGTGCAGCTTGAGTGGTTGTGTGCCCACAAACTCCATTTAATTTCTTACCTTTCCACTTGAGGTTTCTGCTTTGTTTGAGACAGGATCCTGTGTAGCCCAGGCTAACCTCAAACTTCAGATCTCCCTGTCTTCATCTTTCCACAGTGCTGGGATTGCCTAGGAACACTGCCACACCCACCTGGATTTTGTTTTTTAATGGGAGGGAGCTCTACCTTCCTGTGATATTATCTACAATAATATCTTGGAATGTTGGGCATTATTAATTTTTGTGGTCTATGAGCCACAGCAATAAAATTATCCTCTCAAGGGAAAAAAAACTTCCGAGTTAGGGTTGAAGTTCAGTGGGTGTGTTTGCCTAGCACATACAGGGCCCTTGCTTCAATTCCCAACACAACAGTAAGAGAAGTCTCAAGAGAGAGGAACTTAAAGGCTGAAGTAAGTGAATAATAAGGTAACAGGTTCTAATGGTCTGCTGTGCACACTGCCTTAGTCTCCAGATCTAGAAGGCAAACCAATGTGCCCAGCAGAGTTCCAGTGCGGGGAACAGAGAAGGGGCACTTACGAGCCTCAGGGCAACAGCACTTGTCTGGGCAGCAGGGACATCGGACATAGCAGCAGCAGGTGTGAGGACAGCACTGGCACCAGCAGATGCCCAGGAGGAGGAAGAGGAGGAGGCTCGCCAGGCAGACCACGACCACAAAGAGCCAATCTGCAGAAGAAGGAGAATGGTCTCTGAGCTGGGAGGGCCAAGGAATAACAGGGACGGGCAGGGCACCCAGGCTTCACACGGTGCTATGGAGCCAGCACAGGGACAAGGGACTACCTGCAAAGCTCCTCAGAGAACCTGCAACTACAGCTTGGTTCTCTGTGCCCAAGACTGGGGCGCAGCAACAGAGGGACACCAACCCCAGGACAGCCTGCTTCAGTGCCCACGTCAGAGACCTTATCCTGAGTTCAAACAGACAAAGCAGAGAGCAAGAGGGAGCCTGGCTGGAGCAACAAACAGTAGCCTTCAGGATGGGAAGAGCCACAGCCCGTACCCGAGCCCCACAAGAACAAAGCAGGCACCAGTCACTCGAGTCCCTTGCCTATGCCCCAGAACCTCTTCAACCAGCCCAGACCACCCCACGCCCACAGCCAGGCCACAGATGTCACAGAATGGGGCAGGTTTAGTGGAGGTCTCCAGCGAGAAGTAGTTAGAGGCTAGGGAGGACAACTAGATACAGAAGCAGTCTATGGGGGCAAGAGAAGCCCCACCAAGGATTCCACCCCATACCTTCCAAGGGCCCCGCCCGAAAACCAGGTAGGAGCTCAGGGGCCTCTGAGGTCCTGCCTGGAGGGACAAAAGAGAAACAAGATTATGTTGGCCATGGCCAGCTCAAGCCATCGAGCTTAAGAACACCCAGCTTCAACTGGTCAGTGGAAAACGTGTCCCTAACAGAAAAGGGGACAATAGTGACTTAGGACAGTCCAGCCTGGAGGTCAGAAGTCCCATCACATATACCTAAGGGTTTGACGTCATCCTCCCATCTACACAGGTCCTGTTAGGTGAAGTCTGTGAACCCTAGAGCCCACCAAAACCCCATGGTTTGACAGTCTCACGCTGCAGTTCAGGTGCTCTTGAATGTGAAGCAATCCTGCTGCCCCAGCCTCCTGAGTTCCAAGATTAGAGGCAGAGCCACCCCTCAGGGCTCAAAATGAAGAACTCTGGGCAA
This sequence comes from Rattus norvegicus, assembly GCF_021556685.1. Lineage (NCBI taxonomy): Eukaryota > Metazoa > Chordata > Mammalia > Rodentia > Muridae > Rattus > Rattus norvegicus. Next base: position 97,411,276 of record NC_141534.1, read on the forward strand.
CTTATGGCTACAGGGGGAGTCAGTCATTTTTGCGGTGTGTGTGTGTGGCTACTGGTAGGTTTGCCCATACTCCAGTGAATGGCCCCACACCCATGATCATAGTCAATAACTGGACTTTTAAAAAGGACTGAATTTGGAAGGGGAACATGTTAGGGGTATCTGGGGCAAGTTGGAGGTGGGGAGTGGGTTATGTACATGCATATAACCAAAACATTATATATACTTGTAGGAAATATTAAAGAATATATTAAAACTTAAATAGTAAAGTATGAAAAAATACCAAGTATATCACAATGAATTCTTTATAGCGACACAATTGCAAAATACAATATATCTATTTTTGAATGCTGGGGCTTGAACCCAGGACCTCATGAATGTTAACTAAGCATGTGCTTTACCACCTAACTACACTGCAGCCCACAGTAATTTTTTTTTTTCAGTAGAGTAAAAGGCCATGAAGGCAAATTAAAACATATGGACCTGGTTCTGTGACCCAGGAAAATTGAGTTCTGTTCACAAATCAGGTCACACACATAAGTTTCAAGACCCTTCTCTAGGGTATGGTGGAGGCCCTGTGCCCAACAAGCATAGGAGAGCGCGCACACGCACACGCACACGCACACACACACACACACACACACACACTCCACACCAACACACCTTGTTGTGCTTGGCAGCTGGGTGTGGTGGTGTATATCTCTAATCCCAGCACTCAGTGGCTGAGGCAGGAGCACCAGGAGTTTAAAACAGCCTTAGCTACGTAATGTACTGAAGGTTCAAAAAGTCAAAACTGTGGATACTAGGCACACTCCTTCTTCCTTGGAGAGCACAGCTGGGCTTTCCACAGCCTCCCTCCCTCACACAACACCTTGGTGGCTAACATCTCCCAGCTGAGTTATCTTGGGATTTTAAAAGCAGGGTTTCAACAAGTTGTGATCACATACTATAATTATAATCTAAGCACTCAAGAGGGATGAGCTACTGGGGAAATGGGGGTTGCCAGTTTAAGCCAATTTGGGCTACACAGCGAGACCCTGCTTAAAATCCAAGTTCAATTTTAATACTATAAACAGCTAGATACAAGCCACTAACATGGCACAAAACTCATGAGATCCTCAGTGGTTCCAAGAACTGTTGACCATGTGTGCCAACAAAGGTCCTGAGGTCACCAGAGGGAGGATCCCACCATTTGCCCTTTGTGCTATGGCCTGAGCCCTCTGGACCCGGTTCTCACCACGTACTTGCTCACCCATGAGGGTGGCACTGCATGGTTGAAGCTTCTCTCACATCCAGCACATGTCGTGAAAGACTCTGTGCTGTCTTCAGACTGGCCTGGCCAAGGAAGCCAGCTGGCCAGACTGGAGATCCTGGAATTCTCTACCCTTCCCCTGCCATGTTTTAGACACACTCAAATGTTCACACACTGCATAAATCACACACATCACCACCTCCCCAAAAGGGTAGAAGACAAACTTTGTGTTGGACAAGGAACTCAGGGCACACTGTGACCCTCGAGATGTGGCAGAAGGTAGGTCTAACCTCAGTTATACAGCTAGCCTTCCAGACCCAGAATACATAGGGAAATATTCAAAAGAAAATGCCCCTTCTATTTCCTTTTTAAACAGCTAGCCCAGGCTAGCTAGAAAGTCACTGTATAGCCTGAAACTCAATGTAGCCTAGGTCTAATGAAAATAATTGAAAGGGACTATGTGGCTCAAGATTAGCCTAGGACTTTCTTTTTTTAAAGAATTATTTTATGTACATGAGTACACTCGCTGTCTTCAGACACACCAGAGGGCATCGGATCCCATTACAGATGGTTGTGAGCCGCCATGTAGTGAGAACTGAACTCAGGACCTCTGAAGAGCAGTCAGTGCTCTTGAAGGCTGAGCCATCTCCCCAGCCCCTGGCCTGGGGTTCCTGATTGTATTGACTCAGCCTCCCAAATAGGCCACCACCCTCTCAAAATACATGACTTTACCAAACAGGTACAGACTTGGTTTCCTGCTGTTATCTCCTCGGCAACAATGTACCAGCCTGCACTGTACCATACCTGCTTTATCAGGGATTCTAAGTAACCCTGGTGATGGAAAGGTTCCCGATTCCACTATTTTCTATAGGGACCCAGAAGGACAGACCCCCACTTCAGGGAAGTTCTCACTACCAATTAACTCTGTCCAGGGTCTACTTTGTAGCTCTGTCCGTCCTTGAACTTACTCTGTAGACCAGGCTGGCCTTAAGCTCAGAGATGCACCTGCCTCTGCTTCTGCCTCCGAGTGCTGGAATGAAAAGCACCATCCACCACACCTGCCTCCATGTCTGTGTGGTTTAGAACCAGAGATGAGCTACAGGTAGATTCCTCTGTTCACTGACTCTGACTCTGGCTGATTTAAAACGCCACAGAGGTTAGGAAGGGTCCTGTCTTGGGTGCAGGGCATGGAGAAGCCCAAGTGACTGGCAGTGCTGCAGGGAGGGAGCAAAGCAGGCGACAGGGCCCAGCTGGATGACAGAGGGTGGACACACAAGAGTGGACAAAAGGCATACCAGCTCCCGCTCCCCCGCTTCCAGTGCCCTCTGAGCGCAGCCCCACTCACCAAGGACGATGAGCTCTGCGTACGCCTCGTTGTTTCCATCCAGATCTTGGGCCGAGACCACAGAGCAGTAATACACTCCACTGTCTCCCCAGGCTGTCTGCTCGAAGGTCAGGTCAGCATCTGGGTCAGGAGGAGACAGTATGAAGACACCTCTTAAGGTCAGTAGGGGCCGAGCCCCGCTACAGCTTAAGGAGGGAGCAAAAGTACATCATTGGTTGGGGCTGGAGAGATGGCTCTTGCTGAGGACCCAGGGTTCAGCTCATGAACCCACGTGACAGCTCACAGCCATCTTCCACTCCAGTCCCAGGGGATCCAGTACCCTTGCTGACATCCCCAGGCAAAAAACACTTACACACAGAACGAAGTATCAAATCACCAGGTTGTGTTTGATACAGTACGTCACTCTGTATCCCGGGCTGGCCTTGAACTGGAAAATCCTCCCACTTCAGCTTCCCAAGTGCTGGGATTTCAGACAAGTACCTACCAGCTAAAGTGAGACCATTCATCCAAGAGTATACACCTTTTTATGTATTGCTCTGAACACCAAGGATGGGTTATTTGAAAGCGTCTGGGTGCTAGCTAGCCATGGCGTAACCGGCTGCTCATACTGCACTCAAGAGGCCGAGGCAGCATAGCCTCAAACTGAACAATAGTTCAGGCTACGTAGTATGATCGTGTCTCAAAATAAAGGAGCACAGGCCGGGCCTGTGGCTCTGTGGTAGAATGTTCACCTAGCACACAGGGCGCCTTCTCACATCTCCAGGACTGACATAAAAAAACAAGTCTAGGAGGTGAACATAATTATCACTATGGTTTTGGGGATGAGACATCTGGTGTAGAGGAATGACCCAATCCAGCCAAAGGAGGGGACAGTCTGACCCTGGGACCTGTGCTTTCATCCTAGACACTTGCTTCTTACCAAGCCAAGTCTGATCTCCCTCATCAGGCCTTGGGGGTGGTGTGCAAAGCTCGGCAGCTGAGCTAAGTAGGCCAGATCCCAGATAGGAGATGCCTGGGCACCAAGAAGTGGGCGTGGGAGAGCCAGCGAACACTCCCAGATACTCCCAGTTCCCATCTCCTTCAGTTCTGACCCTACATTCCAGGTCAGCCCTGGGGCTTGGGGATGCTCTGGTCTGAAGCAGCCCCAGGCAAGGTGCCTGCTAATTACACTGCTAATGAAAGTCTTTTAGCACATCCGGTGTCCTCTCTACTACTCAGGCCCTAATTAGTTCCATCCTTTCATCAACCTAGCAAGGCGGGTAGGGGAAGCCTCTGCTTGGAGACTCTTAGTGTTTTACACACTTAGCCAATAGAATCCCAGGGGATCATGACCTTGGTCTTCTCTGCCACAGGCTCCTGAGGACCTGCCTGTCACCTGGTCCCATGGGCCCAGGAGCCTGCATGACAACCTGCCCACCACACCCATGATAGCAGTTAACTTTGGGTGCCCAAATCCATGGTACCTGGCACCTACAGAGACACCAGCTGCTAAGGTCTAAAGCTTCCTCAGAGAGAAAGCCCTTTCCAGAATCCATCTAGACTGTGCCAAGCACAATCCCCAGGCCCGCAAAGCTCTCAATGATCTCTGGTCACTAGCTATGTCAATGTCGTCCCCATGATTTCAGTGGCCTTCAGCCCATCCTTCGTCTCTCCAGGTAGGTTCACTCCCCGGCCTCTCACACGGCCCACCCACGGAAGCTTTTCTCCCTGCTCCCATGCTGATTCTGTCTTACAAACATGGCAGAATAATGGAGTAAGCCTCAGCTACCTCTGACTCTATGGAAGGCTACCCCTCTCCTTAGCTTGTACTGCTCGTCCCAGAATTCTAACCATCGGGTTATCAAATAAACACCCGATCTACTCACGCAGCATTCAACACGGCTGGGGGTATGGTGGCATGTGTCTCCAGCTCTGGGGAGGTTAAGGCAGAGGGACGGAGTTTGAAGCCAGCCTGGACTACGCAGTGAGACCACCCCAACCCCTATGCCGTAACAAACAAAAGAACAGAGAAGAAGTGCATCGAACATTCCAGGAGGAGTGTAACTAACCTTCCTCAGAAAGCGGAGATTCTCACAGGGTGGCCAGGGGTGTCCCCTGGAGTTCCCTGGTCCTTCCAGGGGACGCCAGGGTCACACTTATTTTGCAGCACTCACACCCAACCAGCCTTCCCCTTAACCTCTCAGGAATGTCAAAGGAGTTTTCCATGTGATAAATAATCTCACGGCTGACCAAAGCTGCTTGGAAAATCTTGCTTCTCTGAGCTAGGCCAAAGAGGCACGTAAAAAAAAAAAACAAAACAAAACAAAACAAAACAACCAAACAAAACCCACAAAGCTGCCACTTACTTCATTTAAATACTTCTTTCTTAGTTTTGGCATTCTACTTTGCATAAAAGCTATGTTCAGTTCTTTATTGACCGACTTCCTCTTTTGAGGCTGGCTGGCCTGGAACTCAACGTTACCTTTGCTAACTATAAAAGCAAAAGCTTTGAGCCAGATTTGATGGCACAGGAGGCTCGGGAGGCTGAAGTACAAGACCGTGAGTTCGATACCAGCCCGGGCTGCAGAGTGAACTCCTGGAGACACAAAGGCTCCCAGAGTTCTTCAGTAATCAGACAGTTCAGAAGCCCTGAGAAGAATCTAGAACCTTTCTGGAGGAAAAGTTTGTCCTTACGGCACCTCAGACCAGTTAAAACTGCCCCTCAGATGGTGAGAAGCAGTATAAAGGACATGCCCTAGGAGTGACAGCAAGTGCCAGGCGTCCAAGCAGGGGCTGCGCAGCTCTGGGAAGGCTGCCCGGGGTAACCTTGAAGACTGACTCCCTCTCCAAGGTCAGGCTTCTAGCCCTCGTTGATAGCAGCTGTGTTCCACACAGAACCCTCAAAGGCTCAGTAACTTAAGACTGCCCTAAATACTCTTTTCTCTTCACTGCTCTCTGAACTCATGAATTCCCACTTAGGTGTCTACGGTCCAACAGTGGGTGTCAGGTGTTGTGAATTAGAGCACCCATGGTTAATGCTCTCGGAGATACCACAAGGGGACCCAGGATCCATGGGGTTAGCGGGTAGGGAGTCTCATTGCCTGTGGTGCCTACCCAACTGTTCTATCTCCCATGGGCCATGGTTTTGATTACTCCTTCCTGACCCATGTGCTCTACAGTACACCTCTTCCAAAGCCAAAGGCGTGAACAGGAACCCCCTGCCATGGGAAATGATTACATAGGCCAGACATTAAAACCAGGGGCCTCCAGGACCAAATCTGGGCCTTGCCGTATTGTACTTGGCTCATCAGATGTTTGCAGAACCCATGAAAAGAAGGCTTTCCGGCTTCTTTTGATCATTCCTAAGGCCTGGGCCTACCTCCTTCCTGTGGGGCACACCCTGTTCCTGGTCCCTGCTGGCCCCCGAGGTCACAGGGGCTAGGCAATGATTCCATGTGTGAGGTAAGAGACCAAGATACTGGTCTCCAGTGGGAACAGGGCCTGGGCTCCTTATTCACACACAGCACAGGGATGCCTCATGATTTCAGACGCCCTCAGGATCTGTTCAGACAGCGTGGAAGAGGGGTACTGGGGGAAACATGGCTCCAAGCAACCCGAGGAAGTTAACACTAGGCCCTCCACTATACCCCACAGCTCCCAAAGCAAGAGAAGTGGAAGGGAGGCCCTGGGAGATGGGCATCTGTTTTTTCTATCACTGTTTTCTTTTGCATTTCCTGAGGATAACCTACGTCTTTATCCTATACTAGACAGGTACAGCTGTACCACCCGGATGTATCCCAATTCTTTTTTACTACCGGAGACAAGGTCTCACTAAGTGGCCCAGAGTGGCCTTCAACTTTGAACTTCTGCTACACATAACATGTGCACACCCCGTCTCGGCCTCCTAAGTAGCTGGGGACAGGTCACATTTACTTTCGCTCTTAAAAAGTAGGAGGGCAGGTGGCCTTCAGGGCACCAACGAAGAGGTTCACCTCTCCGGTGCCTCTTAAATACTTTGTCCTCAATGCTGAAGAGGAGGGAGGCTCTCATGGCTACTGGGACTTCAGAAAAGATAGCCGCTTACCTACTATTACTGAGGTAAGCCAGCTGGAGACAACCAATCTTTGAGGGCTCTGGGCTATGAGGTTTCCCCAGGATATATCCTGACAGACATTACTGAGTTTTGCGTCCCTCAGAGCACACCCAGTTCCAGCCAGCCTTCAAGGATTTCTCTGTATTTATGGTGTTCTGATGGTTATTAGGCCCCATGGGAGTTCTCAAGAAGCCCCTCCTCTCCCCAGCTTCACAGCAGCGGAAGCTTAGGGCTGAGCTTCCATGGGGATTCAAGGCAAGTCTGATCCCTTGGGACCCTGTTTTTCACCTGCGTCCTGCCAGGGACAGAGGGAACATCCTATAGTCAGGAGTCACCCGCTTTCTGTGCTCCCACACAATTAAAACCAACCCTGGAAGGCAAACGGACGCCTCCATTTACACAGGAAGCCTGCACCCCTGGCCCACTGCTGTCTTATGTCTTTCCTCCGCCCAGGGATTCTTCAAATCACGCTGGCAAAGATGGTGTACCCCAGTCATTCCACACATCACCACAAGCTACTTTCTTCATAGCTCATAAAACTATCTGAAATCTCTCAACCTTCAAAAACAAAAACCAAAAAAAACCCTGAGCCAAGGAACATGTAGCCAGGCTGGCCTCCAACTTGCTACCTAGCTGAGGGTGGTTTTAACTCCTTATCTATCTCCCCCTGCCCTATGCTAGGATCAGAGGTGTGCACCACCATGCTTGGTGTGCCTACTCTTCCTGAGCCTTCTCACCGCCAGTCTCACTTCTAGAAGGCAATCTGGGACAGAGACAGGATCTGGGCTACTGCTCACCACCCTTTTCCTAGGGCTTCTAAGAGCACCTGGGACACAATAGATCCTTGGCAAACACCAAGTCAGTGGCTGTAGATATAACTCAGTGGTAGAGCACCAGCCTAGAATCACCAGTGAGGGGCTGGGGGCGTGGCTCAGTGATAGAGCCCCTGCCTAGAATCCCCCAGGGAGGGCCTGGGGGCGTGGCTCAGTGGTAAAGCCCCTGCCTAGAATCCCCCAGGGAGGGGCTGGAGGTGTGGCTCAGTGGTAGAGCTAGCCACCTAGGTCTGTCTACCATATGCCAAGCCCTGGGTTCCATCCATCTCTAGCACCATCAGAGAACAAAAATAATGAGTGAATGAATGATTGGAGACTAGGCCTACAGTAGTGGAGTTCAAACTCAGCTGCTATCAACCGTGTAACTTCCAGCAAGACACTTGTCTCTAGGGACCTCTGAAAACACGACAATAATGGAATGGAGTATTCAATTACTGTGCCGTCTACCTGAGCTGACCCACTCCAGGCAAACACAAAGCAGGCCTTGGGTCTCACTCATGCAGCTGGTCTTGAAACTCAAGATCCTTCTACCTCAGCCTCCCAAGTGCCAGGATTACAGATGTGCTACCACAGCTGGCTAAAGTATTACTTCTTACTGCTGGCACTTTAGTATTACAAAGGAAACCCCTACTTTAATCTCTGCTAGTTTTCATTGTTTTACCTGCAAGCTTTTGACACTGTGTGTTTAGTCTGTCTCCCTTATAGCACCCTAAACTCTATAAGAGGGTGATATGATGCTTTTATTTCTGTCCATGTTCCCAGAGCCTGGAACAAACTTGGTATACAGTCCAGGCTTCATTGTGGGATAATGAGATGGAAGGATAGATGGATGGATGTGTGGGTGGACAGGTGGTTGGATAGGTGGGTAACTGGAAGGATCCTTTCCCTCTTTAGCCCATTTAAGACAGGACCCTCAAACACTCCCGCCCCCAGCCCCCACAGAGCCTCCTCCCACCCTGCCCCACATACTTCCTGTTATGGTGATCCTCCTGCCTTGGTAGTAGTCTCCCAGGGTCACCGCATTGCCCTGTTTGGTGGCCACCACCCTGACAGTACGTACACTGTCCTGGCACTCCACATAGGGGTTGTAGCCGGGGTTGCCAGCTGCCAACTGGGCATTTAGCTGGTTGTCCACACTGGCAGGAGAGAAGGCATCGGCAATACGGTCCCGGCAGAATGACTTGTACTTCCAGATCACGATGGGGACTGTGAGAGTGTTGCTCATCTGATAGGTGCAGGGCAGGGTCACTGGCTGGAACAGGATCACTACGTGGTAGGGGTCAGACACAGTCACCTGGATGGCACTGGCAGGGTCTGAGAAGAAGAACATAGTCAGCAGGGATAACCAAGCCCAGGGAGGCACCAGGACAGCGATGAGCCACACCGCTTAGACAGCACGGCATATTCTTCCTTAATCCCCGAGCCTGGTGAGGCAGATAATCATGTCCACTTCATACACTACGGGGCTGAAAAGTGGTAAGTATGTAGCCATACGGGCTAGGTCCCTGGAATATAGTGCCCGCAGCCTCCTGCCCAGAGACTCTTCAAAATGCACATCCAAACGTAGATGGGACCCCTCGGCCCCCACTCAAGCCGGCACTCAACAACCTAGGTGAGCGCCGGCCGGCGGAAGATGATTTAAGGTTCAAAAGTCCACCCTACAGATACCCGGGAGGTAGGTGGGGTGGGAAGTCCCCAATTCCACACCCACTCCAAGCCAGGGCACGGTTTCTCGAGCTCTTCGCCTGATTCAGCCCTCGAATGACCTCTCCCCGTTACCCCAACACTTAGAAATCTTGGGGTGCTTCCAAGGTCCCAATGGCTAGCCTATCTCATGATCGGGAGACCCTTGCTCCTGCCCACAAAGGGTCCCCTTCTCTGTACAGCTCTCAGGCGTAAGATCCCTAGAGTTTCACTTCCTGTTATCTCCAACAAAGGCTGAAGAGCGGGCTGGGCGCCACAAGAAACTCCCTTCCTCGGGCACACAGGGGTCTCCCCAACCAGGCAGGTTCTGGGGATCTCGAATCTGCACGCCTGCACCAACCATCCCCCGACTTCGTGGCGGGTCCTCCACGGTCGGTGAGAACAGCAGCCCTCTATCCACCTCCTGGATCGCCCTCCCGCCGTCCCACAGCACCGGGGACCCCAATCCTTACCTGGGCAGAAAATGATGAGAAAGAGACACACGAAGACCACGGTAGCTGGGTGGGAGTCAGGTGCCCCAGCACACGCGCCGGCCGCCGGCGCCATCGCGGCCGTCTAGCAGCGACGGTGCCCGCGCGTCCCCTCCCAAGTATCCCGAGAGTAGGGGGCGCGGCGAGAACCAAGGCGGAGAAGGGTGCGTGCTCCGTCCCGCCCCTATTCCAAGTTCTTTTTCCCCGCTCTGGAGGAGTTCTAACCCATAAAAAGAACTTGGGCGAAGCTCAAGCCTTCGGCTTCCCGGGGACAACTGACCTGGTGAGCGGTGGCTCTCTGGGTCATTCTACCCCCCTGCACACTCCCGGGAATGGAACCGCCCAGGTACACAAGGGTGGGAGCCCCGGGGCTGGGCTTGGGGGTGGGCGGCGGGGGCGGGCCTTGCGAGCTTCCCTCCCCGGAAGTGGGCTGACTCAGGTGCGCTCCTGCCTCCAGGGCCTGAACCAAGTGACCGCTTTGCCAGGAGGGCGCCCTCACCATAAGCGACCTGTGCAGCCACCTGCTGCTCTGGCCAAAGTTGAAAGGACCGAACTGCCTGAGGACAGAGACCCTCTGGGCGAATTCCACCTGCCGAGAGGGGCCGGGACCTGTGCGCACCTGTTCGCTGCTGGTCCACACCCCTGTCCCCGGCGCTGATGGACCCGCCTAGGTGCGCCTTGCGGGGAGGTGCCAGGCAGAGCCAGGTCCGGCTGGCAAGGGAATGTTGGTGACGCCGCCTGCCTTCCCACTCTCGTCCTGGTGGGGGAGGTGCTGCGGTCTTTTTGGGCTCCCCATTTGAATGATTCGAGGAATCAATGAGGTCGCACTAGAAGAGATGCTCTGGCCCCCTAGGGGACGCTCATGGGGACAGCGCCTTTTAAAAAGTTCCAGTCGTACTTCGGTAGTTTCCTTACTTCCCTCATTTCCTCAACTTGTTCCTTTTCCACCTCCCCCTCGGGTATCCCTCACTCTTGGTCAGGCTTCCGGAAGTTCTGATGCTTAAAGGCCCTGAGCCAAGGTTGGAGACAAATAGACCTGTTTCGGTTCAAAGGTTCCCAGGCCGTCACCTGCACTCCGGGCACCGCCAAGAAGTTCTCATCCTTCTTAGCGCAGCACTGCTGCTCCCTGGTGGCGCAAGGGGAAACTCATTCTGGGAAATTATGAACTGGCCAGTGCCTGGTGAGTTGGGAACCTACCATTTTCCTACCATTTTCTTCTCTGTTTTGTACAAAGGTGTCAGGTCACATCCTTCCGCTCAAAACTTTGCTGTAGTCCCTCCCAAGCAAAACAAACAAACAAACAAACAAACAAACATTGGCTTCATTGACCTTCCCCAACCAACTTTGCTTAGTTGACTTCAGCCATACGGGTCTGGGTCATTTGAACCAGGCTGGTTCAAATGGGTCATTTCACATATGGCTGGTTTGGCTACTAGAATTCCCTTCCGGCTTCTGACTCCTGCTATCATTTCCCTTAGGGCCGCTTTCAAAGGCAAAGGCATCTCAGAAAATTCTACCCTGTTCCCGAGTGGCTTAAAATCACGGCTTAAGTCCAGGAAATTGCCACCGCTGTCGTTTTTACTGCTTGTAACCCTGTACCAGTGAGTGGCATGTGTTACTTTGTGTTCTGTAGATGTCGTTATTATCAATATGTTACCGATATCCAAAACTTGGCCATCATCTCCAACATAGGAAAGAAAGAATGTGTTGGATTAGAGCCCACCCTAATCACCCCACTTCACTCAGCATTTTGACCGTGTCTCCAAAGATAAAGTCTTCCACATAAAGCCCGAGAGTAGTCTCAGCCTATATCCCCAACCTCTCTCCCCCACTGCCCTCCTTCCAAATCATTTCCTGTCATCTGATATTCTACTAATCAGATTTTCATCACCTAGCTTATCCCCTCCCAAAGACAACATTGCTTAGCAAACATTCCACCTCTCCGTTCCCTGGCCCTTCTGTAGTTAGGTGGGGCTATCCCATCAACTACAGTGAGTAGCATATAAGCAAGTGAAGAGGGTTCCCCCTCCCAGTTCAGAACATTTAATAGCCAGCATGTGAAACAGGACCCCCCCTCCCCCTCCCCCTCCCCCCACTGCAAATAGTCTTGTTTCAGATGGCATCTGTGGGACACTTGAGGGGGAGCACTCTCTACTACCCAGTGCTGGGCATGAGTGTGAGAAAAGAACGGGGTTTTGAAGCTAAGAGTCCAGAATGGGCTTCTTAGATGATGAAATCTAGGCTGTCCCAGTCAGTACGTCCCAGCGATACGGAGGGGCCCGATTTGTTGATGATTGAAAAGTCTTTACTAACTCCAGGGGAGGAGGCCTTTGTCACTGCTTCCCACTGGACTTCACAAACAGTGGAGACCAGCACCTCTCCTTCCCCCTTCGGATGGACGTGAAGCCCTTGTCCCATTCCCACGTCAGGTACTTTCCTTCTCTGTGACAAATAACTGGTGAGAAACAGGGGTGCTGTTTGTTTGTTTAAATCTTTTTTGGGGGGCTCATGGTTTCAAAGGTTTCTGGGCACGGCTGGCGGGCTGTGTCACTTGGGGCTTGCATTGCATGGTTTGAGAGGCACAGAACCAAGTCCACTGCTTGCTTCATCGAGGCCAGGGCACAGAGAGGCAGGCAGGAAGAGGACAGGGACAATGTAGACCTAAGGACACTGCCGTAGTAATGCTAACTGGGTCCTACGTCCCACTGATGGACCAGCATGACTCCATCTTAAGAGTAAGAGCCATCTTGTTCCAAGGTCATTCCTTATTTCTATAAAACTTGCATCCGACACATCTCCTGCACACGTCCTACACTTTATACCCTGACCTCCACTCTGAGGAGAGGCTCTGCCAAATGATTTTGAAATGTTCCTCTGAGGTCCTACATAACCAAAAAACCTTAAAAAACCCTCTGGCCTTGAAGATTTGGAGCTCACGGAAACTCCACCCCCTCCTGTGTTTGATGCTATTTTTCTCAAACTCCACTTTAGAGAGCCCATCTGACAGAAAATAAAACTTGCATGATTTGATCAAAGAGTTTGGGTAGCGGTCTTTACTCTTGTTCAGTGAGATCAACATTAAGGTTTCTAGTGCCAGCAAAATTAGCACCACCATCTGGGACCCCAAAGTGTGAACTTTAGTGGATGTCTGTACCAAAGCACACCATTGTCTGAGTACCGGATATGTGGAGGGTGAATAATTCTATCTACTTCCTGGGGACATGTAAGTTATATAGGTAACACACACATATGCACATTTCATTCCGTTTCTATTTTATAGTCATTGGTTTGCCTGCATAAAGGCCTGGGCATCACGTGTGTATCTGGTGCCCACAGAAGCAGAAGAGGGATTGGATTTACAGTTGTAAGCTGCCATGTGGGTGCAAGGAGTCAGTCCCAGGTCTCCAGGAAAAGGAGCCAGTGTGCTCAACTGCTGAGCCATCTCTCCAGCCCAAGTTGTTATGTTTGATGTATATGTCTGGAAACTCGCTGAACCCCGGTTCACAGGGCTGGTGGTGCCCAAGTTCTGTGGGTGACATCACAGTGCCCAAGAAGGTTCTGAAGTTCCTTGTGTAGTTGAGTCAGCCATGCTGGCCACTCTGTGGCTGGTTGGTCTTTCTCTTCCCATGCTGTGGGCCCAGAAACTAATCAACTGTCCCTATAAGAATGTGTGTCAGTACGCCCTGCTCTCAGGCAATGACGTGATCCTACAGTGTAACTACCCCAAAGCACTTTGGTATTTTTCTTCATCTTTAGAGGACAAACTGTCCCTGGTCAACTCCATGCCTGATGTGAAGGTACTGTCTGGGAGCGACCTGCAGTTGTCTAACCCTAAGCCTTCCCAGACAGGGCTCTACCGCTGCCTGGATGATCACAAGGCCCGTGTAGTAGAATATGAGATTGACTTCCAGGACATAGCACTGTTGCACATCACACACAAAGACCTGGGCCAAAAGCCCATGGGAAATGAGAGCATGAACCTGGGAGGCAAGGTACTGGTTTTTACCCGCTGGGATCCTTGGCAACATTGTAACCGTTGCCAAAAGCCCGGTGAGCGCAAACGTCTAGGATACTGCTATGTGGAGGAACCCCTAGAAAAGCCCATGCCTTGCTGGCTCTACATGAGAGAGGAGAAGGTGACGGATAACCGCCTGCGGCCTGAACTCCAGATACAAGCCTGCCAGGTGCCCTGTGATACCGCCACAGAAACCAAGCAGCCGTACTTCGTCTTTGACCTATATCAGCTGGACAAGCCCAACAACCATGCTCCACTCAAGTGTCCCTTGGCTTCCATTTACAGGTAACAAACAGGAGCAGGATGCTAACAGCCTTTCTTTTGGCCCTCACCCAAGCCCAGTCTCCCAGGCTATCTGGTGCTAGGGGTCTCCGATAGTAAAGCAAACTCTTCCTCTCAACCCAGAAGCTTTTATGGTCAGAGTCTAGAGGGATCGATTTGCTTAGATGTTTCCACACCAGAAATAGCGTCTGAGCTGGGATCTGGGCAAACGATGCAGAGAAAGGGCGGGACTGAGAAAGACATAGTTCCCGCCCACACAGGCAGCTCGGAGCCTCAGGCCCGAGCTCAGCTGATGTAAACACTGATTGGAGGTCCTGCTGCTGGACCCTGATGGGTGTGGTTTGTTCTCTGTCCTTGCTCCAATGTCATGACGTCTGGGACTTTTCTCCTCCTTTTTAGTTTTTGAGACAGGATCTTTACTGTGTAGCCTTGGCTGGCCTGGAACTTGCTATTCACCAGGCTGAACTCACAAGAGATCTGCCTCCCTCTACCTCCTGGATGCTGGAATTAAGATTGCACACCACCACACCCAGCACGTATTTGTTGGTTTCTCTGCCTGTGGATGGCAAAGGGACGTGATATGACATAATAACTTTAGGACAAAAAATAGCAACAGTTGTAGGTATTGATTGCAAAAACTATTGGTAAGAATGTAGACGAATCTGCTACATAGTGAGACCCTGTGGAAAGAATAAAGCCAAAACCAAACTAACAAAACAAAAAACAGCCCCAAAACCTAGACTTAGAAAACTTTCTTGAAGATAGCTCATCAGATGTTCCCTGCTGAATATCCTTGGTTTTTATAACCGTGGATATTTTAGTTCTTTTTAATTGTTCCTTTTAATTCTTGAAAGAATCACACAGTTTATTTTTTATTTGAGATTTATGTATTTGTCTTTCATGTGCGTGGGTGTTTTACCTTCATGTGTCTGTGTACAGTGTGCAGTGCTCACAGGGGCCAGAAGAGGGCAATGGATTGCCAGGACCTGGAGTTACAGAGGTTGTGACCCCTCCTGCAGGTGCTGGGAATTGAACTTGGGTCCTCTGGAAGAGCAGCTAGTGCTCTTGATCGCTTAGTCACCTCTCTAGCCCCTAAATTAGTGGTTCTCAACCTGCCCATCCTTGTGACCCTTTAATACAGTTAGTTCCTCATGTTGTGACCCCCAACCATAAAGTTATCTTCATTGCTACTTTATATCTAGCATTTTCTTTTCTTTCTTTCTTTCTTTCTTTCTTTCTTTCTTTCTTTCTTTCTTTCTTTCTTTTTTTTTTTTTTTTTGCCACTGAGTTGTGTCTCAGCTCCTAGGACCATTGGAAATAATGTGTTTTCCAATGGTTAGGACCAACAGTTGGAGAACCACTGCCCTAATGGCTCCTTTATAATGAACATGTTGACTGTATATACCGACTTAGGTATGTGAAGGTTGATGGGAGGCCCCTCCCCCTTCCTAGTGGGTGTTTATTCCGTGACTTGCGTGTTTCTTTATTTTCATTCTGGTGGGGTTGGATGAGAAATATCCCCAACAGGCTTAGGTGTGTGAACACTTGGTCCCAGTTGGTGGCGCTGTTTGGACAAGTTACAGGGAGAGGCAGTCTTGCTGGAGGAAGTACGTCACTGGGGGCAGGCTTAGAGTTTAAGGCTTCATGCCACGCCCAGTTTGTTATCTGCTTCGAAATGGGGCTGAAAAACGTCGTCTCTCGGCTTCCTGTTCTCACAGCCCTGCCTGCTGCTCGCTGTTATGCCTCCTCTCCGTGATAGATTGCTAGTCCTCTGGGACCATAAGCCCAAATAAACTCTTCATTCTGTAAGTTGCCTCGGTCACAGTGTCTTATCACAGCAACAGAAAGGTAACAGACACAGTGTAATTCTAGGGGCCAATTCTGAAGGGATTCTGGCCGGCTTGAGCATGGCAAACATGGCTGGCAGGCTTTGCCCTTCTCTTCTCTGCCTGGCTAAAACCTGTTAGCGTACATTCGTAAAGCTGGCCACCACGGTCTGTTCCCTTTTATGTGGCCACTTCCTCCTCCAGAGGAAGGTCCAGATAGCAAAGTACTGAAGTCTAGCAATCCAAAGCCCCATTTGGCTGCCCTAATTAGCATGCCCAGTTAAAATTAAACACCTCATCCTAACACGGGGTTTCCCTTTGTATCTTTATAAACTGCCAATTTGGGCTGGAGAGATGGCTCAGAGGTTAAGAACACTGATTGCTCTTCCAGAGGTTATGAGGTCAATTCCAACCACCACATGGTGGCTCACAACCATCTGTAATGGGATCTGGTGCCCTCTTCTGGCCTGCAGGCATATATGCAGCACAGAATGCTATGTATATAATAAACAAATCTTTAAAAACAAAAGTATAAACCGCCAATTAATTAATTAATTAATTAATTAATTAATTAATTAGATGTGCCACGTCTCTTTATCCAGAGGCAGTCCTTTGTCCCACTCCAGGACAAATACCCCTGCCCACTCTCCCTTGTCTCCTCCCCATCTCCTCGGTCTTTGTCTCTTATTCCTTGACCTCTGTCCTTCTGGGTCAAATAAATCTCTCTGGTGCTGAGAACATGGTGTTGGGGCTCCCAAGCTTTTGAGTTTCAGAAGGACACTGTTGATGGTTGTGAGAAGACAAGATAGCAGGCAATGAGGTATGTTGGCAGGAGCAGGAGGCTTCCTGGTCACATTGCAATAGCGTGTGGGGATACAGTCCATCATGAAAGTGCAGATGTGGTGTGGGGTAGGCGCCATGGTAGGGGGATCTCCTCACAGCAGACTCTCCTCACCTCATATCTTGGAGCAGGAAGTAGAGAGCAGCTAGTTGTGACATATTGTCTCTTCTTGTAGATCTGGATGTAGAATCCTTAGCTACGTCTCCAGCCCCATGGCAGGCTGTCTCTGTCTGTCTGTCTGCCTCTCTCTCTCTCTCTCTCTCTCTCTCTCTTTCTCTCTCTCTCTCTGTAAATTTTAAATTACTGAGTTAATTTCTTTAGTTATAAATAAGTTCTCTTTCTTGTGATAGTGTCGTTGAACCCCCCCCCCCCAGTGAATTTATCCATTCCATCAAAGTATCAAGAAGATTTTGGCTCTCGCCTACTGTGGTGGTTTGAATGAGAATGGCCCTCTATAGCCGCATACATCTGAATGCTTGGTCCCCAGGGAGTGGCGTTATTCGGAAGGATTCAGAGGTGTAGCCTTGTTGGAGGAAGGTAGCACTGGCAGGGATGGGCTTTGGGGTTCTCAAAAGCCCTGTGCCAAGCCCAGAATTGCTCTCTCTTCCTGCTGCCTGTGATCAGTGGCTTCTTCTGCACCATGTTGGCCTACATTCCGACATGCTCCCTGCCATGACAGCAACGGACTAAACTTCTGAAACTCAGTGAGCCCCAACTAATACTTCCCTTCATAAGAGTTGCTGTGGCCATGGCGTCTCTTCACAGCCATAGAAACTGACACCTTTACTTAGAAAAGACACCTGTGTGTAGCTGTAGTATGTTGTTGTCTTTGCGTTCTTTTCTGTGGCTTTTCAAGGCTTTATGCATTCTAGGAGAACATTCTACCACCAAGCTACCCCCATGCATTGTGAAGCCTAGACTTGCTTTGAACTCAGGATCTTCCTGCTTCTGCCCCCTAAGTATTGAAATGATAGACACACCATGATTTCTAGCTCCATTTATCATCGTTTTATGTCATTAGGAGCAACGCTAGTATCTCCTTTTAAATTGTTTTAAATTAATCCCAGCACTCGGAATGCAGAGGCAAGTGTATTTATGTGACTCTGAGGCCAGCCTGGTCTACACAGAGAGTTCCAGACTAGTTAGGCCTATACAGTGAGACTCTTGTCTCAAAAACCAAAGCAAGACCTTCCAGGTGATTCAGTGAGGAAAAGCACTTGCCACCAAATCCAGTGACCCCAGTTTGGTCCCCAAAGAGAATATAGTGGAGAAAGAGAAATGTCTTTGACAAATTATCCTCTGACCTCCTACACAGTCACCATATGTGTGCCTGGAATCATACACATGCTTGTGCAGGCATACATACACAACAAGAAACTGTGTGCAACAGCCCCCCCCCCCCAAGATCGAAACATTCCATCCTGCAGGGAAACTCCTTAAGCAGGAAGCTAAGCCACTCAAAACAGCTTCAGGAAGTCCCTGAAACTGACTAGATTCTCTAGGCCCCTCCCTGCCAGAGTAAAGAATAAAAGCTGCAAAGAAGATTCTGAGACTGGACCTGGAAACCAGGTGAGCAGCCTGGAAGAGGTTTAGGTCAACTGAGGCACTGGAAAGGACACCCTCCAACCTGCTAAGTCTGCCTTTGTGACCTGTCACTTATCCTGGGGTGGGCTTTGGTGATGCAGCTGCCTTTGAGCTGTTTCAGCTACTGTAAATAACCCCAATCATAAGTAAGCAACTTGGTGGCATCTGCCCTAGGGTTGTATGAGGGGACATGTGTGTATGTGATGACTCCCCAGGAAAAGTTTTGTCATACAACACACACACCACACACACACACGCACACACACACACACACGCGCGCACACACACACACACACGAATAAGTGAATACATATAAAAACAACAGAATCCAAAGTAAATAAATGAAAAAAAATCAGGTAGCTTTCAACAAAAATCTGTATAAAAGCACAGCTCTATATGGACCAGCTGAGGTCCTGAGAATGACCAGGGTCCATTTTCCTTAGGAGAAGTTAGTCCACATTCATCAGCCTAGTAGCCTTCTAAAAATTCACTCACAGCTGACACAGCTGGTAGTGTGTGACCTTGTGTGTTGCAAAGGGGGCAGGTGCCTTGTTTCTTTATTTGAGTGATGGCTGGCCCTCGATAGTCACCAAACACCTGTGCACAGGAGACACCAAAGGAAATCATGTCTGGGTCACCTCAAAGTTGATAGGTGACACTGAGGCCAGTCTGACAAGATGTTTACAAAAGGATTGGGAATGGAGGAAATTGTGAACAGTGTTTATTTAAGATGAATTTTGCAGATGGGGGAAGAGTTAGGGACCGATCCATGTGAAGGTTCTGAAGCAGGCACCCCTCTGCTTGGCTGGAATGCTCTGGAAAACAGGGCACAAGTTAAGACGAGTGGGTGGTCAGAGAGATAGAGGAAGTCAGAACCATGACCAGCAAGAATTCGGTCACGGATCCATCCCCAGGGTTAAGAAGTTTGAGTATGTCAGGCTGGAGAGGTGGCTCAGTGGTTAAAAGCACTGGCTGCTTTTCCAGAGGTCCTGAGTTTGGTTCTGTGACTCCAGGAAATGCAGTGTTTTCTTTTGGCTTCCTAAGGCACACATGTGGTGTATAGACATAGGTGTAGGTAAAACACCTACACATATAAAGAAAAACAAAAACAACAAAAAAGAAAAAAAAATGGCTCAGTGGCAAAGAGCACTGGCTGCTTTTCCAGAAGACCCAAGGTCGGTTCCCAGCAACCACATAGAGGTTTGTAACTAACTCCAGTTCCAGGGAATCTGACATCCTCTTCTGCTCTCCAGGTTCCTGTACATACACAAGACCACAGGACACACTCTTCTCTCTCTCTCTCTCTCTCTCTCTCTCTCTCTCTCTCTCTCTCTCTCTCTCTCTCAATGATTTTTAAAAAGTAGAGTGTGATGGCACGCACCTTTAATCCCATCCTCAGGAGGCAGAGCCAGGCAGATCTCTGAGTTCCGGGCCAGTCTGGGCTACGTACGCAGTGAGACTGTCGGGACACAGTCTACCCATGTAGGAACAGTTGCCTAATGTTCACATGTGTGGTACCAGCGCCTGGGCCTGAAACTCATCTCTCGGGAAAACAGGTGATAAAGACCAGACTAGGCAAACTACATCTCAACTTGTCACAAAGGGAGGGAGTTGGTGGCCTCATAGCCTCTCGGTTCCCCTCACTGCCAAAGACTGAGAGGCTTGAGTTCATGAGTGACCTCACAATGTGCAGGCTGGTGGCCAATGCACAGCCATCTTCCCAGTCCACCATGTTTACCATCCTGTGGATACTGCTCAGCTTTGCTCTCCCAGTGTTGGGGCCCCACATCCCTGTAAGCTGCCCCAAGGCCAAGGAATGTGTCCTGGCCCTCCTCTCCAGCAATGACGTTGTCTTGGAATGCAGTGTTTCCGGTGCACACTGGTTAATCTCTGGGCCCAGTGAAGATGGTAAGCCCATCAACCCGTCCAGTGTTCCCAATATAAGAAAGAGACCAGACGGTGGGATCCATATCCAAAACCCGTTACCGTCCAACACGGGCCTCTACCAATGCCGGGACGAGAATGGAAACCAAGTGACCAGTTACAAGATTGATTTCCAGGACATCAACAGGCTGCATGCCACCCATATAAACCTGGAGCAGAAGCCCCTAATGAATCAGACACTGAATCTGGGCCACAGAGAGGTAGTGTATACCCAGTGGGGACCTTGGCAGAGATGCAGCAAATGTGACAGTCTGGGAGAGCGCAAACGCCTGGGTTACTGCTACATCAAGGAGCCCTTGGAGGAACCTGTACCCTGCGGGCTCTACCTTGGAGGTGTGGACGTGTTCTATGCCCGAGTAAGGCCTGAGATGCAGGTGGAAACCTGCTATGAGAACTGCGGAGGCAATCTGATGGGTGGACACTACATCATCTTTGATAACTTCAGGTTCACGGAGGGGTCTGAATCGGCACTGCTCACCTGTCCCTTCGCAACCATCTACAGGTGATGGGACCTTTACACCATCCATGCTCCTGGTCCCTTGTCCCCAGGGTTCTTCATGGTGAATCTGTGCCAGGCTGGTAGGGGCATCTTGGTAGGTCAGCCCATTGAAAGCAAAGACAAGGCCAGGGATGCTGGATACATGTCTTTAATCTGAAACATAACAGCAAGAATGTATGTCCAAAAGGATACTGATTCTATGGGAAGAGGGGTTTTGTTTTGTTTTCTTTCTTTCTTTCTTCCTTTCTTTCTTTCTTTCTTTCTTTCTTTCTTTCTTTCTTTCTTCCTTCCTTCCTCCCTCCCTCCCTCCCTCCCTCTCTCTCTCTCTCTCTCTCTCTCTCTCTCTCTTTCTCGTTTCTTGTATGTGAGTACACTGAAGCTGTCTTCAAACACACCAGAAGAGGGCATCAGATCCCATTACAGATGGTTGTGAGCCACTGTGTAGTTGCTGGGATTTGAACTCAGGACCTCTGGAAGAGCAGCCAGTGCTCTTAACCACTGAACCATCTCTCCAGCCCTTGTTTTGCTTTCTTAAGACTCATATTTACTAATTTCTCTATGGATTGTTTGAAATGATAAGATACTTCAGAGATTCAGGGGACCATGTTGCTCACTGGCAACATGGCCTTCCAAATAAATCGGTGAGATTTTCTCTGGAATGTGAACAGGATTGACATCACTCACGGGGCCGGCTTCTGTCAAGGCTCCGGTTGTCTCATTGAGGGCTTCCAGTTAAGTTCTGCTTTTCTGCTTAAGTCAGCTCGTAATATTCACATAGAGGAATCTGTAGGGCCATTCTCTGCTGAAAGCATTTTAAACGGAACATTACTCATGAAATCGTCTGTGGTGAAGTGTAGCATCACTAAGAGCAACGAGAATTAGGAGTTTTGTGGGCTGATATTTTGTGAATGTTTTAAAAGCAGTGCGAACATTTTAAATTTACTAATTCTTTCCTATATTTTTTAATGTCTGTATGTTTGTGGTTATGTGTACATTAGTTGAAGGTACCTGCAGAGGTCAGGTCCTCTGGAGCTCAAATTAGGTAATACTAACCCCCCTCACATGGATGCTGGGAACCAAACTTGGGTCCTCTGCAAGAGCAGAAGTGTTCCAAACCGCTGAATCATCTCTCTGGTCCCCAAAGTGAATAGTTTGTTTGTCTGTTTAGTTGGTTTGCTTTCTTTTTGAGACAGGGTCTCCCTATGTTGCTATCCTGAAACTAATATAGAGCAGGCTAGCCTCAGACTCCTAGAGATGATCTACCTCTGCCTCACGAGTTCATATCTCCTAAGACTAATGTTTTACATTTTTTTTTAGACGGCCCAAGCTGGAGGTGGGAGGATATCTCAATAGTTAAAACATTCTCTGTGCAATCTATAAGACAAGAGTTCGAATCCTTGGAACCCACAGGAATGTCGTGTGGGTGTGGTGGCTCACCTGTTCTTTAAGCCTTGGAAATTAAGACAGGGAGTCCTTGGAGAAAGAGTAGCCTGGTTATCCCTGGTTAGATAGAGTTCTCATATCGATGAATTCTGGATTTTACTCTACCCTGCTTCAATGAACAAAGCAGGAGAAAAATTAAGATTTCAGACATCAATTTTGGGCATACACGCAAACACATATGTGCATGCACCTGCACACAGGTGAACACTTACACACAGACACGCAAACACGACGCACATACACATGAAAAGGAAAAGAAATGCTAAAGTTATTAATCATTTTATTAGAACAAATAAGGTCATTGTAAACACGAAGAAAAGCAATCTCACCTATTCTATAAAATGATGTTAAAATATGCCCTAGGTGACAAAGAGGAACATTTCTGTTGTTTATTAATGTATTTTGTGATACTTAAATATTCAGGATTAGTAGCAATACTTAAAGTGTGTGTGTGCACGTGTGTGCGTGTGCGCACGTGTGTGTGTATGTCACCCTTGGGAGCCAGAAGAGTGTCAGGTCTCCTGGAACTGGAGTTATGGATGGTTTTGAGCTGCTACATGGGTGTTGGGGCTGTAATCTCAGTTCTCTGAAAGAGCACCCAGGGTTCTTTATTTTATTTTATGTTTCTCAGATATTTTATATATTTACATTTCAAATGTTATCCCCTTTCCCCCCTCTCCCGTACCCTCTTCTCTCTCCCCCTGCTTCTATGAGGATGCTCCCACTCCATCCCTACCCACTCCAACCTCAATGCCCTGGCACTGGGGAAACGAGTCTTCACAGGACCAAGGGCTTTTCCTCCTATCGATGATGAACAATGTCATCCTCTGCTACATGTGTGACTGGAGTCACGGGTCCCTCCATGTGTACTCATTGGTTGGTGGTTTGCGGTGCCAAGAAGTGCTGGCTGACAGGAGCCAGATATGGGTGTCTCCTGAGAGGCTCTGCAGAGCCCTACTGTTACAGATGAGGATGGTTGCAGCCGACCATTGGACTGAGCTTGTGGACCCAATGGAGGAGTTAGAGAAAAGACTGAAGGGGCTGAAGGGGTTTGCAACCCCATAGGAAGAACAATATCAACCTACCAATCCCCACCAGATCTCCTAGGGACTAAAGCACCCAGTGTTCTTAACCACTGAACCGTCTCTAACCCTGATGCCCCTTCTATAGAGAGCAAGAGCAGATATCGCTGAAATGCAGCAAACTGTTAGGCCGTAGTGATTTCCCAGTAGGCCGTTATACCTTTTTTTTTTTTAATTTTTTTTATCTGATATGTATGATTATTTTGTCTGCATGTATGTATGTGTGCCATGTGTGTGTTTGTGATGCCTAAAAAGGCCAGAGAGGACATTGGATCCCTTAGAAGTGGAGTTACAGATGCTTATGAGCTGCCATGTGGATGTTGGGAATCAAACTGAGGTTCTCTGGAAGAACAGCCAGTGTTCTTACCCACCGAGCCATCTCTTCAGGTTGATCAAAACCATAATAATTAGATATCGCCTAAAAGCATCATCCTCCCCCAAGGCCAAGATGTGCACGAGGTGTTCCTTCTCCCTAACTTGAGTCTTTGGCCACCAACCATTTTATTGAACTTTGATCCCTCAAGGTGTAGATCAGAGGACTGAGCAAGGGTATCACTACAGCATAGAGCAGGAGGAAGGGTTTCCTGTGATTCTCTGTGACCTTGCTTTGAGGTAGAGTGTGGACAGCTATTATGTAGCCCTAAAGAATAAAAGCCCAACAGTGAGGTGACACACAAGTCCCAAGGTCCTTCCCCATGTCCTCTGTGGGTCCTCCCCTCAGCACAGCCTTAACAATGCCCAAACGGTGTGACCCCGCAAAGCAGGAGCTGTGGAGGGTCGTTTTCCAGGAAGGTTTGTCTGCACAAGCAATTTCAGGCCACACACAGACACACACACACACACACACACACACCACCACCACCACCACCACCACCACCATCCACCCTGGGATGGCCTCCAGAGAGGCAGTTGGAAGATAAAGGTGATCTGAACTCCACAAACCCATCAATCTGAACCATGGTAGTCAGTGCCAGAGGACCTCTGAGTGCGTGATGGCCCTGTAAAGCATATGTTGAGAAAGAGCATCACGACCGTCAGTGTTAGCGACACACACACTCTGTGGAGCTCAAGCCCTAAAGCCATAGAAAGCTGGGTTGCTCACACAAGAAGTGTGGCTAACTTCTCAGGGGCCTTGAGATTCTCAAGGATCTGGTGGAGGGTGCTGGGAGTAAAACAACGGTCCAGGATAGACCAGAGCGGGAAGGAAGACATGAGTGTATGGGGTTTGTGGTTCAAGATTAATTGAGTATAACTGTGGTGTTCTCCGTCAATGTCAGAATGTAGACAGAGATGGCCAGACGAAACATCCAGCGAAGGTCAGAGGAGCCCACACGAGGTTCAGAGAACTTGCAGGTCTCAAAGAACAGTGCGCTGGGCTCAGAAGGAGTGGATCTTGGAGGATGGGAAGCCACTGAAGGCACGAATTCAGTTTGGTAGCCTGAAGGAGTCTGGGGGTCTTGGAAGCAGAAGTAGGCAATAGTCTGTCTGTCTGCAGCCACTGCTAGAGTTTTGGAGAGACTTCCCTGCCTCGGGCACTCTGAGGAATCTTGGAGGGACAATTTTCTCCCCCTCCCTCCTCTGTTAACTCCTGCAGTTCCTAAAACTGCAGGGAGGCCAATTTCAGAGAGATCCCAGGGCACCACTGAGTGTGCATATGCAAATCAGGTGGAACTAGGACCAATGAGGGTGGACTCATCAGATCTGGTTGGAGAAGGAAGAACTAAGCAAAAATTGTTAAAAGTTCCAGGTCAAGGTGTGCTCAGGTCTCTACAAGTGTGGAAAATTGTCTGTGTCCTGGTGATGACACGGTCGGGTTGTCAGCTCCTGTCAGTTACGTTGGGGAGGGGAGTCTTAGCAGAGTACGTTTTTCTTTCTTTCGTTAGTGTTGCTGCGGCAGCACTAACAGCCCTCCACAATTGGCCTCTGTTGGCTCCTTCACCTTTCAGGGCTTGATTGAGTCTGCCTTGCATTCTGAAAGCACCATATTGGGGCCACGCCTACCCAAAGCATGCCTGCCGGACAAGTATTGGGGTTTGAGATCAGATCCCCAACACCCGCCAGGCTTGAGAGCCTCCATCTATAACAATGGCTCTGGAAGGGGTTAGGGCAGAGACAGGTGGATCCTTGAAGCTCATTTACTAGCCAGCCTAGCAGAATTTGGAGATACCCTATCAAAAGAAATGAGGTTAAGGATCTGGAGGAATGGCTCAGTGGTAAAGAGCGCTTACCATTCTCTCAGACTTGAGTTTGACTCTCAGTAGCCATGTCTGGTGGCTTACCACTACCCATAACTCCCAACTCCAGAGGGACCTTGCTCTTCAGTCATCTGCACTCTGCACGTGCAAACACAGACATACACCTGTGATAGATAGCCCAGCAGTTAAGAGCACTTGCTGCGGGGTTGGGGATTTAGCTCAGTGGTAGAGCGCTTGCTAGGCCCTGGGTTCGGTCCCCAGCTCTGGGGGGCGGGGGGAGCACTTGCTGCTTTCTCAGAAGACCCAGGTTCAGTTCCCAGCACCCATGTGGCTACTCAAAGTTCCAGTTCCAGAGCATCTAAAGACCTGGCATCCGTGGAAACCAGGCACACGTGTGGTGCATACACATAGATGGGGACAAAACACTCCCACACATAAACGTAATAAATGTAATAAATGGCTGAGTTAATGAATAAAGCCTTAAAAGAAAAGAAAGGTAAACAGTGATTGAGGAAGATACCAGACATGGACCCCTGGCCTCACATTCATGTATGCGTGCATGTTTGCATGTACATGAACACATAATTGTTGGGGACTCTCGGGTATGGATTAAATGAATGCATTTGGCTTTAAGGTGAGTACGGACTGTTAGAGGATGAATGTGAATTGTTACTGTTTAGATATGAAGGGTTCCCCCCTGCCAAGAGCCCATGTGTTCAGGGCTTGGTTACCGACTGACAGGTTTTAGGAGAGTGATTGGGTCCTGAGATTAATTCCTTGATAGAGTCAGAGTTGAATGGCGCTTTTGAGAGACGGGAGAAAAAGTGAGGACTAAACTGAAGGAAGTAGGTCAGTGGGGTGTGCCAGAGAGAGACAGACTTGTCTCTACCTCCTTCCCATTCCTCTCTGTTTCCTGGCTTCCTTAATTGGTTTTCTCTGGTGTGTTGGCCCGCAATGAGAACTCAGACTGACCCTGAGTTGGATTCATGTGCCAGCACAGAGTACTACAGCTTAAGACGATAGAACTGGCTGAGCATGGTGGTGGCTCAGCATGGTAGTGTACGCCTTTAATCCCAGCACTGGGAGCCAGAGGCAGGTGGATCCCTGTGAGTTCCAGGCCAGCCAAGGCTACATAGTAACACAAAACATTGTCTCAAAAACAAGTAATGTTACAACAACAACCAGAATACTGAATAATTGTATTTTCTCATCACATTGGAGTCTGGAAGTCAGAAGCAAGCTGTCGGGGGTTGGTGGGGGGAGCGGCTACTCCTCACAAGCTCAGATGCTGGGGAGAGTCCATTGCTGATTTTTTTTTCCTAGCTTTTGTGAGAACCAGAGGCTCTCTGACATTTCTGGGCTGGAAGCTTCATTGCTCATCCCCCTTCTATCTTTTCTTGGCTTTCATCCCTGGGTATCTTTATCTGTCTTGGCTCTAAAAGGTCACCGGACATACTGGACCTCAAGGCCACTCCCCCCCATATGATGTCATTGTAACACGTTGACAGTAACCCAGTTTCAAAATGTGCTTTCATCCTGAGGTTCTGGGAAATGCATGGAGTTTTGGGTGGACAACCTCCCATCTCAAGACCTAGGTCTAGCTAGCCTGGGCCTTGTGGGTAAATGGTGATGTTCTTCGTGAGAAACTAGTGTCCTTGGCTCAGGCCACCCAGCTAGTCAGAGGTAGAGGTCCAGACACTTCCCAGGCCGTACTTCCTGAGCACCCCGCTGGTAACTTTTATAGTGTTCCGTGGAGGGAACAACTTTGACCCCGTGTTCCTCCCATGCAGGCCCGTCCACTGGGAAGTCAACGACAACCCTCTGACATGGCAGGACCAGCTCTCTGGCCAGGAGATCAACACTGTCATGGACCTACACAGCGGTGGCCAGCACCTCAAGGTCTTCCAGCCGGCCACTTACAGATGTTTTGTGGCACAGGAGCTCATAGCCCAGTTCAACCCCACACCCTCTGCCTGTCAGCTGGAGGCTGAGGGACAAGCCAAAGCCCAGGGACCTTGGAGGTCCAGGATCCAGCCAGGCAAGGCGGACTCCGTTCTTAGGGGATTGAAGTTACTGCTGCTGATTGTTTCTGTGCTGGCCGTCGGAGGGTTTCTCTGTAAGGTGGTCTTCCGTCCTGCCTGCGGCCAGAAGAGGAATCAGGTCCTCCTGGTGAAATAAACTGAGCCTTCTGTAGCCAAGGGGACCTGGTATCTCTCCACTGTCCCGTCCTTAGCTCTAGCCACCCATAAGCAGCACCCACCACGTGAGGCCCTGGAGGGGTGTGAGCCAACACAGACCAGGGTGAAATCCAGGGGCCCCTTCACTCCTTGTTGTATTCCCTACTCGGCTAATCTATCGATAACCTCATTGTACAGATAGGAAAACTGAGGGGAGTCTGTCTAGTCATTGGAGATTTGGAATTCTTGGGTTCCCCAGAAGGAGAAAGGGAGGGAGGGAACCTTCGCAGCGTTCTGTGGTATGACTTTCTCTGAGGAGGTGTGAACAACCATCTATTCATCCCAGATCAGACACTAATGACAGACTAAAGAAGTGACTATGTAAAACTGGTTTGGTGAACTAGTGAGTTTATTGGGGTTCCTTACAGGAGAATGGGGGGGTGCGCTTATGTGAGCGAGAGTGACTCTAAAGCAACTGCATCACCCAAAGGTCCAGCATAAATGATGTCACTCATGAGGGCCCGGCATAGGTGATGTCATAGGATCCCGCATAGGTGATGTCACGCATGAAAGCTGCCTTCTTAGACTTTCTGTACAACTTGTAGACAGCTCCACCGAAGAGTCTGCTCTTCCCCAGAGAATGGTTGCTGTTTGTGCAGCCATGGGGAGGGTCTTGTGAACCATGGAACTTTCCAAGTTTCCTGAGTCTGGGTCTTCCTTCCCCCCACCCAAAAGGAACACGTCAACTGGAAAGGGATATTAATAACATCCCAACGGGTGTCTCCATTGTATATTGTGTCCTTGTCATTCAACCCTCTCTTCCAGGGACAAGATGGAGGACACATATGGGCATCTCTGAGCACCACCCTTTCCCCTTTCGGTCTGCACTGGATCCCTGGTGCTTTTCCCTGCTTGTCCCTTAGGACATCTTCCTCTACTAAGTCACAGATATAGCCACAGTGTGTGTGTGTGTGTGTGTGTGTGTGTGTGTGTGTGTGTCTGTCTGTATGTGTCTGTCCGTCTCTCTCTTGCATACACACAGTACACAACACACACACACACACACACACTCACACATCATCCCTTTAGCTTAGACACATGCTATTGTTCAGGATTCTTGTGAGGGAAGAGCCTCTAGTGTTGCTCTGGGACAAGACGCTGGGCCCTGCTCAGCTGATCAGCAGGAACGGCTGGACCTGACTGTTCCCAGAAACCACACACACGGTTTAGCAGAACACAAGAGCAAGACATGAAATATTAATGCCTCTTAAGACTTGTTGACCTAAATTTGCATGGTGAAGTCTTGACAGGGAACATAGGAAGGACTCCTAGGGCAGAATGTAGGCCCAGGAAAACAGGGTAAAGCTCCCCACATGTACCACAAGGCTTCACGTGACACACCACAGACTCAAAGGTTCCTGCAGAATGAGAGAAGGTTCTCTGGAGTGAGTTGGGACTGGCTGTGAAAGCAGATGCCGAGAACAACAATGATAAAAATAGTCAACATTTTTGGCTCTCTTCATGTGCCAAGACATAAACTTTCCCATAAACATCAAGTCCCCGCAAGCCACCGCTAGTGACTGTTACTGTCAGCTGCCTCTTGTTTTATAGCTGGGAACATTAAGGCGCAGAAGGCACACTAAGGCCCGGGTCACACAGTGAGCTTGGGGGAAAGTGGGTAATGGATGGGCCACTCAAAAGAGATCTCAGGGCCTAGGGAGATGGCTCAGTGGGTAAAATCATGAGGACTTGGTTTGGTTCTATGTAAAATAAGGTAGGTGTGGCCATTGCGTGCCTGTAACCTCAGAGCTGGGGCTCAGGTTACACAGGAGGGTATGGGGTTTTGGCTGCCAAACTCTGGGTTCAGTCTCAAGGGAATAAGGTGGGAGAGAGAGAGAGAGAAAGAGAGAGAGAGAGAGAGAGAGAGAGAGAGAGAGAGAGAGAGAGGGAAAGAGAACAGGACACTGTCCTACTGTACACATATAACACACACAGGAACACACACTCATACACATACACCTGCACACGTACCTGTACACACCTGTATATACACACCTGCATACACATCTGTACACATCTGCACATACCTGAACACACACCCATACACACATCTGTATGTACACATCTGCACACACCTGTATTCACACATTTACACACCTGAATGTACACACCTGCACACACACACACACACACACACACACACACACACACACATACAAACGCATCCTCCCCAGCAGGAACCCCCAGGTGTCCTCTACCCGAAGTAGACCCCACAGTGGCAGCATGAGAAGGAACAGTGACAACCAACTGAAACCTCTTCGTCGAGTTAGTGGCCTGTCTACACAGCACTGAAGGTTCCTAACCAAAGTGGAAGATCTTAGCACCAATGGGACCTCTGTGACCTCCCACCCAGCTGTCAACTTAATGGATTTAGAACCACTCAGGAGATGCACCTCTGTGTGAGCCTGTGAAGAGATTTCCGGTGAAACCTAACTCTAATGGTGGGTGGCTGCCACTCCAGAGGCTGGGTTCCCAGATGACCTAAAAGGGGAAAACAAGCAGAGTGGCACAGCACTGATCTCTCTGCTTCCCAACTGCAGATGCAATGTGACCAGCTGCCCCATGTTGCCCACCCTGTGCCTTTCCCACCACCAGGGACTGTCCCCACAGGGAGACAATATGAATCTTTCCTGAAGTTGCTTTTTGTCAGGCATTGAGTTACAGAGATGAGGCCCCTGCTTCTGACTTTAGAGTTGGCATTACTTTATACATGTTTTATCTGCATGTATGTCTGCACACCAGAAGCAGCCACGGGCTTCCGTGGGACTGCAGTTATGATCAGGCGTATGGGGACTAGGAATCAAACCTATACCCTGTGGAAGAGCAGCTAACGCTCATAACTGCTGAACTGTCTTTCCGGGGCCCTTGCTTCTGACTTTCTGACAAAGCTGTTGGGCGGTCATTGTCTCGATGAGGTGGTATCACACAAGTCTGTCTCAGACTTTTGCAGAGCGTCTGATGGCCTGATGTCATGTACATCTGCTGTGGTTTCAATCCATGTCCCCCCATAGTGTCACCTGGTAAAACCTGGCACAGAGCCCGTGGCATCACTGGGAGACAGAGGGACCTTCAGAGGGAAAGGGCTGTGACTTTGAAGGGCTGTTGGTGCTTTTCCATCCTTTCGCTTCTCGGCTGCTAGGAAGTAAGCAACTTCCTGTGCCATGCACCCTTGCCTTGCTGCCCTGCTAGGTTGGCCCAGAAGCAGCTGAACCAACCAACCCTGCACCCAGGTCTTAGGAACTGTTAGTCACAAGTAAACTTCCTCTCCTGTTAACTTGATAATCTCCGGCATTTTGTCACAGCAAGGAGGCCAACTCCTTCATCAACTGTGTGACAAGGAACTGCAGGGCTATGGACCATAGAAACTTCTGTAAATGGCCTCTGGGATTTTGCCACGGCTTCTAGTTGACAGCCAGCAATCAGCCTGATCTCTCAGTTATAGACAGCAAGAAATGAGTCCTTCCAACAACATGGAGTCTTCCCACCACATAGCTATTTTTTTAGAACAATCAGTCGGGGAGCTCCCAGTTTTCCCTGGCTTTCTGCTTCCTCAGCATAGGATAAGGTGGCGATTTCTGACCTCATTATGGTACAGAAGCGTTAACACAAGACACTTTCAGACTAAAATTAATAGGGAGCGAGAGCGAGAGCGAGAGAGAGAGCGAGAGAGAGAGAGAGAGAGAGAACCCGAGAGCCCAGGGTTCTCTTGCTCTCTGTGCAGAGCCCCCCAGTGCTGGAGATAAAGGCTAATCATCCACCAGAATTGCAGCCAAGCCACAGCAGATGTGGCAGCCAGGAAATAACCTGGTGTGATTGTAAGCCACTAAGACATGGGAGATGTTTGTCACCACAGCCTAGCCTGGTGCATGCTGACTGATACCTGTCCCTTCCTCTTAAATACTTTCATAAAATTAATATTTTTCCCTAATTAGCTAAACAATTCTAGGTCAGAAATTTGCTATGTCCCTGTGGTATGCCTGACTTTTGAAAGAGCTGGAAGATAAGGGTCTCGGTAAACATACAATAACAGACTAGAGAGGAGGTGGACACTCAGAACGGTGTGTCACACCCCTCAGACACACAACCTTAACTCACACACAGTGTTCATCTCCTTCACACTCACACTACTGTGGGTCCACGTTCTGCCCCCACTGCAGAGCTGAGATGTCACTGGGGGAGGGGAGATGAAACTCGAGGGTACCTGGCTATGATCCTTCCTCGATGCCATCGGGACACTGACTCATGGCACACCAACACCGCTCAGGGGAGGCAAAATGCAGCCAAAGATGGGAGCCCAGCCTAGGTGGGCACCTTGATGCTGCTGGGAACCACGAGGAGTTGAGAGTAGCCCCACAGGCCTCAGATGAGTGGGGGTGGGGGTGGGGGTGGGGGTGAGAATCTGGCTTAGCTCAGGGTGAGTGCCAGGCCATCCTGGATGGGTAACAAAGGTTTGCTTGCCCTTCGAGGTGGCTCTGGATGAGAGCGACAACCCTTGCTTGTCCAAACTATTTATTCACGGTGGAAAATGGATGCATATGACTTATTCAGGGAGGACCAGAGATTAAATATCTTTTGCAGAAAGGAATGTCTGGGAAGGGAAGTTTATTGGCCAAACCCACAGGGCCAGTCTACATACCTCATTAGCATGGAGAACTATGGGCTCTCTGCTATGTGACCAGTTGCTAAGGTCCTCCTAGTGGGGTGTTGAGGTCACGTGCTCCGGGACAGAAATCTGGTGGGGAGCACCCTCTTTTTAAACGTTGAGTCTCTCCACTGGTTAAACCATGGGTTAGGTCAGACCTTTCACAGTCTGTCCCTGAAAATATCCTCACAGACACACTCAGAGGTGGGCCTGCTGATCTCCTAGGAGGTTTTTATCCAATCAAGTTAGCAGTCACAGTCTGGCTTTTGCTGAGCTTGGCGGGGCTTCCTCATCTAGGATGCCATTCACTGAGCTTTCAGTGTAGTCTCTCAATCAGGGCAACCCAGACTTGTCCACAAGGTGGTGGCATACATCCAAGAAAATAAGTTTCAAGGCCACAGGGGGTGAAGGGGGTGGGGGTGGGGCTCAGTGCAACCTAACACAGCATCTCCAGGGTGAGGCCTGGGATTGTAGTTCAGGATCTTGGAAGGTGTAAGGCATCATCCTACAATGGCATGCATGTCTGAACACAGAGAACGGGGATAAGCCCCAACACGGGTCCTTGCTCCCCATTCAGAGTAACTAGGAGGATCCTGTGCATCAACCAGAGTTTTCTGTCCCTCTGTAGCTTTGTCTTTTCCTCAATAAAAATCCATGTGTGACTTCATTGCTGCCCTTCACATCCTGTTTACTGTGTTTTTAAAATTTTATTTTTTATTCTCTCTCCTCTCCTCTCTCTCTCTCTCTCTCTCTCTCTCTCTCTCTCTCTCTGTATGAAGTATAAGTTTTTGGTCATGTCATGTGATGCAGACTCACATGGTGTTTTGCTGAGGCTAGACCTGAGGGAGGACATGTGATGTTTGGAGAGAACATAAATAGGACTCGACAGACAGTGACGGTGCACTTGCATGGCTAGTGGTGCAGCTCTCTGTTGGTCTTCGATGACCTTCACTTCATGGAGAGAAGCACAGCAGGAAACTTCTCCTGGCATCCTGGCTGGTTTTGGTGGCTTCCGCTGACTCCTGCTGGTTTGGCAGAGGCCTGGAGGTTTCTGCTGGATTGTGCCACCACTGCTGATTCAAGTTTGGTATCTTGACAGTACTGAACTGAACTCCTGGAATCCTGACAGTGGAGATCGGAATCACCCCAAAGAACTCCTCCTACATTGGTCCATTTCCCCTGGTCCTGCTTACCATCTTTTCTTCCCCTACCTTTGGACGGTGGGCTAGGAGGAGGGGTCAAAGCGTTTGAGAACCCTTATTAAAGTAGGTTTTGAAAAATCTAAGCCTACACGTGTGCATGTGAGTGCAGGTGCCCACAGACACCAGAGTTATTGGATCCCTCTGGTGGAGGAGTTACAGGTGGCTGTGAGAAGCCCAGCTTGAGTTCCGGGAACCGAACTCAGGTCCTTGGCAATATGGACCTTGCAATTGCTCAGCCATCTTTCCAGCCTCATGGTTATTTTTGTTTTTAAATTTTCTTTTGAGATTCCTTATTCTATTTTCTGAAACAGGATCTTACTATGCAGCCCTAGGTGACCCAGAACTCAATATGTAGATTAGGCTAGCCCCAAACTCACAATGCTCCACCTGCCTGTGCCTCCCCAGGGCTGGGACTAAGGGTATGTGCAAACACTGCACTCTATTTCATTTTCATTCGTGTATATGAATGTACGCCTGTGTACCGTGTGCATGCTGTGTTCAAAGAGGCTAGCCCAGGGCACTGAATCTCCTGGGACTGGAATTAGAAGTGGTTGGGAGCTGCCATGCGGGTGCTGGGAGTTGAACTAGGTCCTCTGCAAGAGCAGCCAGTGTTGTTAACCACTGAGCCATCTCTCCGTCCCCACTATTTTATTTTAAAAATTCATCTGCTTCTATGTGTATGTGCGTGTAACTTCAGGAATTTGTGTACGGTGTGCTTGCAGTACCTCCAGAGGCCAGAAGAGGGCATCTAATCCCCTGGAAATGGAATTACAGGCAGCCGTAAACAGCTCCATGTGGGTGCCGGAAACCACACTCAAGACCTGTGCCAGAGCAGTGCCTACTCTTAGTTGAGAAAATTTCCAGTTCCGTGTTTATTTTGACATTTATCAGATGCATGACCTTGTAGGCAAGACTTTTTTTTTTTTCCAAGACAGGGTTTCTCTGTGAAGCCCTGGCTATCCTGGAACTCACTTTGTAGACCAGGCTAGCCTTGAATTTACAGAGATTCATCTGCCTCTGCCTCCCAAGTGCTGACATTATAGGCATGCACCACCACCTGGCTTTGGCTGGTTTTGTTGTTGTAGTTTTTGTTTTTGTTTTTTTGTTTTTTGTTATTTTTTTTTCTATTCTCAACTTCTAGTTTGTATGTGGGGGAGGGTATGGGAGGGTAAGGGGAGCTGGGTGTTACTTAGTGGAGTTTGAGTGGTGGGGGATAGTCAAACTAGCAGCACTGGCAGCAGTCTAATGTTTCCACTGTTAGGAGCTCACCTAAGTGGGCTCCAGACACATCAGAGTATGCATGTGTATATATATATATATATATATATATATATATATATATATATATATATATATATATATATATATATATATATATATATATATATTGAGACGGGTTTCTTTGTGTTCTGGAACCTGCTGTGTAGACCAGACTAGCCTCAAACTCAGAGATTCCCCTGTCTCTGCCTCTCCCAGGGTGCTGGGATTAAAGGTGTGCACCACCACTATCCAGCATCAGATGATATTTCTAACATCTGACAAAACTGGAATGAGCCAGATGTAATAATTACCTACTATCACATAAGAGACCGGCCCAGAATCAGCCCCTTCAAATAACAGCACAGTGCTTCCCCACCACGGTGCAGGCTGCAGGCTGGGCCCCCCTGGTAGTTTGCATTAGACCTGAAGTATCCCCAAGAAGGTCTTGTCTCCAGCTTTCAGATGCAACCCTAGGGAGGCTGCTGGGTAATGAGGGCCTGAGCGGATGAGTGGATTCATCCGTGGATGATGTCATAAATTGTGAGCATGTGTGTGTGCACAGCCTTCTGCACGAGGCAGAAGCCAGAGCAGGATTTGGGGGTTTTCTCCATCACTCTTCCTCTATATTGCCTTGAGGCAGGATTGATGGTGGAACCAGAAACTCATTGTTTCAGTCTCATTGCCTGGCATGTGAGCTTTTGGGACGCACTAGTCTCTGCCCACCAACGCTAGGGCTACAGGCGCAGGCAGGGAAATCCAGCTTTTTAACATGGATCCCAGGGATTCAAACTCAGGCCATCACACTGGCCTGGCAGGAACTTTCATCTTCCCAGCTGTGATTTCTAGGTGACATTCTTGGAAAATGGCGGAAACTAGAGAGTGGGATCTGGTCCGAGGAAGTAGTTTGCTTAGAAGAGTGTCCTTTGGAGATTCAAATTACTCCCCTCCCCTCCCCTCCCCTCCCCTCCCCTCCCCTCCCCTCCCCTCCCCTCCCCTTCCCTCCCCTCTTCTCTCCTCCCCTCCCCTCCCCTCTTCTCTCCTCCCCTCCTCTCCTCTCCCCTCTCCTCTCCTCTCCTCTCCCCTCTCCTCTCCTCTCCTCTCCCCTCCCCTCTCCTCCCCTCCCCTCTCCTCTCCTCTCCTCTCCTCTCCCCTCCCCTCCCCTCTCCTCCCCTCTCCTCTCTCCTCCCCTCCCCTCCCCTCTCCTCTCCTCTCCTCTCCTCTCCCCTCTCCCCCCTCCCTTATCTTCACTCTGACCCCTTCTTTCCCTTTCCTGATTGCCACAAACTAATCAGCTCTCCCCCCACCCCCATTATGCTGTGCTTTTCACGGGTCTGAAAGCCACCAGGCCAGCCAGCCACAAACCAAGAGCTCTCAAACCTGAACTGTAATACATCCGTCTGCCATTAAGTTGTTTTCCTTAGGTATATATGTCACAGGGTCCCACAGCTGGGCACTTCTTAGGGCCTGGCCCAGCTCCTTCACATCTATTTACATCATCATCTCTGAGTGACTGTGCTTCAGGAGGATGCATGGGAACCCATGTGGGGAGCATCCAGCCCCACCCCCCAACTTCTCCAACAGGCTAGCCTGGTTCTATTCAAGTGGCCAAAAGAATAGTCAGAAGTTGCAAAGTCCCCCAGAGCTCGAGCTTCAGTCCCCTGCACTGTCTCTCACCGCTGTCTGCTGGCCAGACAGCTTACAAAGTCAGATGCAAGGGCGAGGAAATGGACTCCGGCTTGTGATGGGCAAATGGTGAGTGTCACATGGTGAGGCTCTACCCCTGGGGGAGCGGTCTTCAGGCACTCTCTATAGGGAAGAAGTTGACCCAGCTGGGACCCCCAACACAGTCACTCTGCCCCACACCAGCCTGTTGTTCTTGACCTGGCTCCCTTCCCTGCCCCTCCTGCCTTCCGCATGGTCCTCACTTATGTGCAGAGCCCCTCGGTAGCTTTCTGTATGGGCCAGGACGCATGTGTTACATGGAACAGAAATCCAGGCAAAACAGCTTAGACTAAGACGGGCTCAGAGAAGTCAGGCACAGTTAGATCCAGATGTTTAGGTCTCCAGAGCTATCTGCCTCTACGTTTTCCTGCATGTCTTAGGTGTTAGTCAGACACTTCTTCCTCGGCTCAGCTAAATCATGGTCTCAACAGAAGTAGAGCGAACCTTTAGATCAGTATGACCAACAGCGTCCATAACCATGTCTCGGTACTGTGTGCTGAGTACTGTTTTAAGTACAGAGTGTTTCGGTTTCCTTTCTGTTGCTGTAACAAAATGCTGACTAAAAGCAGCTCAGGGGAGGAAACTCTCATTTGGCCTACACTTGTACATAGGTTACAGTTCACCACTGAGGGAAGTCAAGGTAGGAACTCAAAACAGGAGCTTGAAGCTAAAACCACAGAGGAACACTGCTGGCTTGCTCTCAGGCTCATCATGCTCAGCTAGATCTTGTTTATGCCTAGGGATGGTGCCGCCCATAGTGGGCTGCTCCTCCCACATCAATTAGCAATCAAGACAGACCCCTATAGACATGGCCACAGGTCAATCTGATCCTTTCAGACAAGTCTAGGCTGTGTTGACAGTGAAGGCTAACTAGAGTATTAATTTTCATAACACATCATAAATAACCAGCATTCTCATTTTACGGATGATTAATAGAAGCATGGAGAAACTAAATCCACATCTAAGGGTGCACTAGTTGGAAGTATTGGGTCTGGGTAATGAACCTAGTTTGGTGGCTTCATTTGTTTCCTGCTTCAGAGACAGTCACAGATAGCCCAGCCCAGCATTGAATGCCATGTAGCCTAGGATGACAGTTTGAGCCCCTGACCCTCCTGCCTATACCTACAACCACTGAAATTACAAACACACCATCATTTTATCTTTGATATAGTCCTTGCTTTTGAGTGCCATACAGTTCTAGCTAAACAAACAAACAAACAAAAAACAAAAGCAAAAACAAAAACAAAAAAACAAGCAAACAAAAAAACCCAGTCATATTAATCCAAGCAGAGCGGCACATACCTATATTCCCAGCATCCAAGAGAGTCAGGATTGCAAGGCCAAGGTCAACCTAGGTTACAGTCTGACCCTGTCTCAAAATAACGGCTGGAGAGTTGGCTCAGCAGTTAAGAGCACTTGATGCTCTTGCCAAGACCTGGGTTTGGTTCCCAGCACCCACAGGGCAGCTTGAACCTTCTATAACCCCAGTTCCAGGAGATCCAACATCCTTTCCCAGGATGCTCTGACATTGTTTGCATGTGGCGCACACACAGACAAGCAGATGTACATGCACACCTACAGAAAAATAAAAATAAATAACGAATGTTAGCATTTTGTCTAAGCTCCACCCCACAGGTACCTGGCAGCAGCCAGGTGTGCCTGACTCACTATAAAGGGGACCGCTCACCCCCTCCGCTCTCTCTTGCTCTTGCCTTTTTGCTCCCACTCTCTCCTCTCGCCCCCTTTCCTTCTCTCCCCATTCCCTTTCCCCCTCTCTCTCCATGTGCTCATGGCCGGCTTCTACTTTCCTACTTCTCTGCTCTGTCTGTCTGTCTGTCTATCTATCTATCTATCTATCTATCTATCTATCTATCTATCTATCATCTATCTTTCTATCTCTACTACCCTCTCAGTTCCCCTCCCCATATCCTGAATAAACTCTATTCTATACTATACCGTCAGCATGGGCCCACTGAGGCACCTCCTTACCCCACACCTTACCACATATCCACCAAACATATTCCCTCTCCCTTTGTCTTTTTATAAACACTACGACAATTACACAGGACATGGTGGTGCATGCCTTTAATCTCAGCACTCAGGTGGACCTCGTGAGTTTGAGACCAGCCTGAGCTACATAGCGATTTCCAGGCCAGCAAGGAGCTCCACTGTAAGACACTGTCTCAAAATTCAAACAAAACAAATAGTAGCGGCATACCCCTCCCCAATCCAGGGCAGATCCTCTACTCTGACTCTATGCTGAGAGCCAGGAATCCCCTTGCCCTGTTAGGGAGGTACTGTTATTTTCTGCTTTTCACAGGTGGGGAAACAGAGGCATCTGGGACTTGAACCCAGGCACTGGGGACCTCACAGTGCCATGTCCAGAACACACTTCTGCATGTCAGGGTGTCAGGGGTGAGCTTCACTTCTGAGATCTTCCTGGAGTCAGATGGGCAGTCAGGACATCCCAGGCTCTCCTAGACCACTGTGCTGCTTCCTGTTTCTTTCCCCTCCCCCAATGCCTGAGTGGAGTCCCAGGACTCATTTGCAGACAGTCTGACCTAATGTAGGCTGAGCCAGAGAGGTGACTCCAGGCAACCGGGCCAGTGGCCCAGCCTGAGTCACTGGGCAAGGCTGTGGTTGGGACTCAGAGGGTTGGTAGCAGCCTGTGTCTGGGAGGGACATCGCCAGTCCCCGCCCTCTCCACTGCAAGTGACCTTGACGCCCAGCAGACCCCTGCAGAGAACAGTCCTTGCCCACTGCCCTGACAGGAAGCCTGGGCAGGATGCCAAGTCATATTTAACGCGTTTATGAGAAGCGAGACATGTCTATTTATAGCCTTTTGATTTGTCTGCCAAGCGAGAGCAGGGTGGACGCAGTGGCATCTCCCTGTGGAAAGCCGCCTGCTGCTCCACAGAGGTAAGATCAACTTTGGCTGCACGTCTCAAATTCTCCAGCCACCCTGCAGATGTGCAGACTGTGGTCTCCATTTTCCAGTGGGGAAACTGAGTCTCAGAGAGGCGGGGTTGCTTCGTCATAGCCATGCTGCCAAAGGTTGGTGAAACAGAAATCATAGAGACCGTTGACCAGCAAAAAGCCTCTGGTTGTCAAATGGCCATCAACTCCATGACTGATGTCTTTTCCCCCAGAATTCTCTGGGTAAATTCTACCCATGCCAGGCTTCCTTGTTTTCTGTCATTTACCTCCAGCTTTCCTCCCATCTCAACCTCTTCCTCTTTGTTGGTAAAGTATTGCCCTTCTATCTCTTTATGGTTTTCCCTCCTCTTTTGCTTCTTTTTAATTCTCATATTCTCTCTCCCCCTCCCCCCTCGCTCTCCCTCCTTCCCCCTCCCCCCTTGAGCCAGGGCCTCACTATGTTAGCCCAGGTTAGCCTTCAACTCAGAATGCCCCACTTCAGACTCTGAAGTGTTGGAATATCTGGTGTATATTTCCCACACCTAGATTGTTCCTTGTTCGGTAGTTGTTCAAATAGGGTTTAATTATGCTGCTCAGGGTGGTCACCCACCTCCCGGCTCAAGGGATTCCCACCCCCCCCCCTCAGCTCCCCATGCCTGAACCTCCAGAATAGTACAAAATGCTCTGCCCATTTTACTTCTGTTATTGCGACCAGTGTGCTATTTGTCACGGCAGCTGGTACTTAAGGGGCTCCCATGATAAAAAATCCAGGTGAGGTTCCCATGAGGCAGTTCACCTGGCTTTGGTGGACTTTGTAGCAAACAGCACCGATAGCCCTTCTGATAGATGGAGGCCAGGCACACACAGTGACCAGGCGACCGTGCAGTCCATCCTCGGTGTCTGGTGCCCTTAGGATTGTACCACCATTTCCCTTACCCGTGCTAGGTTCCATGTGGCTCGAGGTCAAGAGAGGGCATGGGAAACGAATGAGTCAGCAGTCCTTACAATGAAGGGTTGGACGCCGGGTGGTCCTCAGGGACAGGATACATGGAGGGGTCCCTGGTATAAAAAGGCTTTTGGTAGCATTGTCTCTCTTTGTCTGTGTTTCTGGGTGTGAGGGAAGGTTAGTGCTCATTCTGTCCTGTGTGTGAGGAGAGAATGAGGGACATGTGTGGGCACAGGCCTCGTAGATGGTCCCTG
This sequence comes from Rattus norvegicus, assembly GCF_021556685.1. Lineage (NCBI taxonomy): Eukaryota > Metazoa > Chordata > Mammalia > Rodentia > Muridae > Rattus > Rattus norvegicus. The sequence goes on from NC_141534.1 coordinate 97,451,839, forward strand.
GAGCAGGGGAGTTGAGGCTTTTCAGCCTGCCTCTGGAGAGCTACGGGAATCCTTGGCCAGGCTCTACCTAGCTGAATAGGTCTTAAGAGGCCGTGTTTCTGAGCTCCCAGGCTGGTGCGAAGCCTCGGGCCTTACCTCTGATTTTGATGTCCTTGGCTTCAGCCATCATAAGGAAGATATGGGTGCTTGAGGAGTGAGGCCAAGCACAGATAGGGGCCCTGCAGGTTCCAGGCCTCATGACCTTGGCCTTCTGTCCTTATCACAGGGCATGCCACTCCATCTTTTCCCTAACCACCCCTTCCTTCCCCCACAGGCCAGCAACAGGCCTGGCTTCTGCAGTGAGTGATTTTTATAGCAAGATGTTTACGCCTTTGGTGTGTGATTCATCTGTTACCCACAAAGCCTTTCTTTGTTAACTTCCTGTTTCCGAAGGCAGGTTTCCATTTACTGCCCAGCCCTTCCCATGTACCCTGCTGGGGCACAGCGTCTACATCTGTGGAAGACCCGCACGTACCTCTCAAGTTAGATGGGAGGAGAAATGAGTTGACACAAACCATAGTGTCTGCAGCTGTGCTCTACCAGGCTAGTGGGCTGGCAGTGGCTTGTCAAAGGTGACCATACTATGTTTTCCTATTAATTATCTTTGTAATGTTCAAGGACATAGTTGGACTCAGAGGGTGTGGCTCAGTGGTAGAGCCCCTGCCAAGGATCCCCCAGTGAGGGACTGGGGGTGTGGCTCAGTGGTTGAGCCCCTGCCTAGAATCCCCCAGTGAGGGGCTGGGGGTGTTGCTCAGTGACTAAGTCCTTGCCTAATATGTGCAAAGCCCTGTGTTTAATCCCTAGGGCCACAAAAATAAAACAATAAAAAAACGGCCTGAGTTCTGGCCTAGCAAACATTTACATAATCTAAACCCTATAATGATAACATCTCCACCTGTTCTAAACCTATCTTATGTTTCATCCAAGATACTCTGCAACCCTGGTGCACACCAGAGGTCATGTTGTTCTTATAACTTTACTGTAGAATCATCAGGGTTGACGACAAGCTGCCATAGCAGCAATCAGGCTTAGGTTTTGTGGTTGGTGCTTTACCTGGCTGTTTTCTCGTCAGCTTGAACAAGCTAGAGTCACTGGGAAGAGGAACCTCACTTGAGAAAATGCCTCCATCAGATTGGCCTGTATACAAGTCTGTGGGCATTTTCTTGATTAATGGTTGATGTCGGAAGGCTCAGTCCACTGTGGGCAGCATCATCCCTTAGGCAAGTGGTCCTAGATTTTATAAGGCAAATTGTGCTGGTAAGCAGTACTTCTTCATGGCCTCTGCATCAGTTCCTGCCTCCAGGTTGCAGCCATGATTTCTCTCAGTGGTGGACTATAATCTGTGAGGTGAAATTTATTTCCTCTCCAAGTTCCTTTGGTCATGGTGTTTATCACAGTAATAGAAAGCAAACTGGGACAGTGCTAGGGAAAAAAAAAAACATTTACAGTTCCCTTCTATATGGGGTCCCCTTTATCATTCACAACTATGACTGGGCTTAGAGGGCAGGAAGGATCCTCAATGTGGCCAGCTAGGAGCATCCTCAGAGAAGTCACTGATCGGAGCCACATACTTAATTTCCTTCGTTATACTAGTTTATCCATACTTCATGGGCATCACCCACCTGTCTGTATCATGTGAGAAACTCTTGTGTGTACGTGAGGGAGGAATAAATTCCAAAGAACTAAGCAGCTTTTTATTTACCATACAGGTAGTCTCATCACGAGAGGAAGTTCCCCACTGGTGGGCGCACTAATTGAGAAGCATCCTCATGGACTCTGTCTCTTTGACATGTTATGTTGTCCATGATAGTGGCAAAACATTTGCCATGGTTCCAAGTCATTGTTTTACATGGATGCAAAATATTATAACCATGTTGATTGATTGATTGACTGAGTGATTGATTACCATCTTCCCTCTTTCTAAGTGCTCAGTTTATTGGATTTTGTTCTCCATGGTAGGGAGACCTCAACAAACATCTACTCATCTCAGATAAGGAACCCAACTGGCTTAGTGTTCTTTACTGCAAAGAGACACCATGACCAAGGCAACTCTTACAAAGGAAAACATTTAACTGGGGCTGACTTACAGTTCAGAGGATTAGTCCATTATCATCATGGTGGGAAGAATGGTTGGGCACACAGACAGGGTGCTGGAGAGGTATCTGAAAGTTCTACATCTGAATGCACAGACAGTAGAAGATGGTTTTCCACACTGGGTTTCCACACTGAGTGGAACTTGAGAATAGGAGACCTCAAAGCCCACCTCCGTAGTGACATATTTCCTCCAACAAGACCACGCCTACTCAGGCAAGGCCACACCTCTTAATAGAGCCACTCCTTGTGGGCCAAGCATTCAAACACATGAGTCTAAAGGAGCCATTCCTATTCAAACCACTATACCAACACAGACCAAAGTAGTTGTCACACCAAAGTCCAACTTGGTAAAGTAGGGAGTTGACTGAACTGCAGAAGCAGCCGCATCACCAAGCCCACCACATGGGGTGATGATGACTACAAAAGCTACTATCCTGGGGCTCCCTTTGTGATTCACAGAGAACTTAACAGGTCAGAGAGTCTCCTCTCCTCTGCATTCCTATTGCTTATTATCTGTGGAGTGGGGAGAGCACTTTTGTACCTGCTCACATTCAGGAACTTCCTAAGACTTTTAAGTTGTTTCCTTCCTGAGTCTTAAGCAGTTTTCTTCCAATATGAAATGTTTCAGTTTAGAGAAAATCACTACACAAAATGATGGGGCAGAGACAAGATGTCTGGAGCTGTCAGACCTCTACCCTTGCTCCAAGTTCAATGAGATCCTGCCTCAAGGGAGTAAGGCAGAGAGAGATAGAGAATACTTAGTGTCCTCCTCTGGCCTCCACAAACGCATCTGCCTACATCCCATTCAACCATGTTCTTTGAAGGCCAAGGGAGCTTCAGAGAGCTCAACTCATCTTGTGGAGTGAAACTGCATTTCACAAAGCTGTGTTTGGAAACAGTTGTCTTCCTTCATAATCTCTTGCCCTGAGAATAATATTGAAATTGGCGTGTAGTCTCAGAGGGATAAATATTAGTGTTTTTTTTTTTCCTCTGCTAAAATCAGAAGAATGTTATTACCATCCTTTCACCTCCCACACATGGGAGCAAAGAAAAGATGTCAGTCTGAGGTAGAGGAGGAGCTGGAGAGAGCTCCATAGCTGCTATTGATTCCCACTTGGTTGCTAGGAGGTGGGGAGCAAGGAAAGGAGGAAGGGAGGGAAAGAGGAGATTTTTTTTTCCTACTGCAGATAGAATCCAGGGTCTGGTGGGTGCTAGGCAGATGCTCTACCACTGAGCCACACCCCCAGCCCCTCACTGGGGGATTCTAGGCAGGGGCTCTACCACTGAGCCACACCCCCAGCCCTTCACTGGGGGATTCTAGGCAGGAGCTCTACCACTGAGCCACGCCCCCAGCCCTTCACTGGGGGATTCTAGGCAGGAGCTCTACCACTTTCAGCCATGTGTTTACGTTTTCTTTTGAGAAAGAATATTCCTAAGTTGCCCAGGCTGGCCCTGAACTTGTCCTGAATGTGAAAGTGCTAGGATCACAGATGTGTATCACCACAGCTGGATCTCTTATATTAGTTTTTTAAAAAAAGATTTATTTTAACTGTGTATATGCATACCACATGCATGCCTGGTGCCCACAGAGGCCAGAAAGCATCATATCCCCTGGAACTGGAGTTACAGATGGTTGTGAGCCACCATGTGGGTGCTAGGAACCAAATTTGTACCTCTGGAAAAGCAGCCAATGCTCTTAAGGGCTGAGCTATCTCTCCAGCACCACCCACTCCCTAGCCCAGGCCACATTACTTTTTAAAAACAAAAACATTTCTCCCCTAAAGCCTCTGACCCATGAGCCCCAGCAGGATTCTCTTTGCATCTTCTTGGCCGGCATGAACCCCAACCTTTTCCAGGATCAATCACCACTAAAGAGGCAGGGGTGTGTGGGGTGGGGTGGGGTGGACCACACAGGGATGGAGGTTACCTTTCCTGGATAGTTGCCAGAATTAATAAGCATGCTAATAAAGTTAGGGCTGTCCCTGGAAAGAAAAACTAAAGAAAATGGATTTGCTCATGAAAGATGCAAAGCCCTGAGCTCTCTACTCCATACCTCCTGGCTGCTTCTGCACGATTTACCTGCGACCTTGCACTTCAGTTCTGACTTGCAGCCCCAGGCTGAGTGAAAGTCAAATGCTCAGGTCTCGGAGAGCTGTAGTCCCTGGGCTAAGAGTGGTTTTTGAGAGAAGGAAGCCTCTGTCCATATCCCTCCAGGCTAGAGTACCTCAGCTACAGTTTCTGCAGATCTCTGAGGCTTTATCAGGAATCAGGATTTCTATCAGAAGTGATGGAAGAAACCCCAGCACAGAAGAGAATTTATTGGTTTTTATGGACAACTCTAGGGAGCACAGGTTTCAGGAATGGCTGAATCCAAGTGCTTATGCGACTCACTGAACCCTCTCCTTCCCTCCCCTCTGCCCTCCCAGTTCTCTCTTCTCTTTAATATTGATCTCTGCACTTGCATATTCTCTCCTAGAGGCAAACATGGCCTCCAGCAATCCCAACATTACTTTAGCATCAAAAGGAGAAGTTCACTTTCCAGGAGAAGATCTTTCCTGCAGTTATGTCTCCCATTGGCTTCACTTGAACAACATGCTCATTTGAGGTCTGGAGAGAGGGGTTGGTTGTGTCCAGGTTACACAGATCAAGTTGAGGAGAGTCTGGAAGAATGAATGAATGAGGCAGACAGATGTCTCTTAGAGACCGCACAGGCTGTGTCCTGTTTGAACATGACGAGCTGGCAGGAACATGGCACTATGTGGCTGAAGTGGATGGCAAAGCCTTCTCAGAGAGGCATCACAGGAAGTAGAAAGGATGGGGCAAAAGACCTGTGGAAAATCAGAAGCAGAGTGATCCATGGGAAAACATAATGGGTGGTATGGATAAATGGATAGACACATAACAGGTGGATGGATGGATGGATGGATGGATGGATGAATGACAGATGGATGATGAATGCATAGATGATAGATGATGATGGAATGGATGGATGATGGATGATGGATGGATGATAAATGAATGAATGGATGGATAGATAGATGAATGGAGGATGAATAAATAGATGAAGAATGGATGGGTGAATGATGGATGGATGATGAATGATGAATGACAGATGATGATGATAGATGATGATTGGATGATGGATGGATGATGGATGGATGATAAATGAATGGGTGGGTGGATAGATGGATGGATGATGAATGGATAGATGAAGAATGGATGGATGGATGATGGATGGATGATAGATGGATGGATGGATGATAAATGAATGATGGATGGATAGATGGATGATGAATGGATAGATGAAGAATGGATGGATAGATGGGTGTAGCTGGCATTTTGCTACTTTGTGGGTGGTTCTTCTACCCTCCTCATCCCTTTTCTACCCTTTCAACCAACCCCTTACTTGTAGCTGATCTTTTCCACTTTGTTGGTTCTTTTTTCTTCCACTCTTTCTAACCATCCTTCCCCATCCTTCTAACCCCATAACACTAGGAGAGAAAAGAGGCTAGAGAGGAAAGGAGAGAGGTTCCCAAATCTAATTCCTTTTCTTCTTGTTTCTCCTTTGAGCACAACTACTAACAAACCACAAGCACCCCCCGAGTGACCAACAACAATCAACAACCCTCTCGGGCCCCTAGCATTTTTATACCTTCTGAAAAACTCCTAAATTCCCAAAATGCCACACAATCACAGAAATTATCTGCAAAGTAGAAAGGATGGGGCAGAAGACCTGTGGAAAATCAGTAGGTGTGATCCATGGGAAAACATGATAGGTGGCATAGGTAAATGGATAGACACATAACAGATGGATGGATGGATGGATCATGGATGGATAATGGGTGGGTAGATGGATGGATGGATGATAAATGGATAGGTGATGGGTGGATGGATGTTGGATGAGTGGATGGATAAATGATAGATGGATGATGGGTGGTAGATGGATGGATGATAAAGGGTAGATGATGGATGATGGATGAGTGGGTGGATGGTTGATGGATAGGTAGATTGATGATAGATGATGGATGGATGTATGATGGATGAATGATGAATTGATGAATGGATGGATAGATGGATGGTGGATGCATGGATGATGGATGGATGATAAATGAATAGATGATGGATGGATGGATAGATGATAGATGGATGATGGATGGATAGATGGTAGATGGGTGATAAATAGACGATAGATGGGTGGATGGATGGATGATGGATGATAAATGAATAGATGATGGATGGATGGTGGATGGATAATGGATGAATAGATGATGGATGGATGGATGATGGATGGATGGTAGATGGATGATAAATGGATAGATGGTAGATGGGTGATGGATGGGTGATAAATAGATGATGGATGGGTGGATGGATGGATAACAGGTAGGTAGATGGATGGATGATAAATGGAGAAATGATGGATGGGTAATAAATAGATGATGGATGGATGATGGTGGGTGGATGGATGGTTGATGGATAGGTAGATAGATGATGGATGGATAGATGATAAATGGTTAGATGATAGATGGCTAGAATGGTGAATGACATAGGCTGGGACTGTGCAAAGTCCCCTGACTGCTCAGAAGGGGCTCAGGAACTGGGTGTAAAGAGGAGCTAAAGGGGAAGTGGTGAGGGGCAGACACAGCCATCTGTGAGGACAGGAAGGAGGAGATGGGGTGTTTTTCATCCTCTGCCCTCCTTTCCCTCCCTTCCCCCTCCCTTCTCTTTGTCCTTTCCTTTCTACAGGGTCTCACCATGCAGCCCAGGCTGGGGTCAAACTCACACTGCCCCTCCCTTAGCATCTCATGTACTGGGATCACAAGTGTGCATCTCTCCTAGAGGTAGCTGAGTTACCAGAAGAACATCCTTTGTAAGTCTGCCTCTCCTCCCTTCCCCACTCTCCCCTCCCCTACCTCCCTTTCCTCTCCTCCCTTCCCCACTTTCCCCTCCCCTACCTCCCTTCCCTCTCCTCCCTACCCTTCCCCTCCCCTCCCCCACTCTCTCTTCCTCTCCCTGCCCACCTCATCCCCACTTCCTCTTTTTGGTTCACACTCACCCAGCTCCTTCTGGCCTCTGTGCTTCTGTGGTAGCTCTTCCCTCTGTCTGGGAGGACCCCCTCCAACTTAGCCTGGCTCTGTCCTGCTCCCCCAGCCCTTCCTCAGAGCCATGCCCTTTCCCCATGCACTCCCTTCGCAGGTCACAGCACCCTACTTTTCTTACTCTCTCGGAAGTTACTGTGTGGGACCCGCTGTTGTCAGAGCTGTCACCCCAGAGTCTGGCAGAGTCTGGGGCTGGGAACCCAGAAGCTCTGAACTGCGTACCAAATTCCCAACCCCATGCTGCTTCCCACACGACTTCTTGCCCTTTGTCCCTCTGTTTCCTGCCCCCTAACTGTATTTATTGTTTCGTTATGTTTATTCTGTGTGTGCATGCGCATGTGTGCCACTGTGCTCATGTGGAGGTCAGAGGATGACATGTGGGAGTTAGGCCATCTCTTTCCATGGTGTGGGACCCAGGGATTGAACTCAGGTCCACAAGCTTGTCGGCAAGCACTTTCCCCCACTGAGCCATCTCGCCAGCCCTCCTCCTTTCTATAACAGCCTTTAGAAGTTGTTTTTGATAGTAAGTATACACACCTCGTTAGACCCAAAAGGCAGAAAGGGGTCAGCACGAGCACGCGCACACTCACGTGCCCTCTGTCTCCGTCTCTTTCACTTACACAGGCTGTGGTGCAGGCTCACTGAGCTCATGCAGACACTAGTCTGCTGCAGGATTCTGGGTGGAATATAACAATGATTTATGATGTAATTAGCTCAGCTAAATACAATCCTGAGAGAGTTCCCGGCAGGCTATGTGAGCTCACCCGCAGCCTGAGCCTGCCTTCACCTCCAGCCAGGTCCCACCTCTGTCCTCAAGGGTCAGCTAAGGGCTGTCCCCTGCCTGCTTCCCAGCCCACTGAGAAGTCCCCAGATGAGGATACCCATCAGCCCTGTGACTTTATGAACCCCTGGGTGGATCTGTCTGCTTCTCCACCCTGCTGTCTCCCATTAGCCTCCTCTGTTCTTGCTTCTTATCACTTACAGCAGGGACTAAAATTCACCACATTTTGTCTGAGGGCTTCGAAGCCACAACATCTACTTCATTATAAATATGCATTACTTGGTGAAAATACTGTATCTTATCTAAACTTTTTGGGTTTTGTTGTTAGTGGTGTTTGGCTGGTTGGTTGGTGTTTGTTGTTTGAGATAGGGTTTCTCTGTGTAGCCTTGGCTGTCCTGGAGTTTGCTCTGTAGACTGGGCTAGCCTCAAACCCAGAAATCCACCTGCCTCTCCCTCCTGAGTGCTGGGATTAAAGGCGTCCTCCATCACTGCCTGGTTGTGCCTTTGCTTTGGAAAATAGTTTCATCCAGGCATGGTGGCTCATGATTTTAATCCCAGCACTTGAGAGGCAGAGGAAGGTGGTTTTCTGAGTTCGAGACTAGGCTGGTCTACAGAGCAAGTTCCAGGACAGCCTGGAATCAGAAAACCCTGTCTCAGAAGATAGATAAAACAGCTTTGGACAGATGAGAGGAAACTGTGAATAAGCCTGGGAAGAGGAGCCTCCACGGCAAGGAATCAATTTCATTCATTCATTCATTCATTCATTCATTCATTCATTCATTCATTCAGTAAAGCTGTGCCAGATACTGGAGAGACCCCAGAAGGCGTCCCTGGTTCAGGAGATTCACCGGGGATTTTAAGGGTGAGGAGATTTAATTCGATAAAGAATGAAGGGAAGCCAGGGGTGGTGGCACATACCAGCAATCCCAACACCCAGGGAGTAGAGACAGGAGGATGAGGAGTTCAAGGTCATCCTCAACTATATAGCTGGTATGGGACTACCTCATCTCAGAAAACAAGAGGGCAGAGGGGATAAACCTATACAGCATTTGCCATGTAAGCCTGAGTTCAGATCCTCCGCCCAGCACACTAGAAACCACTAGGTGCTTTGCCATGCACCCCTAACTCTAGCATTCGGGGGTGGGGGCAAGGACGGACAGGTCCCTTGGCTCATTAACCACCCAGTGAGCCAAGCTAATGAGCTGCAGGGTCGGTGCGGTGTAGGCATGGAGAGGCGGTCAGGGTTAGGGTTAGGGTAACAGCATCCCAGGCCTTAGCACAACTGGCTCCATGATAGAAGAGCCACCCAGGCTGTAAAACTCAGCACCTAGACAGGACCACCTACTAAAACCCAATCCATCGAAGCCCGTAGCTCTAGGAAAGGCTCTAAACGCGGAGACCTCGCTTTTTGGTTTCTGTAAGTTCTGCTCCTGGCTAACTGTTCTTGTTAACAAGTATGTCACTTTAGGATTCTGGGGGTTTTTTTGCTACCCTGGGATCCCCAAGCATGAAGTGTAGTCCTTGCCTGGCTAATAAAGACCTCCTATTGGCTTAAACCTGTGTCCAGGTAGTCTTCTCTGGTAAATACCCCACAACATTTCTGAAGGTCCCACTCAGGTCCCAGAGCAAGACACTGAGGGGGTCTGGGGGTGTCTCAGAACCCCTTGGAGCAAGGGTGAGTGCCGTGGCCAGGGGACCCCTGGGGGCATGCAACCTGAGGTCCAGGTCCCAAAGACTTCCTTTAGTCAATTGCTACCTAACATTTTGGAGGAATCTGTCACCTCTACCCCCCCCCCCAATAAATAAACTAAAAAGTTGCCTGGTCTGTCACCTCCAGGGGTAAATCTGGTTAAGGTACCTTTTGTTTGTACACATAGAGGTCTCAGCTGCTGGATTCCTCTGACTGTTCATGTGTATGATAGTATGGTGGCCGCCCTGGTTGTGTTCTGTCTGTCTCTCTCTCTCATCCCCCATGTGCAGCGTGTGTGTGTGTGTGTGTGTGTGTGTGTGTGTGTGTGTGTGTGTTAAGAGTTTCATTGCTGTTACTAGATACCATGACCACGGCAACTCTTTTAAAGGAAATCATTTAATTGGGGCTGGCTTACAGTTACAGAGGCTTAGTCCATTATCATCATGTCAGGACAAACAGCAGCATGTGGGCAGACGTGGGCTGGAGGAGCCAAGTGTTCCAAGAAGAAGATGACTGTGTACCACACTAGGCAGAGCTTGAGTGTGTATAACTTCAAAGCCCACCTCCACAGTGATGCAATTCCTCCAGCAAGGCCACACCCACTCCAACAAGGCCACACTCACTCCAACAAGGCCACACCCACTCCAACAAGGCCACACCCACTTCAACAAGGCCACACCTTCTAATAATGTCATTCTCTGTAGCAAAGCATTCAACATAGGAATCTATGAGGGCCGTTTGTATTCAATGACACCCTCCCCCTCCCGTGTGTGTGTGTGTGTGTGTGTGTGTGTGTGTGTGTGTGTGTGTGTGTGTTTCTATGTATTCCTACAATTTTCTTTCCTTGTATTGATCAATGGCTTTCTCTGGTGTGAGACCCTTCCACTACCCTGCTTAAGACCTGTGCCTCCTCCTGCTGGGGACTTGAATCCTTTTGGCTCTACCAGGTCACCAAGAATTGAGGTAGGGGACCTCTATTGTGTGGGAGCAGAAGTGCTTGCTTGTCACAGTCATGGATGACACCTGTGAGGTCATCATCAGGAAAGAAGGTAGCAGGATTGATGGCAGTGGGCTTCTCAAACTAGACTCGAGGGTGGTCCAGGAGTAGGACCTGGTATTGGGTCACACAATCCTTAGCCATCTCGTGTTTTGGTGTCCCTAGAGGAGAGTCTTGACCTTCTGCTATGGGGTGCTATGAGTTAGAAGATCTGAGTTTCATTAGACCAACAGTAGCCACCATAGCTCTTCAACAGGTGGGCTATCCTGTGGCTACAGGGTACAATCATGTGGTCAGGTGTGTCAGAAGGTTAAAGAGAAAACTAAATACATGGGAGATGTATTGACTAAAATGATTTGGGCCCAAGCCAGGTGCCTCAGCTCAGAGAGCAGAACTGATGGATCTGACCCAGGCTCTCAGATGGTGAAAAGGAAAGTCTGCCACCATATACACACGGTCAATCGGTGCTCTTACTATGGGACATGATCTATAAAGAAAAAGGGCTTCTTGCTGCTGGGAAAGGACATTAAAAAAGTCTTGGCCCTCCTAGAGGCTATTTGGCTAGGTCCTCCATTGCCAGGCTGCTGACCTGACTGTCAGACAAACAGACCTAAAACCAGGGGGGCCGTTGATATTCTGATGTCATACACTGACTGAGACTCTGGGCAAGAACTGGACAACTCACACCCACAAGTCGATGGAGGACACCAGGGAGAAAGACCATTCTCCCCGAAACAACAGGCGGGACTCTGGTAACTGACCTTCACCGGGCTCTGAGAGCCATGAAAACTGAGTTACTCATAGCAAGAGGTGTTATTCCTACACTGGACAGCCTAGCCCAGATGTCTCAGCCAGATGCCGGGTTTGTACAAAGTGAAACCGAAACAGAGAGCCTTCGCCCAGGCTGCAGTCCAAACGAGAGGCCAACACACCTGCGGACGCTGGGAAAACCGGCTTCACAGGGATCAGCCTGCCAGGCTTGGAAAAGCTGTGCCAGTTTTTAAAGATACCTTTTTCCGGTAGGTAGAAGTGTTCCCCACCCAGACGGAAACTGCTCAGATAGTTTTTACTATCCCCTGACTTGGTCTCCCCCTAGCAATAGGGTCTGGCAGTAGCCTGGCTTTCATAGGAAAAAAAACTCTCAATTAGTAGCTAAAAGCTTTTGATGTAGACTGAAATCTTCATTGTGCACTTAGACCTCAGAGTTCTGGCCAGGGGCAAAAAAGACTAGGACATAAAACAACCACAGAAACACAAAACAAAAAAACCTCTATAAAACTCTGACTAGAGTCCAGCAACACATAGAGAGGTCTTGCTTTGCTTCTGCCCATGGCACCCCATGTAGCGGGGGACTTACCCCCTACGTTTGGAAAACCTCCCCCGCTGCTTCCCCAGCTCGGAGACCAGCAGTTGGCAGAACTCTCTAACCATCCCTTTCTCAGGTCGCTATAGGCTCTTCAGTCCTTCATAAAGGCTGTGCATTGGACTCGCTGAGAGACCCAGCCGACTGAGTCCACCAGCAATATCCCTTTGTTTGAGCCCCATGATACTGGATCAAGCAATAGGCAAAGGGAACAGATTTGGAAAGGACCCCTACATGGTGATTCTTTCACTGCCACAGCTATAGAGGTAGCTGGCATCTCACCATGCATCCATTGTACCAGGTCAAGAAAGCAGAAGCCAGGGGTTGGGGATTTAGCTCAGTGGTAGAGCGCTTGCCTAGCAAGCGCAAGGCCCTGGGTTCAGTCCTCAGCTCCGGAAAAAAAAAAAAAAGAAAAAAAAAAAAAAAAAGAAAGCAGAAGCCACAGCTGCCGATGCCAAATGGACTGTCTCCCTGACTGTGGAAAATCAAGGTCTCAGCAGGCCTCAGCCCTTCAGCTCCAATGTAATCCAATGCTGATAAAATTAAAGATCTGGAAGGAAGATCCTGGCCTTTGCAAAACAAGAAAAACCTGGGGAAGTAGACTTTATATTCACTGGAATGGGCCCTGGACATAGGTTTACTATCCCTCCCCCTTAAAACCTGCCCTTCCAGGTCCCCAGACTTAGGGTCCTAATAGAGATTTCCTATCCATGCCAAAGCCTTGGACAATTCTCCCCCTACAAAGCACTTGACGCACCCAGAGCCAGAAATTGGCTGGGATTTCTGATTATGCTTAGATCTGTCCCCCCTCCCCCACCGTGCTACACAGAGAAAGGAACTAACAGACTGTCAGCCCTTTGACTGACAAAGTTCACTGGCTCAGGGCAGCCCAAATAAACATTTGAGGACTTATAAAGATCTAGTTTCCAACACGTTTAACCTAGGCACTCCTCTTATTATTCTGATGCCTGCTATTCTGCCTTACGGGTTAATTCACCTGGATAACGGCAATATTATCGAGCCCCTGAGACTATCTGGTGTGTGTGTGTACCAATGGTTTGACTAAATGTGCCTCTTCTGATGCTTTGTAAACTAGGCAGATCAGGACTTACACTTCAGTTTCTGAATTAAAGCAAGTTACATTTCCTTGCAGAAACAGTCCTACAAAATCAGAGAGGTGGAAGACCTCTCATGAGACAAAGGGAGCTGTGTGACTTTGGGAGAAACCTGCTGTTTCTATGTTAATTTGGTCAGAAGTAATTAGAAAAAAATATTGCCATCGTTGGGGACATAATTGGCATCCGTCTTTGTTCTCTTGGTCCCTCTGGCTAACTAATCTGTTGTAGGGCACTGGCTGGGCCTTCTATTCTCATTCTGACTGGATTAACAGTTAGACTCTGCATCTTAAACAGGGTAAGTCCATGGCTTGACTCATTTACTAAGACCAGTGGAGAGTGTAACAGGGCCCCAGACTTAGTAGGTCCTCAGATCTTAGCACAACTGACCCCGTGGTGGAAGTGCCAGTCATGTAGAACTCAGCTTATATATAGTACTATCTGCCAATAATAAAAACTAAGGCTAGTCCATCAAAGCCCACAGTCCTGGGTAAGTCTCTAAATGTGCTAACCTTGCTTTTGGCTTCTGTAGTTCTGCTTCTGGCTAACTGTTCTTGTTAGCTGAAGTGTGTCAACTCAGGATAATGTTTTTTGTGCTTAAAAGTTCACCCTAAGAAAGGCTTTGGGCTACACTGGGATCTTGAAACCCAGTGCAGGCACCAGCCAGCTAATAAAGACTTTGTATTAGCTTAACTGATGTCCAAGCAGTCTTCTCTGTGGATACCCCACAACAGATAGTTTTATGTCAGCTTGACACAAGTTAAACTCACCTGATAGGAGGGAACATCAACTAAGGAAATGCTTCTGTAAATTCAGGCTGTACACAAGCCTGTAGGACATTTTCTTAATTGATGTGGGAAGGGCCCAATCTATTGCGGATGGTGCCATTCCTGGTGGTCCTGGATTCTATAAGAAAGTGCGCTTAGCAAGCCACAAGGAGTAAGCTTGTAAGTAAGCAGCACTTCTTCATGGCCTCTAATCAGTTCCTTCCTCCAGGTTTCTCCCCTACTTGAGTTCTCGTCCTGTCTTCCTTCAGGGATGAACCATAATATGGAACAGTAATCCAAGTAAACACTTTCCTTCCCTAGTTGCTTTGGTCATGGTGTTTTATTGCAGCAATAGTAACTCTAACTAAAATAAGCGTAGACGATAAATTGGTACCAGGAGTTGGGTATTGTTGTGACAGGCATAACCATACTGTTTTGGGGAGGATTGTAAAAGGACTTGGAAATTTTGGGAGCTTTGGGAATTTTAAGTATTGAGAGCTCAGTAGGCTGTTCTGTCAGAGGTTTGACGATAAGAATATTGAGAGCAGTGAAGGTCTGGCTTCTGAAGTTTCAGAGGGGAGCCAAGACTCTACATGGCCTTTTATGTGAAGATGCTGTGGTGTCTGGTCAGCTGTAGCTGTGATTAACAAGAGACCAGAGCCACATAGGTCAAACTTTACTTGCTTTACTGGGACAATGGATGCTGATCAGTTGGGGCTGAAGAATCAACTGTGATTAAGAAGAGACAAGCACCATTGAGGTGAAGTTTTCTTGGAGGTGTTTCCTCAGGATCAGCATCCAGACACTGTGTTCCGGAAGTGGCCAAGATTGTACCTCATGCTGGCACCTGAACTTGGTAGTGAAAGAGTCATCTAGCTGGTGCAGACATTAAAGGCATGAGGGGTCATAGAGAACAGCCGAGGCTTGGCACTATGTGGCAGGGCTGGAGTCTCTGAAGAGAGCCCAGGAGAAGCTACTGGTAAGAGTGTGGCTCAGTTGTAGCAAGGGACCTAAGCATTGGAGATGCCAATACTGTGGAATGACCACCAAGAATAGCAGCAGTGGTGGAGTGAAGCCAGCCAGAGCCTAAAAACAAGCTGGGAGCTGTACTGGAGAAGTGACCCAAGCCCCTTGGTGCCAAGATTGTAGGCCCATGGTTGAGAGATTTTGAACTTTTAGAAGAGATTTGGGGTTTGTTAGGAGACTGGATAATTTAAAGGGTCTGAACTTTTAATGTGTTTGAGTTTGGGAAGTCTGGGGGACTTTTATTTAGGCTGTTCGTGTGAGACCATGGGATGAATGAGAAAGGACAGGCTGCATGTTAATGGTGATGTGTTACAAGGGGCCACTTGTGCTGGAAAGTGTTACATCAACCTCACATAAGCTAAGGTCATCTGAGAGGAGGGAACCTGGATTAAGAAAATGCCTCTTAAACATCAGGCTGTAGGCAAGCCTGTGGGGCATTTTCTTAATTAGTGACTGATGAGGGAGAGCCCAGCCCATTGTGGGTGGTGCCACCCCTGGTCTGGTGGTCCTGGGTTCTATAAGAAGGCAGGCTGAGCAAGCCAGTAAACAGTACCTTCCATGGCCTCTGCATCAGCTCCTGCCTCCAGGTTCCTGCCCTGCTTGAGTTCCTGACCTGACTTCCTTCATTGACGGACTGTGATATGGAAGTGTAAACCAAATAGACCCTTTCTTTTAAGACTCGCTTTAACCATCCATGGTGTTTCATGGTAGCAAAGGAAGTCTTAACTAAGACAACTACTGCTGCTTTTTCAAAGGACCAGAGTTCAGTTCCTAGCACCCACGTTGGATAGCTCATAACTGTCTTTAACTCTAGGTACCTACACGCGTGTGATGTCCAGACATATACTCAGACATATACATACATGAAAAAATAAATCCTTTTCGAAAATGTGTAGAATGATTGAGCAAGACACCTGTCATTGACCTTTGTTTACCACATGCAAGAATAAACACACACACACACACCACCACCACCACCACCACCAACAACAACAACAACAATAACAACAACAACAACAGGATGTTGGGAAATCCAAATGTGGTGAAATACATCTGTCATTCCAGTACTTGAACAGCCGAGGCAGGAGAATCATAAGCCTGAGGCCTTCCTGGCCTATATAGCAAGATTCTGTCTCAAAAAGGAGGAGGAAGAGGGGGAGGAGGAGGAGATGGACAAGGAGGAGGTGGTGGAGAAGAGGAGGAAGGGAGGAAAGAAAAGGAAAGAGAAAAGAAAAGAAATATGAGGAACAGCGTTTCATAGAATGAATAGCAGCTACAGAAGGAACTCCTATGCCAAGAGGAAACAAGGTAGTAGGTAGCAGGGTGAAAAAGAAGGGACAAGACTGCCAATGCTAACATGCGGGCCACGCTGGGGGGTTTATGCTGAGCCAGTCACACGGGGTGATTCCCGGGATGCATGACAGATGCTCTTGTCAGTCTCTGTTAGAGCACTCTGGAGAGCTACTAACTCAGGCTGCCAGGAGAGAGCCTGGCCTTCAAACTTCAGAAGTATCCTAGGAAGGTAGCTGTATTTCAGCCATGTGATACTATATATCCTACAAAGCATCCCTCCGCCGGTCGACACTTGCGGTGCAGCACCTCTTCGCCTGCCTGTGCTTTCGCCTGCCCGAACTTCTCACAGTTACTTCCCTGTTTTTCTTTTGATCACTTTTTTCCGCCACCTGACCACGCTTTCCCTGATACTCTGGGAAGGAGGCTTTCTCTCTCTTCGTCCCCACATCTGCAGTTCACAATGATTATCTTTTGGAGACAGCCACCGAGATTTACATCTGCCCTGTTGTACTTTTTTCTAAACTCAAATAAATAGTCTTCCAGCTCCCATCTTCATCCATTTTAATTTTTTGGGGTGTGTGTGGGGTGGGGGAGGTTGTTTTGTGTTTTTTAAGACAGGGTTTCTCTGTGTAACGAGCTCTGGCTGTCCTGGAACTCTCTCTGTAGACTGGGCAGGCCTCAAACTCAAAGGTCTATCTGCCACTGCCTTTGGAGTATTGAGATTTTAGGTGTGTGCTGCTACTCCAGGTTTTAAAATTCTATTACTCACGAGATTAAGAACTCATAGGAATAAACCCATATCCTTAGTAATATTATATGGTGCTTCCCGGAGCTTTAGGTAAGATGTGTCTAACGACACGGGGTGCTAATGAAACACCTCTGAGGGCACGGGGTGGTTTATACTGCAGGACTTAATGACCCACCTGAGATGGACCTCATGCTGTGAGTCCAGCCATCCTGACAGCTACCAGAGTGCCTTAATGCAAGTCCTGCCCTCATCACGCTCGCTCCAGTAAAGCTTCAGAAGTTGAGGGGGAAGAAAACCCAGGGAGGAGCCCAAAAAGCCAGTAAACTTCTATTTGTACGTTGTGAAATGTCCAGTGTCGTGGCTTCTCCTGGTCCTCTGCCTAGGCCTTGTAAAGTCGAGCTATTTTATAAACTCCTGCCTGCTCCTGGGCGTGGGCTGGGTGTACTGGCTGGTTTTGTGTGTCAACCTGATACAAGCTGGAGTTATCACAGAGAAAGGAGCCTCCCTTGAGGAAATGCCTCCATGAGACCCAGCTGTAAGGCATTTTCTCAATTAGTGATCAAGGGGGGGAGGACCCAGCCCATTGTGGGGGTGCCGTTCCTGAGCTGGGGGTCGCCAGTTCTGTAAGAGAGCAAGCTGAGCAAGCTGGGACAGGAGGGGAAGCAAGCCAGTAAGAACATCTCCATGGCCTCTGCATCAGCTCCTGCTTCCTGACCTGCTAGAGTTCCAGTCCTGACTTCCTTTGGTGGCGAACAGCAATGTGGAAAAGTAAGCTGAATAAACCCTTTCCTCCCCAACTTGTTTCTTGGACATGATGTTTGTGCAGGAATAAAAGCCCTAAGACAGTGGGGTAGGGGGAAGGAACCTTTGGCTCTTTAGAAACCAGCTCCGAGGATTGTTCCGGGATGGTAAGAGACTCCTTGATGTTTAAAAAGCACTGATATGCAGGAAGCGATCAATAAAGTTGGCCACTGTTAACACTGTCCCCAGCTCCCTGTCTTATGCTAGAACTCAAACACGCTTCATCCGTGAAGAAGGTGTAGGGTCTTTTATTCTTTCTAGCTGTATGGCGACAGTTAGAAAGCCCAGTTCAAACAGACTTAAATGACAGAGACAGAACTTGCTGCTATGCGTAATTCATAATGTGTGGGGATATTTCGATTCATGTACAGCTGTGTCCAGGTGTTCAAAGGACAGCATATTCTCAGCCTAAAATGGCCACCCGTCATTCCAGGTTCATGTTGCTATCCAGCACTATGTGAGAATGTCACCGTAAGCTGATGTCTTGGAGCAGGGGACCAACATTCAAAATTCATAGTTTATACTGATCAGTTTCAGATCACACACACACACACACACACACACACACACACACACACACATACACACATGGCAAGCTGATCCACCACACCTGGAAAGTGTCCATATGTGAAAGTACCTTGGGTTGGACCCTAAGGGATGTGTGTACTCTTTAGAAGCAAACTCCTACATTCACTCACCTTCAAAGCTATCTTTTCCTATCAGAACTCTCTGGAGAGGGGCCCGAGGGTCAGCACAGCAGTTAAGGGCATTGGTTGCTCTTCAGAGGCCTTGGGTTGTAAACGCTCATCAGAATCCCAGCTGACTTGCTTGTGAAAACTCACCAACTGGTTCCAGTCCCTCATGGTGGCACCAATATGCACAGTCCCACCAGGTTTTTGGTTTGCCGTGTTTGTGCATGGAGAGCACTGGAATGGCTTCTTCACCTGTCCCTTCCCATCCTAACATCCCTCACTGCACCAGTCAAGGGACCAATGTGGCAGTCTTTCTGCATTTATTTATTTGCTCCCCCGCCAAGTGTGTGTGTGTGTGTGTGTGTGTGTGTGTGTGTTACCTTTCTACTGCTGTGATAAAACACCATGACCAAGGCAACTTATAGAAGCATAAACTGATGATGACATGGCTATTCCCCTGCATGGTTATGAGGAAAGGTTCATTGTAGCTATGAGCGAACAGAGGCACTGGAAGAGTCCAGAGCAGAGCAAGAAAGAAGCGGATGGAGCATGGCCAGTAGACTGGATGAGGCCAGGGATATATGTGAGAAAGGGGAGAACGGGGCGGGGGGGGAGAGAATAGAGAAAATAGTAAGAGAAGCAGGAAGAGAGAGAGAGAGAGAGAGAGAGAGAGAGAGAGAGAGAGAGAGAGAGCGCATATTGAGAATATCAGGGTTATATGAGTTGTTGTGGGAAGAGAAGCCCACAGGAAGCTAGGGGAGTTAAGGTGGGGGAGGGGTGAGAAGGGCTAGGAAGCCAGCATGGACGTTGAAATGTGTAGCAGGCACTTGTGATACTGAGGGAGCCAGGAGGCCAGCATGCTCTTTGGTTTGCTTCTGCTAGAGGTGAGGGAAAGGATACCTTCTGGTAGATGGGGACCAGTTTGCCAAGTTCCTGAGGAATGCTGGCTTTTATCTAACCACCAGGAATCTGTGGTAAAGTTAAGGCTATCCAACCTACCATTGACTGGGTAGCCTTCTGGAGCTCAGCAAGTAAGGCAGGACTCCCTTGTTAGCAGGGTTTCTCCTCCTCCACCTTGGCCAGGAGTTCTAAGCCCTCAGGGGAGGGCCTCTGCCTGAGACGTGTCTCACAGACTCAATTAGTTTATAGGAGCAATTTCCTCTGACGTGACAAAACCTGTTCAGCCATCACCTGAGATTTCTGAAATGCTTCCCCACTGTGGGACCCCGTGTGATTTACTCAGCGTGCATACTCACAGGGCTTCTGAACCCCCTGTTTGATGTTTCTGCTTCCACTGCCTTTGTGGACAGTATTGGGCAAAGATTCATGAGAGTGGGGAGACCCACAGAAATCCTCCTGTAGCCCAGGTTGAGCTCATTGCTGGATATTTGGATTGTCTTTGGGAGTTCAGAGAATTCAATTTCCTTTGTGACTAACAACAAAAGGAGCTTATTTGAGCTTACAGTTCCAGAGGGTCAGAGTCCTTAATGGTGGAACAGAGATAGAGCAGCAGGAACAGGAGGCTGAAGGCTTACATCCTGAAGTGCAAGCACGGAGCTGAGAGAGCAAACTGGGAATAGCCAAAGTCTTTAAACAATCAAAGCCTGCTCCGGGGACATCCTTCCTCCAGCAAGGGCTTACCTCTTAAGTCTTCCCCAAAGGGCATGACCAACTGCAGACCAAATTATTCAAATGTCTGAGACTATGGGGGGGGGGACATCTCCCTCATAAAAAACTGTGTGTGTGTGTGTGTGTGTGTGTGTGTGTGTGTGTGTGTGTGTGAAAATAACCACAGAGTGGATTCAGGGATTCTGTAAGGTAGGTTTTCCCTACCCATCCCCCCACTGCTCCCCAGTGCCCCTCCCCGCCAACAGGCCACAGTGACACTTGACTCCCTGGGAATAAGAGGCCCTGAGTGTAGTAATCTTTGGAAAGCTGAATCATTTCTCTCTCTCCACTGCATAGTTCCTCTGAATACGCCTGCAGCTCTATCTGGAGAAACAGTATCCGAGAGAGAGGCAGACAGCATGACATTTTGGCAGCATCCCAAATTCCTTCCTCACAGGTACCCAGCCTCTTCTCCAGTCACACATCCAAGTGTGGGAAATGACTGGAGGCTCTGATTCTGGCTCTGCGGTTTGGGTTGTATTTCAAGACTCTGGACCCGGAACCCACCCCTTCGGATGAAGTGTTTCCTTTCTAGGAATCGCACGTAAGCCCACGGATGCCAACTGCACCTGTGAGTCAGAGTGCTTATCTTGCTATTCTGGCTTCGCCACTCCCTGTAGGAACCTGTTCTCCTTGTCTCTGCAATGAAACGCCACACGGCATGGCACAGTGGTTGCACACCTTTAATCCCAGCACCCAGGATGCAGAGGCAGGCAGATCTGTGAGTTCGAGGCCAGCCTGGTCTACATTGTGAGCTCTCAGGCCAGCCAGGGCTACACAGTGAAATCCTGTCTCATATAACTAAGTAAACAAATCAGTCAGCAGAGTACCACAACCACCCTTGATCTCTCAGACTCCAAACACACTTTTCCACTTAAAATTCTCAGGGCTGGAGAAATGACTTGGTGGATAAAGTGCTGGGTGATGCTAATGACCTGAGTTTGACCTCTGGCACCCACGTGAAGGTGGAAAGAGAGCTGTCCTCTGACCCATAGAGGACAGACAGACAGACAGACAGACAGACAGACACAGACACAGACACAGACACACACACACACTCTTTCTCTCTCTCTCTCTCTCTCTCTCTCTCTCTCTCTCTCTCTCTCTCTCTCTCCTACAAATACAACATTTTTTGAGACAGGTGGTTTGAATGAAGATGGTCTTCATAGGCCCATAGGAAATGGCACTATTAGGAAGTATGGCCTTGTTGGAGTAGGTGTGGCCTTAGTTGGAGATAGTGTGTCACTGAGGGTAGGCTTTGAGATTTCAAATGCCCAGTGTCTTTCTCCTCCTGCTGCCTTGTACCTTTACTAAGATACAAGGTTTCACTATATATCCCTGTTGGCTTGGAACTTGCTATGTAAACCAGACTGGCCTTAAACTTACAAAGATCCTCCTGCCTCTGCCTCCCAAGTGCTGGGGTTAAAGGTGTGCACCACCACACCCGGCCATGAATATAATAAAACAAAAAACAAAAAAACCCTAGAAACAGGTGAACAGCTCCTAAGGAATGGCACCCAGTGTTGGCCTCTGACCTCCATACTCACACCTACACATGCATCCACACACACACACTCACATATACATGTGCACTCACACCTACACACACACACACACACACACAACCTCCCAACATAGAAATTCCAGTTCAATGGTGTCATTTTATTAGAATTTCTGACCTACAGGGACCACTGCAGAGCTGGTCAAAGACTCCTGTGAGTCACTTCATACATTTACTTCTAAGCCCCAGAGTGGAAAGTGGCCCCTTAACCATTCTGGAGTGTAGGCATAAGTGAATCTAACAATTGTAGCATGTAGATCCTACTACCACGTCTTAAGCTCCAGGTGTACGGCGCTACCAGCCCCTGCCCAGCGAATATTGGATCTGTGGATGAAAACACACGTAGCTCAGTATCAACCTGCCTTATTGGCTCAATTTCTGGGTGCTTCTAATCTCCCTGGGCTAACATGCCCTTCCCAGTACTCTTGGCTCAGCACCTCTTAATCTGCCATTAGCCTAGCATCCTGGCTACCTTCTCCTTGTTCAACAACCCCAAAACTGCCCTCAGCTTAGTTGAGTTGCTAATCTCCTGCCTGGGGAAGCAGCCTATGGCCTCTCCACCTGAGATCTCACGTGGCTGGTCACCTTTTCTCCCTCTGAAGCCTGGTGAAGTCGCCCTTCCTCTTCCTACATCTCTTAGCCTACCTACAGGGACCTGGAAGTCCCGTCTCTTTCCTTCCACCAAGCAATTGGCCCTTGGCATTTTTATAGATTGATCAAGAACCAATTGGGGAACAGGACCTTAGTATTGGAACCACCCCCTGCACACAACATAATGGTTTGGCCTGCCCTGCTTGTATTCTAATGCTAATATTGGTTCCTTGAGACTGGCTGCCCCAGAGACAAGCGAGTCCACAGGTAGAAGCTATGTAACCATGCTCACAAATTATTTCAGATTGGTAAATAGAGATTTCAACAGCCAATGGCTGGACATTAGAGACATAGGCAGGGTTTAGGGTTTCTGGGCTTGGGGAATCAGAGGAGAACCAGGAGGGAGAAGGAGGCTAATGGAGAAGCTGCTGTGGGTTGGGTGAGTCATGAAAATGTGGCCTGAGGACTGGCCAACCGAAGTTAAGAGCAGCCCAGATAAAACTTAGTAAGTAATAACTCGAGGTTATCAACAGGAAATAGATTTTAGTAACATAGAGGGTAGACATCTGCCCAGCTCTTGTGCTGTTTAAGGCTTGTTATGAATATAAAGGTTGCGTGTGTCTTTTATCCGGAATGAAATAGTCAAAGGTGGGGTAGAAACCACGGATTGGGATTAAAAGTTTCTACGTCACCACAAAGTCACCATCATTTGAGTCTCTCTCAGCCTCTGAGTTCGGTTGAGCCTGAAGTCTAGGAGCAGGTCTGAGAAGAAGTAATAGGGATTCCCGGGAGCATCAGCTGCACCCCACAAAGCAACCACTGCAGGAAAACTGCCCCAGCAGCTCCAGGCAATGGAAGGCACACCTGCATGTGCGGATGGAAAAAAACTTCTCCAAAAAAAGGAAAAAGGATCTAGAGGTTTGCGATCCCCAGGAATGGTGGTTTGGATGAGAATGGCCCCCATGGGCTCATAGTTTTAAATGCTTGGTCCCTAGTTGGTGGAACGTTTGGGAGGAATTAGGAGGTGTGGCCTTGTTGCAGATTGTGTCACTGGGAGTGGACTTTAAGGGTTTTTTCCGTCCTTTTTTTCTTTTTCTTTTTTTTTTCTTTCAAAATATTAGTTTCATTGATTAGGAACTTCACATCATGCACCCTAATCACACTCACGTCCTTGTCCTCCCAGGTCCGCCCACCACCACTATGACCTCCATCTCTCAAAAGAAGGAGGGGAGAAGGAGAAGGTTCAATTTGTGTTGTCTATACACTCACTGAAGCATGGTCAAACTCCCAGTGGTCAGCCCCTTAAAGAAAAGCAGGTCCTTCCCCACTCACATCCCCTCTAGGAGCCAAGACCTATGAAGAGATACACTTCAGCATTCTTGTCACAATTTTAAAGGGTTCTCTTTCACGGCTCTCTGTCTAGACTGTTTCTTTTTGGGGGGTGGGGTGAGAATAGGGATCATCACAGAAGCCATTCATGTCCCTCTTTCTCAACTGTGCACCTGTGGTCATCAATGCCACTGCTAAAGTACCTTCCTTGCCTTTTCAGTCTGTGGGAGCATGGTTTCTGGTGACAGCGTGAGCCGCACGGATCTCGGCACAGTTTCTGATGGCAGTACAGACCACGCACATCAACACAGCTCTCTGCTGTAGCATGGGCCATGGACATCATCAACATGGCCTCCAGGACAACATGGATCATGACACCAATGTAGTCCCCTGTGGCAGCCCAGCCCATGGACATCAACATGACATCAGGTGGTAGCACGGACTAGAGTCAACCACATGGCTCCAGGCAGCAGCATACACCATGGACATTGGCCTGACCCTCAGTGGCAACAGGGCCATGAACACTAACACGACCCCCCAGCTGCAGCAGCACCGTGGACCCATCACAGCCCTCAGTAGCAGCATGGACCAAAAAGATCAACATGGCTTAAAGCAGCAGCACAGACCATAGACATCCGCATGACCTTGGGTAGTAACATGGGCCACATACACCAATCCAACCCTGGCTGTAGGAGGACTGCAGACCCAGACATGGCCCTTGGCAGCAGCACTGGCCATTCACATCAACATGGCCCTCGTTTCCAAAGATCCTGGTGACTAAGTGACTAGCCACTTTCATCCCACCCTCTGCCTCTCTCTTCCCTCTCTCCCTCTCTCTGCCCTCAACATTTCCAGGTCAGGATGTGAGTGACTTGCTCTAGCACCATGCCTACCTGCCTGCCACCATGCTCCCCACCACGATGGTGATGGACTAACCCTCCGAGGCTGTAAGCCAGCCCTGATGAAATGTTTTCTCTTTTAAGTTGCCTCTATTGAGGTGTCTCTTCCCAGCAACAATATACAGTAGCTAAGTAAGACACCAGGAATGTTGGAATCTGATCCTGTGGCCCCCATGCTTCAGGCAGGATCACATCTCCTCTCAACCCAGGCCCAGACTTTGACAAAGGGCATATGTAAGCTTGGAAGCTCACGTTTTGTTGTAAGTGAACCATCCTAAAAATCAGACTTGGTGTCTGCTTTTCAGAGCTGTCTTAAGTCAGTGGGAGGAGACATCACACCCCTGGCAACACATAAAGAAAACATTTAATGGGGGGGGGGTTGGCTTACAGTTTAAAGGGGGTCAGTCCATTATCATCAGTGTCAGGGCATAATGCTGGAGCCATAGCTGGAAGCTATGTCCTGATCCATGAGCAGAGAGAGAGAGAGAGAGAGAGAGAGAGAGAGAGAGAGAGAGAGAGAGAGAGGGAGAGAGACTGGGACTGGCAGGGGTTTTTGAGACCTTAACGGCCTCACAACAGCAACACATTTCCTTCAACAAGGCCACATCTCTTGGTCTGTATCGAATTCCTTATCACCAAACCTTAATCTTTCAATCCTACCAAGAAGCCCCACTTCTCTCTGGTGACTAAGCATTAAAATACATGAGCGTGTGGGGGCCATTGTTATTCAAACCCATAACCAGTGACTCTGGGAAACACAGTTCATGTAGAAAGTCTATAGGGAGCTTCAGATCCCTTATGGAGCTCCTGGGCATATGTCCCTGACCTCACCTGGTTCCCCAAAGCTAAGCAGGCCTGGGTCTGCTGGTTAGTTCTTGGCTGGGAGAACTTGAGCTGGACCCTTAAAGCTCTGAGCTCACCATTTTTGTCCCTCAACTCTTCTGCACGGTGAGACCAGGCCCCCATATATCACTTCTACTGAGGTGTCCTGTGGGGGTAAAACTCTGTCACACAAAACCTGTGATCTACAGGATCCTGACACAGGAAACTACCAGTGACTGAGTAACAATTAGCCACATTCCTGCCATGGGCCATTGCCGTTCTCCTTCTCACTGGAAATGGGGTAATGAAAGAATGAATTCCTTTGAATCTAATTAGGTCAGAGAGCAGTCCCAGGGAGCTCAAGGCTCATCTATAAGTTCTTCTTTCTCCTCTTTTCTGCCCTCCTCTTCCTCCTCCTCTTCTTCCTCCTCTTCTTCTTCCTCTTCCTCCTCCTCTTCTTCCTCTTCCTCCTCCTCCTCTTTCTTCTCCTTTCTTTCTTCCTCCTCTTCCTCTGATGATGCTGGGGATGGGACCCAGGAATTCATGTTAGGCAAACATTCTACCACTGAGCTCCACCCCCAGTGAAACTCTGTTCTCTGTTCTTCTGAGCCATTCTGAATACCAAAGTCTGTATTAGCAAAGCTTAATCTTTAATTCACACACAGATACATGCACACAGATGTGTACGCACACACACGCACACACACACACATACACACACTCTATACTCAGACACACATATGCACACATATATATACACACTATATACAGATACAAACATGCACACACATATACACACTAAACTGATACAAACAATATATATACAATACAATATGTGCTGATAAACATGTATACACATATATAGTCATGCTAGACACAGAAATATACGTGCACACACACTATATATATACACTATACACAGATACACACACATATTTATGTACACATATGTGTACAAGTATACATACACTCTGCACATGAAGACACATATTATACAGACTATACACAAACCCATACATACATATATACACACTATTCACAGACACACACATGCATATATAATACCTATATGTACAAGTATATACATACTATGAACATAGACACACATACACATGCACACACATATGTACATTTATACACACTATACACTCACATATACACACACACATATATATACATTTATTCACACTATATACTCACATATACACACACAAATATATATATACATTTATTCACACTATCCACTCATACACACACATATATACACATTTATTCACACTATATACTCACATATACACACACAGATATATATATATATACATTTATTCACACTATACACTCATACACACACATATATACACATTTATTCACACTATATACACATATACACACATGCACACATATATACACACACATAAATATATACACTCTACACACACACACATATATATACACTATACATACACAGGTAGATGCACAGTTTAGCCTTGAACAAGTCCTGGAGCTAGTGAGACTCTTTGAAGCTGTGGCCCCTGGGATGGTGCTGGAGTTCAAAGCCCGTAGAGCAGATCAGGCAGGTGTGATCAGGGACAGTGAAGAGCGACTTAGAACCCACACGTGCAAACTAGAGCCAGCAGGATGAATTGAGCTGGCCACTTCAGTCAGTTTATGTTGCCTTTGACCTTAGAGTGTTGTAACAAGGCACAAGAGGTGGCTGTTATTTAAGCGCCAGCTGCTCCTTGGGTCTGAGACTCATCTTTCTCAGGCAATCTCTTCTGCTCTCACGGGGATCTCAGGAGCAATGGGTGTGATGAATCAAAGCCCTGTGCCTGGAGCCTAAATTACCCCTAGGCAACAACTTATCTTGAAAAGGCCCTGTCTGACCAAACTCAGCTAACAGTCCAGGTCTGTAGGACTCTTATCTGGCCTGTGAGCTCACAGCAGAGGACCCCTGTGCTCTTGACTTTCTGCAGTCCCTATGCTGATGAACTCTCTTGTCCTGATCATTCATTTTTCCTGTCCGGAGCAAGACCTGGATTAGTCTGGACCCATAGTCAGGCCTCTGGCCTAGGACACTTCAGTATCTATACAACAAACAAACAGTGTGGGTGTCCTGCTGGAGCAATCAGATGGCCAAGTTCACAAACTACACTCATAGTTGGAAAGCCTGAAGGAGGATCAAGGGAAAGACTACCATTTGGGTGAAGGGAATTCTGGGAAGTGTAGTTTAAAATAGCCAAGTTAGTGATGGTACCTGGAATGGTTTTCAGTTGCTTGCTTGATTGCTTTTTTGGGCTACGCATGTATGTGCATGCACATACATGTGCTGATGTACATTTGCATGTGAGCACATGTGATGTCAGAGGACAGTTTTTGGTTGTGTCTTCAGGCACCATCTACCTGGTTTTGTTTTGTTTTGTTTTGTTTTGCACTGTGCTGTGATGTGAAAACCTTCCCCTTAAACTTACATTGGAGTGGCTGTGTTATCAATGTTGACTCTGTGTGTGTGTGTGTGTGTGTGTGTGTGTGTGTGTGTGTGTGTGTGTGTATGTGAGAGAGAAAGAGAGAGATCTGTTGGGTGTGTGCATATGTGTGTGTACGTGTGTGTGTGTGTGTCAGAGAGAGAGAGAGAGAGAGAGAGAGAGAGAGAGTGAGCAAGAGGGAGGAGTCCCTCACACTACAGGAGGGAAGATATGGCAGATCTGCTTGGTGTGTGCGTGCACATGTGTGTGTGTGTGCATGTGCGTGTGTCTGTCCTCACATTATAGAGGATCAGGAAGCAGAGGTCAATACTCAAGGCTAAGAATCACCTGCTAGGGTTCACCCGGCCAGTAGTCTCCTTCCTCAAGCCAGACCCTGCCTCCAAAAGTCTCCACAGCCTTCAAGAGCACCATATACTAAGTGCACGACATTTAAAACATGAGCCCATGAGGGACCACGACTGTGCCACACAAAGAGGCCTTACACGTATAAAACCACCAAGGAGAATCTTTAATGATGCTTTAAGGAGATGTTTTAATTACTTTTAATTGTGTGTGTGCGCACACACACTCTCTCAACTCCTCCAGCACCATGCCTGCCTGCGTGCTAAACCTCTGAAACTGTAAGCCAGTCCATTAAGTGTTGTCCTTTATAAGAGTTGTTGTGGTCATGGTGTCTCTTCACAGCAATGAAACCCTAACTAAGACACACAGTAAGCATTTTACCAACTGAGCTGTCTCCCAGCCTAGGTGTGAGCCACCACACGCAGTTTACACTCTGTTTCAAATCCTGTTTAACCTATCTCTCATCACTGACAGCCAGAGCCATTCACCAGCCTGCCTGAGACCCAGCACCCCACACCCAGGCGGGCATGGGATATCCGTGCATATACACTTCACATGGGAATATCTAGGCTCATGCATTTGTGCCCTGAAAGTCCCAAGAGGCCACAGTGTCAAGAGTCACCTTTCCCTTTAAAAAGATTCTTTCCAGCTAGTGCAATTTGGCTTTGAGTCCTCCAAAGCAAAAGCCTTGACAACTGTATGCAGGAGGTTGGATGAATGACAAGACCAACTCCATTAGCTTTTGGCAAGAGTCCCATTCAGCACACCTCGTCTCAGAGTGGAGGAGGAGGACAGACCACAGGGCGGCAGGAAAAAAAAAAAAGGTGCTTTAGGCTCAGAAGCATTCGGATGGCTAATGAGTACCCTCAGGGGAACCCAGGAGAGATTTCTGGAAGTTCTCCAAGTTGGAGATTCCATGTGGCTGAGCCCTGTAAGTCCTAAGAAACTGCAGTGTCAAGATTTACTTTTCCTTTTATATTTAAAGAAAAGATAGTCCATACACGTGAACAGAGAGAGAGGATGGGGCAGAGGAAGGGAGAGGAAGGGGAAGGGAGAGGGAGAGAGAGAGAGAGAGAGAGAGAGAGAGAGAGAGAGAGAGAGAGAGAGAGAGAGAACACCTTTCTTCAGACCCGAACATACTTCAATTTCTGTGATGAGACAGAGAAATAAAACTCTAAGCCACCATTGTGCCTGCAGAGTTCTCACCACATGAAATGGTCAGCAGGTCTTATCCATCAATGTCTGGTTCTCTCCATACAAGAAAGTTATGTCTTTCTGTTGTTGTGATCTGAACCCGAGATTCCCCCACCCCACCCCCACACACATACACATAACAGGCTCACCATCTGAAATGGTGGTAGAGCTATTTTGGGAGACTTTGGGCTCTTCAGAAGGTGAATCCTGTCTGCCAGAGCATTTGCCAGAGTCCCCCAGTGAGGGGCAAGGGTGTGGCTAAGCATGGAGTTCTTGCCTAGTACATGCATGGCCCTCAGTTCCATCCCCAGCCGCCAACATATACTCAAAGATTCTAGACCAGACGTTTCTTCTACAGTTGCTCTCTGCTTCCTGCTTCTGTAAAACCAACTCAGACATCTCAGAAAACTCCTGAAACTTACAAGATTCACAGGGTCTCTCCTCAGGGTTAAAGAGCCTGTAACAACAGCTAAAGAATTTTTTTCCCTCAGGACCCTAAGCTGCCTACAAGTAAAGTAAGCAGCTTCAAGGAGTTGCCCCCAAGGCTAAGTGGGATTGTCAGCGATTTAGCTGCTTTTAAATCACCCATGTTGCTCTTCAAACCCCCTTACCCTACTCCTGTGAGCAACCCACATAAATTTACAGAGTCACAGAGTCACTAAATTAGACTTAGGTGGAGGAGTCATTTCTTGGTCTGTCCGACAGTGCCCTGTTTGAGTGAATAGATGTTTGTTGACATTTCACCAGAAGAATCTTATACCATGCACTGCTATCAGGATACGAAATGCTCAAGAAAGTTGCTCTATGGTCTGTTTAGGTGTGGTGGTTCATATGTTTAATCTCAGCACTCAGGAGGCTGAAGCAGATGGATCTATGAGTTCAAGGCCAGCCTGGTCTACAGATGGAGTTCCAGAACAGCCAAGGAGACACGGGGAAACCCTTTCTCAGGAAAATAAAAAGAATGTCCCCCTCTCTGGTCACTAGAGGGGGTGCAACGGTGTCATCTGTAGTGAGGGTCATAAAGTCTGTAAAGGTAGTTCTGATGCTGAAGTCCTATTCCCCACTTGGTTCTCGATCTGTCAGTAAAGAAAGCCACGGGCCAATTGCTGAGTGGAAGGTACAGGCTGGACTTCCAAGTCCTTGGAGGAAAAAGGAGACACAAGGAAAGAGAGGGGCTTCATCATGCTTTGGGGAGAGGAGAACCAGACAATCATGTGAGATCTCAGGAGGAGCAGTGGGCTGTGGCTGCTCCCACAGGCAGGTGGTCAGAGATGTTTAGCAAGGGCTAGATTCAACTGACTGACTAAGGTTAGGGCAGGTGGGAGGAGTGGAGCTAAGAGTAATGGTAAGGGCGAGTTTTCCAGGAGGGAGATAGTAGTGCCCAGCAATTGTGCCAAGAAGGCAAGTTGAAAATGAACAAGTGTGTGTGTGTGTGTGTGTGTGTCTTTTATCTTTGGATTCAAGGGAAGCTGGGAGGGAGCTGTTAGCACAGCCCATTCCCAGAGCTAAAGGCAGATAGCATGAAACCACATGCCACACAGTCTCAACTCCACTTCCTCAACAACTGAAAGCTAATGTCAGGCGTGGTGGTGGTTTCATACACCTGTGTGAGGGAGCCCCAGGAAAACACTCCAGACAAGAGTTGGGTACCCCTGGTTGGTTGGTTGGTTAGTTCTGGTTAGTTCTGTTGCAAAGCTGCGAAGATTCTTAAAGGAGCAAGGGTCACTTGGGGTCGTGATTTCAGATAGATCAGTCCTGGGTCACTTGGCCCCATGAGCTTGGACATCCTGATGGTGGCAGTGTGTGCCCGAGGCTGTTCACTTCATTGTGGACAGGAAGCAGAGAGATTAAGGGAGGGACCAGCACACAGTACATCACTTTGGAAGGTATATCCGGTACCAGCTTCCTTCCGACGACGTGGCCCTGTGTTTCTAGAACCATCCAAAGTTGCGCCATTACAGCTAGACAAGCATGAGGCTGTGGGAGACATATGATATCAAGGCCATGAGAGCTGGCACATTCTGTCACTTGAAGTTAACGCTGTCCACAAATGACTGCATTGGGAACAGCCATTTGGAAGTGTGCGTGGACCCCTGGAGTGCTTCTTTAGTATATTTTAACATGTTTCTCTTTTGCTGTAAAAATCTGTGACAAACAGTCTGGTAGTGGTGACTCAGAAGTTAAAAGCACTGGCTGCTCTTTCAGAAAACCAGGCTAATATCCCATCACGTGTCTCACAACCTCCTGGACCAGGAGATCCAGTGCTCTTTTCTGGACTCTGCCACACTACAGACATGGTACACAGACATATATGCAGGTAAAATACCCATAGCTGCAAAATAATTACATAAAAACTCGGCACCCATGAGCCTCACCGTACCCAGTGCGTTCTGCAATTCCTGAGTGGTCAGACTCAAGGATGTCAGCGTTCTGTTATTGTGACAAGCTACCCGAGGGTAACAACTTACAGGAGAAAGATTGATTCTGATTCACGATTTCAGAGAGGTCATTCACCTTGCTACGGATCTGCGGCAAGGCAGAACACCATGACAAACGTGGCTCAAACAACACTGTTCTCACATCAATGCAGCCAGGAAACTGAGTCACGGGAAGGATCTAAGCCACACCCCCGGAAATCTACTTTCTCAGACCTAACAGCCCCACCCAGTCCTGGCTAGACCAATGGGCTTACTCCATTGATGAAATTGACACCCTCGCGGTCCAATTACCTCTCAGCAGCATCAATAGCTGAGACTAAACTTTCAACACACATGACTTTTCCACAAGCCACAGGCACCTTTAACCTTGCAAGTGGTACCAGAGATGTGGGTGTTCTTGATCCTCCCTAATTCTACTGTTCCTTTGGGTGTCAGGGTGACAATCTCGTCCCTGATATCTGATGGTCCCTGTGATGTTTGTATATGTTCTGCCCAGGGAGTGGCGCTCTTAGGAGGAGTGGCCCTGTTGGAGCAGGTGTGACCTACTGGAGTAGGTGTGACCTATTGGAGCAGGTGTGACCTATTGGTGCAAGTGTGACCTATTGGAGTAGGTGTGACCTATTGGTGCAGGTGTGACCTATTGGAGTAGGTGTGACCTACTGGAGCAGGTGTGACCTATTGGAGCAGGTGTGACCTATTGGAGGAGGTGTGACCTATTGGAGTAGGTGTGTCGCTGTGGGTGTGGCTAACAGACCCACTTCCTAGGTGTCTGAAAGTTAGTCTTCCACTAGCAGCCTTCAGATGAAGATGCGGAACTCTCAGCTCCTCCTGCACCATGCCTGCCTGGATGCTGCCATGCTCCTGCCTTGATGATAATGGACTGAACCGCTGAACCTGTAAGCCAGCCCCAATTAAACGTTGTTCTTTATAAGACTTGCCTTAGTCATGGTGTCTGTTCACAGCAGTAAAACCCCAACTAAGACAGTCCCCACCCAACAGAGAAGAGTGGCTTCTGTCCCAGAAGTTGGTCAGCAATTTGATACTCAGAGAGAAGGCGATACAACACTTTGTTCTCGTACAGTTTTACTGCAGTTATCTTAATGGCTATCTTCTATTTATATCGAACAGTATCAACTTCCCACAGGACTGGCTTTTAGAATAAATTTATTAAGTTAAAAGGAGGAGTTGGTGAGTCACCAACTGAAGAGCATACAACGGGCTGGACTGAGGCCCCCGGCACATGTGTAGCAGCAGATGTACGGTTCAGTCTCTGTGTGGGTTCCCCAACACCTGGAGTGGGGCTGTCCCTAAAGCTATTACCTGTCTGTGGAATCTGTTCTCCAACAGGGCTACCTTGTGGGAGAGGGTGTGCCTAAGACTGCGGACTTGATGCACCCCAGTGAGGGGTTACCCATGGGGACCCCACCCTCTCAGAGGAGAAGGGGATGATGGGACTCTGTGAGGGGGGAGACCGGGAGGGGAGGCAGCGACTGGGATATAAAAATATAAATAGATAAAAAAATAAACTAAAGGGGGCTGGAGAGATGGCTCAGCGGTTAAGAGCACCGGCTGCTCTTCCAGAGGTCCTGAGTTCAAATCCCAGCAACCACATGGTGGCTCACAACCATCTGTAATGAGACCTGATGCCCTCTTCTGGTGTGTCTGAAGAGAATCACAACAAACTCACATATAAATAATAAAATCTTAAAAAAAAATAAACTGAAAAGTAAAGATAGAAGAAAGTAAAAGGAAGAATTGGTCCTCACATGAAAGCAGCTTGTGGTGCAGGTGGTGTGAGAATGGGGCACAGGTCGGAGGAGGGGCTATGGTGGCTGATGCTTGGGAAAGAGCATCCTACGAACATTCTAGAACATCTGCATTCTGGCACGATTGCTCGGCCGGGGGCAAAACCAGGACCGGCTTCTCCTACTCTGTGGGCTGTTTTCTCCCTGTGCAGTCTGTATGCCCCGCTCCTCCCCTAGGGCTGTGCAATGTCCTTAAAGGTGACCCATAGTCTCAAAACTAAAATAATAAAATAAAACAAAGAGACCCATAGTTGGGAATAAACTTCATCTCATTATCATTGCATAGCAATTTTTTTTAGACGAAATGTATTTAAATCAGCAAGACATGGTTGGTCCACACTTACAATCCCAACAGCTGAGGAACTGAGACAGAGGACATTGAGTGTGAGACCAGCTTGGGCAAAGAAATGTGTCTGTCTCAGAACTAACAAAGGACAGTAGTACACGGGGCTCAGTTGGTAAAGTGCTTCACAAGCACGTGAGAGACCCTGGGCTCAGCCCCTAGCACCATATGAAACTGAGTGTGGTAAGCGCACGTCTGTAATACCAGCCCTCAGGGGGTGGAAACAGGAAGAATGTCAAAAGTTTGAGGCCAGCCTGGGCTACAGAGACAGGTCTTCCTTAAATAGTGACATTTTCAGATGACTTGATGTGTGTGTGTGTGTGTGTGTGTGTGTGTGTGTGAGAGAGAGAGAGAGAGAGAGAGAGAGAGAGAGAGAGAGAGAGAGAGAGAGAAACAGAGACAGAGACAGAGACAGAGACAGAGAGAGACCTTTGTTGCTGATTGATTGATAGATTTGGCTTGATTTTTTTCCCTGAGATGTGAAAAAAAATGTTTGTTTATACCAGATAGGTTATTTTTAAGACAGGAAGTCCTGTAGCCCAGGCTAGACTTCAACTTGAGATATGAAGCCCAGGACATTGAAGTTCTGATCCCCCTGCCTCCATCTTACAAGTGGTGACATTCCAGGCATGCTCCGGTTCAAAC
The DNA here is from genome assembly GCF_021556685.1 of Rattus norvegicus. Classification (NCBI taxonomy): domain Eukaryota; kingdom Metazoa; phylum Chordata; class Mammalia; order Rodentia; family Muridae; genus Rattus; species Rattus norvegicus. The sequence continues at coordinate 97,486,461 of NC_141534.1, forward strand.
TTCTGTTTGTATTGGGCAGGCACGCGGCTCAGCTGCACACCCTGTCCAAGGTCTTCTCTTCTTTCTTATGACTTATTTTCTCCGTATTTCCTCATGGTTCATACCCTGATGACATGATTTCATAATCCCCAGCTCACCCTGACCTGAAGTTCTTGCAGCTGCATTATGCAAACCCCCTGCCTGGGACTTGGTCTCTTGACTGTGTGTGACCCTGACCATAATCTTGGAGAAGACGCTTATCCCTCCCCACAACACCCCGAGCCTGAAAGAGTCTTGTGGCTGCACTTACCTGGGCTCTCCCAATAAGGAGGAGTCCATGGAACTCCAGGAATTGTTTGCCAGAGCCCACCCTTCCTCCATTGGACTCTCCCAGGCTCTCTCTGCTCATGGCCCATACCAGAGCCCCATAGCCTCCCTGGTGGACAAGCTCTAAGCAAGAAGTCCTCCTGAAGCCATACTTGTGGGCTTTTGCAGGAGGCAGCTCAAGGGTGCGGGCTGCGTATTCACGCCTGTGCATGCATCCTGAGGGGCAGGCAGAGTGACCGGCAGTGTGAAGATAAGAGGGTAACTGTACACGGGGGTCCCCACATCATGCTTACCCATGCCCTGACTGATACCAGGGTATGCTGGTTATAACCCAGGCTCCTGAACAGAGGTCCTGTCTGTCAACCACGACAGATCCTGACCACGTCCCCCGTCCGTGAACACACCAGGCCTCCCCTTCTCCCCAACCTTACTGTCCTTGTTGTCTGAGTATGTACTACCTACTATGAAGTACTATGTAGTAGCCTTACCTACTCCCTAGGGCTCCAAACCCAGCCCTGCCTCTTCCTCCCATTCCTGTGCCACGAATTCACAGAAGACAGAGGCCACGGAAGAGAGACCATGTGGATTTATCTGAACAGGATAGGCAGGATCACAGCAGTGCCTGGGGAGACCTCTCTCCTCAGGGTGGGAAGACCATTTAGCCTTAGGCCTGGCTCCCTCCGGTGGCCTCTTCCTTTGAGGATCCATTTATGTTGACCACTCTGTTGGCTCTTGGAGCAGAGGGAGGGAGGCAGGGGTGGTGAACTGGTATGGTATGGCGGCTCCAGTTGGGGTGCCCATCAGGGTGCTGGCTCCCACTCACCTGTGGCGATTCAGGCATAACTGAGAGAACTGTCTACACTTCCCACCTGGAAGAGAGAGAAACTGTTGGCCCATGATTTGGAAACCGTACTGATTATCACGTAATTACTGGGAACCGGCTGGGGGGTGGGGGGGTCAATCTGGGCCTCAGGAAGCTCCCAGGGAAGGGGGCTGGCAAGACTGTTTGCTGCTGAGTCAGACGTCCTGAGTTCTAGTCCTGGGAACTATGTGGCAGAAAGAGGAAAGCAGGGGCTAAGGAGACCGCTCAGTGGTTGCTCTTTGAGAGGCCTTGGTTTCAATTCCCAGCACCAACGTGAGGCTCATAACTGTGCATAACTGCGGGTCCATGGAATCCAATGCCCTCGTCTGGTGTGCAGACATACAGACAGACAAAACACCCATATGCATAAAGTAAGTGAATAAATCTTTGTTTTAAAAAAGGGAGAAGACTAACTCATGAGCATTATCCTCTGATCTCTGCATGTGCGCGTGCAGACACACACACACACACACACACGCATACACATACACACACACACACACACACACTGAGATGAATAATTGCAGGGTGCAGTGGGGGCAGAACAGCCTGTGCAAAGGCTCCTGTGGTGAAGAAACGGACATGGACATGAGAGGCTGGGACCTGGATCAGAGTCAGTCTGGTATGGCATAGAGTTAAAAAGCCAAGGGGCCATGGGAAGATGGCAGCTACCTGCTTCTCTGGCCTCCTCTTCTGTTTTCCCTGTCTGTTAGTGCGTGTGCTTGGGTGTGTCCCTCGTCTTTGAAGCTGGGTCCTCAGTACTCAGGGTTGGGACTGAGAGGGTTGGCAGCTGTGAGAGGCAGAGTCTAGGGGCACCCAGGAGGTTAGAGCACTGCTCGCCCACCCGTTAGTCCTCGAGAGGGTGTGTTGCCATAGGAAGACCAGCCAGTCTACTCCCTGCTCTCTTACTTCCTGTCTTTTCATGTGACCTCTTTGGCCCCACAACCTCCCCCACCAGAGGTGGACATGGAGTGTTTTCCTCAGTTGGGCTGCGCTGTATTTTCTTTGACGACAGAGTCCTTTGCTGAACCTGGCGCACATTGATGCAGCTGGGGTGGCTGGCTCTCTCTCTCTCTTCAGCATAGGTGGGTATCACCCGGATACCCAGGCTGGGCGACTGAACTCAGGTCCTCAAGAAAGCACTTTGCCCACCGATACTTCCCAAGCCCGTGGATCCCTTCCTAAGCTGTTAACACTTCTCTAAGTTGATCCAGTTGGGTATTTGATCGCAATGAGAAGAGCAACTGACCTAGCTCTCATGGATAAATGAAGTCGGGGCGGAGGGGTGTGGCTTGGTTGATAGAGCGCTTGGCTGGCATGGGTTTGGTTCCCAGTGCTGCATTAACTGGCTATGCCTATAACCTAAGCACTTGGGAGGTAGAGGCAGGGGGATCAGAAGTTCAAGGTTAAGATTGTAGCTCAGTGGTTAGTAATGACCAAGTCCCACCACCCATGTAGGGAGACTCACATCACCTGAAGCGCCCAACTCTGGGGTATCCAACGCTCTCTTCTGTCTGCCATGGCATCTGGACTCACACATGCACACACACACACACACACACACACACACACACATACACATACACACATTCACACATACACATACACATATACACACATACACACACATACACACACATACACACACACACACACACACACACACACACACACACAGATATTCAAGGTTATCTTTGGCCAACATGAGCCTCTGTCTCAAAACAAACCACACCCCCAAACTGTTGATCAATGAGACACACACCTAAAACCTCAGGAGGCTGAGGCAGGAGGATTGTGAGTTTGAGGCCAGCCTGAGCAGCACAGTGAGACCCTGTCTCAAAAGGGTGAACGAGGTCTTGTTTTCTCATCTCACAAATGAAGCTGGTCCTTGGCTTATAAGGAAGTGGGATTAGTGGATATGTTAGCAGTCATCCAAGCCTGCATAGCTTCATTCTGTGTGTCTCTGCCTCTCGCATCCGGGTACTACCATGGGACTGAGCCCAGGAAGAAAAGCACAACGGGGGCCAGGCATGCACCCTGGGAACAGCGCCCCCTGAACAGCGCCCCCTGCTGACTCAGCCCTGCTGCAACCAGGAGAGCAGCCCAGCTGGACACAACTGGCAGGCTCAGCTGAGTCACCCCTGGGGTGGCCTGCAGGGCTGCTGAGTTTGCACAGCCTTGCCCAGGGGTTTCAAGTCTCTGATCCTCAGTCACCATGCAGCCCAGCCCAGCCCACCCCCACTCCCGCCCCCACCCCCACCATCCTGCCCTTTCCGCCCATGCCACACTCTCACTAGTGAGGATGATAATTCCAGTAATGAACAGCACTGCCGCCACCAGCAGCCCCCGTTTCCGGAGGGTGGTATTGTCTGTGGAGAAAGAAATGGAGGTGTCAGGCCAGGGAGGGGGGTGCCTTTGTCTTTCCTCCCTACTTATCTCTAGCGGAGGGTGGGGTGAGAGGGGAGGGAGAGGAAGGATAACTTACCGTAGTAGAAGGGGCTGTTCTCATTGGGATCTAGAGGGGGAAGATATATGTAAGTAAGAGCTTGGCGGACATTTGTGGAGTGAGTAAGTGAAATGCTGTGCTAGTGACTGGGGACACCTGGGCCTCCATCTCCTCAGGCCCTAGAACAGAAATGGAAGTCCTCACTGGGACATGCCATGAAGTCTCTATACCTTCTCTCCTCAATCTGCCTCACTTCCAGCACCCACTCCTCTCCCTGCTCCTGAGTCCAACTAGACAGCCTCTCACCTCAGAGCCTCCATACCGAGGCTCCCTCTCCCAGAATGAGAAGCTCCTGGCACCTCCTTCAACCATAGCCTTCTTTGATTCTGTGTACCTGCATTCTCTAATCCCTAACTTTTCTCGGTTTTTCTCGAGAACACATTAAAAATCACCTGATATCTAAGTATTCCAACTATTATCTGCTGTCTTCCTCCACTACCGTGTCAGTTTCAGAGCGTCCCACTATGTAGCCCAGGCTGTTGTGGAACTTGCTATATGTAGTCCAGGCTAGCCTCAAACTTGCAGCCATCTTCCTTCTGTTTCCCGAGTGCAAGGATTACAGGGATGTAATAATACCACCACGCCCACCAACAGCAAAGATATATCTGTCTTGTTCATAGCCGCCTGGCACACGCATGACTATACAGACGACATGGACACATGGCTTCTAAGTCATCGGTGAGGGTTGAATGGGCAGGAAGTGGGGGATATCAGAGCGGAAGAATCGGGATGACCAAATGGAGCCCCTGTTGGTCCACAATTGATCTTAAGTTGTGTGAATGACCCTATAGTGGCTAGAAGAGCCGTCCCGTGAGCCTAGCCTTAATTCCAATTTCGAAAATTCAGAGCTCAGAAAGCAACCTCCTAACCATGCCACCTGGTGACCTGGCTAGTTCTGGTGGCATTTAGGCGTGTGCTGCCACCCAGTCTCACAGCACAGTGTTCCGGCACAGCCACCTCCGTGGCATGAGCCCTGCCAATTTTCCCACAAGGCAAAGAGGTACTAACCCAGTGGATTCTCAATGTAGGATGGAGGCATGTAACCTTTGGGTGGGCTGGGAGATTTGATCCTGGAGAGTGCCGGGGTACCTTCAGGTGATAGGCAGAAAAAATGGTCAGAAGACAGTGGAAGCCAGGAGGAGCCTCAGAGGCAGACACAGGGATATGGATGTAATAACAGGGTTACATCTGGGGTGCAGTGCACACACATCTCCCACTCATACTCTGGCAACAAGCACCTGCCTGCGCTCCCCACGCTGGATCATCTGCTCAGCGCACTGGCCCCTCCTCTGAACCTCCACTCAAAACCCAAGGGCAGAAGCCGGGATTTCATAGACTTGGTTCCCTACAGCCTGGAGATACTTATTTAAAATATTCTGAGCATCACTTCTACGTTCGGACCAAAGTACTACACAGGGCATTCTCTTTTTAATTTTAATTTAATTAAAAATGCTGGAGGCAGGGTCTGCCATGTACCCCACGCCGGCCTCATGGTCTCACTCCTGATCTCTGACATCACACAAAGGTTAAGGGGTCATCTGCGGCCTTAGTCTCAACTGAACTCTTTCCAAAACGTGCTGCCACCAAAAACCTACTTGTCTCGGAGAAACTACTTCCTTCCTGGTTCTGGGCTGTATAGACTTTTCCAGTGGGGAACGAGGCTTCATTGACCAATCAGAACAGCCTGCTTTCAGGCTTCCATTGGATCAGACCAGGACATGTGATCTCAACCAGGCCAATGAGAGTCAAGCCCAGACTTGGCAGGGGTTATGGGAAAAGGGTTGTGTGCTTGAGTATGGGGCACTTTGCTACCAAGGAATAAAATGGACGAAGACAAGAGAGGCACAGCAAGCAATTTAGACATACTGGCTATGCTTAGTTTCCTCGGTCCAGCTATGCCTGATACCCTACCTTCAGGCTTTACAGACTTGAGCCAATACATCTTTTTTTAAAGGTTTATTTTGCAACTGAAAAGCTCTGTTGTGACAGAAAAAAGACACAAAGGAAACTCACAACTCCACTTCTCAGTGCCAGCCCAGCAATGGAGAAAAGGACAGTCAGTCGGCTCATCTATTGCACCGGGACAAGGCATACTAGAATGTTCCAACGTGGAGTTGCTTGCTATGAAGTAGCTTCATTAAGGACCTAAGGTCGTTCTTGAAGTATCACTGACTTTAACCCAAAATCCTCCAAACATCTTCACACATGCTTGCACGCATTCGCGCGCGCATGCGAACACACACACACACACACACACACACACACACACACACACACACAGAGAGAGAGTTTATTAGCAATTCCCCAGGAGCCTGCTTTAAGAAAAGCACTCCCAAAACAGAGGAAATTAAACAAAAATCAATGCTGCCGGCCCGGGGCTCTCTACCTTTCTCGCTGCTTGTAAGTGGCCCTGGATCTGTCACTGGATTCGCAGTGGCCATTTCGGTCAGTTGCTGGGTCTTGGTTTTGGCTGCTGTCTGGCTTCCTGTGGCTTCTACTTTGGTCAAAGAAAAGGAGGGGAGGGTAAGAACTGACAGGGAGTGATGTGCTCAGTTCCCCAAACTGCCTGGCAGGCTCCCTCCACATGGTGGTATTCCAGGCTGAAATAACAGGTGTCACTTTGGGACACTTTGTTGGGATAGAGTGGGGACTCTTTTTGAACACTGCAGGAGAATGAAATGTGTGCCCATTACCAGGACATTTCTTTGAAAACTAAACAAACGAAAACTGAGTCTCTGCAGACTGACTTTAAGATTTTAATCCTCTTGCCCGAGCTTGACATAGAACTGTGCTGGTATAGAACAACTTTCATTTGTTATTTGGGATTGAACTCAGAATTGTGTACATGATAGTCCTGGTACCACTGAGCCCCCAGCCCCTCACTGGGGGATCCTAGGCAGGGGCTCTACCACTGAGCCACACTCCCAGCCCCTCACTGGGGGATTCTAGGCAGGGGCTCTACCACTGAGCCACGCCCCCAGCCCCTCACTGGGGGATTCTAGACAGGGGCTCTACCACTGAGCCACGCCCCCAGCCCCTCACTGGGGGATTCTAGGCAGGGGCTCTACCACTGAGCCACGCTCCCAGCCCCTCACTGGGGGATTCTAGGCAGGGGTTCTACCACTGAGCCACGCCCCCAGCCCCTCACTGGGGGATTCTAGGCAGGGGCTCTACCACTGAGCCACGCCCCCAGCCCCTCACTGGAGGATTCTAGGCAGGGGCTCTACCACTGTGCCATGCCTTCAACACCACTAAACATTTAACTAAAGAAATTATAAGGGTTGGGGATTTAGCTCAGTGGTAGAGCACTTGCCTAGGAAGCACAAGGCCCTGGGTTCGATCCCCAGCTCCGAAAAAAAGAACCAAAAAAAAAAAAAAGAAATTATAACAAAAAACAAAAACATCTAAAGAGATACAGACCTGAGCGGACACTGTGGCTGAGCAGGCACCGGAAGTGTCTATAAACAGCTAGTGCTCAACTTTTAAAAATGGGTCAATTAAAAAGATACTTTGCTTTTAAGTCAATGGGATTGGGTGCTAGATAAACACAGGCTACACATTCTGTAAATGCCAACACTCCAGAGGCTGAGGCAAGAGGACTGCCCTGAGTTCAACGCTACCCTGGGCTACAAAGCATTAATGTCTGGACAAAATTAGTAAGTAATAGAGTGCGGCTGGCAAGGGTCTACAGCCATGGTGTGCTGGGGTGAGTAAGGAAACAGCAGAAGTCAGAGGTAAGGATGCAAGTGTGGGCTCTGCCTCCCCCTTCCCCTTCCTCTCACCGCCAGCTTCACTGGTCCAGATGGGAGGAGTGGTCTGGACTCCTGGGCTGGTTTGATCTGGAACTGGGGTAAAAACAGGGTCAGAGAGAGAAGTGAGAAAGGAGCAGCAGAGAATTGCAGGTGAAGACTGGAGGGTTTCCATAGCAACTCTAGTTTTTTTTTTCCTTTAATGCCTGTATGTGTGCAAGGTGGGCAGAGGCACATTCCCGTGTCTTTCCTGAAGAGCCACCTGCCTTCCCTTCTTTGAGACAGGCTCTCTTGTTCCCTTGAGATTCACCACGTGTAAGTTAAGCAGACAAGCCCTGGGGATCTATCTGCCTGCTTGTTTCCCCACCTTGGGGCTTACAACCACATGACATTATGCCGGGCCTTTTATAAAAGTTCTGGGGATTGAATCGGGGTCCTCATAGTTGTGAGGCAAGTCTTTTCCCCACTGCCCTCTACTTCCTTTTGAGGCTGAGAGAGAGGAATTCAGGCTCCTTGATAAGCACTCAAGCAGGACACCTGGACCTTCCCTGCCTCCACACCCATCAGCAAGACTCAGATGTCTCTCCTGAAAAAAGGTGTTTGACTCAGTTTCCCAAACTTCTCTGACCACAAACCACTATCATCTGCTCTAATCAGAACTCCTGGGTCAGGCACGGAGGGGTGCCTGTCATCCCAGCACTCAGTGGGTGGTTCCTGGTTGGAGAATCCTCCTCCCCTGAAATCAAATGGGGCAACGGATGATAGAGAAAGATTGAGCTCTAGATTATGGGCAATGAGAAGCTGACTGGGGATGAACTCCACCCAGCACAACCAGAAACAAGAGTTGGTTCTAGGTTCCTCGTAGTAGCATTTTTTAAGCACCTAGACCAAACCATTACTGAACTTCCATCCCTAAGGTTTTTTTTCCCCCAGTTACACAAATATAAATTTCCCTCATTGGTTCAAGCATGGTGGTGGTGTTGCCCATAGTAAGAATTTCACCGATCACCTTTCTTACCTGGGACATGAGTAGTCACAGAACTCTGGTGCGCTGTAAAACTGGATCTGGGTTTTTCTGGTGTCTGCCCTGGAGAAAACAAGGCTGAGTGGTCAGGAAGGAGTGAGTCTCTCACCTGCTTCTCATGTCTTCTGTCCTACCATGCCTGACACTCTGAAGTCCCAGGGAGATCGGCTTTGACTGGGTCACTCCACAGTCCTGAGAGTGATTTAGGTCTTTATACTGCCACAGGACCTTTGCACACTCTTGTGGGATAGGCTCATTGGGAGTGCAGGTGCTAGGGGCCAGCCAGGGCCATGGAGCACATTCTGTTGCCGACCTCTTCTTCCTCACTCCGTGACCTGGGCCACTGACATCCCTTTCCTGCGCCTCCTTTGCCTTCTCTGAAAAGCAGAGGCTAATAACTGAGTGTGGCTCCCTGCCCTGTAGGCAGACAGCTAGGGAGGGAAGGGGCTTGCTCCTCATGCTTCATGGGCTACACCCTGTCTCCTCCCACGGGGGCACCCAGCATCCTTTGCAGCCAGAAGTCACCTGTGAATACCCACACCAGGACAGACCCTGCAGGCTCAGAGCCCAGGGCAGCTGTACCTCACTCTAGGGAAAGCCACAATTTTTACCTGGTCCCACCTCTTCTTGTTGATTCCACCCCAACCAGTCTTTCACTGTCTGTCAGATTCATTGGGCTCATCACCATCTAAGCAGGCAGCAGCTCCTTCCTCTTCCTGTGTCGACCCCGCCCCCGTGTATGCTCACCGAACAACAGACAAGGTACGGAACTAACTGCCCAACCACCTAGGCACTTTTAGAAGTACTTTCCAGACCAGAGTGAGGGTCTCCGAGCCCCAGCTTCGACCCCTTTGCCTGGCTGTATTCTCAGAAAACCCATCAGTTCTGCTTTGCTGAGAGCCTGGGGTTTCCTGGCCGCCGAGTAGAAAACTGACACCAATCTCTCAGCCAAGTCAAACTCAGCAAGTTCTTCTCAGAGGTGAAAGGGAGGATGCTCAGCAGGACAGGCTCCAGCCAGACCCTCTGGAATCAGCCACCCGAGGTCTAAAGTGTCCAAAGACAGTGCAACCCAGAGCCTGCCTTGCCAACCCCACTTCCTGGTGCCCGCTCACTCGGTTGGGGGAGAGTGAGGAAATGGTACACGGCATTTGAGCTTTGCAAACACCCACCTAGCTGCCTCCTGGGGCTGGAGAGGGGTTTGGGGTGGGGAGGAACCGATGAGGTGTCTTACCTTCACTAGGCAGAATCAGGGCGACAATGGTGAGGAGACACAGCTGACTGGGCGGTGACATCTGTTGGGCAAGTGGAGGCAAAGGTGAGGTATAGCCCCTCGGCACCCCCTCCCCTTGCAGCCTCCTCAGAGCAGGTCTGGCTTCAAGGACCCTCTGGTATCTGCCTTTGGGGAGAGATGTTTTTTTAGTCCCAAACCACCATCCCCTTCTTCTACAAGTTGATCCCCAAAGAAAACCAGAAGCATCAGGCGACCCTGGCTTCCTGACACCCCTGAGGCAAAGAAGCCACCCCCTGCTCCTGAAGCTGGAGTTGATCCTCCTGACCCGTGGTTCCTGAGTAGAGGAAGCCAGTGGCCCGCGGCGTCTGCTCCCTCGAGGGCTGGAGCCCAAAGTAGCGGGGCCAGGAGGGAACAGGAAGGGTGACTAACACAGGGCTGCTCTCAAAGGAAAAAGTGAGCTGGTGTCCGGCAGCCCTGCAGGCACCACCGCGCCCAGCACCCGCGCTAGGAGGATTGTAGAGGGACTGGTCTGCCCGTCTGGGGACTGAGGTGACTCCGGGGAGACTGAGGTAGAAAGGGTGCCCACAGAGGAAACAGAGTGAATGCGAGGTACAGAGGTATCGAGAGAACCCTTTCCTCCTCCCAAGCTGCTTCCCACCTGCATGCGTGGCCCTAAGCAATAGAGCAAAGGAAGGACTTACGTCCGAGCCCAAGGTCTCCAGACTGAAGTGTCAGAGTACCGCGTGGGAGCTGCCTCAGGGCGGAGGGTGTGGCCAGGGGCGAGGACGCAGGCAGGCGGGGACCAGAGCGTCTCAGTCATTTCCTCTCGCGTTTCCAGGCCCCACAGGCAGGGGTGGGAGCTGGGGAAGGGGAGGACGTGGGGGACTGAGGGCGGTGGCCTCCACCTGAGGGTCTGAGGGACGCAGATGGGGACAAAGGTGCAGAGGAAGGACGACCCCTTGGGGAGGTGTGGAAGGAAGGATGTGGTGAGAGGAGGAGGCCCTGGGGGAGGAGGAGGAGGGGACAGGACAGCCGCCTCAGCCTCCCACCCAGTCCTCTGGTGCCCACAGACGACAACACACAGACAGAACCGGGAGAAACCGATTGCACATTTATTAAGCTCAAGATGTGGACCCTGAGGGGACAGCGGGGAAGGTCCTGGAGAAGGAGACCAGGAGATGCAGGAGGGAGGGACACGAGGATCCCAGGGCACTGGGGACAGACTCCTGAATCCCAGGAGCTGGAGGCCTGAGTCTCTGGGTCTGGGGTACAAATAGGCTCTTTGGGGATCGTCGTCGTTGCCACGGCCTGGGGAGGGAGAGCGAGCAGGGTGCATTGGCTCCGGCCTTGGTATGGGTGTGGCGGCTCATTGGGGGAGCACTCCCTGGCGCCAGGCTGGGTCCCCACCGCCTTCTCTGGGTCCTCAGGCTCCTGCGCTCTGGCCAGGGACAGCAGTGGAAATCTGCAGAGGATCCTACACACCGCCACCTCCAGGGGCTGGGAACAGAAGGGAAGCCATGTTACTGACCTAAGGAAGGAAAGACTCAAGAGTCCAAGGATGCTTGTCCTCTGGCAAGCCTTAGGGAGTTCTCCTGTCTTCCCCACCCCTGGTATCTGGCCACCAAAGGGAAATCTTCATGGCTGCTCTCTGCCCCATCTCAAGCAATGGAGGAAGGGAATCCTGCTGTGGTGGACACCCAAGGCCAACCTGAGTGTTTTGGGAGGCTTAAAGTCTCCTTGGAAGAGACCCCACCTCATGCTATACCCCCAAGCTCCTTTTCTGCATATGCCCTAGACAACTTAGAATCTAGCAAGTGTCCTTCCTCCAGGCCTCTACTTCCCTTCCAGAACAGGCTGCCTTTGTTCTCCTGCCTCAGCCAAGGCTGGACCAAACACCTGCATCCACCCTGCTCCAGCACCACAAAGAGATACCCTTGATGATCTTAAATCTCTTTTAGAATATATGAAACATGATATAATTTCTCACGCAACCTCCCCCATTTCAATTTAGTTCTTTAAGCACCACCCTTTGTCATAAGATACCCACCCCCCATACAGGGTTTCTCTGTGTAGCCCTGGCTGTCATGGAACTCACTCTGTAGACCCAGTTGGCCTCGAACTCAGAGATCCACCTGCTTCTGCCTCCTACTAAGATTAAAGATGTGCACAGCCACTACCTGGCTGTCATAAGATTTTAATGGGAAGCCACCCCAATGGCTCACACCTGTCACCCCAGCACTTGGGAGGCTGAGGCAGGAGGATGACTGTGAGTATAAGGTTGGCCTGGGCTACACAGTGAGTTCTTGTGCAGACAGGACTACAGTAAGACATTGTAAAAGGAAGAGTTTTTATTCCTCCAAAGTCCTTCAGGAGGAAACAACTCTAAAATTAAAAAAAAAAATTCTCCCATGGGCACGCCTCACGACTTTATGACTTTCATCCTTACCACCCCCTTAACCCCTGTCTTAACATCTTCCTGTCCCTGTGCCCCAACCCTCCCTTCTCTCCTCTCCTCTACACCAGCTTCCTTCTCCCTTACTTCCTTCCAGCCAGAATATTTTTTCTTCTTCTTGTTCTTGAGTCTTGTGTGTAGCCCAGGCTTCTCTTAAACACTCTCTATAGCTAGGAATGACCTCGAACTCCTGATTCTCCTGTTTCTACCACTCCAGTGTGCTGAGACTACGGACAGGCACCGTGCCCAGTTTGGGCATCTCTGGGGACTGAACCCAGGGCCTCAAGCATTAAACATCCCCACTAACACCCCCTGCCCACTTTAGGACAGTGTCACCATGTAGCCTTGGCTGGCCTGGAACTCACAGAGATCCACCCTTACTTACTTCCCACCTCACTGGAAGCCTCCAGTGCCGGAATTAGAGGTATGCACCACCATTCCTTGCTCACCTCACCCCCATTTTAAATCTGTATTCCATGCTTCTCCTGGATGCCTTTATTCAGCGGCCTGCCCTCTCTTCCCTTCCTCTCCCTTCTCTCCCCTGCCCTGCCCTTTCCTTGTGGGCCCTCTGGAAGGCAGAGGTGAAGAAAGTCTGTGTGGGTTTCCCAGGTGCTGGCGTCTCCCAGCCTCTCAGACTTCCCCAGCTACACCCCACCAAGCTTTCTGAGACTTGCATTTCTTTGGGACCTCCTTGAGATACTGCTAGAATCTCTCCCTCTGTGGCCCCAGCCTCCAAGGGACCTAGAATCTGACCCCCCCCCCCCCCCGTTTCCAGGTTTCCCCCGCCTCCCCAGGTAGCCCTCTAAGGATCCTGCTACTTCTAAGTGTCCCTCAGAACCACGCTCACCTGAGGAGGGCAGTTCCGACTTACAGGATTTGCATGTTGGGCTGTAGAGAGAGAGAGAGGAGGAGGCTTAACAGAGGTCAGGGTAGGCTCCCGAGCCCTATGTTAGGAGTCTCCGTCCCAGGACCCCGGGCTGCCCCACCTCTCAGACCTGGAGTCCGCCTTCCTGCACTTAACCTTCTTGCCTGTTAGGAAAGAGACAGCAGGGAGCAACGCGATGCGGGTGGGGCAGGAAGGGACAGAGCAGGGCAGGCCGAGGACCTTTGTGGGTAAGGATGGGACCAGCAGGAAACCCTCGAAAGATGGAGACTTTTGCAAGTGGGGATAGGGTGGGGTGGGCGGGAGACCCTCTAAGGTGGGGGCACTTGCAGGGGGGACCCCTAAGGTGGGGGCACTTGCAGGGGGGACCCCGCCAGTGGGGAGGGCACTTACTGATGATGATGATGATGCCCAGCACGAACATGATAGTGGCCAGGGTCATCCCCACAGTCTGCACGGTGGCATAGTCTAAGGGAGACAGGGGACCTCAGGACAGGGCAGCCCCAGCCAAGCCTGAGCCTCAGGCCAGCAGAACAAGAGAGCTGTCCTCTGAGCCCCCAACTCCGTCGCAGACTTAAGAATCCAAACTCTGAGGGGTTGGGGATTTAGGTCAGTGGTGTGCAAGGCCCTGGATTTAGTCCCCAGCTCCAAAAAAAAAAAAAAAAAAAAAAAAAAATCCAGACTCTGCCTGGGCCAGACCTCTGCGCCTCTTACCCCACACTCCTCACCCAGACACTAAGCTCTACCCTTGCCTCTTCCCAGATCCTTATCTGGTCCTGCCTCACTGATCAAGGCCTGGACTATCCCGGCAGACCTCTCCATGGTCCTGCTGCCCCGCCCTCCGTCTCCCTCCCACAGCCACAAGAACCCTGTTCCTTTCGGTCAGGGCAGGCGCCTCCTGAGGCCTCTCTATGGCCCCTACAGTATTCTAAGCAGAAACCAATGTAAATCAGGATTCAAATCTCGGAGTCATTTTTTGGCGCTCCCCAAGTTGCTTCTCCGATTAGTCCTGGAGTCAATGGAGTCAATATTCGATGGAGACATTGATTACTACTTGTTACTGAGGCAGGCGGCAGTCTAGCCTGATTAACACAGTCCGTCTAGCACTGATATAATGAATGAGAGTCCTTCAGTGGATGACCTATTCCTGATCCTACTCGGACTTCAGGTACCCCCTCTTCCCACAGTCCTCTGCTTAGCTATATAAGCCTCCCTATTCCTAGAGCGTGCCAACCGTCCTGTCTTAGGACCTTTGCACCAGCCGCTTTCTCTACCCGAATGTTCCGTGTACAGGACTTCCTCACCAGCCCATGGGCTTAACTGATATTCACGTCCCAATTAAAAGTCTCAAGCTCCCAGGTCTCTCTAACCCATCCCCTAGTTTCCTTCATAAGAACGTATTGCTTTGAGATACGCAGTGAAAACTGACCTCAAACTCACAATCTCCCTGCTTCAGGCTTCTGAATGCTGGGAGGAATTATTCTCATCTCCAATACATGTGAGATATGAGGCTGCTGGAGCAAAAAGTCTGGTCTAGAAACTTCCCCATGGTGTCTCCAGAGCCTGGTGCAGGACCTGCACCCAGCACAGACAGGCACTACGTGTTATTTGCAGGGAGGAGACTTGGGGTAACTGGTGTGTGCACCCTGCATCTGCCCCTTCAGCGGCTGGCTCCAAGATGATCAAGCATTCATCAACAAACAAAAATCGCTAACAAAAATGAAAACTGCACACACGTACACACATACACACACACACACACACAAATCCCCAAGTCATGGCAGGGTGCGGTGTGGCTGCTCCTTCTGGGGGACTCAGGGACAGCCTCCCAATGAGCAATCAATATCCGATCTAAGGCCAGAAAGGAAAGAAGTCTTAGCTCATTGTGTAGAGAGCTGGGGGCAGGGGGTCATGTTCCTGGCAGAGAGAACAGCTAAGCCCAAAGGCGCTGAGGTAGTAAGGCCTATGAGGTGGACCTTATGCAGAAGCAAAGATGGACGGGGTCGAGGGACAGAAAGAAGAGGATTCAAGCTAGATCTCATATCCGTCAGACCCAGAGCTTCAGTGTCTTAGGAATGTTACTGGAACTCTTTCCGTAGTCCTCAATGGTGGGAAACGTTACTACGTCTTATTTGCAGGACGGTCCAAAGAGGCGAAATTGACTGCCCCAGTCCACCCAGCTAGGGAGTGGCTAAGTCAACATGTGAACCCTAGAGCTGTTTTACAACTCTTCCCAGGTTGCTCTCTGATTATTTCAGTGCACGAGCGCATGGTCCTCCTCATAATCCACGGATGTGTTGGGCGCTATTTGTTACTGAGGCAGGCAGATGCCCAGTCTGACTGTTGCAGTCCATGTGGCAATGACAGAATGAATGTGCTCGCCCCTCCCAGGTCTCCAAAGAGCAAGTCTTAGGTTGGTGCTTAAACCCCAGCTGATCTCTACCCTGAATCCAAGAAAAACAGGCTTTATGAGGCTCACAACCTTCATCAGAGGCTGCAGAAGGTAGGAGGCCAACCGCATTCCCCAGCCTGCCACTGCCCTCCGCAGACCCCTCTCCGGCTTGTGGCCTGTGGCCTGTAGCCTCAGTAGAAAGCACTCCTCCCTTCCAGCCCTAGGTTATCCCAGGCACAAGACAAAACACTCACCATAGAAAAAAGGATCTGTTTCTTCAGGAACTGTGGGGAAGAAGACAGGGGAAGAGAACAGGAAAAAACATGTTTCAGTGCTGGCTTCCTGAACATCTTTGAGGAGCAAGATGGACCAAGTGCTTCTTTATGGGACTTGGCATAGGCCATTCCTTGCTGCTGGACGGTTCTGCCTCATGGTAGAGCTCATAGGATGTTCATCAGACCCATTAATTCCATCAGTCAGTACCATGCCTTTGTGTAGTGCACAACCCACCCAGCTGTGCATGACAACCCTGCTCCTAGACCCCTTAGAGAGCTGGTACGTGCCTTGGAGTCATTCTGTGACACACATGAGCATGCATGCTTGCACACACACACACATACACACACCACACATACACACACACACCACACCACACACACCACACTATATACACAGTACACACAAACACACACACCACACACAGACACACATCACACATACCACACCATACATACACTACACACACATACATACACACATAGCACACATACACAGACACCATGCATACCACACATACCACACACACCACACCACACCACACACACAAACACACCACATGGACCACAGCATACCACACACAAACTCCACACACACCACATACACCACACATTTACCACAAACACACAACCATACCACACACACAAGCATGCCATACACACACCACATACTCATGTATACACATACATCACACACACACACACACCACACACAAACATACCACATACACATGCATACACGCACACCACACACACACCATACACACAAACACACCACACACATACACACACCCCTATTGGCCGTGGACCTATCAGAGCCCAGTCCCTCAAGAGGACCACCAGACGGACGCATTGGCTTTCCATGAAGACTCCCTCAACCTTCCCAGCCACCCAAGGACCCCTGAGGTCATGAGGCTGCCACCTGTTTTCCTATCCACTTAGGCTGCCACCAAGTGCACTATGGGCAGCTGTGCTGATACTTATATTCCCTGTCACCTAAGACACCAGCAGCTTTGAGAGTTGGGATCAACCTTGTGGTAACTCTGTACTGTAAATGAGTCTTCTTCATCACATGAAACATAAGACCCTAAGTGGGTCCCCCTAACCTCAGAAAGTGTGTGTGTGTGTGTGTGTGTGCACACGTGCCCGTGTAACCTTTTCTCACCTTGCACCTTGCTCTAAATCCCTTCCAGCAGGCCATAAGAGCTGGTGGCCCACACCTATACCCCAGCACTTGGAAGCAGGAAATAAGACAGAGACATCAAGGACAGCCTGGGCTATCATGAGACCCTGCCAGGGAGAGGAGGAACTCAGACATCCTTCCACATAATATGCCCACCTTGGCCAGTCACAATAGCACATGCCTTTAAGCCCGGTACTAGGGAAGCAGAAGAAGGTGGATCTCTGTGAGTGTGAGGCCAGCCGGGGCTACATAGTGGTACCATGTCTTTAAAGATTAACTTAAAAGATGTCCACCCTGTAGCTGTTGGCTTCTTCCTGCAGCTCTACAACAGGATTCTGCAGCTTGTACCACAAGAAAAGGAGCTGGGTAATGGTTTTGCTGCCCTCCCTCTTCTGGGTTCTACTGGGGATGGGTGGGGCCGTGACTTTGGATCTGACCAATGAACGTTCAAGATCGTGAGTGTTTTGGCTGTCTTTGGGTGTGGAGGCCTCCTGCCTCCACCTACATCTTCGTAAGTGAGTAGTCACACCAGCGGTCTGCCTCCACTGAGACTTTTGGTACTATTTGTTACCAATGCTACCTGGAGCCTAAACTGACTGATATAGCGGGCTATGACACAGGATCATAACTAGCTCTGGTTTGTATGGTGTGTCTTCCAAGGTCTCTTGGTTTGGTGTTGATGTCTCTTTAATATTTGCCAAGTGAGTTGTTGTTTGGGGAATGTGATTTAGTTTTGCTCTTTGGGAAAAGATCCTACTATGTAGTCCAAGCTGGTCTTAAATTCACATTCCTCTTGCCTCGGTCTCCAGAGTGCTGGGATTACAAGCATGGATTACACCTGCTTCTTGCCTCACTTTAGGGCAAGAGAGAGAAAAAAAATACTATTTTTTTCCATTTGTAGTGGTGATAAAAAAAATAAAGCCCAGTAATATTTTTTTTTAAGAAGTTGATCCTCTGGAGGAAAAGTCTTAGATAAACATCAGTAAAAGGAATACTTTAGTAGGGCAAAATGCAGAAGCATTCAGCTCAGACCTAGCGTTTGAGAGTCATCTGTGCTGCAGTCTTAGTGTCGCCACCAGAGGGTGGGCAGATTGGTCTCAGCCATTCAGTCTGGTTCGCAGGAAGTTTTCTGGAATGAGTGAGTGAGTGAGTGAGTGAGTGAGTGAGTGAGTCTTCTAGGCTGCAGGTACTTGCACCAAAGATGGAGGCATTGGTTTCCCATACATCCCTTTTCCAGGTAATTCCCAGCCTGTCCCAGCATCTTCCTGAGCTCCTCCAAAGAACCTCGGAGGATCCCCCTGACCACAGGAGTCCCAGTCCTCAGGGTGTGGCTGGGTAAAGGGTGGAGCCAGGAGACAGGAAAAGCAACGTACACCACTCTTGGCTACTTGCCAGGCAGAGATCAGGAAGGAGGTGGTTGCTATGGAAACCAGGGCATCTTTCGAGGTGATGGGGTCCTGGTATTCCAGGCTGGGTGGGGTCCTGTGTGATGTTTTGGAGCTGGACAATCTTACCTCCCTTCTCTGCACCTGCAGACCTGGCTTCTGGCCGACCTGAGTGTTTTCGCTCCTCAAAATAGGGACCTAGACCCAGGTATGCCCACATCCTCATTCTGTTCTCCCTCCTGTTCTCTGGCATGAACCGCATCTCTGTTCTCTTCCTCAACAATTCATTAATTTGTTTCCGTAAGCTGCCTGAGAAGAATGCACCCGAGCTTTCCCTCCCCCGGGGTTTCCCAAGTCCTGCGGTCCCCTGTCAGGCTGTGACAGGGAGAAGGGGATTGGCGAGGCATCTGCCCTCCCACCTCTACCCGTCTGCTGCCATCGATCCTGCTAACCACCACCTCTGCGAAAAAGAAGCCCTGGGCTCCCGCCAGACCTGCTGGCTCAGCCCTGCCCCCTCTCTCTGGGGTGGCTCCCAGTCTCTGCAGCCCCTCACCCCGCCCTGCCTGGGATTCTGCAGCTAGGGCTCCGCACAGCACCTCCCCCTCCCCCCTGCTGGGAAAGAGGAAAGGAAAGGTGCTGTAAGAGTGAAATTAGGATTCTCTCCACCTTCAGTGACTCCACAGCACCCCCAGCCCCGTTCAAGCATCCTACCCTCCTCCTCCTCAGAGGACCACACAACAGAGGGGGGAGATCAGGAAACCACGGAGGGAGTCAGAGAGTGTTTAAGCCCATGAACATGAACGCGGATCTGGGTTAATGGGTGGGAAGTGTAAACCCAGTGCGGCTGGATGCGGGAAGACAAGTGTGTCTCCGCGATGAAACCATAAGTGCATGTGGGCTGGGAAAGGGGGTCCCCAACATTCCATTCCCACCATGCAGGTTCACCGCAGTGCTGCAGCCCCACCCGTTCCCCTCCTTCCATACTTGTCTATATTCCTCTGCCTCAGCCCCTCTTCCTTCCTCTGTCTGTCGTCTGTCTGTCTGTCTCCTCCCAACTCTGCATCTCTGAAAGCCTGGCACCCGGGGTTTTGTGCCTCTGTCTCTCCAGTTTCTCTTAGTCTCTATCTCTTTCAGGGGTTCTTAGTCCATCTCTGGTCACACCACCATCCTCTTCTCTCTCCCTTCAACCGTCCCTCTGTCTCTTAGCATCTGCCTGTCAAGGAATTTAGAAATATCAACACTATATTAGGCAAACATGGGATAATGAATCCCTCCCTTTGCTGGCCCATCTTGGGTTGCTGAAGTCTTCTAGAACCTCTTCTGACTGCAGAACCATCAGCTCCCATCCTTAAACCTCATCTCTTCCACCGCTGTGCTGGACCAGGCACCCGGTTGCCATAGCAACCGGTCCGCGCATCCTTTCTCTTGGGATTGTCACTCTCTAATCATAGGTCCCGCACAGGGAGGATATCACCTGGGAGAGGGTGCTCAAGAAACCCCAAGGGGTGTCAAAGAATATGATCTTGGGCTTCTGCCCATGACAGGGACAGATATCTCCCCTTCGTCTTCCTTCCAGTATGGGATTCTTCCCACATCCTGTCCCCTAAGCTCTTAGATCCTAGATTCACCCACCTCCTTCCTAGCACCCATTCCCCAGGCGACGCTCACCGTTTGTGGGGCTCTGGGTTGGGGTGGCCATGCTGAGCCTGAGCAGGGGGTTGCTGAATGCTGAGGCAGCGAAGGCGCGGCTGCAGCAGCTGGAAGCAGGACAGACTGATGTGGTGGGGTAAGGTGGGGGAGCCCTGGTAGAGTGGGGGCCTGTAGCCAATGGGGGCCCGAAGAGCCCGCCCCCGTCCAAGCCATCCCCCCGCCCCCGCCCCCGCCCACTGCTGACGTCCCCGCCCCTTCCCTAAGGGTGGGGGCGCCCCCTGCCGGGGCCACGGGGGGGGGGGGCCTCCCGAGTTTTCGCAGGAGAGGCACTGAGATCAACTAAGCGCTATCAAGAAGGAAAACCGAGTTTTATTGGAGGTCTGAGCAGCAAGGGGTGTCCGAGAAGCAGGGCTGATGCAGGGGACGCTGGAGGTGGTCACAGGCGAGCAGCTGGGTGGGGAGAGGTGTCAGGTGCCAAGGGGGCTCTGCGGGGGTGAAGAGAGTGAGTGGCAAGCTCTCCTCGCCACGCTCCCACACTGGCACTTTGCCCCTTGCCTCCCTCCAACCCGCCAACCTCTCTCCCTCCTTCCTCCCATCAACTGCAGGACCTGGCTGAGTTTCCTGGAGCCAGGTGGAGGTTCTACCGCCTGCGGGTGGACAGACCTGAGAGGGATGCAGAGAGTTCTGGGGTCAGGGGGAGTCTGCAACCAGGGATAACTCTCCGCCAAACCCATTCTAAGCCCAAGAAGAGGGGCTCTTAAAAACAGCTGCCCCACAAACCCCCGCAGTATCCCCGAACTCACGGCGGATGGAGCTGCGGAAAGTTCCCTCCTCTTCGTCGGGTTCCCCAGTTCTGGGAAGGAACAGACAGAGGAATTCGGATGGACCAGGAGAGGTAGCCGCTTCTGAGAAGCCCCAGTGCAGGCCTTATTTCCAGACCCCCACCGTGGACTTGACATAGACGCGGTCCGTCAGAAACAGAAGCTTCCCGCTGCTGTTTCAGGGTGCGGCAGGAGGTGCTCCCAGCCTGCGCGGTGGAGGCCTCCGGGGTGTTGGGGAAGGCACTTGACATTGTTGGGGAGAGGGACGGTCACAGGGTCTTGGGAGATTTGGGACTTGGGTCCAGTGAGTGACCCTAAGTCACCTTACCTCCCCGTGCCTCAGTTTCCTCATATGCACAAACGGGATGGATGATGGAGCGCACCTCACCCGGGTGGGGTAAGGGATACATAATAGAAAACGGCGCCTGGCTCGTGGTGCGCACTCAACCATGCTAGAGGGTCGGTGGGAAGGCATCTGTGATCGTCTTAGCACGCAGAAGGCATGCCTACGTTGCCTGTGCTTTAAAGGTTTATTTCGAGAGGAATCCTGCGCGAGGATCCGGACTGGAGCTAAACTGGGCCGCCCTGTGAGGTGATCTCATTTCAGCGCGGCTGCTTCTGCCCAGCTTCGCCTCACCACGCTTGAGTTTCCATCTGCGGGGCTGGTGGGAGCCCACTGGCTGGGCGCTGAGCCAGGCAGAGAGGGAGCTTGACCATCGCTCCGACCCAGGAGCCTGGCTTAGGGTTTAACACACACTAAGCGCTTAATACGTGTTCGACTGCAGAATGGGTGCATTTGCCGCCTCGCCCCCACCGCCTCTCCACTGCGGGAGGAGCGAGGGAGGTCCAGAGGGACCACTCACCTCTGCTGTTGGTTGAATTTGCACCGGCATCTTTTGCCTGTGGAGTGGGAGGGTATAGGCTGAGATTCCCTCTTGCTCCAGCATCCCTAGGCTCTCCTCCAAACTGGGGAGGCCGCAGGGGGTGGGACCTGGGGCGGGGCTGGAGGAAGGGTAGGATGTGGGGGCGTGGTCTGGGTGGGAGTTGAGGGGCGTGGTTTGAGGTGGGGGTGGGGTCTGTGTGTTGCGAGGTTGGAGTCAGGGTGGGATGTGGGAGAAGTGTTTGGAGACTGAGCCTGTGTTGGGCGTGTATAGTGCACAGGCTGTGTGTGTTGCTGGGAGTGGGGCTTGGGGAGGGAAGGCTGGAGGCGGGGTGGAGAAGACAGGTGCAGACACTCACTAAGGATGATAAGGATGCCCAAGATGAAGAGGATCCCAGCGATAGTGAGGCCGCCGATCCGCAGGGTGTGGTAATCTGTGGGCAGCCCCGGAGGAGGGTGACCAATGGGGAAGGGTATAGTTTGCAGGGCCAGGAGGAGGAGAGGGAAGGGGAAAGAGCAGATGTGTGAGGGGAGGAGAGGACAGGGTAGAGGAAGGAGGGAGGGAGGAGGTGGTGGAAAGGGGGAAGGAATGGCGAGGATGGCCACTCCGTAGGGGATGGGGCACCCATCTCCCGAACAGTGCAGTCCCAGTGAGACAGAGAGGTCAAATAGACAGGCAAGGGAGTCTCAGACAACTAGAGCAGGAGAGAGTGGAGGAAGAGTGTGCCTGAGTGTGTGTGTGTGTGTGTGTGTGTGTGTGTGTGAGAGAGAGAGAGAGAGAGGAGAGAGAGAGAGAGAGAGAGAGAGAGAGAGAGAGAGAGAGAGAGAGAGAGAGAGAGGAGAGGAGAGAATAGAACACCCAGACCCCCTCTTGAAACCCTCACCGTAGGTGAATGGATCTGGTTCCTGCGGAGCTTCTAGAAAGAAAAATAAAGATCCGAATTAGAGTAGCTCCTGGGGTCTGTGGCAGGGAAAGGTATGAGGGGCTCTGCCTATCTTCTTGAGCCCGGAGTTTGGGTGCTACTGAGCCGTCGGCAGGTTTCCAGCCTATTCTGCACCCTGGAACCTCCGGCACTGGCCCGGCACCCTGACACCTTGCAGGTTGTTCATATTTCTGTCACCCAGAGACCTACCTTCCATCCACTCCCACTTTTACCTCACTCAGGCATCTTCCCCTCTCCCCTAGATGCCAGCCATGATCAGAGCCTATGTGGAGACCCCTGATCTCCTGTCACATGGGATCTAGTTTGGGGTCTCCCACTTGGTCTTCTTGGGGGGCTTTTCCCTGCCTCTGCCACCCACCTGGCTGAGATGCTGGGTACCTCCTTTGGACTCACCTGCACTGGCCATGGAGAGGAGACACACACAGACAATCAGGATGTGGCCGGGAGATGCCATTGCCCTAAGGAGTCATCCAGGGTCAAAAAATGTCCTCTGCTCTGCTCTCTTCCCCTTCTATAAAGGGCCTGAACCCATGGGGGTTAAGTCAAGGGCGGCCTAAGGACTTAACTGTCAGCCATTCAACTTGACTAGCTCCCCTGCTTCACCCCAAACCAAGTCTAAAACAAGTCCATAATGGGGGCAGGAGACTACACAGCATACAGAATATTGAGGCAGAGGTGGGGAGGGCAGACTCCTCAGGGGCTTCCCACAGGCTACCCCCAACAGACAGGTGGTCCCAGAGTCCCCAAACCTACCCTTGAAAGGGAAGCAAGCTATCTCCGGACACAGGTGGAATGCTGTGAGACAAACAGGACATGCCCAGCCTCACCTGCCCCTACACACCTCAGCCAGTGGTCTCTCCGTACTCAGGCAGTCCCAGTTCTCCTGCCCTCGGCCGCCTGCCCGCTCTCTCCCTGACCCTGGGTATAAATATCTCCCACTTCACCCGGGAGGAATTTGCTGCACACGGGCCACCATGGCAACAGCTCCCCCCCCAACGACTCGGGGGGTCCTGTATAACACTGCTGGGGTGAGGCCCAGCCAGAAGTTATATCCCTACAGGCCACCCCATCTCCTTTCCTAGAAGCTGTGAGAAAAGGGGGAAACACCCCTCCCTTTGTCCTGCCCCTGGGTGACATCTTTCATAACAAGACTTTAGGCCAGTGAGTGACAAGCGGCCCATGCCTGAGAGAAGTCAAATGCTGTTTCAGGGACACACATATGGGCACAGACACACTTATGTACAGGTACACACACACACACACACACACACACACACACACACACACAAACACACACCCCGGCAGGATGGGTGTGGCTGGAATGGGGACAAACAACACCCTCTCCCCAAACTGCTGGTCTGAAGAACACAGGGTGTAGACATAAGCACAGACTCCTGCTCTAGGCCTAATATGCCCCTAAACAGCGACAGAAACAGACATATACAAATGAGTATCTAAGCTTCACCCCCAGTCAGGGGTCTCACAGCAGCCCGGGGAATAAGGGAGGAGTCACTAATTCTCCCGCCCCCATGCAACCCCTGTCCCCAGGCTCTCTCCTCCCTCTTGGGTCAGGCCTGCCTGAGAAGCCACAGGCTGGCCACTCTTGTTCCCAAAATAGGCCTCCCAGCTAGGGGAGCTGAGAGGCCTGGAGGGAGGGCTGGGGGACGCTCACCCCATTCACGCTGTCCCCTGCTGACAGAAGACCCCCAAATTTCCAGCTGTGCACCCTGGGAGCTAAGCACTTTGGACCCCCTGGCCCAGAACTGGATGCGCCTCCCCCGTAGGCTCCCTCCTGGCCACACCCCACTCTTGCCCTCCCCAACTAGCAACTGAAACTGGAGCCCAGGCTGGAGGGGGGCCAGGGGGCGGCCCCCAGCCCAGACTGCCCTGGTCCGCTAGCTAGATTAACTCTCTCAGCACGGCCCCAGGGGCAGCATGTGGCTGCATGTGGACTGGACTATGAGAGGGGACACATGCACATGCGCGCGCGCTCGCGCACACACACAGACACACACACACACACACACAGACACACACACACACACACACATATGTAGGCACAGAGAGAGAGAGAGAGAGAGAGCCAGCTTCCAGACCAGAGTGTTTTCTGCTAGGCTTCCTGGGAATCAGCCCAGCTGGGGCCTAAGGTCACACAGCCTAAGAGCTTACCAGGCCGCTGACCTCTGACCCAGTGTTCTGCCAGCCTTTGACAACTAGTTTTGTTGTTGTTGTTGCTTTGTTAGTTTGCATGTGTGTTGTGCTGACTCAAATTCACCAGGAGTAACACACACACACACACACACGCACGCACACACACACGCACATACATGCACACACTGGGCTATGTGTGCAGCAATATAACCGGGCTATATAAGGAGACTCAGGAAGCAGAGGCAGAAGTTCAGGTAGAGAGTTCAAGGTCAACCTGACCTGCAGAGTGAGTTTGAGGCCAGCCTGAGCTACATAGACACACCTGCCTTCTCATTTAAAAAAAAAAAAAAAGACATTGGTGTGCCTCTGTCTGCTTTTACACACAGACACACAGGAAAACAGTCAACGCCAGACTCACACCCAGTGCTCCCATTCCCACACTACAAGGAGGTGAACACACAGCCGAGACCACGGGAGCGTGTGAGCACACCAACCGATTGACTGGGGAGGCTCTCCTTCCACGTGGCCATTGGCAGTGCACACACTGTGTGTGTGCCCCGTACACGGGCCACACACACACTGTGTGTGTGCCCCGTACACGGGCCACCAGTAAACTGGCATGCAGTAAATAGCTGTGTGTTTACTATACAGTCACAGACACAGGGCCACCCTCTCCAAAGCCACAGACTTGCATTTCATCTTGAAATCTCCACGCCTTTAGCACATGTAGCCCTGGCGACACCATTGGGGAAAACACTGCCGATGCTCTCCCAGGCTCTACAGACAGAAACCAGGGGCCAGACATGGGTTCAAGATTCCTTGTGTGACCCGGGGCTACTCTTGACACCTTACTGGTTCCCTTCAGCTGCCCTGGACTACAAAATGGAGAAGCCACTAACACCATATCTGTAACTCCAGGCCAGGCACAGAGGTCCGTGAACTTGACATTTTCTTGTCATCTCCATTTTAGAGACTGGTAAACTGAGGTCTAGGTAGGCAGAACTGATTTTCCTTAAGTCGTCTTCCTGGTCAACCAAATGTCCCCAGCCTCAAGCAAACAAACAGCAGCCCAGACACTATGCTCTATAGACACTGTCGCGAGTCTCAGAGATCTGCGTCCCTTCAATCTTCCTATGTGCCAGCATCATCCCTGATTAAAGAGAACCCTGGTGTTTACGCAGTGCCAGGAAGGGGAGACAGGCAGTTAGCTATTCCAGGCCTATCCAGGCAGAGTGACTCTCGAGAGCTCACTGCCCCTGGATGTGACAGCATAATGCTTTATCACCATGTGGCGCTAGGCTGATGATTTCGCCTCTCCGTGCCTCAGTTGTTCCTTCTGTAAAACGGAAAGAATGGCACTATCCCCCCCAGAGGGAGGTGGTGTGATTATCTAGAACAATCCATGCAAAGCATCGAGAACCCAGGTCGGTGCACAGTAAAGGTCTGTTTGTATGTGTTCACGTCGCCTTCATCTTTCTGGTGGCAAACTGGAGGGAGAAGCTGCTGGCATGGTTCAGGCCCATCACTGGCCCCTTGGTGGCCCTAGCAGAAAGCTCTCTGATTGTCCTCTTGTGTTTGTTTTGAGACAGGCTGTTATCCTGCGCCCTGTTGCTGGCCTCAAGCTCATTATGTGGCTTAGTCTGTCTAGTCTCTGACTTTTGACCTTCCTGCCTCATCTGCTGAAGGCTGGAACGACAGCTGCCATCCCCACTCTGAGCCTTTATCAACGTGTCCCTGTGTGTGGCTGGGGATGTGGCTCAGTTAGCGGAGTGTTTACTTAGTACCCATGGAGTCCTGGGCTTGGTCCTCGGGACCACATAACCTGGCGATGATAACACAGGGGCGGAGGCAGGAGGGTCGGGAGATCTAGGTCATCCTTGGCTATGTACCAAGTTCAAGGCCAGCCTGAGTTACATGAAATCCCATCTAAAAAAAAAAAAAACCCAAACCTGACTGAACCCCAAAGCTGCTTTGTTAGCTCACTGAGCCCTCTCTTCAGTCTGGGGATGAATAGTATGAATTATCCCATTGACAAATGAGGAAAGTGAGGACCAGAGAGACTGAGCAACTCTACTGAGGCAGCACAGCACTGGGCAGGACCCCAGGTCCTCCAACAGCACCTCAATGGCAAGAGGCTACGTGTTCCCCAGCCTACCAACCCCAGGCAACAAAGTGTTTGCTCCTACTGAGCTAGAACCAACTGGCCCTATGAAGCTAATCATTTAAGAGTCTGATGCTTCACTTTCCCCGTTTTAGAGCAGGGGTTGTAAATCAGGGACTGCGGTACCCCACCTCACAGGGTTGTTGTGACATCAGTGAGCTAACTCACGGAAAACCTGGCACACACAGTCGAATATGGTGTCATCCCAGCACTTGGGAGGCTAAGCCAGGAGATCTTGAGTTTGAGGGCTGCCTGGGCTACAAAATGAGTTCTGGGCCAGTCTCAAAATCAAGAAAGCAATCGAGGGAAAAGAAAAAAAAAAAAAAAAAAGCTGGAGGGGCATGGGAAGGACCGGTTATTAGGTTGGGTTGTGTGTGAGTTACAGATTTTTCTCATTTAACGGAGGGAATCTGTCTTAGTTTCTATAAGGATGAAAGCAGCCAGTTATCCACATATCCTCAAATTCCAACCTCCAAGGAGAGGACACGGAGCAACATGGCGGGGCCCTGAGCTGGCTTTCTGGGGCTGTAAATTAGTCATGAGAACGACAGTGATCAGAGGGTCGTGAGAAGATTGGGACGCTGGCGGTGAAACTTTAGGACAAAGATCGATAGATCTGATGTGGGAGAGGTGGCATTAGTGTTTGTATACAGTCTTAGATCTCAGCCCTCATAGAGTTAATTACAGCGATTTTCTGGACGAGGTCTGGCTTTTGGGCAGGGCAGCTGTCCTACAGATGGTGACCACCAGGGGGAGCAGCTGGCCTGGTGCTGGCCTGGTGGTGCCTTGGTGAGTGGGTGGACCACACCCTCCAAGAGAAGGGGCTGGCCGGGAACAGCTAGGATATCCCCCATCCCCCAGTGGCTTCTCCTCCTAGCCCTCCCATCTGCAGTCTGCAGAGCCATCTGGTCTCCACCCTGGGGACATCCTTCCCACTCTCCCTAACTGGGGTTGAGTGGGGACTCTGATGAGGGGGTTGGTTGGGAGTGCTTAGGGTGGCAGGCTTGGCAGCCCCGCCCCCTCAAAGGCCATTCAATTTCTTTCCTGGGCCTTTTCTTCCGATGGCCCCTGACCTCCTCCTTCCTACCCTTCTGCTGGGCACATCCCAGGCCACAGAAAGTGAGACCAGCGTGGGAGGACACACAGAAAGTACTGGAAACTTGAAACGGGGCAGGGAGGTGAGAGTTACAGACAGACCAGGCAGAAGGACCAGGACAGACAGGCAGGCAGACAGACAGACAGACAGACAGACAGACACACACACACACACACACACACACACACACACACACACACCCCAGAGATCTACAGGCCAAACCAGAGAGACAAAGACAGAAAGACAGAGATCGCAGAGTGTGGGAAAGAGAATAATAGAAAGATAGGGAGAGAAAGATACTGATAGAAAATCCACACTCCAGATACTGGAAGAGGGGCACAGGCTGGAGGAGGGAACAAGGTCAGCCAGCCACAGGACAGCATGGCCAGCAGCAGGATGGAGGGGCATCCCACAGAGATGTAGTGGTTCAGGTCTGGCAGGGTGGAGCCAGGGGGAGCCTGGGCTGGGGCAGGGGCATGGGAGGGGCAGGCATTCTGTTGTTCCTGTTGGCCTGGACTGGGGCAGGAGTGTCCTGGAGTCCCCCCAAGGGAAAGTGTCCTCCACGCTGCTCCTGCTCCAAGGAGAGCACCCTGTGTGAGGGCTCCCCCGAGCTGCCTGAGAGCTTCTCCACCACGCTCCTGTCACTGTGAGTGCCAGGCCCTGTGTGGGCCGAAAGGGAGGGAGGAGACCTGAGACTCCGGGATTTGGGGTGGGGTGCCGAGGTCTCTCAGAATCTTGGACACCAAAAGAATTCTGGGCTGTCTGAAAGATTTGGAAAGGTGCAGGTTGGGGGAGTCCCCAAGGCAAGGGGGAGCAGTGACATCAGTGAAAGAACCATATCAGGGGTTGGATGCTGCCAGGGACCTTAGCCACTTGTGTGGGGGGAAATAGGAGACACCCCCAGGCCAACATGGCAGGCCAGGGCCTATAGAGCAGCCAAGACCTCTGATTTGAGAGAGGAGAATCAGAATAGTTTTCTGCTCACTAATCTCTGCCCATGTCCCCAGCTCTCTCGTCAGGATGGGGGTCTCCCGGCTGAAGGCTGGAAGCTTTTTAAAGATGCCGTCACTGCACTTGCTGTGAGTGTGTTCTGGTTGGGCTCACAACACACTGTTTAAGAGAACGGGTTTTCTTGCCTGGAGGGGGGCGGGTGGTTGTTGTGTGCACGCACACTTGCACTTGTGTGTGCATGCATGTGCATATGTGTGTGGTATGTGTGTGCATGCATGTGCATATGTGTGTGGTATGTGTGTGTGCATGCATGTGGATGTGGGTGTATACGCATGTGTGGGGTGTGTGCATATGTGTATATACGCATTTGTGAGTTGGGGGTGTGCTCATGCACGTGTGTGCACATGTATGTTCGCACACATGCGTGCATGGTGCCTTTCAGACACCTGTGAGGACATGTGTACATTGTGTGTATTTATGGGGGCGCCTGTGTCCGTTCAGATAGCCCCATGCTTGCATGTGTGCCTTGGGGTTGGATGGGAGCCGAGCACAGCCATAGATACAAGTCTTCAACTCTGACAGCACTGTCCCACCCTCCCTATAGCCTCTTCACGTCCAATACCTTCTCTGTAATTGAGGGTGATGCCTTCATCGGCCTGTCCTACCTGCAGTACCTGTGAGTACAGCCCAAGGTTGGGGAAGGTGGGCTCGGAGGCGTGGGTGAGCCTCTCTGTGACTCCCAGAGGAAGGGAGGTGGTTTGCAGACGGAGGCATCTGGACAATGGCAGACTCCTAGGAGGAAGTCTGCAGTGTGGGCAGCTCAGGTCAGAAGTGAATCTCACCTCTATGTATTTCAAGAGTTGCAAAGGAAGCTGGGGGCTGGTGCCTCAGGCCTGTAGTCCCAGCTTTTTAGGAAATTGAGGCAGGAGGATGGTTAATTCAAGGCCTGGGCCCTGTCTCATAAGAAATAAGAAATAACAAACTAAAAGACTAGAAGTATATCTCAGGAGAAGGTGCTTGCCCGACATGTTTGAGACACCAGTGTCAGTTCTATAGCCCGGAAAAACCAAGCGTCAACAAAGAGCCTAGAGAGCCAGACTCTATTGTCCTGATGCAGGGGGACTCCAGAAGGGGGTATACAGAGAGGTCAGGAGCAGGAAACATGTCAAATTACAGGGTCACAGCTTGAAGCTATGCATGACCATGTGACAGTGGGGGATGTCAGGGTTGGATAGGATGGCAGAGGGGATGACTCTAGGGCAAGGTTGCAGTGCTGCTGGTGGCCTGGTGACGCTGCTGTGGATGATGGTCTGTAGGGGGTGTTACTGATGGAAGAGAAATGGTGGTTATATTGCTACTGATGGACTGTGAGGGACGTCGACCAAAATGGCTGCCACAATAGTGTTGGTGTTATTGGGACTAAGTGTTGGTGTTATTGGGGACTATCTACAAGGTGTATAGGGCTTGTGTTTGTGAAGATTACCAGTGTAGAGGTATGTGCTTATGTTATGGTATATGTTGACAGTGGTCATGGCTATGGGTGGAATATGGTTAGGGGTTTTCTAGGTTTGTGTTTGGGGGGCCCTTTTCTATTTGTTTGTGGTGTTTGTTTTGTGGTGCTGGGTCTTGGGCAAGCTAGGAAAGTAGTTCCATATCCCTCACTGGGGGATTCTAGGCAGGGGCTCCACCACTGAGCCACACCCCCAGCCCCTCACTGGGGCTCTACCACTGAACCAATCATATGTGTAGCCCCTCACTGTGGGATTCAAGGTGAGCACTCTATCTCTGAGACATACCTCAGCCCAGGTGGCATGCTTCTAAAAATATTTTTCAATTGCATTTATTTTTGGTGTGGTGTCACAATGCACGTGCCCAGGTATAGAAGTCAGGATCATCAGCAGCCGTAGATTCTTTCCTTCTACCACACGGGTCCCAGGAATCAAACCTGGGGCAAACTGCTTCTACCTGCCGAGCTGTGCCCAGATGTTAGTTTTGGTGATGTTGTTGGCTCTGTGCCTACCAAGCATGACCGAATTCCTGCTGTGGGTCTCCATGAACACCATGGCCGTACCAGTGGTCCTGGTGGATGTTGTGAATGTTGGTGATGATGGTGATGCTGTCGGTCCCCGAGGAGGTTTGTAACAGTGGTGGCAGTGTTGGTGTGTGGTTCTGGTCATGAAGGTGTGATATTGGGGACACTGTCTGTGTTGGCGGTGTGGGGGTTGGTAGTATGTGTTGATGGGCAGAGATGACGGCACGGTGCCGGGGTTAAGGGCATTGTTGGTACTGAGCTCAACAATGAAGAGAGGTGCACATGTTGGGGATGCCAGCAGTAGTGTTGACTTTACCTGGGCCCACTGGGGCCTGGGTGGTGGTGGTGGTGGTGGTGGTGGTGGTGGTGGTGGTGGTGGTGATGGCAGTCATGTCTATGATAAGCTTGACGATGACCAGACAGCCAAGTCCTTTGGCTACTGTGAGAGCAGCGGCAGTGAAGAGTGGGGGGTCCTTATGGTCACACAGGTGAGAGAGGAGAAACCAGCCTTGCAGTGGCTTCCTAAGACCTCCCCTTACCCCACCCTCTCCCCACAGCTTCATTGAGGACAACAAGATCGGCTCCATCTCTAAGAACGCCCTGAGGGGACTCCGCTCACTGACCCACCTGTGTGTATCTGCACAGTCCAGACCTCCACTGTAGGCAGCCCGACCCACCCTCAAGGCCATAGCGTCTTCTGGCCCTGGCTGACACTCTTTCCTCTCCCCGCTCCATCAGAAGCCTGGCCAACAACCACCTTGAGGCTCTACCCAGATTCCTGTTCCAAGGCTTGGAGACTCTGACTCATGTGTGAGTTCAGCCTCCCTCAGGCGTGGCGGGAGGCCTGGGAATGCTTTTGGAGGGGAGAGATCTGGGCCTTCTTGGGTAGCTCGTGGGACTGTACTCTGCTGTCATCCGAGAGAGCCATCCTCAACCCTCAGAGGACTCTGCCTCCAAACCACAGAAACTGGGTCACAGCTTTCCTCCTGGCTTCTCACCCCAGGGACCTCCGTGGTAACCCGTTCCAGTGTGACTGCCGAGTACTTTGGTTGCTACAGTGGATGCCTATGGTGAATGCCAGTGTGGGCACGGGGGCCTGTGCGGGCCCCTCTGCACTTGCTCAAATACAACTGAATCACCTCGACCCTAAGAAGTTCAAGTGTAAAGCCACAGGTGAAGGCTTCCTGCCCTCCCCGACTCCCAGGGGTGGGAGGGACAACAGGCCCTTAGATGGATGGTGGAGGTTGTTACAAGGCTGAGGAAGATAACCTCCTGTGCCTCAGTTTCTTCATTGGTAAAGCAATGATCCCAGATCTGTGGGAGGGGTCAACACTGGGCAGGATGGTTTTTTCTTTTTGACAGGATCTCAATTCGAAGACAAGGCTGGCACTGAACTGGTGATCCCCCTGCCTCCTCCACCTTGTCCTGGAATTGCAAGCATGAGAGACCACACTTGGTCTCTGCATGGCTTTTGATGCCAGTCCTGGGACACGAGGCTATTGTGTTGTTGTTGTGGTTGCTGTTATTTTTGTTATAGGTATGTGCGTGTGTCTGTGTGGGGGTGTGTGCATGCAAGTGCAGCTGCCTCAAAGGCCAGAGGTGTTGGATCTCTGAGAATTGCAGCTACAGACACTTGTAAACTGTTCTGACTGGGTCCTGGGAGCTGAACCCGTTTTCTGTAAGAACTGTAAGTGCTCCTAATCGGGAGCCTTCTCTCCATCCCAGCGCTCGTGGGTTGTTACTTTTGTTCTGTTTTCTGAGACAGTGTTTCACTCTGTAGTCCAGGCTGGCCTCAACACTTGCAGCAATCCTCTGGTCTCAGCCTCCCAGTGTAGGGGTGGCAGATGTACACCGTCACTCTGTTACAAGAGGCTGTAAGCATCCCATGTTCAGAATCCCTTCTTAGCACCCTGGAGCTTGCCTTCCTTTTGCCTTTCCACACATACATAAGAGTATATTGGGATGCTTTTCTGAATGCTGGGCCATGTGGTAGGACTGCACTGACTCAGATGGCCCTGGGTCTTGCCCTCCCTGAGACTCCTGTTCAGGAAATGTCAGGGAACCCAAATGGTCCAGAAATGATCTCTCCAAAATGGGGAGGTGTAGGCAGAGGGTGGGGTGGGGTAGGAATTAGAAGTTAGGCAGGTGAAGCATCGGGTCAGAACTGGAGAAGGCATAGCATCCAAGGAAGACCAGAGCTGGGACTAGGGAAGCAAGGAAGGGGTTAAACAGCAAGTAACACTTTTTATTTAAAGTGTGTGTGTGTGTGTTGAGTATAAGTGGGAGCTGGTTCTCTCCTTCCATCACATGGGTTCTGGGACTGAACTCAGCTCCATCATATCAGACTTGGTGGCAGGTGCTCCTACTCACCGAGCCATCTCAGCAGCTCAGGAAGGGGTGGGATTTAAAGGAAATTTTTAAAAAGACTGTACGGCATGGTGGTTTGTGCTTGTAATCCTGCACTAGAAGGGCTGAGGCTGGAGGATTGTGAACTTGAGGCCAGTTTGAGCTACATAGCAAAGTCTGAGAGAGAGGGAGAGAGGGAGAGAGGAAAAGAGGAAAAGAGGGAGAGAGGGAGAAAGAGAGAGAGAGAGGGAGAGAGGGAGAGGGAGAGAGAAACAGAGACAGAGACAGAGAGAGGGGAGATGAGATTTCTTTTGTGTGAATGTCCCTGGTGGTGATGCATACCTCTAATCCCAGCACTCAGGAAGACAGAGGCAGAGGGATCTCTGCGTTCAAGCCAAGCCTGGTCTACAGAGTGAGTTCCGGGACAGCCAGGCTATGCAAAGAAACACTGTCCCACCCCTCCCCCACAAAAGAATTTTCTGGGCTAGTAAGTTGGTTCAGTAGGCAAGAGCACTTGCTACCAAGCTCGATGACCTGGGTTCAATCCCCAGAACCCATAGGATGGAAGGAAAGGACCGGCCCCCATACATGTGCCCTCTGACCACATGTGCGTCATGCATGCAACCCCACACATGAACACAAAAGGGATGAGCTGTCTGCATGGGTCGGGGTAGCCCCTATTTGATGCCTTTGTTTTTACTGTTCAAGCCCAGGTTGTGACATCTTCCTGTGCTTTGGGTGCAGTAAAAAGGAGGTGAGAGAGGCTAGGTCGAGGACATTATGTTCACACAATGAGGTGAACATCACACTTCGTGTCTGTTGTGAACTTGATCATATCTTGGCAGTGTGTGAGTAGGAGTGCTGGAACATTCTACCTAGGTTGCCCGATGATCTTCTCCCTGATTTATGGAAAAAGTGGTGTGTGTGTTTGTTTGTTTGTGTGTGTGTGTGTGTGTGTGTGTGTGTGTGTGCATGAGAGAGAGACAGAGAGACAGACATTAGGAATTAAATTAAGAGAATTCCATATGCTAGGTAAGCATTCTACCACTGAGCCACGCCCCCAGCTCCTCACTGGGGGATTCTAGACAGGGACTCTACCACTGAGCCACGCCCCCAGCTCCTCACTGGGGGATTCTAGGCAGGGGCTCTACCACTGAGCCACGCCCCCAGCCCCTCACTGGGGGATCCTAGGCGGGGGCTCTACCACTGAGCTGCATACATCTCCAACCTCTTTTTGCTTTCTCATTTTATATAAGGTCTCTATTGAGTTGCTCAGACTCCCCTGACTCCTGTATCCCAGGCAGGCCTTTAACCTTCAATTCTCAGGCCTCATTCTCTTGAGTGGCTGGGTTGGCAGGCTTGTCTTCTATGCCCCAGCTCCAGTTGGGGAGAATGAAGGTTGTTGGTAACTGGCTGCCTGGACCACTTATCCTCACGTTCTCATGGTAACAGAGTGTAGCTCACATCAATGCTATTGTAAAGTTAGTTGAGTAACTAAACATGTCATTTGTTTTGTGTTTTTGAGACAGGGTCACACTGTGTAGCCCGGGCTGACCAGGAACCAGAGATCCTCCTGCCTCAGCTTCCCAAAGCCGTGATCACAAGCACGTGCCACAACATCTAACTGAAACAGTTTCCCAGGGACGATTTGATGATGCCACCCGGCATTTGGAAAGAAAGATGTTTGAGTTTCTGAGACTTAACACATCTATAGGGGGAAAGGTTCTGTTCCATAGGTCCTCATGTGAACACTATGGATTCTTTTTTCAACGACGTGCTAACCAAAGCATTGAGGTCTCCTGCCCACCCCTAGGCACCCCTGACTCTCTTGCTGCCCCTA
Organism: Rattus norvegicus; assembly: GCF_021556685.1. Taxonomy (NCBI): domain Eukaryota; kingdom Metazoa; phylum Chordata; class Mammalia; order Rodentia; family Muridae; genus Rattus; species Rattus norvegicus. The sequence continues at coordinate 97,521,581 of NC_141534.1, forward strand.
GAACTCTCCTGGCTCCAGACTGTTGGGGAGTCGGCACTGAGCGTGGAGTCCTTCTCCTATCAGGGGGAACCTCACATGGTCCTGGCACAGCCCTTCGCTGGCCGTTGCCTGATCCTGGTGTGGGACTACAGCCTGCAGCGCTTCAGGTCTGAGGAAGAGCTGTCCGGTGAGCTTTGCTCCTGTCCTGGCCTCTTCCCTCCTATTCTCAGACTGCTCCTGAGCCTGACAGTGTCCCACTCTTCTTTACAGCGCCCTCAGTGGTGTCCTGCAAACCTCTGGTGCTGGGCCCACGCCTCTTCATACTGGCTGCTCGCCTATGGGGAGGCTCACAGCTGTGGTCACGGTCCAGCCCCGACCTGCGTCTGACCCCTGTGCAAGTCCTAGCCCCTCAACGGCTGCTGCGACCCAATGATGCCGAGCTCCTGTGGCTGGATGGGCAGCCCTGCTTCGTGGTGGCTGATGCTTCCAAGGCTGGCAGCACCACGCTGCTGTGTCGTGATGGGCCGGGCTTCTACCCACGCCAGAGCCTGCACGCCTGGCACCGCGACACCGATGCAGAGGCCCTGGAGCTGGACGGCCGACCGCACCTGTTGCTTGCTTCCGCCTCCCAGAGGCCTGTGCTCTTTCACTGGTTTGGTGGCCGATTCGAGAGGCGCACAGACATCCCAGAGGCAGAGGACGTCTATGCCACAAAACACTTTCAGGCGGGAGGAGACGTGTTCCTGTGCCTGACTCGATACATTGGGGACTCCATGGTGAGCCTGGGGGCAGACAGTAGCAGCCAGATTAGATCCCAGCAGCTGAACCCTCATTTGGCAGGGGGCTGGACCACTGTTTCAGCACGTCCCCTCATTGGTGAATTCCAGGAATGCGTTCTACCATTGAGCCTCACCCACAACTAATCCATGATGAATTCTAAGCAGCAAGCCCCACTAAGCCACGCCCCCAGCCGCTTTCTAGTGAGTTCCAGGCTTAGGCACAGCAGCTGAGCCACTGGTGAATTCTAAGCTTGCCTGCTAAACTATAGCCCGTGGCTTTATGAGGCAGAGACTCAGCTAGGATCTTTTTTTGTTTTTTTTCCGGACCGAATCCAGGGCCTTGCGCTTGCTAGGCAAGCGCTCGACCACTGAGCTAAATCCCCAACCCCCAGCTAGGATCTTAATATATAGTCCAGGCTGGCTTCAATCTCATAATTCTCCTGCCCCAGCCCTGTGCTGGCACAACAGGACCGTGCCCACATGACCTGCTCCAAGATTCTGAATTTACTCTGCTAAGCTTGGCCCTGTCTCTCTAGAACATTCCAGGATGACGGTTAACTCCATCCACACCCTTACTGTTGGGACAGGTTGAGTTGGTGTTAGGTTCTGATCGCCTTCAGGATTATCTTTTCCAAGTCCCCACCCCACACCCCACACCTCAACTATTCAAGGGGTCTCCAGGAGGGAGCAACGGAGATTAGAACGGGAATCGGGGATCAGGCTGGAGAAGGTGGAAGCTGGTCAGGGTATGACCAGAACAGTTGGGATAAACATATAACGTATGACAAGTAAGATTGGCAGACCATTGCTGGGCAGTCTGTGTGGCATGTGAGGCAGAGAGAAAAGTCTAGAACAATGCCCCTGTTCCGAGCAGACAAATGTTATCTGTAAGTTATGAAAGATGCTGGGCATAGTGTTGGTGTCACAGAGGCCCAGAGGCTGTCATCTCAGTACCAGGGAGGCTGAGGTAGAAAGCAGTCCGTGGCTAGCAAGACTCTCAAAAAGGGGGAGGGATTACGGGTAAATGGAGAACCTACAGGATCCTGTTAAATGACAGGCCAGTTAGCGTCTCATGACCCAGGGTCTAACTAGCTTCCAAATCCTGCAGGTCATGCGCTGGGACGGCTCCATGTTCCGTCTGCTGCAGCAACTTCCATCTCGAGGCTCCCATGTCTTCCAGCCACTACTAATTGCCAGCGACCAGTTGGCCATTCTGGGCAGCGACTTCGCCTTCAGCCAAGTCTTCCGCTTTGAGCCCGATAAAGGGATCCTGGAGCCACTACAGGAGCTGGGCCCACCGGCCTTGGTGGCCCCCCGAGCCTTTGGCCAAGTCACTGTAGCAGGAAGACGCTTTTTATTCGCAGCGTGCTTCAAGGGGCCCACGCAGATCTACCAGCACCATGAGTTGGATCTCAGTGCCTGAGGCTGGGAAAGACCCTGGAAGTGGCTATGGGACTGGCAAGGGCATTCTGGGACATCTGGGTAACCTCTCTGGGCTGGCCTCCTGGATGTCACAGACAGTCCTGGGTGATACAGACCACAAGCCAAGTGCATCAGCCTGAGTTAGGCTTAGTCCACTTTTCGGAGGATCTGTACCTAAGGGGCAAGTGGGAGGTCTCTTTACTCCCAACTATGTTTAGGGCCCCTCCAGTCTGAAGCCACATTTGGGCTGAGGACAGATGCTCCCATGCACAACATCTTGGGAGTTCCTCCTGGAACACAACTTGGAGCTGGGATACAGAAACTAAAAGGGCAATCTGCTGAGCTCCAAGAGGTTTGGACACCCCGCCCTCAACGTCCCCTTGGTCCTGCTGCATATAAAGAACCGAGAGAGAGCATTAGTTCCACTCAAACCCTATCTGGCCATTGGTTTCGTGGAGTATGCGTCTCTGTGACGTCACAGTTGCTGGGCAGTTTCTTGGCCTGGTACTCTGCTGCCTGTGCGCATGCCTGGTACTTTGCTGCCCGTGCGCATGTCTATTTCCGAAGACTGATTGCTTTTACACGTGTGCAGTAAAAGTGAAGCAGCGAAGATGAAGTCTAGAGGCGTCACAGAGAGCACTGGGTACCTTTTTCCAGAATGTGACAGGGGCAAGAACAGGGAGTGTATGAATTCAATAAATGCCCCGCGCACCCAACCTGCCCGCTCTGTGGTCTCAAGGCGGGAGCCTCTTGTTGAGTGGCAGGTGAAAACCCTGGATGGGATCTTGGGCAGGAATTTTGGTTTGAAAGGTTTTAGGCATTTTCTGTGATTGCACTTAGATTCTGGAGGCTCTGATGGATACTGAGGAGCCTCAAGAGAGCTGGGGGTCAGTGGAGGATCTCACAGTGTGGCCACTGCTGGACTATCGGCGGTGTTCTGAGAAATTACAGGTCTCACAGGTGAATGGAAGGGTCTCATGATAAAGTGGGGTCATCTCAACTGCAGGGGTGGGGACAGCTAAATATCGGGGTGGCCCCAATATGGTGTGATGACCCCACGGTGTAGTTTTTCGCAATGTCACCCAGTGTCCCTACACTGCGTGAGATTAGGGCTCTTTTTCACTCCCGCAAGTGTCCCTCGTTTGCCACTAGAACTTAAGTGGCACAGGAGGCTGCCCATGGAGGGAAAGGGCAAATCTCATGCCCACCATAAGGCCATGACGTGCAGGTCTAAGCATGATTCAGCCATCAGCTCCTGCTCATTAACCTGCCCCATCGAGGCCCCAAGGTCCACCCCAGCATCTGCTCACCTCCTCGCTGCCGGCAGCCACACTCCAAGCTCCACACAGAGTCTCTGGCTCGCCTGAGCATGACGTAAAATCATTTTATATTAACAACTGAACAAAGAACCTGCTACCATGAGATGAGGCTCGGGGAAGGCAGTGTCAGGAGAGGAGGAGCCCAGACATCTTGGAGTTCAAGCCCATCTCCAGAGACAGGACCTGCACTTTTTTAACTGATCCATCCTCAGCAGTTGTGAGCAGAGCCTGGTAGAGGGAATGGAGTCAGTTTGCAAGCATCTCCCCTTTCCTTCTCCCTGACTCAGGCACGCTCCCACTCCAGCTTCCACTAGTGACCATTACCCCCACGTGTCACCCCCAATCATCCTGTGTCATACCTGGTGTGATGAGGGGTGGCCCATCTCCTGGACGGTGGCTAAGGAAATAAACGGAATAATATGTAAATAAATCCTCTCCTATTTATCCTCTCTCTCAGGGGCTAAAGGAGTCTCGGGTTGCCCAGACAGTTTCTTGGTTGATTTCCCACTGTACGTTTATGCAAAGCTAAGTGTACCAGTAAGGACCACAGCTTTCTCGGGATGATTTGCCATGGATAAGCCCAGGAGACACCGGGGCAGAGCACCCAGGCCTGAGCACTTTGCACAAGGCTTAGCCTTATTTATTTATTTATTTATTTATTTATTTATTTATTTATTTATTTATTTATTTATTTTGGAGCTGAGGACCTAACCCAGGGCCTTTCGCTTGCTAGGCAAGCGTTCTATCACTGAGCTAAATCCCCAACCCACAGCTTAGCCTTTTTTTGAGCATGCCCAGAACCCATCTCACCTGGGTTTCTGGCTGAACTTGCATTTGCACTTGCCACCTGTTGGAAAGAGGCGTGGTCAGGGGAAAGAACAGGAAACCCCTTCCCTGCTCACTCCCTCCCAGAGCTCCCAAGTACTCACTCATGAGAACTATAATGCCCAGGGCACAGAGAATCCCTGCACAGATGAGCCCGCCGACTCGGAGGCTGTGCCAATCTGAGAGGGAGACAAAGGGGACCTCAAAGGTAGCCCAATTCCTTCCCCTATCTCCCAACTCACTTGACAGCAGTAAAACAGAAAAGCAAAACCCAGCCCCACTGTGCAACTATTGCAGTTCATATCCAAGCGAACAAGATATCACGTGTCCACCCAGGGGCAGAGAAGCCATCTGAGGGAAAGGATCAGTATGGAGGATAGGAAGTCAAGAGGCTGGGTCTTTAGAACGAGTGGTCAGGCAAGGGCTCTCTGAGGAGATCCGCAGGAAGGCAGAGCTGGCCCTGAAGGCATGGAAGAAAATGGTGCAGGATGAAGGAGTAGTAGATGCTAAAATCCTGAGCTGAAACAGGCGTGAGGACCAATAGAGAAAGAGAGGGGACGGGCAAGGGGCAGCTCCTGATGGAAGCTGGAGGATTGGGGTATAGAATTCCCTTTCTTCTCTGGGAAGATTTTCATGTCTAGCTTTCTGGTGGTTGATCTGAAACTAACGTCTCCTGTGGACTGGACTCAGGTCGTGTCTGTGCCTGTCTTGTATTTCTCCTCAAAGCTGATAACTTTCACCTACCTGGGAGCTCAGTGCCGACTCAAACCCTCTCCTATCCTCACCCCTGGGTCACTGTGAACTGTCAGTCATCCTCCCGTGGGACCCTTGGCACAAATACTGTGCAAGACGGGAAAGAAGTGAAGAGAAGACTCCGTTCTTACCATAGTAGAAAGGGCTATCTTTATCTGCAAAGAGAAAAAACACATACATGAATCTAAGACAGTAGGGGACTTGGGAAAGTGGGGTGGAGGATGGGCTCTGGCTCACCTTCAGGGTCATTGGCATCCAAAGTAGGCAGGCCTGTGGGGACAAAAAGTAAAGGTTATGACTAAGGTGGCTTTAGCAGAGCCCTCAGCAGGATCCATGGAGGTTCATTGCCTGTGAGAAATGCTCTGTGGGGGAACAGCCCCACCTCACAGTGCACAGGATCTAACCTCTGGCTAGTCCTACCTGGACATGCACCTTCATGGAGATATGGGCTCCCACCCCTATCTCTGAAACACTGCACTGGAAACAGTGTTTCTAGCCTCCGGGCTGGGCCACGCCTCCCGCAGGAGAAGCCTTGCTTTTCAAGGCAGCAGATGGCTCCTGTTCCAGTGTCTGTTTCTTTCACAGGAGCGCTGCTCACAAAATGCCTTGCTGGCCCCACCACAGCTACGCCCCACAGGTATTGTGTCTTCTGACCTCTCCCCCTTTGAAATGACTCAGTCAGCCAGTTGAATGCAGGTCCACGTCCCTTTCCAAACAGAAGGCTACTTGGGCCCAAAAATGGTAAAGTAAAAAGTGGTCTAAATGGGTGGGGGGCTCTGGAGAGAGGTGACTCTGTGGTTAAGAGCAACGACTGCTCTTGCAGAGGACCCAGGTTCAGTTCCCAGCAACCACATGATGGTTCACAACCATCTGTAACTCCACTTCCAGGGGATCTGACGCCCCCTTCTGGCCTCCACAGTTACCAAGCACAGACTTGCAGGCAAAACAATCATACACATAAAGAATTTGAAAAGAAAAAAAGGTGGCTTGCTCCTAAGGAACCACACCCAAAGTTACCCTCTGGCAGCCACATGCATAAGCATGCACACACATGCAAAGCTGCACACACAAGAACACACACAGTCATACACACACGAAGAAGAGGTTAAGGAAGGAGAAAAGCATGGCAAGAGCAAGGAGGAAGAGCTCAATTCTGGCTGAAAGCTCATCTGGCTTCATTCCGGGTCTGAGTTCTGCTAAAGGGAGGAAAACAATGCTTAGTTATACTCAGGCACACATGCTTGGGGCCAGCTCCACCCAGGCCTCGGTGATCGCTGTTCAAACATTAACTCATTTAAGCCTCACAAAGCCCCTATGACTAGGTGACATTCTTCTCTGTGTTTCACAGATGGGGAAACAGAGGCACGAGGTACTCAGGTTACCTGTTATGTCACCGCTAGCCTCTCAGTTGCTTGTGGGACGGCAGCGTGGGGAGGCCATGACACATAGCACAACAGTACTACAGAGAGAGAGAGAGAGAGAGAGAGAGAGAGAGAGAGAGAGAGAGAGAGAGAGAGGAGAGATGAGAGATAGGAGACAGAACGAGAGACTGAGAGACTGAGAGAGTGAGAGAGCGAGAGAGAGAGAAAGCGAGAGAGCAAGAGAGTGAGAATTTGAGAGAGAGAGAGAGAGAGAGAGAGAGAGGAGAGAGAGAGCAAGAGAGTGAGAATTCAAACGAGAGAGCAAGGGGAGGGAGGGAGGGAGGGGGGAGGGAGAGAGAGAGAGAGAGAGAGAGAGAGAGAGAGAGAGCGCTTGTCTCTGCCCAGCTGAGAGGCCCTGGGAAAGGGCATTTTGGGGCCAGACACTCACCTGCTAGAAGGACCAACAGGCTCAGAGCAAACTCTTGCATGTCAGCGTTGACCTGAGGAGTCCAGAGAACAGGCCAACCTTAGCAGGGCACCCAGGATGTAAAGCTTTGTACTTCTGTCCCACCTGCTGCTTGCTCTCCGGGAGCACAGCCCAGGGTACACACAGGAAGGCTGGCGGTGAACCTGAAGCTCACTGGCTGGGAGATAAGAAGCCTCAAAGTCAAGTGGGGGTTGGGTGAGCACTCAGGCTCCATGAAGGAAGAGGTCCTGTGTGCCATGTTCCTGGCAGTGATATTAGGCTTACTGTGAATAGATTTTTCCCTGAAGAGAGGAGGTAGAACAGTGCTTTGCTATGTCCAGGCTAGCCTTGAATTTGCCATCCCCCTGCCTCAGCTGTCCAAGAGCTAGGATTATAGGTGGGCACCATCAAATCCTGCTTATTAGCCCCATCTTACAGATGGGAAAACTGAGGCTCTGAGACATGAAAGTTGATGTCCAGGATGACTTAGTCCAGAGAACAGGATTTAAACAATGCCTCTTTCCCAACTAGCTGTTCCTAACTCAGAAAGAACTGTGAAGGGCCTCGGGGTGTTTTGGGGAAGAGGGTGCCAGGAGCCAGGTGGCAAGAGGCCCGGGTTCTGGGAGTGGCTCCCACAGACAGCTTGGAGCCTGCCCGGCTCTGCCCACACACTGCAGGCTTCTAGCTGAGGCCTGAGCTGACTCCCTGGGCTGCTGGGTGCGGGTGCGTGTAACAGGGAAATAGTGTCAGGCTGATGGGATAGATACAGAGAGTCCTGGATGTGGCCTTATCTCCATCTTCTGTCCTACCCCTGGGTCTGTCCCTTGAGACCCCACTGAGCCCTCTCTGCAGTCCCACTGAGAGCTCTCTGCATGCCCCACTGAGCATTCTCTGAGTCCCAGCTCATGTCCAGTCTTTGCCCCCACACCACAGCCCTCACCCTGCTCAGCCTGTGCTCACTCCCCATCCCAGCCCTGCTGGCAGCAAACACTACAGGTTCCCCAGCGAGGCTCACTCCACATAGAGCCCCTTTCCATACAGCCTGAGCCGCGACCTGCTGTCTTTCCATCACCCTGGAGGGCTGTAGTAAAAGTCCTGCTGTCTGTGGACCTCCCGTGCTTGCCTCACTCAACTGTCCTGAGCTCATGGGCACATGCATGTGCCAGTTCGTGTACACACACACACACACACACACACACACACACACACACACACACACACTCTTAATCTCCTAGCCCTTGGAGAGCTGAGGCAGGGGGATGGCAAATTCAAGGTCAGCCTGGACATAGCAAAACACTGTTCTACCTCCTCTCTTCAAGGAAAAATCTGTTCACAGTAAGCCTACTATCACTGCCAGGAACATGGCACACAGGATCTGTTCCTTCATGGAGCCTGAGTGGCAAATCCTAACACTTGTCCCCACTGCCCATTTGCTGGACACTGTCCAGTGACTTTATAGTGACTCCTCTCTTTAATCCCCAGCAACCCCAAGGTCACCCTTCAGAACTAACCCTTTTCACTCATACCAAAGCACACACTTAGAAGGGAAAATGGAGCCACCAGCCACCTATGGTGCAGGGGAGTTCCACATGCTCACACAGACACCTCCATTTCCCTGGGGCAGATCCCAGAGGCTGAGAAATCCTTCAGCTTCTTCATTAATCTAAATCAGTGCAGGCTTAACTCAAGCTACTAGGGAAGCTGAGGCAGAAGAAATTCTACTTCAAAGTCAACCTGGGATACAGGCTAAGTGCAAGGCCAGACTGAACAATTTAGTGAGATATTGTCACAAAAGAAAAAGTTTAAAAAAAAAAAAAAAGGAGATGCAGCTCAGTGGTAGAGCCCCTGCTTAGAATCCCCCAGTAAGGGGCTGGGGGCGTGGCTCAGTGGTAGAGCCCCTGCCTAGAATCCCCCAGTGAGGGACTAGCGATGGAGTCTTGCTTAGCCTGCTCTTCAGGCCCTGAACACACACACACTCTCTCTCTCTCTCTCTCTCTCTCTCTCTCTCTCTCTCTCTCTCTCTCTGTCACACACACACACACACACATACACACACACACACACACACGAATGCACCCATGTGTGCACACCCTGGACCCATTAGTTTAAATTAGACATATTTCTTGTCATTGATTTGGGAACTATTTCTCAGATGTCTGGGGCCCCAGCAAGCTTTGGAGAACTCAAGTGGTGGTTAGGGGCACAGGCTATGGATTTCTGTGCTCTGAGGCTGGCTGCCTCCTGATTCTGTCACCCATGCATATAAAACACCAGCCTTGACAGAGGGCTCCTGCTGAGTGCCCCACCTGTGCAGCCATTTTTCTCAATCGGAGCCGACTCCCTCGTACTGTCCTTATCCCACACGGCCCTCACCTGGCAATTCATCCTAATGCTGCATGCTCTGTCAGCATGGCTGCTGGGTCTCACCTCTACACTTCTCCCTCCAGACTCCTCCAAGGCCTCCAAAGGACCACATTACCACAAAACCTTCCAAAATTTGGGAACCTGGACAAGGGCAGGGGAAGACAGATGGTTCATCTGCAGCCCTTCCTTCCTTCCTCTGCCGTCTGGACCCTGTCATCCCTAGGGCTGGGAGGGGGGCCGGAAACAGCCCTCTCTCCTCACTGTCCTACCCTGCTGGTGCTGTGCTCTGAAGAGAGCCTGCCTGCTTCTGAGTGAACCATAGTGGGAGGCAACGCAGAGGGAACCAGCCTTGCCTGGGACATTAAGCAGCCTCATGCACTTCCTGCCTGCGCTAGGCAGAGGGCAGTTGCTGTCTCCTGCCCTCTGTGTCCTCCCCTCCTCCAGGACGGTGGATGGTCATGTCTGCAGGGGTACGATGCATACACCCTTGTTATCTGAGTCCCCATCTCCTAACCAAGTCCCACTTTCCTAGAGCAGACATCTTCTCTCTCCTGGTGCTCATTTATTCTCCGTGTGCCCCAATAACTGGCCACCCAACACACCTCCATCTGTTTCCTCCCCCAGTGCATTTAAATTACTGTTCATGTACTCAATTACCCCTAGATACCGTCCCTACTCTCACCCCCTGAGAAACCCTCAATCATGATATTATGGTATAATCACTTCCTGTCCACCCCGGCACCCCCACTCTGTTCAGATGTCTCAGGTAAACCCAGACTTCTCAGACCTGTCCCCAGGGTTTCCTGATTCCACTGGGTGGGTCACTCCAGTTGTCTAGTCCAGTCTCACAGAGGTGAGCCATTAGGGACAATCAGCTGACGGGGAGGGTAGTTCTCCCATCCCCATCAAAGAATCTGTAAGCTGGAAGGTTTTAGGGGTCTTTAACTCCAGTTTCTGTGTAGCAGGTACAGTCAGAAGAGAGTCAGGGAGAGTTGGGGAGCAGAGGCAAAGGGACCCCCAGGGCTCTGGGTGAAGGAGACCCCAGGGCTGCTCACCTGAGTAGCTCAACAGGCTTCGAGGTTCCGGGAGAAAGCAGAGTATGGACTCCCAAGCCAGGGCAGCCTTTATCCACACCGCCACGCCCTGAGCAAACCTGGGCAGGCAGGCACAAGTCAGGTCTCCCTGAGGCGAGGGACGCCCCCACTCCATTCCTCCCTTAAAGAGACAGTTCAACCCGGTCTCCAGCTGTAGTAGCCTCAGGTGAAGTGAAAGGGGAATCAGGGCGGGCTGGAGATTGGCATCTTAAAGGAGGGAAGACGGTATATCTGGTCTCCTGAACATCAAAGGAGACCTGGAATGGGGACGATTCTGGGGTCCTTAAGGACAGGCCCTCTTTCTGGAGTGATGTGGGAGAAAGCTTGGAGCATCCATGTAACACTTCTCTGATAAGCAGAGGTAGGGGTGTGGCCTTTTCTTTGAGACAAGGTGCCACTACGCAGCTCTGGCTGGCCTAGGAGCTCACATTGTAGACCAGCCTGGACTTGATCTTACTGATTTCCACCCATCTCTGTCTCCCCAGGCTGGGATTAAAGACACAGAGCACCAGTTGTGGTTGTTTGGGGATGGGCCTGGTGGCATTTATAGGGAACTAAAGCCCACTTTCCATCCTGCATCCCTTGTTGGCAGGAGGTTTGGTATGACCAAAGTTGTAATAGGAAACACTCAAGTGGTCGGTAGAAGTGGGGGTTTCTGGTTCTTGGGGTTCGTAGTCCAGGCCCCTGGAGACTGAAAGCTGAACTGGCTTTCTATGTCCCTCCCAGGGATGAGAAGCTGAAGGGTGGATGCTCGACCTACCCAGTGGGTGTGGGTGTGGATGTCAAAATTGCCCTCCTCCACTGCAGATGAGCCCCCTGTACTCCTCAAGCCCCCTCCCTTCCTTGTCCCCCTCCAAATGGCACTCCTTCCGCCTGGGGTCTGTACAGGCTCCCACATGGTCCCTGTTGGAGGTGCCCCCTCCCCCCAAATTCTGCCTCCTCACACAGAAGGACTTTTGTCTGGGGTCTGGATAGAGAACAAGGCACCATTGAGTGTCTGGCAGAGGATTGGGGTCACCGGGAGGGGCAGGGCCAGGAAAGGGGTGGCTTCTATTCGGCCACCAGCTGGACTCCAGACGACCCCCAACACTATGGTGAAGGCGGTAGGGTGGAGACACCAGGCTTGGGAGAGGCTGCTATTGTGGGTGTGGAGAGAAGAGTTTAAGGGAACTTAGGGTCAAGGGTCTGCGGGGCAAGGAAAAGGACTCCCTACTTCCCACCATGCCCCCCCTCCTGATGTAGCTCACTTAGCAATGGGGTTCTTGGTGGCAACTCTTGGTCTTCAGGCCAGGACAAGGCTTCCTGCCTCCCATAAAGGAGTGGGCCTCTCCCTCAGGGCAAAGCACAGCTAGAGATAAAAAACAGGACAGGCCTGGCAGAGGTCTGGCCAGGAATGGAGGGAAGAGGATCCCAGATCCCTTTAGGGTATCTTTGTACCTAACCATGTCTTCCTGAAGCTGACTGCCCCTGGGAAAAACAACTAAAACCCGTGGTGGTCCCAAGAGTAGGATGGTATCTCCCTCTGCTGGAAATCATAGAAACTACATGCATTAGAGAGCAGGATTGGGGGTAGAGTGTGTGTGTGTGTGTGTGTGTGTGTGTGTGTGTGTGTGTGTGTACTTGTATAGGGATAAAAATATCCCCAGAGAGTCACGCCCATGTGGGGAGGGGACTTGGATGAAGACAGAGGAGAGATTGGTAATTTCGTATTTCGAAATTTTACATACTGAAAATGTACTGTTTCTTAAAAGCTTGAATGAGGGGGCTAGGGAGAGGGCTCAGCAGTTAAGAGTGCAAGCTGCTCTTGAAGGGGACCTGGGTTCCAGGAACCCACAGTACCATGACTTCTTGTAACTCCAACTCCCATGGACCGGATGCCTCTGGCCTCTGAGGGCACCCGCACACACGTGCAACATACCCACACAAAGACCCATGATTTAAAATAAACTTTAAGTATATTTTAAAAGCTTGGTTGAAACTGTTAAGGTGGTAGGGCAGTCTGGTACACACCTGTAATCCTAATATTTAGAAGTCTGAGGCCAAAAGAATTTGAGTATGAGTCCAGCCTGGGCTACATAGAAAGTCATAGGTTAGCCCAGGATATGTTGTTCATTGTCTACACATATTACCAGGATGCCTTTATATAGCAAAACACTTGGCTACTCAAGTCCTTTATTTACAGAACCTAGCCAAGTCTGCTGTGGATTTAAAATCACCTCCACAGCACTTGGAACACTCAGTACAGTGGAAATGTTAGGTAAGAGTTGTTACTCTGTATTGTCCTGGTAACTGTGTCTGCCCAAGACAGTGACGGAGCCGCCCCACACATTTGTAGCAGATGCCATGTTGCAAGGCCAAAGAGTCAGGCATCCTCAGGAAAGCACATTTTTTTTTTCCAGAGCACTTGCTCCAGTTGATGGGTTCTTCCTAAAGAGAACCAGCAGATGCAGAGGGATGATTATATGTACAATATATTTTATAACAACATATATTAATATAGATGACAAGTATTAGAAGTATTTTTATTAGAAGTATCTTTCCTTTGTGTTGTTTTTTCATTTTTATTTATTCGTGTCCGTGTCTGTATGTCCGTGTGTGTGTGTGTGTGTGTGTGTGTGTGTGTGTGTGTGTGTGTGTGCAGTGCCCTTGGGAAGCCAGAAGAGGGCACTGGATCTCCTGGAGCTGGAGTTTCAGGCTTTTGTGAGCTGCCCATGGTGGGATTAGAACTCCAGTCCCCTGCAGGAGCAGGAAGGGACCCTGCCTACTAAGCCATCTGCCCAGCAGCCTCCTGTTGCCTTTCTGAGGTCATTTGGCCCAGAGCAACCTGTGTAACCTGGGACAGGCTCTTATTTCTCAATATTGTGGGAATTCTAACTTAATGGAAAAAAAAAAAAAAAAACAACTGTCCATGTGGTCTCAGCATCACAATATTTTCAGGAATGCAAAGGAAGTGGAGTCAAAGCCACGGGTATCAGTGACCTGGCCTCAGAAGTCATAGACAATAGGTCACAGGCTCTTTCCAAGCCTATTATGGAACAGCTGTGTCCTCCTGGTCAAAAGAATGGAATCCACCTCTGGTCTTGGATGGAGACATGATGTTCTGATCTGCTCCAAAGATTAGAACATTACACACCATTGTCTCCTTCTACCCTGGCTTGTGTCTTTCTTTCTTTCTCTCTTCCCCTACCCCCACCCACTCCCACTCACCCCCTGGCCCCTACTCCCTAACCCATAGCTCTGACTGTCCTAGAACTCACTCTGCATACCAGGCTGGCCTCGAATTCAGAGATCCTCCTGCCTCCTGCCTCTGCCTCCTGAGTGCTGGGATTAAAAGCATGTGCTATCCTCAACTGGCTCTAGCTTGCTTTTGCTGCTGTTACTCCATCACTCTGACCAAAAGTTACTTAGGGGAGGAAACAGGTTATTTCAGCTTACAGTCCAGCATTGAGGAATATCAAAGCAGGAACTCAAGGCAGAAACCATGGAGGAATGCTGCTTGCTTGGCTCACCCACAGTCTCAGGCTTTGCTAGCTCTCCTATACAACCAAGGATTACTGCCTAGGGAATGGTGTCACCCACAGTGGACTGCATCATTAAACCAACAAAACAATTCCCCCACAGACATGCTCACAGGCCAGTCGGATCTAGGCAATTCCTCAGTTGGGACTCCACTCTCAAGTGACTTTAGGCTGCAGTCGAGTTGACAGTTAAAATTAACTAGGACACCTCCCTTAAGAGTTGATCCAGCTGGGCCTGTCAATCACCTGGCTGGATCATCCCTCAAAATCGGATTCACTAAAGCCCTGCTAAGGAGATGGGTAGAATAATTATCCCCTTAATGCCATGATGTACTTATCCTTCACAGAAGCCCCTCCTCAGTGGAGATGCTTGAAAGGCTTTATTGTGTAACACTGAGGCCTGACAGTTTGTCTAAGTTATGAAAACAAAAACAAAAGCAAACAAAACCACACCCTTTTCTTGATTTAAAATCTTTTTCTTTCATGTACCTGCCAAAAATCCTAAACCTGCTTTCTTTCCCTGGCACTTTGGGTTTCTTCACCTTTCTCTGAAGCTCCCCCACCTTTTCTGTCATGCAGCTGCCTGCAGAGCCCCATTGCCAGAGAGGCAGGGGTCTCCCCTCCCCCGCCCCCATCACCTTCCTCCCTCCGGCAGCTGCTAAGGTCACAGATTCCCTGTCCAGATGCTTATTGCTTAACCCCTAATAGCATTGCCCTCGAACTTCCTTTTGAGTCTGTCTTAAAATTCTTTTATTAATGAGTCTAAGAACACCAGGAAAGGAGTCAGGTCCTCATGGTTCTATGAGTGCTCTCCCCATCTGAACCACCTCTCCAGCTCCTAGAAGTGTTATTTTTTATGACCTCTCCAGATTTCCCAAGAAGCAGTTACAAAAAAAAAAAAAAAAAAAAAAAAAAAAGTAACAGTTGCTGCTGTGGCTGGTGTTGGAAATTTGCTTCTAGCTGTTAAGATGTTGAGAGGCAGGGCCTCAGAGCCTGAGGAGTGAGTTAATGTGTGGCCACAGGCTGTGGTTAGATCTTGCTATCTCACTAGTCTGACAGTAAGCTGGCTTTTTGTCTTTTGTTTGTTTTATTGTTGTGCTTTTAAAGACAGGGTTTAACTATGTAGCCCTGGCTGTCCTGGAACTCTGTGAACCAGGCTGGCCTCAAACTCAGAGATCCCGGACTGCCTCTGCCTCCTGAGTGTGGCTCTAAATGCTCTTCCATCTTCTACAACGGAAAGGTCTCACCAGAGGCTGGCATACACTTTCGAACTCCCCAGCCTTTAGCTTCAGGTATTCTGTGAGTACTGCAGAACACTGAGCAGGGCATCTGGTAACATTGTAGGCTGTTTCAACACAGCAAGCTCTTTTTTCTGCTTCTTCTGGAGAGCCTGGTCTAGATACAAGCTTAACCTGGCAACAGCAGTTGAAATGAGGTTTGTCTCCCCAGGGTGGCCGGGATCCATCTGTCCTTGGTTTTCATGGAGGATTGTTCTAGCTCCAGGCTGGCTGACTCCTGACCCCAGGTACATCTTCGGGGATGTCTGTGCAGCCAAGACCCCCACAGGATGTCACTGGAGCCCTGGAAAACAGGACACGTCTGCCCACAGTGCAGAGAAAGAAGGAAATAAGATGGGTTTCCTCCCTGCCCCCAAAGGCCTTGGGAAGTTAACTGACAAAAATGCCTGGGGCTGCGCATGATATGCAAAGGCCATGATCTCAGCCCTGGGGTGGCTGAGACAGAAAGATGGAGGGTTCAAGACCAGCCTGTGCTACATAGTGAGACCATGCCCCACCCCATCCCCAAAATCAAACAGGTCAGACAAGATGGTCCTGTGAGTACAGGTGCTTGCTGCCAAGCCTGATGACCTGAGTTCAAATCCTAGGCCCTACATGGTGAAAGATGAGAACAGATTTCGAGGTCCACTGGTCTCTACCTGTGCATACACACACAACTATAACACACACAGACACACACAAGATGAGAACAGATTTCGAGGTCCACTGGTCTCTACCTGTGCATACACACACAACTATAACACACACAGACACACACACACACACACACACACACACACACACACACACACACACAATCAATCAATTCTTCCCATAAAGGCAACAAGGAGGACAGACAGACAAAGGGAGGAGGGATGACCACAGCAAAGGCTTTAAGCGGGGTACCTGGGGTGTAAAAACCAAAGCCTGCCACCCACTTATAGGCTAGGGATAGTTAGAGAGCAGGGAGGAGAAGGGAACCAGAATTTTCTCTCTTTAGGCCTTCAGTTGGCCACTGCTAGGTGTATGTAGGCGGAGAAAAGCAGTACATGGGGAATGAATAGAATTCCAGGTGTCTGGTGAACACCTTTCACATCAGCGGTTATCCAAAACCTCAGGGCGGGAAGGCAAGCATTTAGGAAACTGGGGGGTGGGAGGGGCTGCCATGCCAGCGCTCAGGAGGCAGAGGGTGGTGGATCTCTGTGAGTTTAAGGCTGGCCTGGTCTATACTGCAAACTCCAGCATAGCCTGTCTCCCAAGGAGGCATTATCAGAACAAGTTTCTTTTGTTTGGGGGATTGTCATTGTTTAAGCAACAGGGGGGCTTCCCAAAGTGGTGTGGGTGGTCTGGATGTTTTAACTCCAGTCTATTAGGTAGGCATGGGCATGCAGCTGCTGCCCCAGATGTTTTCTCCTGAACAGGCAGTGTCTTCATCAGGAGAGTCTTTGGGAAGAGGGAGAGGAGGAGGAAGAGAAGGAGGAGGAGGAAGAGGAAGAAGAAAAAGAGGAGGAGGAAGAAGAAGAAGAAAAAGAGGAGGAGGTCTATCCTTAACACAAAACTATTAATCACAAGACTAACACATTGTGTGGGAACAAAAAAGACATTTAGGCTGGAGTAACCAGGGCCAGCGAGATGGTTCCCTGGGGAAAGGGTGTTTGCTGTCAAGCCTGGAGACCAGAGTTCAATCCCAGGTCCCACATAGTGGAAAGAAAGAAGTAATTACTACATGTTGTCCTCTGATTTCCACAGGACACACACACACACACACACACACACTCACACACACTCACACTTACACACTCATGCACACACTCACACACACTCACACTCGCACACACTCACATACACTCACTCTCACACACACACACTCACACACACACACACACACACACACGCGCGCGCGCACTAAATACATTTTTAAAAGAAGACTGGAATAGCCTAAAAGTTAAACAGAGTTTAATTGCGAGTAAGAAATCATATTTATGTCGATCCATATATTAAATATACTTCTCTATATTAAATATCGTATGTATTGATTTTTTCCCCTAGATAAAAGCCTTTGTTCTCTCCTGCTCCCCCACTGTGCCTCATAGTCGCTCAGGGATCAGTTCCCAGCCAGTGACCCCTGGCTACAAACTCCATGTCCTAACTTAACCTCCTGCATATGTGACCAGGGCCTGAGGCTGTGGGGACACTGAGCGTGCAGCTCATGGGACTTGGCTGATGCCTCCTGTTGGCAGCCTGGGCTCCATCTCAGCACCCTCAGTTACTCTGAACCTCCTGTACTGACCTCAGAGGCTAATCCTGAGCTCTGAGCACACAGAGTGAGGCACACCCTGTTGTTGTTGACTGTCTTGGCATTTTCAAGGGGTTGTCCCAGTAACTGTGGCTCTGTGGCTAGCTGTGACTGGCTTAGGGACTTGTCACATAGGACCAAGTCCCACGGTAAAGGAAGGGTAAGACCCAGGTGTTCTGTATAAGCAGTAGATGACAGAGGACAATAGAGTGACATTTAGCCCCGAGTGCCATCCCTCAGACAGCTGGGTCAGAGAAGAGGCCATGCCCAGGGGAGTGTTCTGGAAGCAGTCTCCTGCCTCCAGCACCAACAACAGGGGTTGTCCCCCAGACCCAGCCTCTTATCCCGCCCGCAACCCCAGTGGCACAACAGCCTTTGCTTGGTATCCTGCTTCTGTCTGTAGCCCGGATACTCTGTCCTCAACTGCAGAAGAAGCCTGTACTCGCTGAGTCAGGTCCCACGGGCCTGCCCCAAAGGCACCTCCTTCCAGCTAAAAGCTGAGGCTTTAATGTGACCATGTAAGTCTTGCATTCAACCCCCATCACCTCTGGATCCGTTATCTTCACTAACCAACTCGGCTCCAGTACAGTAGGCTGTTCTGGTGTTCCGCTATTTCTCCCATATGTCCAGCTACACGGCCAGGCCCCCTGCCCTTTACATGTCTGCCAGGAAAGCATCTTTCCTAACAGTCCACTCATTCTATCCCTCCTTCACTTTCATTCTCCTGGACTCCACTCAGTGTCACCTTCCCAGTGAGGCCACTTAATTCAAAATCACAGTGCGTGAGTGTGAGGGTGGGGGTGGGGCGCGCACCAGAGGTCAACATAAGCCGTCTCCATCAGAAACAGAAACGTAACATTGTATCTTAAGCTCGCAGTTTCTGCTAGACTGCTTGGTCAGTGACCTCCAAGGGATGTTCTTGTCTCTTCTTCTCCGGTTCAGATTGCAGTGCTCCCCGAGACTCCCTGGGAGTCAGACAAAGAGAGGGGCTCACTAAGGAAGATGATGAACTTCCAAGGTGGCTGACTTCTTCGCCTCCCTCCAGACAAAAGCTGGCGGCTAAAATAAAGGTCTGGTGGGGGGATGAGGTGGTGGTGTGGTGGTGGCTTTTTCCTCCTGCCAGTAGGATGGACTTGCTCAACAAGTTCAAGGCCAGATCAGGACAGTTTACATAAGAGTTGAGCCAAATCAGGCAGCCGGTCTTTCTTCGAACCCACTAGCCCTGACTAAATTAAGGGAGGAGGATTCTGTAGACTTAATAAGCCCCAGGTCTCAAAGAGAAGCTTTACCCTTTCTCCGTGTTCCCGCTGCACTGGTGTTTCCTCATGCCCAGTAAGAGCCTTTCTCCAACTGCTGATTCTGCTACTCTCTGATGTATCCACCGCTGACTCTGGAGCATGAGATTTTTCCTGTCTTTTAACCCTTTAACTGGCAGAGAAAACAAACCAAAACAAGACGCCTAGACCATGACACCTTGTCTAGCTTTTTTTTTTTTTAAGATTTATTTTGCTTTGTTTTAAGTTTTCTTTGAGGTTCTTTTCTTTGTGTGTATATTTTGCTTACATATGTGCCTGTGTACCATGTGTGTGAACATTGCCCACAGGAACCATAAGAAGGAGGAGTGAGAGATGGCTGTGAGCCACCAGGTGGATGGGAGAATTGAACCTGGGTCCTCCAGAAAAGAAGCCAGTGCTTTTAACTACTGAGCCATCATCTCTCCAGCCCTTGTTGTTGTTGTTGTTGTCTCTTTTTTTGGACAGAGTCTCATTAGGCAGACCTTGCTGGCCTGGACTCACAGAGACTCTCCTGTCTCTGCCTCCAAGCGCTAGGATTAAAGACATGCGTCCTCATGTTGGGGCTCTATTGCTTTAATTATGGGCACGTGTGCCTGTGTGTGTAAGTGTCTATGAATGCAACACAGGAACTGGAGTTACAGCCGCTGTGAGTCACCCGGCATAGGCAACAGGTCCTCTGGAAGAGCAGTATGTGTTCTTAACCACTGAGCCATCTCTCCAGCTCCACGCCTATTTTTTTTTTTTGTTATTGTTGTTGGTTTGTTTTTCTAAATATGAGTGCTGAAGACAGAATTCAGGTCCCCACAATGGAGCCATCTCCCCCAGCCCTTAAGAGCTCCGTTCCTGCCTCAGATATCACTTCCTGGCATGCAATTTAGTATTTGACTGTTAACTGTATCTCTGTTCCTTCCGGAAGGGGCTGAGGATGGATTTGGCTGTCTCATGAGCTGCCACCTGCCCCACAGAGAGCATAGGTGCTTGACAAGGCTCAGAGGTCACTTCCTGGGCAACCGAGAACCACACTTGGGAACTACTGTGTCCCAGATCCTAAATCACGTGACTCAAGCCTCCATCCTCCTGAAGCCAGACACCTCAGAGAGAACACGGTAAGCCTGGTAGGTAAGGTGGAGGAAGAAGGAACTCACAGTCAGGCAGCTCTGACACTCTTATCACGTAGGGGCAGCAGCTCGCTCTGGTCCTCAGTTTCCCCTTCTGTGCCTCTGGGGTAATAATACCCACTTCCCCGTGGGGCTGCCCTTTGGCTTCAATGGGGCTGTTGTGTGGGATGCAGACAGCGTGACTAATTCTGGAAGCTGGTTCCCTTCCTGGAAGGGGGTGGAGTGGGAGGGGTGGGGCTGTAGGGGTTTTCAACAGTCAACAAAGAAACCCTTGTGGGCAGGGCACCGCAGGGAGGAAAACAGCTAGCGCTGTGGGTCCTGGACAAAAGTCCCAGGTCTCAGCGAGGATTACAGGGGTGTTTACATTCTTTGAAGATTGTAACAAGAAATTCTGGTTTGGGGGAGAGGAAGACATTGTCTATCAACCTGAGAACAAATCTAATATTACAGAAGGCCACAGACCAAGAGAAAGCCGAAAAACCAAGCTAGTACCTTGATCGAACCATGCCCGGTTCCTGATCTGGAATTTTCAGCTGCATAATCTAAAGTTTCGACTCCTTTGATTTTGTTTTAATGATGTTTACAGTTACTCGTACCCCCCCAAACCAAACTGGCATATGAGGGGTTCTGTGGACCGGCAATCTTTGTACATTCACTAGGCGACGTCTCACTAGGAGGCATTACGTACGGTTTTTCATGAGTCTTAGCCGTTGCCTGATTTGAGCTTAAGTCATCAGGCGAGTGTCTGGGCACTTAAGCGAGGTCGGGTTCCTTCTCAGTGCAGACAGACAGGGCCTCCACCAACCCTGAACACAGCAGAGCACTTGGCATGCTCTTCCTTAAAGTCCAGTAAGCAAGAGGAGCTGTGAGGCAAAGACAGCTTTGCAGGGGCCCGGGATTCAAGTGTCCTCCCACTAGTGTGGTGAGGTAGGAGTGCCTGGTTGTACGACAGGTGCCAGGAGTGGGTGTGTGGCACTGGGAGGTGCCCTTGGGAGTCCCACACTGCTAGCCAGGTCTGCTAGAGGACAGGAGCCGTCTGGTAAGTGCAGGCAGAAGGCCCACAGCGGTGGAGTGGCTCATACACTGCCAGAAGATGTCCATGGGCACATGGCCTTGTTCCCATGGGGCAGCCATGCTGGACTGAGCCACTTAGACAAAACACAGGTCACAGTGCCGGCTGTCCTGATATGGTGCCAGGCACCTACCAAAGGATGTGTTCACAGAAGCTGGAACAGAAGCTGACTGTGGTTGTGGGAAGAACAGGCTGGCTCCAGAGGAAGACAGCTGGGGCTACGTGACTCTGTGAGCAGGCTCTGCTGGAGGCGGTTCCGACCAGAAGAGGACCACAGGAGCAGAGAGGGGTTGAAACGGCTGAGGGCAGCAGAGGGACTGGTGTGAAGATGTGGTGGCCATGGTGATGGTGATAATGGCAGTGGAGGCATTGGAGGAGGTGATGATGGAGGTGGTGGAGGTGGTGGTGGTGGAGGTGATGGTGGTGGAGGTGATGATGGAGGTGGTGGTGGTGGTGGAGGTGGAGGTGGTGGTGGTGGATGTGATGGTGGTGGAGGTGGTGGTGGTGGAGGTGATGGTGGTGGTGGTGGAGGTAGAGGTGGAGGTGATGGTGGTGGAGGTGGAGGTGATGGTGGTGGTGGTGGAGGTAGAGGTGGAGGTGATGGTGGTGGAGGTGGAGGTGATGGTGGTAGTGGTAGAGGTGGATGTGATGGTGGTGGGGGTGGTGGTGGTGGAGGTGGTGGAGGTGGATGTGATGGTGGTGGAGGTGGTGGAGGTGGAGGTGATGGTGGTGGAGGTGGAGGTGATGGGTAGAGGTAGAGGTGATGGTGGTGGAGGTGATGGTGGTGGAGGTGGTGGTGGAGGTGGTGGAGGTGGAGGTGATGGTGGTAGAGGTGGAGGTGATGGTGGTGGAGGTGGTGATGGTGGAGGTGATGGTGGTGGAGGTGGTGGAGGTGGTGGAGGTGGAGGTGATGGTGGTAGAGGTGGAGGTGATGGTGGTGGAGGTGATGGTGGTGGAGGTGGAGGTGATGGTGGTGGAGGTGGAGGTGGTGGTGGTGGAGGTGGTGGAGGTGGAGGTGATGGTGGTAGAGGTGGAGGTGATGGTGGTAGAGGTGGAGGTGATGGTGGTGGAGGTGGAGGTGATGGTGGTGGTGGTGGAGGTGGAGGTGATAGTGGTGGAGGTGGAGGTGGTGATGGTGGAGGTGATGGTGGTGGAGGTGGTGGAGGTGGAAGTGATGGTGGTAGAGGTGGAGGTGATGGTGGTGGAGGTAATGGTGGTGGAGGTGGTGGAGGTGGAGGTGATGGTGGTAGAGGTGGAGGTGATGGTGGTGAAGGTGGTGATGGTGGAGGTGATGGTGGTGATGATGGTGACTATGATGGTAGTGATGTCAGTGATGGTGGTAATAGGGATGAGGGTTGTTTTTAGTGGTGGTGATGGTTATAATTGTGGTGATGAGTATCGTGGTGCTGACAGCCCCAGGGTTCTTGTGCCAGGGGCTCTGACAAAGGGTCCAAAGCTGTTCGACTCTTCATGGCTGCAGACGTGGCTCAGCAGTAGCTCTCCCACCTAACATGCAGGAGCTCTGGATTCAATCCTCAGTGCTACAGAAGTAAATGAGCAAAGCAGCACCTATTGTCACCACGAAAGGAAACGGACGGACAGACAGACAGACAGACAGACAGACAGACAGACAGACAGACAGACAGGAATGCTGTGGGGCCGCATTGTGTGGGGCCTGACCCAGGAAGGAAGACTCCATGTGTCCTGCCAGCAGCTGGGAGATCACAGGGTCGCCTCAGCAGGTCCACCTCCCGGCCTGCTTGCCTGCCTCTGTCCTGGCCAGCTCTCACTGCAGGACTCTGTGCCCTGTTGGAAAGAGTTAAGAACCTCAGGCCAAAGCCCCAGTTTTACACTGCCCAGCGTGAGTACCCATCCATTAGATCATAGGTTCTGCGTCCCCCTGTTTGTCTTCAACTCTCAGCTCAGCCACCTGGACAGGTCTTCTAGGGTGCGACATGCAACACTGTGGCCGCTGGACCCCAGTAGCCAGGCAGCCCTATGGCCTCAGGGACTGGGAAACAGCAGGCTTCCTGAAATTATTTCATGCTCAATTATTTCATGCTTGTTTCCTCAAGGGCCATGTAGCCCAGACTTGACTCAACTCCTGTTTCCACCTTGCCAATGCTTGGCTGACAGGCCTTTGCCCATCCCCCAAACCCCAGGCTTCCACTTCATTTTGCCTCATTGTGGCAGGATCCAATTGTGGGCAGTGGTGCATTTCCTGTCCCCTTCTCATGGTGACAGAGGCGAGCATTTCAGACAGGCTGCCTTCTGTGCAAGTGTCATTCACACCAATGAGCCCTTGTTCCACACTCACTGTGGTGCCCGGAACTTTCACAACTTCCTCCATTTTATCTTTAAAGGGAAACGGGCTTGGAGGTATTAAGCAACCTTCCCAAGTGCATACAGAAAGCGGTGTGACTGGGTTCTCACCAAGGCAGCCTGGCTTTGGGATCTGTTTTCCTCAGTGCTTACACAGGCAAGTGAAGGCTTTCCTTATTTCAGAGGGACTAGAATGGACTGCAGTCCCAGGACTTGGAATATACTGAAGCAGGAGGATATAAGATCAAGGTAAGCTTGGGCTGCATAGTTTGGGACCTAAGAGACAACAGTCGCAATAATCCTGGCAGCACAGACATGTCTCAGCTACACCACAGGCTGAGGAAAGAACACGGGAAGCTCACACCCAGCAGGAACAAATCAGTGAAGCTGGTCTCAAAATAAAAAACACAAAAAGTGTTAGGGAAGTAGCTTAATAGAAAGCCTAGAATCCCCCAGTGAGGGGCTGGGGGCGTGACTCAGTGGTAGAGCCCCTGCCTAGAATCCCCCAGTGAGGGGTGGGGATGTGGCTCAGTGGTAGAGCCCCTGCCTAGAATCCTCCAGTGAGGGGTTGGGGGTGTGGCTCAGTGGTAGAGCCCCTGCCTAGAATCCCCCAGTGAGGGGTGGGGATGTGGCTCAGTGGTAGTGACCCTGACTAGAATCCCCCAGTGAGGGGTGGGGATGTGGCTCAGTGGTAGTGACCCTGACTAGAATCCCCCAGTGAGGGGCTGGGGGCGTGGCTCAGTGGTAGAGCCCCTGCCTAGAATCCCCCAGTGAGGGGCTGGGGGCGTGGCTCAGTGGTAGTGACCCTGACTAGAATCCCCCAGTGAGGGGCTGGGGGCGTGGCTCAGTGGTAGAGCCCCTGCCTAGAATCCCCCAGTGAGGGACTCAGGAGTGGCTGAGTGGTAGAGCCCCTGCCTAGAATCCCCCAGTGAGGGACTCGGGAGTGGCTCAGTGGTAGAGGCAGAGGTAGAGTTTGTCTTACATACACAAAGCCCTGGCTTTAATCCTTGGAGCTGGAAATTATGGTCACAGTGACTGCTGAGACTGCTGAATGCTCTGACAAAGATGGCCTGGCAGCAAGACAAGAACACGGGAAGTGGACATTTGTCCCTTGGATACTGGCCAGTCAGTACCTATTGCCACCACTAACCTCATCCCAACCTCTGCCAGGCCATCTCCCCAGGGGCCGAGCCTAGTGCAGGCAGATACCAATTGGAGACTCCTGTTCCCAGGCCACAGGACAGATTTAAGAAGGAACCAATCAAAACAGCCGGGGTGCTGTGAACTGACATTTGGGCTTCCTCGGGGCTCTCTCTTCCTGGGCAGAAACTGAGGGTCTGCCAAGCATGTTCTGGGGAGATTTTGTTTGAAAGACAAGCCCAGCAGGGCGGGAAGCAGTCCAGAGCCACCAAAGTAGCCAATGGTACAAATGGAGCCCTTGAAGGAGCCAGGGCTGAAATGGCACCAGCATTCATGAGCCGAGTGAGCAATCCGATTGGCGGAGGTGGCAGTGGGTGTGGTTGAATCCTGAGCAAGTACCGCTTGCCACGGGCTGCCGGGTGTCTCCTAGCTGCAAGCAGAGGCTGTGCACCAGGCACCACTGGGCCATGCCCAGAATCTCTGGGGGGCGCACCACCCCCAACAGAGGGAGGAACACAGAGGTCACAGATCCAGGTTGCCATGGGGTCCATGCACCAGCCAACTGAATAGCAAGCCTGGGAAGGCAGACAATGATACGCACACTCCCCATCGTGGAGCTCAGAGGATTAGGCTGTGCGAGCAACCGGCTTGGGAAACTGGGGTACTGGGGCTGTATGTGATGGGAGACAGCCAGTATGAGAGCAGAGGGCACCTCCCATGTCCCTACCCAGCAAAACTGGCCATGAACATAGGTGTCATATAGCAGATATGGAGAGACGATAGTCACAGAAGGCTAGAAAGCCAGCGTCAGTCTGCAATACTCTCCTCAAGACGCTGAGGTGGACATGCCACAGCCAGTCTCTTAGTTAGGGTTTGGTTGCTCTAAAAGGACACCAGGACCAAGACAAACCTTATAAAGGAAAACATTTCATTGGGCCTGGCTTACGACGGAAATGGAGGTTCAGTCCGTTATCAACATGGCGGGAAGCATGGCAGCATCCAGGCCGACATGGTGCTGGAGAGGTGGCTGAGAGTACTACCTCGTGATCGGCAGGCAGCAGAAGGAGACTGTATTTCACGCTCGGATTAGTTTGAGCATAGGGGACTTCTAAACCCACCCCCACAGTGACACACTTCCTCCAAGAGGTCACACGTCCTTCAACGAGGCCACATCCCCTAATGGGGCCACTCTCTATGGCCAAGCATTCAAATACACGAATCTTTGGGGGCCAATTCTATTCATCCCACCGTAGCTACCAATCAGATGTAGAGGATAGGGTTGTGCCCATATCAGACTCCTGGGACTGGGCCTGAGACTCCCTGTCTTAGTTACCTTTATAAGCTGTGATAAAACTCCGTGAACAAGGAAATTTATAGAAGACAGGGTTAATTTGGACCTCAGGGCTCTAAAGGGTTAGGGCTCATAATGTTGGGGACAACATGGCAGCAGGGGCCAGAATGGCGACTTGAGCAACAGCTGAGATCTCACACTGCAAACAGGAGACAGAGGTCGCATACAGGAAATAGGACACGGTTTTTGAAACCTCAAAGCCTGCCCCACAGAGATATACTTCCTCCAGTAAGGCCACACCTCCTAAGTCTACCCAAATTGTCTACTGGGGACCACGCATTCTGATGCCCAAGAATTGGGTTCTTTTCATTCAAACCGCCACACTCACCTAGAATCCTTGGGATGTGAGCCTGCCTTCTCTAGGTGGATGCCACACCCCAGACTGGCTTTACTTGTGTGTGTCAGACAGGAGGAGCATGGGAATGGGAACCTTGTCAAGAAAGCTTTTGATTGAGAGCATAGCTCAGTGGTAAAGCACTTGCTTGCCTAGTTATACACAAGGTCTCAGATCCCATCCCTAGTATCACCCCCCTTCCCCACTACACACACACACACACACACACACACACACACACACACACAATTTGTGATGGCACATGCCAGGTCAGCTTACACCCAGTGAGAAAGCAAAGGTGGAGCGGTGACTCAGTGGTTAAAAGCATGTATTGCTTTTGCAAAGAACCAGAGTTTGCTCCCAACACCCACTTGGGTCTGTGAATGACTTCCTGAAACTTCAACTCCAAAGGATCCAGTGCCCCTCTTCTGGCCTCTTCAGGTACTGCACTCATATGCACAAACACACATACATAAAAATAAAGCAAAACTCGAAAAAGAAAAGACAAACACACCATGCCTTCCCCGGTTAGCACTCTCTGCCTCCTACTTTTGGATCAGGATGTAAGCTCTCACCTCCCGCTCCAGTGCCTGCCTGCCTGCCTGCTGCCCTGCTCCCCGCCATGATGGTCAAGAACTCTAACCTTCTGGAACTGTGGGCCACGGATTAAAGGTTTTCTTTTATAAGTTGCCTTGGTCAAGGTGTCTTACCATGAGATAAGACAAATAACTAAGTTCTGTGGTGTCAGGCATTTCAGGTCTGGCTAACACCAACGCAGAAGGGCAGCAGGGTAGCCCCACAGCTGTGTACTTCTACCCACCTCTTCTACAGCTTCAGCAGCAGCAAGGAGGGAGGGGTGGTGACTGACACCTTAGGGGAAAGTCTCACGAGGATTCAGTGACCCTCCCCAACCATCACCACATATCCACTCTGATGCTTAATCGTTTTAAATTATTTTAAATTTTTTACATTGTGTGCATGTGTGTGCATGCGTGTGTGTGTGTGTGTGTGTGTGTGTGTGTGTGTGTGTGTTGTGGTGCACATGTGGAGGTCAGAGAACATCTTGGAGAAGAGAGTTGGCTCTCTCCTTTCATCATGTGAGTCCTGGGATAAAACCCAGGTCATCAGGCTCGGAAGCAAGCCCCTCCACCTGCTGAGCCATCTCATGGGTCCTTGTACTGGGAATTGAACCCAGAACCTTGCATTTGACAGTGACAGTTCACCTTCACCGTCAATTCGAATGGATTGAGATGGCCATGGAAACACCCCTCTGGATCTGCTGAGTGTGCTTGAACCTGAGAGCATGATCCCCATGACCTCGGTGATGTAAACAGCAAGGGGCATCTCAGTTTCTCCATCTGCAACAGCTGGACTCCTGCACCGCCCTGTGTGTAGGGTCAGACCTTTCTCTGTCCTGGGTATCTGTGATGGTGCTGCCTATTGGGCAAGCCTCAGACATACTGTCTCCTTCCTTCCTCCTTCTTCCACCTCTCCTATCCACATCCAGTTCAGCAGCAGCCCACTGGGTGGGAACTGTAGTCCATGGGAGCTTCCTAGCCCTCTGTGTATACCAGTCCACCTCTGCCCTGCCCTGACCCTCCCAGGGCCCACCTTTCAGGTTGTAAGGTAGAGTGGTCACCCAGACCCTGAGACCCTTATGAAGATCTTTCGGCTACAACTTGGGGTAGCTGACAGCCCAGCACCCCAGCATGCCCAAGTTGTCAGTCCTTCAGTTGGCTGTTGCTGACCTAGATCAGAGTCGTCTAGGATACCTTGTTCCCTCTAAATACTCCAACAATAGCCTTCTGGCTTCCCTATGTACCTGGAGTTCTTTGGTGCCCCCAGAGGTACCTGAGACACCCCAAGTCACCCAGGACCCCGAAAGAGGTCTGACGCCTACATATAGGACAGTGCAGGAGTCCAGCTGTTGTTACAGATGGAGGGGTACACGGCTGCAGGCCGCCCAGGGCCAGGCACTGGGTATCTTCAGAAGATGATGGGAACAAGGTGCTGTAACAGAGACTGCCCTCCAGCATTTGCAATGGTTACAGGGGACCAAGAGGCACAGGAGAGATTTACCTGGAGGGGCAAGGTGAAAAGGCTCAGCAGGGGAAGGCATCTGCCGCCAAACCTGACAGCCCAGTTCAGTCCCAAGGACCCACCTGATGGAAAGAGAGAACTGATTCTGAAAGTCTGATCTCAGGCTGGAGAGATGGCTCAGCGGTTAAGAGCACTGACTGCTCTTCCAGAGGTCCTGAGTTCAAATCCCAGCAACCACATGGTGGCTCACAACCATCTGTAATGGGATCTGATGCCCTCTTCTGGTGTGTCTGAAGATAGCTACAGTGTACTCATACATAAAATAAATAAAATCTTGAAAGAAAAAACTCTGATCTCCACGCACACACACTGTGGGCACAGGCGCCTCCTTCCACACACATTTACTTTTCTTTTTCTTTTTTCTTTCTTTTTTTTTTTTTCGGAGCTGGGGACCGAACCCAGGGCCTTGCGCTCGCTAGGCAAGCGCTCTACTGCTGAGCTAAATCCCCAACCCCTTCCACACACATTTACAATTAAACAGATGTAATTTAGAGGTTACTGTGGCCACGGTTTTGCTACTTAGAACTTTTAAGAGACAGATCTTCGCATAAGCATGTGTGCACTTGTATACACACACACACACACACACACACACACACACAGGGAGAGAGAGAGAGAGAGAGAGAGAGAGAGAGAGAGAGAGAGAGAGACTAGGGGTTGGCATTGTGTTTCTTCCTCTGTCAACCTCCACCATACTTTTTGAGACAGGGTCTCTCGCTGAAGCAGGAACACATGGTTGTATTAGACTGTCTGGCAGTGACCCCCAAAGATCCTCCTCTCTGCTTCCTCAGCAGTGAGCTTACAGCTGTGCCCAGCTTGTCAGGTGTGTTCTGGGGCTTGAACTGAGGCCCTCACACTTGCGTGATGTCTTAGTTAGGGTTTTACTGCTGCGAACAGACACCATGACCAATGCAACTCTTACAAGGACAACATTTAATTGGGGTTGGCTGGCTTACAGGTTTAGGGGTTCAGTCCGTTATCATCAAGGTGGGAACATGGCAGCATCCAGGCAGGCATGATGCTGGAGAAGCTGAAAGTTCTATATCTTCCTCTAAAGGCTGCTAGCTGATACTAGCAGCTGAGACGAGGGTCTTAAAACCCACTCCCACAGTGACACACCTATTCCAACAAGACCACACCCACTCCATCAGGGCCACCATCTAACAGTGCCACTCCCTGGGCCCAGCATACACAAACTGTCACACGTGACAACTGTTTGTCTTGCCAAACCATCTCCTGGGCCACAGCAGGCAGTTCTCTCAGGCTGGACCCCTCGGCTTGTCAGCTGCCAGCTGGATCCAATGGCTGTTCTAAAACAAGGGCCCCCGACTTTTCCATGTCTTCCCCACTGAAAGATTGGATCTCTGGCCCCATCCTGGGAGTTCAGGTAGTTTGGCAACTGCACTGGCAGACGAAAAAGCAAAAGCATGACTGGAACGTTGAAGGCAGAGTCTTCAGAAATACTCACTCGGGAGCGCTGTGCTGCCTTTTAAGAAATGCACATGTCCTGAGGCAGCCATGAAGGGAGACAGCGCAAGCCACTCAGACAGAAGAAGAGTCAGGTCCCAGTGGAGTCCTTCCTCCCAGTCTAGACACTGATCGTGGGTCAGGAAGCCTCTACAGTCCCTCCTTATCAAGTCCTTTTTTGTTGCTAACCAAGGGCAGGACATCACAGGGCAGACACAACTCTCCCCATCCAACCTTCGGTGCCGCAAAGCCAGTGAGCCTAATAGGAAGGTTATTATTCCCTGCTAGGTTTGGGCGTTTTGTTTGGCAGCCACAGGGCAGCGTAGCAGCTCCTTGAGTAACTCGCATTATTGTAATAACATCGCTTTTTACGCAGAAACCGAAAATCCATCTCCCTACGCACACCGCTATTTGAGCCTTCCCAGCAATTACTTCTGAATGTAAAATTAATGGCCTTCACGGCCCTCCCTAATCATGGCAGCCTCTGCGCTTGAGAAAGAGCGAGCGTGAGAAAGAAACTGCACATTACTCTCTGCTTGACGGTGTGGATGCCAGCAATCGCACAGCTCCCAGCCCACTGTTCCTGCTGTGTGTGGAGGCGCAGGCCTCTAATCCCAGGAGCCCCAGGCAGGAGGAGAGTAAATTCTAGGCCAGCCTGGGTTATAGTCACAGTTTGAATCTCAAACGTCCCCCCCACAGCCTCCTGTATCTGGGTTCCCAGTTGGTGGCGCTGTTCCCAGAGACTGTAGGACATTGGGTTTGGGAGCATGGTTGGAGAAGAGGTCACTGAGGGTGATGGCCGTTGCTGGGTTCTGCTTCTGGTTTGCTTGTCTGTGCTCACCATGATCCTGCAAGACATGAAGAACTTCAGGTTCAGGTGCTTCCCACTACTGTGATTGACTGTCCCAGCCAACTATACCTTCCCCGTGATGATGGACTGTATCCTCCACCCCCCAAACCGTAAGCCAGAATAAACCTTCCCATAAATTAAAGCAGGAATTTTGTCACAGCGGTGAGAATCGACTCACAAAAACAGAGCGATTCTGTCTAACAGAAAGGGCAGGGGAGGGCTTATGTCTGTCACTCTAGCCCTCAGGAGGCTGAGGTGGGCAGATAAAGAGCTAAGGCCATCCTCAGCTGCGTAGGGAGTTTGAACTAGCTGTTTGAAACTGTCTGTTTTCTAAACAATTCGAAAAAAGGAGTAAAGAGGAGAAGAGTTTTCTGGAGGCTGAGAGGCCAAAGACAGGGAACCCTCTCCCATCAGTTGAGCCCATCAGGGTCTTTTGAGGCATTGGAGAGTAAACGTGCTAGGGAAGCCCAGAGTGGAAGAACCTTACTTACTGCCTCCTGCCACACAGTACTGGGCCTCCATGGTTTACACCCAGTGCGCCCCTTTGTGGCCCTTGGAGACCACCGTAAGCCTGCATCATCAACTTCCTCAGCTTTTTCACCTGACTGTGTGTAGCCCTGGCTGTTGTTGGCATGCTGGCCTTCACCTCAAAAGGCCTGAGCTGGAAGGCCCGTCGAGGTGAGTGTTGGATGGTGTCCCTGCTCAGTTCCTAGGTGTCATTCTCAGAGGTAGGGGCGACCTCCAAGAAGCCTCTGGTCCTCAGGCTCCATATCTCCTTGCAAACCAGGGAGCCTGCTTGCTTCTTTGTGAGTACCAGAAGGAAGAAGGCTGAGCTGTTGGGGACACAGCAAATGTCAGAGCTGTGGCAGGGCAGTTGACTTAGGGTGACTGATGGCCAGCAGCCTCTTACCCAGCTGGTGGCATATGCTGTTAATCCCAGCACTTGGGGTTGGAGAGATGGCCTAATGGTTAAGAGAGCTCTGATTGCTCTTCCAGAGGTCCTGAGTTCAATTCCCAGCAACCACATGGTGGCTCACAACCATCTGTAATGGAATCTGATGCCCTCTTCTGGTGTATCTGAAGACAGTTTACAGTGTGCTTACATACAGTAAATACATCTTAAAAACAAAACAAAACAAAAAAAAAAACCCAACAATCCCAACCCTTGTGAGGCAGAGTTAAGTGGAGCTCTGTGAGTTCCAGGCCAGCCTGATCTAATGAGGGAGTTCGAGGACAGCCAAGTCTCCACAGTGAGATCCCATCTGAAGGAACAAAAGCAAACAAACAAAAGGTAGGGCCTAGAGCAAGGGTTTTGGGGTGCTGGTGCTTGGAAGAAAGGTATCTTAGTTAGGGCTCCTCCTGCTGTGGTAGAGCACTGTGACCAAAAGCAACGTGGGGAGGAAAGGGTTTGCTTCAGCTTACAGTGCTCAGCTCACACTCCCTCACTGAGGGAGTCAGGGCAGGAACCAGCAGGCAGGAACTGGAGCAGAGGCCATTGAAGCAACCGGAGCACTGCTGCTTACTGACTTGTTCTTCATGGCTTGCCCAACCTTCATTCTTATACCACCAAGGATGACCTGCTCAGGGATGGTACAGCCCACGGTGGGACAGGCCTTCCCACATCAATTATCAATCGAGAAAATGAGCCACAGACTTGCCCACAGGTCAGTGTGATACTGGCATTTTCTCAGTTGAGGTTCCCACATCCCAAATGACCCTAACTTGTGTGAAGTTGACATAGCACTATCCATCAGAAGGGGATTAATGCATTCTGATGGAGCCCAAGAGAGTGCTTATTCCAGAAAGGGCAAGGCTGGCCACCTGCTTGCTCTCCGAGTGCAGTCTACTTATGTGATCTTTTCCCCACAGGCCCTTCCACTGGTCATGATGGGTGCTCACGGGCTTCATGGCTACCGGACTTCCAGCCTCTCGAACTGTGTGCTATGGGAAGACAGTCTTCTCTTTCCCCTGTCTTGGGATAGGTTCTATGTATCCCAGGCCGGCCTACTTACACCTCCTAAAATTTGTTTTCTTAACTCCCTCTCCCTCTCCCTGTCCCCCCTCTCCCTCTCCTCCCCTCTCTCTGTGAGTGTGAGTGTGTGTATGTGTGTGTGAGTGTGTGAGTGTGTGAGTGTGTGTGAGTGTATGAGTGTGTGAGTGTGAGTGTGTGAGTGTGTGAGTGTGTGTGAGTGTGTGCGCGTGAGTGCATGTGCTCTTGGAACCAGAAGAGGGCACTATCTCCCCTGGAGCTGAAGTTACAGGTGCTTCTCAGCAGTCTAATATGAGCACTGGGAACTGAACTCAAGTCCTTACCACTGAGCAATCACTCCAAGCCCTTAAACCTCATCTATGAATGAAGTGCTCACCCTTGGGTATCTCACTATAGCAATGGAAAAGAAATAAATACATGCCTAAATTTCTACCAGATCCCTTAGAATAGGACTGCAATCCCCTTCCACCTCTCAGGGCAAGGCCATCCCTTCTCCACATGTCCCCTCTGCACAAACATTCCCCATCCTCCAAAACACATCTCTTCAAAGCCCCCACGGGACATCATGCACCTGGAGAGGCCTCAGGCTTCTAAACCACAGGAATGGAGCCTCTTTTCAGCTGACAATTACAAAGGGGACATTTATGGTCACCTTTCTCCAACTCTGTATACAGTTGTGTGTGAATTGCTGGGATTCAAACCCAGGGCTTTCAGCATGCTAGGCAAGTCCTGTGCATTTCTGGCAGGCTGACGTTTGACTGACCAAAATGCCACAGACAGGAGAATTTTTGGAAAACCCTGAGGGGTGGCGGTAGAGGATTGGTGTTCTGTAAGTGACATGAGGGGCTGGGAGGCTCTTTGTTGACAACACAGTGGTGAAGATTGACCTTACTGAGGCTGTGGGGGATCGGGTGCTGATGGCGAGAGCGTTTCCCAAACAGATGGACTGAGAGTCTCTCCAGGGTGTTTTTGAAGAAACGTCTACAAGCTTGGTTTGAGGCTCACCAGTTCTGTGGTATTCTAACGTGTGTTCATAGTTGAGATCTTAAGCTGGCAGTGGCAAGGCTGAGAACCCAAACTGGCAAAGGTGAGGCCAGAGTGTCGCACACTGAAGATCAGTCTGGGTGACAGAGTCCAGTCCAGTCATGGCTCCTACCCACCAAATCCCCCCCAAAAAAGCTGGATGCAGATGGCAAAGCCCTTAATCCCAGCACTTGGGAGGCAAAGTCAAATGGATCTCTGAGTTCAAAGGAAACTTGATGTTCACAGTGAGTTCCAGGAAAGCCAGTGAGACTCTGTCTCAAAGAAAAAAAAGCCCCCAAAAAGCAAGAAAAAAAACCCAGCAAAAATAAATTTAGAAATGTTTAAAGTCTGAGAAGCAGCATAGGTTAATCATTTTCTCTTGCTGAGCAGGTCCCTTTCAGCGTGAGGGACGAGCCTTAAATTCTCAAGAACCGGGCTGCAGCTCCCCCTGGTGGCCATCTGCGCTGATACCGAGATCTGCAGATACAGGCCAGGGAGGAGCGGGACCCAGCCCCAAAGAAGGGAGGGGTTGGGCTCTGAGGGGGCGGCCCTTCAAGCTGCACTTACAAGGCTTGCCACTCGCCCCTCTCTGTCCCACAAAGTTTTGTTTTCTGTTGCCCATAAGCAGACATATTTATTGTTCCCCGGACATTGACGTACACTTTCTCAGGAAACAGCGCCTCATTTTCTTATGAAGAGTTTCCCCCACACAACTCATGTGGTTCCCGAAGACCCAGCCCCTATCCCCCAGCCCCAGGCACCACTTCCGGTACAGGGAAACAAGTCCACATGACCCGATTGTGACTCAAAGCTGGGCCTCCCTAGGACTTTTTTTTTCTCTTTTCTTTCTGGTGTTAAAACACACACACACACACACACACACACACACACACACACACACACACACACACACTGGCATCGTGAACTTGGTCCACTGCACATACCCTGGCTTATGTAGAAACCGCATGCGTTTCTTCTGGTTGTGGGAAAGCCTACAGAAAGCTGGCTGAGTGAAGGAGATTTGAGAGTTGTTGGACTGAGCAATTTCTTTTTGATTTATTTACTTATTTTATGTATGTAAGTACACTGTCGCTGTCTTCAACACACCAGAAGAGGGCATCGGATCCCATTACAGATGGTTGTGAGCCACCAGGTGGTTGCTGGGAATTGAACTCAGGACCTTTGGAAAAGCAGTCAGTGCTCTTAACTGCTGAGCCATTTCTCCAGCTCCCCCTCCCCTTTTAAATTTATTTGTTTTATGTATATAAGATTGGGCAATTTCTAAAGTCAGATTCTCTAGAGCATTTTAGCCTCGCCCCTCCCATCTCTCTTTTCTCTTTATTTTTTGAGATAGCGTCTTCCTCTGTAGCCAAGGCTGGCCTGGAACTCACTATGTAGCCCAGGCTAGCCTTTAGCTCGTGAAGCTCCTCCCAAGTGTTGGAATTATAGGAATCAGCCATCAGGACTGGCTTAAATGTTTTCTCAAATGGAACTGGGAGTGTCACAATCCCTTCTTGATTTGTGCTAGGCCCTCAGTTCTCTCTGCTACTCTCCAAAATTCCACACTGCCTCTTAAGTTTGTAGACGCAGAGACCCGTTAATCAAAACCACCTTTATTATTTAAAGAGCATCCGCACAAGGGGCGCCTCGAAAGCAGCCCCCAGAGGACAGAGTAATATTTACATGGGGTGGGAGGGTGAGGCCAATGGCCCTGGGATTGAGTGGGCCGGCCACTGTGGAAGAGAGGTCCTTGGACCCAGCATCCTTGGATCTATGGACTGGATCCGAGCAGAAAACCGTTCCATGTGAGGCCCAGTGTGGAGCCTGCCACGTGCGGCTGGAGCCACCAGACCAACTCTGACTCTGGATGCTGGAGCAGCGCGGAGCAGGCGATGAGGCGGGGTCAGGGCTGAGTTACCATGCCGGTAGCTTCGGAGTGAGTCTATGGAAAGAGCCACAGGCTTCCCAGGTCTCAGACGGTTCTCCCAACACTCTGTACCTAGTGTCTCATCCCCAGAAGCCTATGGGAATCCATCTGCTCTCCAGAGTGCCCTCTTACTCTCTCCTTCTTAGGGTCCCAGACAGTCCCCAACTATAGCAACTCACCTTTATGGCCTGGAAGATCCACTCCCGGAAGTCAATGACTTTGGTGTACACTCCCGGCTTCCGGGCCAAAGCACAGCCCGTACCCCAGCTTACAATGCCGCAGAGCCGCCATCTTGATGTTCCAGAGATTCTGTCCTCACATACAAAGGGGCCTCCGCTGTCACCCTGGTTGGGGGGGTGGGGGGACAGGACACCTGACTAGAGACCACTATGACTCCAGTGGGGAGCCCCTTTTCCCATTACCCTGGCTCCTTCTCTATAGCGTTAGGCCTGGGGGCTGCCCACTGTGTCCCTCACCTGGCATGCATCAATACCACCCTCAGGATAGCCAGCACAGAACATCTTGGGTTTGATCTGATTCCCGTAGAAGTCGGGGCTGTTGCAAACTTCGTTGCTTATGATGGGGACCCGGGCCTCTTGGAGCACCACAGCTTGCTGGCCTGAGGGGACATGGGTAAGGTGACCAGAATTAGGAAACAAGCTCTCTTCTGGTTCCCACTCCATGGCCTTGGGGTCTCTTTGAATCTCATCGAGCCTCCCCCAAAAGCGGCTTCAGCACCCCTTAGTGGTGTTGGCTGGTATTGCTTGGAACTCACCATAGAACTGTGTGTTACCCCAGCCGGTCACTGTACAGACCTTGCCGTCCACCAGGGCCTGTCCCGCAGCAGGGAGACACACCGGCTGGATGTATTCTGTGAGAGAGAGCATACAGTTCTGCCCCCACCAGCCAATTTATCCTTCATGGAACACAGATATCCAGCCACCTCACCCTCCACACAACCCCGGCACACCCTATCACTACCAGGATGGAACCTTCATATTCCGACGTATACACTACTTTCCCGAATCTTTTTCTCTCATCCCCAATCATCCCAGAGATGCTGGGATTGACCTCTTCGTAAAGAGGGACAAGAAGCCAAGTCACCTGCCTGAAGTTTCATAGACACCATGGCATCATCAGAATTGAAACCTAAGTTAGTTTAATTCCCCAAATTTGGGCTCTTAACCATGGCCATGGGGCTATCTCTAGCCCAGAGGCAGGAAACGGAAAAACACAGCCTGCTCTTGAGACCCTTGATTTCCACCTGCTAGAAAACTGCATTAATAAACACACAGGGAGCTAGAGAGATGGCTCTGCCCATTAAGAGCATTGGCTGTTCTTCCAGAGGACCCTGGTTCAATTCCTAGCACCCACACGACAGCTCAAAGCTGTCTATAACTCCAGGCCCCCTCACATAGACATAAATGCAAGCAAAAACACCAATGCACGTAAAATAAATTAATTAAATATAAAACAAACTATACTAAAAATAATAATAAACACACAGGCCTCCACTAAGGTGGAGGGTCCTTGAGCAGTGCACAGCCCATGCAAACAGTCCTGGCATCCCCTCACTGTTGCCTCCCTGAGCCTCAGCGCCGTGATGTAAAATATCGCCTCACCCTCCATACAATCCCCATTCTGCAAGCTAGGGTACAGCTCAGTGGTGGAGTGCTTGCCCACAGTACATGAGGTCCTGGGGTCGATCCCCAGCATCGAAAGAAAACAACACGTACACACAAAATAATTTCCCTGCAGAAACTGTGGTAAGGAATGGATGCGGGGTTGAAAGCAGGAAGCACTTGAGGGAGCAATGAGAATAATCAGGGAGAGAGGCCACCCTGAGGGCTGTGGGAAGACGAGGGGAGTCCAGACTCGGGACACACCAGGGCTGACGAAAGCACACGGTCACTTAGCAACAAGCAGACGCTCTGAGAAATGAGTCCTCAGATGATGTATCGCTGCGTGCAAATCCTAAGAGTGTCTTTCATGCAAATTAAGATTTGATGTCAGGAGGCCATCTTGTTGCATAGAGAGCACAGGCATATGGGTTCTCTTTGACCAAAATGGTTTCAAGCAACACATACATAAGCTCAGCACACCACTGTTCTTGTGTATTTACTATTATTTATGTAGTTATCTATTTTGGGTGTTTTGAGAAAGGGTCTCTCAACACAACCCAGGCTGGCCTCAGAGTCTTTCTGCTTCAACTCCCTTTAGTGCTTAGATGACGAGCATGTGCCACACCTGGCTCTCCATTCCTTAAAAAAAAATGGTTTAGTGGCTGGAGAGATGGCTCAGTGGTTAAGAGCACTGACTGCTCTTCCAGAGGTCCTGAGTTCAAATCCCAGCAACCACATGGTAGATCACAATCATCTGTAATGAGATCTGATGCCCTCTTCTGGTGTGTCTGAGGATAGCTACAGTGTACTTAGATATAATAAATAAATCTTTAAAAAAATTTAAAAAATGGTTTAATTATTATTCCATGCACGTTAATTGGTGTTTTGCCTACATGTATGTCTGTGTGAGGGAGTTGGATCCCCAGCAAATGAGTTACAGACAATTGTGAGCTGCCACCTGGATGCTAGGAATTGAACCTGGTCCTCTGGAAGAGCAGCTAATACCCTTAATCACTGAGTCATCTATCCAGCCCCTTCATATTTACCATTTACTTTTATTCACAC
This sequence comes from Rattus norvegicus, assembly GCF_021556685.1. Classification (NCBI taxonomy): domain Eukaryota; kingdom Metazoa; phylum Chordata; class Mammalia; order Rodentia; family Muridae; genus Rattus; species Rattus norvegicus. Next base: position 97,559,710 of record NC_141534.1, read on the forward strand.
ACACACACGTGTGTGTGTGCGTGCGCATGCACACATGTGTCAGTGCCTGCCTATGGAGTCCAGAAAGCAGGGTTGAATTCCCTGGAGCTGGAATTAAAGACAGTCATAAGCGTCTTGATGCCGGTGCTAGGAACTGAATGAGGGTCTTCTGTCAGGACAGTGAGCGCTGCTAACCACTGAGACATCTCTCCAGCCTCTCTTCTGCATGGTTTGGGAGGGGTACAGCCTTACTGAGGCATATGACTGCAGCTTTACACAACTGTAACTCACATGCCTTATAATTCTCCATGTTAAAAAGTGTGCATGAATTCATGGCTCTGGCATGGTCCCAGACTGGCACAACCACCAGTGTGTTCCACTGTAGAACATTTTGTCTCCCCAGAAGAAACCTCAGATTCTTTACACGTTTGCAACATCTCCAATCCTAACTCCTCTCATACATGAGGGGGCTATTTATTTATTTATAGTATCTTGTGTAGCCTAGGTTAGCTTCAAATTCACTGTGTGGTCAAGGCTAGCCTGCTCCACCTGCCTCTTCCTCCCCTTGAAGGCTGGGATTCCCACCCAGGTTACTATGACTAAATGTTCTATCAAGAGCATTTGCAGGGGGTGGGGGCAGTGAAGAGCATCTGCACTATGGTTTTCCCCTCTCGTCTATAGGAAAGGAATCGCTGGATCACACAGTGACTGACTCCTTTAGGAAGGCTCAGATGGTTGTGTGTGACTGTCTAGCATTCACGGCTAGTATACAGTTTGTGCTCCCAACGCCATGAAAACCTGAAGATGGGTCTACTTTGCTTCCTGGGCCCCTTCTTTGATCCCTGAGTCTCTGGAGTCCTTAAGCTATAGCTAAACTTACCTGTGAGAGGCAGGGAGCTAGAGAGGTGGACCAGGGCAATGTCATTGCTGTTTTCGTCGATAGTAGGGTCTCGAAAGGGAAGGTAGCCCCCATGATAGATCACAGCCTGAACCCCCAGCTGCACGGCATGAGGTGAGGTCCGGGCTACAGCACCAGCAAATACTCGCCACCGAGACAGGACCCGGTTCCTCCTGCCGGGGACAGAAGGGACAAGTCCCTGGGCCCGGCCTCTGCAGACCTCTCTCCTGCCCTACCCCAGGTAGCACTGTGGGGAAACACTCACTCTGGAAAGCAGTGTGCAGCGGTCAGTACCCAGTCCCCGGACAGCAGGGATCCCCCACAGAGGTGGGTCCCATCATAACGCAGGCTGACCTGCCATGGCCATCTTCCCAGGCTGCTGTCCTGGCCCCCCACAATGCGATCCACCGGCAGCTTCCTGCGGCCACAGTCTGTGGAGAGGTGACAAGAAGGTTTAGAATGGGAGGGATCTGAGTTCCAGGGCATAGTCTAGGTCCAGGGATGGGAGAAAACACAGCCCCACTCCAGCACTTAGTGGGAACAAGGATCTTCCCCAACCTTGGGGTTGTTCAAGGGGACATGACATGTGGAGATCCTGGGCAGTTTGTAGGGACACAATTCGCCCTGGGGTCCCAGGACTCCAGTCTTGGGCTGCATGTAGAGAAGGGTCTGAGCCCTTCCCGCCTCCCCCAGTCTCACCTTGGCAGGTGGCAGTCAGGAATCGGCCTCTAGGACAGTCGCTATGGAAGACATAGGGGTGAGAACAGAGAGACAAACCAGGGGACCAGTTAGGACAGTATCTGGAAACCTGCCAGTGCCACCCGCAGCTGCCCCACTCACCATACAGAGATGACATCCAGCAACCGCTGAGCCAGAGGCAGACCGCCCTCGTCCACGCAGAAGAAGCCCGATGTGCCGTTGGCGCCCGCGGTTCGCACATCCAGCTCTGAGTGCGCCAGAGCCCTGCGCGGGGCTCGGGTCAGAGCCACCTCTGGCTCGGGTCCATCCTCTTCCCTACCCCCGAGGGCCACCCAGGTACCTGAGAAAGCCCATCTCCTCACAGCCGAGCCCTGCTACCCTGGCGTTGGAGCGTGAGGAGCACAGCAGCCTCCACGTTCCCTCTGTCTTGTCCAACACCAAAAGTCGAGAGTCCCCGGGACTGAGCTGCACTGCAGGGCGACAAAGCCGGGCCTGGGTCCCTCAGTGGCCGGTACCAGCTTCCCTGGCTACCTGAGGCCCTGAGGGCTCTGGTCTGGCACCCTTCATGGCCCAGAGGTGGCACCTGCATCCACTACTAGATTGGGTTATACTGGTGGGTATCTCTCCCCCACTGGGATAGCCAAGCTGCAGGAACTTGACTAGAACACCAAGGAAGCAGGCAAATGACTTCATCTGACTTGGGAGAGTGAGCTTGTACACAGGGTATTCATTGTGGGCGATCAAATCCAGAGATCCTATCTGGGTGCCGTCGGGCTTGGGGAACTACCAGGAGGGGTCAGAAACCCTTAGCTAATTCACCAGGTCACTAAAACATTTATATAAATATGACAGGGAGAAAAGGACGGTTAGAAGGGGCACAGCAGGGAGAAAGTTGTATGCAATGGTAGCGCTCAGAGGACGTGAAGTCAGGATCATGAGTTCAGGGACAGCTTAAGCTCCCCATCAAAAAGAGGAAGGTTGTTGTGGCACGTGTGCCTAGAATTTGCCAAAAGAAGCATTGGCGGGAGACTCATGAGTTCATGAATTTCCTGGGCTCATGAGTTCATGAATTTTAGCCTGGAGATGTTGGTGCACGCCTTTAATTCCAACACTCTGGAGGCAGAGATGGGTGGATCTCTGTGAGCTTGAGGCTAGCCTGGTCTACAGAGGGAGTTCCAGGACAGCCAGAGCTACATAGAGAAATCCTGTCTCAATTAATAATAATAATAATAATAATAATAATAATAATAATAATAATAATAATAATGATGATGATGATGATGAGGAGGAGGAGGAGGAGGAGGAGGAGGAGGAGGAGGAGGAGGAGGAGGAGGAGGAGGAGGAGAACCCAGGTTCTTCTATCACCAAAGCAAAACCTGGGAGATGGAGTCAGACAGTGATTCTAGATTCCAGAGTCACCTTAGCTAGGTGGGGTGGCTTCCCGGCATTCGGGAAGCCAAGGCAGAAAAGGTGCTGCAGGTTTGAAGCCAGTGTGGGCTTCATATCTAATTCCAAGGCAGCCAAGGCTACAGAAAGAGACCCTGTTTCAAAATCAAAACAAAAGTCACCCAGCCAATATATCATTAAAAAAAAAAAATCACGGGGTTGGGGATTTAGCTTAGTGGTAGAGCGCTTGCCTAGGAAGCGCAAGGCCCTGGGTTCGGTCCCCAGCTCCGGGGGGGGGGGGGGGGGGATCAAACTAACCAGAGTGAGGTGTGAAAACATCCCAGCACTCTGGAGACTGAGGCAGGAGGCTCATGAGAATGAGGTCAATCGGGGCTGCATCATGTCTCTGGACAGAAGGATGGAATGGAGGGAGAAAGAAAAAGGGAGGGAGAGAGGGGGAGAGGGAGGGATGAAAGGAGGAAGGGAGGGAGAGACGAAGGGAGGGAGGGAGGGGCATAATGCAGTACTGGGCTGTATCAGAAGGCTAGCTCACGGCAGTGGTTCTGTCTGAGGATGGCTGGGGCAGTCTGTGTGCTTGGCCAATGCTCCCTGGTCCCCCATCTGTACCCATAAGGTCAGAGAAGCCCCGTTCATACCGGAGTCAGGGCCAAGCCCTTAGGGGCATTTCTCTCTCTTTGTCAACTAACTTTGAACATGCTGGCACCTATTTTAGGCCGTAGACAAGAAATCAGGAGGGGAGACAGATAAGGAGCCAAGCAAATAACGGAAGCGCGTCCCGTGCTGCAGCAGAAGGGGCCATGGAGATGGGGAGGCCGACAGAAGGACGGGGGAGCTGGTGTGCGGGGGCGGCGTGGCACTTCCGCTGTAAGTGGGCAGGGCAGGCAAGGACAGCTTCGCTGGGGAGGTGCCACGTGAGCAGTGAGGAGAAAGAGACGAAGGAGGTGAGAAGGATGCTGAGATCTGAGAGGGGACCGAGAAGTAGGCCAGGGGAGCTAAGGAAAAGGAAATGGAGATCAGAAAGCAGAGGCAGAGAGCTGGGTAAGGAACAGCCAGGAGGCAGAGAGAGGTCTGCAGAGTTGGCCTGCAGCTGGACCAAGGTGCAGCCGTGGGGCTCGGCCGGGGATCACACACTGACCTGACTCGGGGTTATGAATTCCTTCTGGCTGCGGGTAGGGGCAGACTGTAGGGCAAGAACTAGAGTCCAGACTCTGACCTCAGTGTGACAGGGACAGAGGCTGGGCCAGCAGTGGGCAGAACAGGGAAGATAGCTGGATCCTGGGAATATTTTGTAGGCAGAAAACTAGGCCCACGGGCACTGGCTTGTTTTCTCACCTACTTAGGAAGCTGAGGCTAGCCGCCCAAAACGCCAAGCCTACCTGGGCTTTGGAGTGAGTTCAAGGTCAGCCTAAGTAACTTAGAGGAAAGGGTCTCACAATGAAATGTAAAAAAAAAGGGGGGGGGGAGGGCGGAGCTGGTGACATCTTTCACCGTAGATCACCTGCCTAGAATCCCCCGGTGAGGGGTTGGGAGTGTGGCTCAGTGGTAGAGCCCCTGCCTAGAATCCCCCAGTGAGGGTCTGGGGGTGTGGCTCAGTGGTAGAGCCCCTGCCTAGGATCCCCCAGTGAGGGGCTGGGGGTGTGGCTCAGTGGTAGAGCCTCTGCCTAGAATCCCCCAGTGAGGGGTTGGGAGTGTGGCTCAGTGGTAGAGCCCCTGCCTAGGATCCCCCAGTGAGGGGCTGGGGGCGTGGCTCAGTGGTAAAGCCCCTGCCTAGAATCCCCCAGTGAGGGGCTGGGGGCGTGGCTCAGTGGTAGAGCCCCTGCCAAGAATCCCCCAGTGAGGGGCTGGGGGCGTGGCTCAGTGGTAGGACCTTCCAGACAGCTAAGCATGTGTAAGACCCTGAGTTCTATCATCACAACCACAAAGGAAGAGGAGAGGGTGAGGATGAAGGTGAAGGTGCTGATGACACTGGAGGGACAGAGTATTAGGGAACAGGCAGAAGCCCTGAGACCAGAGTCCAGAGACAGATCTGCAAGCCAAGGTGAACTGTCAGTCAGACAGGAACCTATCCCAGGAGTCTTTAGGATTAGGATTCCATTGGGCACCATGTGGAGTGATAGCCTACTGCTCTCCTTGCTCTGTCATTTACTGCCCTGGACAAGTCAGTCTACTTTACAGAGCCTCAGTTTCCCCTGTCGCATACACTGAGATGATAACAGCTTTAGCTTACAGCTAGGCCTGAGGTGTTAGCTTTCACTACAGCGATGAATTCAGCAGTTTCCTGACGAAGAACTGAGCAGGTGATACACACAACTACCCCCTGAATGACCCAGATAGGAGTCAGAGTCTCACTCACTGTGTAGCCCAGGCTATCTTCAAACTCAGACTCTTCCTGCCTCAGTCTCCTGAGGATGAAGACGCATATGCTACCACACTGACCCTTGCCCTATCCGTGCCTTCACGTTACATGAAAACGGGCTGTTGTAGGACTTAATGTACCAATATCATCAAGTCTCGAGGCTGGTCCCTGGCCAGAGGTCAGCGTTTCTAAGTTCAGTCTGGATGACCGAGTCCAATGCCAACTGTTTCAAATTTGTAATCCCGTTTCTTCGAAAAAGCACGCTCCACCCCACCACCCCCACCACCCCCTTCTGCTGCCCTGGGTCACAGAGAAGCAGCTCGGAGCAGCACTGGGGAAGACTTGGTGCTTCGTTTCACATGTGATTTCTGCCTCTGTGTTCCTGTGGCTGCTTGTTCCACGTGCTGCAAATGTGCCCACAACTCTCAGGGCTGTTTCTGGCTCTATCACCTTGGGCCACACATTCTCTGGTCTTCATGTCCCACATCGGTGTAAAGGGCAGATAGAAGCCACTAGATCCTTATAGCTGGGTGTCTACTGAACTCATCCTGTCCCTCTGGAATGTGTCTGACCACATCCCATGATATATTATGTATGTATGTATGTATGTATGTATGTACATGCATATGTATACACGTGTATATTATACATGTATGCACATGTATATTATATGTGTATTGTGCATATATAGATGCATGTATATATGTATAAATGTGTATATTATACATGTATGCACATGTATATTGTATGTGTGTACATAAGTAGATGCATGTATATATGTATATATGTGTATGTATATTATACATGTATGCACATGTATATTATATGTGTTTGCGTACATATGTAGATGCATGTATATATGCATATATATGTATATCTGTGTATATATACTTGTATACATGTGTGCACATATATATATATATGTGTGTGTGTGTGTGTGTGTGTGTGTGTATACACTTTTTAAAATGGAGTTTTCAGCTAGGTGTGGCAATGCACTAATCCCAGGACTTGGAAGGTAGAGGTAGGAGAAGCAGGAGGTCCACGGTCCTCCATAGTAAGTTTGAGGCCAGCCTGGGTTGCATGAGACCTTATCTCAAGAATAAAACTGAAAAAAAAAATAGGATGCTCATGGCTGACTTGCTAGGGCTCAGATAGCAACCATACCCTTTGGAGGTAGACCTCAAAAGCTAGGCAGGGTTGGGTCTGTACTTCTTGGATGGGAGTCCCCTGAGTCACTTAGACTATAGCTTCTCACTTGGGCACGTTGCTTCTTGCCTGCAATCCTATCACTGGAAAGCTGAGGCAGGAGGATTGCCTCAAATCCGAGGCCAACTTGGGTGAGTTCTAAGCCAGCCTGTGCTGCAGACAAAATTCTGGTTCAAACAGAATGGGAGACATTGAGTAGAAATACCATTGTCTGTCCCAAGAATGCTTTAAGTTCCTCACAGTGCTTTTCCAAAGGACACCTAGAGACCCAGGCCTGCTCTACTCACCTTGGTACAGTGGCTCCTGGTCACTCCGTAGTAGGATGGTCACTGTGGAGAGGGAAGAGGTGAGAGCAGCTGGTTGTAACCCTTGGGGTGGGGGGGCCTTGGGAGCTGGGGGGGGCGGGGGAGGTTCTCTCACCAATGGCCCAGGACGCAGCCCCAATGCCTGTCAGGAACAGCAGGGTCCCCACAGTGAGAGCTGCCACCTTGGGTCTGGAACAGCATGGTGCAGTCCGGCCACCTGCAACAGACAGCAAGCTGGGGCCACTGCCAGCTTGGTCCTCAGCACAGCAAGTGGTGGGCACTGGGCCAGTCCCCTGCTGGGGAATGCAGGGGACCTTATCAGGCCTGGGCCTGTGGTACCTCAAGCCCTATTTCCCAAGGCTGGGCAGCTGGCAGGGCTATCTCTCTTCTGTCATGTGGACAGGCAGGTGTCTGGCTCCCCAAGGGTTCCGGCCAGGAGGGGGCATGGCTGGGCTGTCCTGCTCTCCCTCCCCGTGCAGGCGTGCTGGCGGCTACTCCTTTCCAATGACAAGGCACTTCTGTATTTCCCTTGTTGCTTCCTGCCAGCCTGTCCCCAGATCCTCTTTCCCGCTAACTCCTCCAGAAGTTCTTACAACTTTGAGGTGCCTGTGACCTCTGACCTTTATCCTCTCGATATCCCCAAAGCCAGACCCCTTTCTCCCAAGACCCAGTCCCAAGATTAAATTTGTCCTTAGGAGTTTGAGAACCCAAGTTTTGAAACTTAGCTGAACTCATTTTGGATTTTTTTTTTTTTGTTCATTTGTTTGGTTTGTATTTTGAGACGAGGTCTTGCTACATAGTATTGTTGGCATCAAACATCCCTGGTAGTCCAAGCTGGCCTCAAACTAGTGACAGTTTGCCTGCCTGTCACTTAGTGCTGGGATGGCAGCCATGGGTCACCATATCTGCCCATATTTTGGTTTGGTTTTTCTGTGAGGCCCTGGTATCCTGGGACTTGCTCTGTAGACCAGGCTAGCCTCCAACTCAGAAGTCCATCTGTCCCTGCCTCTGAAGTGCTGGGATTAAAGACATGCACCACCACTAGCTATGTTTTGTTTTGTTTTTTAAGACAAGTTTCCCTCAGGCTAGCCTCAAATTTGTGATCCCCCTGCCTCTGCTTCCTGAGTGCTAAGATGCCAGGCATGGCATGTTGCCTGGCAAGCCCACTGAGAAATAGTGGCCTTGAAGAGATGGCCCCATGAGTAAGAGCAATTGCTGTGCAAGTGGGGGACCCAGAGATAGGTGCCTGGCACCCGCATAAAAGACCAGCTGTTGGTGGAACACGTCTGTAAGCCCGGCACCGTTGGGGTGAGCAGACAAGAGGGTCACTGTGGCTCACTGGTCATCAGCCTAACTGCAGGCTCAGTGAAAGACCCCAGCTCAGGGGAATTACACAGAGAGTGATAGGGCAGGACACACAAAGTTCTCCTCTGTGCCATCCCAAATGTGTGCACAGGAACCCTCCCCCCCACATGCACAGACTCATACACATACATGTGCATGCGTACCCACACCCACACACATATACAATACACATGTGCACATGCATGTTCACATGTATACATGCACATATATATACTCATACAACATGTGCATATACATACATATATACACATACTCAGACACACATGTGCATTCACACATCCCACATACATACACACATACACATACTCATACACACGTGTACACATACATACATAAAAGAATAAAATATATAAAAGAAAGGATAAAGTATAAAATAATGGCCTTACCCTTTCCAGGCTGGGGTCTTGGACAAGTGGAACCTCCTCTGTGAGCCCCAGGTTCCTCATCTGTTAAATGAGCATGTACCTAGCACTCACTTTTTACATGACTTTAAAGTTCTTTAAATACATCCTCATACCCAAGCCCCGGTTGCCACCTGCCATGTGTATCCAGCGTTTAGTCCCTATTTCCAATCCACATCAAGGTTCCCTTCTCTCACGACTCTGAGAGATCTCTGCAGCCACGTCCTGAACCCGGGACACCCTGAGATCCAGGTTCCAAAGTAGTTCCCCAAGAAACCAAACAGCCTCTTGCTGTGCCACTGTGCCTGGCATGCAGCAGGTCCTCAAGAGACACTGATAAGTTGTTCTTGCTGTGTGATTATGGGCAACTGTCACTGCCTCTCTGGGCCTCAGTGTATCTGGATGATAAACCTCTGTGCCATCTATCTGTTAAGCAATGTAGGGTTGGGCATCAAGTGGGGCTTCTGAAGGAAAGGGGGAAAGTCCCCAGGAGAGATTATCTAAGACCTGCAAGAGATGACAAGGGACAGAGTGGCAGGTTAGAGGAACTGCACAGGCTAAGACTAGCAGGCAAGACAGAGCGTGTTCCGTTAGAGGGCTACAAGACCAAACAGTGGGAGTGCCATGACCTGGGGGAGGCCATGGGAGGCATGGCAGGAGAAGCTTAGAGAGGAGAGGACAGTCACCTTGGTGTACCAGAGACCCTAGCATCTGAATACAACTGCTAAGAAGGCCTTCTACTGACCCCAGCCTTCTGCAAAGTACCCCAAGGCTGCAAGTGCCCCAACGCTCCCACCCATGTCCCGGATAGCATGGTCAACAGTACCAAACCAGCATTAGGAAGAGAGCAGGGAGTGGCTCAGGATCTTGCCAGGGCAGTTCCTGATAGTGGTTTAAAAGGGGAAAATAGCTCAGTAGCATGAGAACAGGGCACTCCTGACACCTAGCACTGAGCCCCACATGGACCCTGGGGTTCCCGCAGCCTCTACACACTTCCATTTTTGCATCCACTGCATCTCTTGCTGTCCCAAGCCTGTCTCTCCTTCTCTCCTCCCCACAGCAGTCCTGCTTCATCTCCCTTATCCCTAGGTTCTCTTGCCCTGCCCTCAGAACTAGGACTCATCCTAGGACTTCCACCCTTCCCTCCACACAGAGGCAGGTGTCTCAGAAGCCTTCAACCCAGAACCTCCTTTAACTGCTGATCACTTCCGGCTCCAACTTGCCAGCTCCAAGCCCTGCCATGCAAGCCCCGCCATGCATCATGTGTACTTAATACCAGATTGGCTCATCTCCCTGGTGGTCCCTCTTATACAGAAACCTGGGAAATGTAAGTGTGAACCCAAACTGTCCCTTCTTTATGCAGAACATTCTCCTAGGCCTCCTTGGTGCCCGGACCATTTGGTGCCCAAGTATTTCTAGCCCCCCATCAGAATAAACATGACTTTTAGAGACCAGATAGGTCTCTTCAAATTCTCAGATATACACTGGTCATTATCAAACACCTAAAACAACTTCCACAGAGTGTCTGTAACCACTAACTCACAGGGTGCTGATTAGAAGCCTGTCATTACAGGTTTTCAGGAGGCCGAGGCAGAAGGGTTATTAAGTTTGAGGCCAGCCTGGGCTTCATAGTGAGACTAAGTGTCAAAACAAAAGGAAAAGAAGACTAAGGACTTGGCTTAGTGGTAGAGCCCCTGCTTAGAATCCCCCAGTGAGGGGCTGGGGGCGTGGCTCAGTGGTACAGCCCCTGCCTAGCATGTATAAGGGCATGACTTTGATCCCCATTATTTCAGGAGTTAAAAAGAAAAAGAACAAGGTTTAGAGCAACCTCCAGTAAATGGTACTTTGGGGAGAGGCCCCACTCTGCCAAGGATGCTTCTGAGGTTGGTCAGCCACAGGCACCATCTCCAGCAAACCCTGAGCACCCTACCCCATCTTCCCCTGCCTGGCATGGCCTCCTTCCTCCCTCCTTGCTCCCTGTTGACTCCTTCAAGCTCCAGGGCCCCAGCAGCAATACTAGGAGTCCAGAGCAGCATACACTTCCAGGGCCATCAGGATCTCACAAACAACGGCAGCTGCTGCTGCAGAGGCTCCTGGGACCACACACCACCCACTCCTCCGTCCTTTGAATCCCTTCACCCCGTGCCACAGTTGATGAGGATGGAGCTGTCATCTGCAACCTGTCACTTTTCTCAGGGCTGCCCTCACACAGCACAGAGAGCCATGTGGGGATGCAGGGAACATGCTTTCCCTCCTTCCTCTGCCTCATAGACCCCAGCCCTGATGCCTCTCTTCAGTCATCTCCAGCGGGATAAAAATGGTCCCAAAGGGGCCCAGGCTCTGCCCACCACCTGATCACTTAGCACAAGGTAAGGGGATTCCGGTTCCCAGAGGATCACAGCTCATCTCTGGAGTCTGAGTTGTTATATGAACAGAGACTGACACTCTAGGAGTCCATAAGGAGTGAACAAGAAGCAAGGAGGGAGGAAGCAGGCCATGATCCGTGCTTATCACTGGGCCCACGCCTTCACTGCTTCCCATCGAAGTCCCCCTCATACCACACAGTGATCCATTTACTGAAGGACACAGATGACCAGAGAGGGTAGGGCAAGTCCAAGGTCACACAGCTAGAAAGTGCCTAGGACTGACCTCAGCTAGCCCAGCTCTGAGCTGTCAGTCAAGGGTGAGGGCGGCAGGGGGTGGGGTGGGGACTGCCACCGCTTTGCCATTTGGTCCCTAAGTAAAGGAAAGGTAGGGAAGAAGGCTGGCCTCCAGGGTGAGCGGCTGTCTCAGTCACCCCTGGGGTGGCTTTTCTGTCTCTCTCCTCTATCCGTACAGGTCAAGTCCAAAGTCCCTCTTCTGATCTTTTGCCCACAGAGCCAAGAGAAAAGAAGGAATATGCCCGGAATTGCAGGGGTCTCGGGTCCTTGGGTCTTGGGTTCCCACAGTGACTGACCTCATTCAGAACACCTCTGGGTTACAACACGTATCGCACGCCCCAAGGCCCAAGCTGTTCCCTGTGTGTTCCATGATCCCATCCACCTCACGGAGGGAATATTACTGTTCATCCCTACTTGACTGCGGGGAAAGGTGGACTGAAGTCCAGAGGCATGAAGTTACCTGCCCAGGATCACACAGTAAGACAGCAGAAGCAACCTGGCTAGCTCTACATCCTTAGAGATGGCAACAGCAGCAGCCCCACCTCAACCCCAGAAGACGACACCTTGTTGGTTAGCTGAGAAATCCCTGAGACGTAAGGGGAAACTGAGGCAAGGCACTAGGAAGGTTGTATGGGGTAGCCAGAAGGCATAGACACACAGAAGGGCCAATTAATAGTTAATCAGATAGATGAGGATTCTTGGGGGGTGGTCTTGAGTCTGAAAGGTAGACGCCAAGACAGGGGGGCTGAGTACAGGCTGGGAGACAAACCAGAGGAGGGGTGCCAGGTAGGGCCGAAGCTGGGGTTCAGGGACAGGGGGACTCACCCTCCTTCGCCATGTCAGGGACTCTTGTTAATGATTCCCAGGTTGACCTGTTGGGCTGGGGCGGAACCTAGGGACAGGAACAAGGAGGCATGGCCTGGGGGAGCCTGGCCTGGCTCTGTCCTGGCGCCCCCAGTCCCAGGCTCTCATCCAGGGAGCAGCTGGCCCTGGGCTGGGGCCAGAGCGTGCAAAGACAGAGGTTGGGCCGGGGTCAACGGTGGCAATGTGTGACCAGCCACCAGGGGGACACCTGGAGTGGCAAGGCAGAGCCCGGCGGGCCGAGGTTGAACTTCTAGGGGACTTCAGGGTTTTGAGGGAGAAGAACTTGGGGGAGTCCGCGGATTTCTGAGTTAGCAGGGAAAGCAGGCTGGAGTAGTCTGGGAGTTTCTGGGATCGTTTATACGGGCTGCTGGGCATCAGATTGGTGGGGGATGAGGGGCTTCGAATTCTGTGCCTTACCCTGGGGTTCGCCGGAGATGGTGCAGGTTTGGGGTTAGTCTCCGGGCCTGGGAAGGGGCATGGTGTCCCCACAGCAGCGGGCAGCCCGGGAGGCAAGGGTGGCAGCAGCAGCCAGCAGCGTGGGGCCTGCTGAGCCTGCGGCCTCACCTGAGGAGGAGGGGGCTGGGTGGGAGGCGGGGACGGGGCGGGGAAGGGCGGACCCCAGGACAGGCTGCCACAGAGGCCACCTGGCTGATGGGGCGGGGCCCGCAGGGGTTGGACTAGGCAGGCTCAGCTACCAGACAGGCCTCCCACCTCCACTGGGACTCAGGTGTGTCTGTGACAAACTTGGGGGTACTCAGAGGCCTTAAGGCTGAGATTCCAAACTGAAGGAATGAGGTGGAAAGTTTTGGCGGCCTCCGGTCCACCATACTTGTAGCCATGTGCTTCTCCATTCGAATTTTCTTCCATGCTAGTCCCTGCCCTCCTCTGATCCAGTTCACACCGCCATGGGCCTCTAACCCTTCCTGTCCCTAGCGGGGCCCAGCCCTTCCCCCCAGCCTCTTTCCTACAAGTCACGGGGGTGGTTTGTTTTGGCAGCCGCTGTGCTGCCTGCCCAGTGACCTCTGGAGCCCGGAAAGTCCTGATAGGGGGATGGGGGGCTCAGCCCTGAAAATGCAACACTAGTTGCCCAGGCCCGGGCCAAGTGGCTGGAAGCGGCTAGACGCGAGTGCATCCGGTCCCGCCAGGAGCCAAGGACCACTAGCATCAGACCCCAGACCCGAGCCAGATAAACAGCCCAGGAGGCCATCTACACCTGCTTGTGGCCCCACTGGCATCTGAGTCACAACAGCTGTCCCCACACAGCAGGCCACCTGCTCGCCCTCTCTGCCCGTCCCTGTACCTCCTCCAGCCACAGACCTGAAGCCTCTCTCAGGCAGGGACCACACTGGTCTCCTTCGCACTTCTGTCTGTGCTCCTATCTCTACTTCTGTCTCTTTCTACCGTCGTCCATGCTTCTTGCAAGACTCACAAAACCCTAACATCCAGTTAGTTGTCTGTCCGGGAATCCTAGAACCACCTTCTGGACTCCTGTCCCGACTCTTACTCCTTGAAATAATGACTCTCAGAGGCACAGCATTAACCAAGCTCGAAGCCACTTCAACAGCCCCGGGTGGTACCCTTAAATGTGGCAGAGTCGCTGCTGCTTGCTGGGAATGAAGATTCCCAAGAAACACCATCAGGAGTACCAGTGTGATTGGGGTTGAGGAGTGGGGGTGGGGGACTGAGGGCGTTAATGAGAGAATAGAGACTCGAGTCCAAGAATCTTTATTTCATGAACAAAAACTACTTCTGTAAAGATAGGAGGCCGAAGAGGCCCTTCCCAAGAGACCACAATTGAAGGCTGGTGAGAGAGGGCGGGTGGGCCAGGGCTAGGAGGTGTCACAGGGAGGGAACCCCAGGTCCAGCCGGAGGAAGCGGAGGGGAGATGAGGCCCAGAACCCCCTGCCCACTACTGTCCCTGTCCCGACCCCTCTTCACCCCATCAAGCAGGGGTGGGGCCGGCTGGCCTGGCAGTGCGTGTGGGAAGTGGCCTATGTGCAAATCAGCAAAAAGAAGGGGCGGGGCCTGCCCCCTCGCCTCACCGCCCCCTCCCCCAAACAGGCAGCAAAAGCAGGGTGGGGCGGCCATATTGCTTCACCCATCATGCATGGCGGTGGGAGGGTAGGTGGGAGGCGGTGGGTGAGGTGGGATCAGTCCCTGCCCGCTCCCACCCTGGTGGCTCCACTGCAGAACTGTGAGGCTGGGGAGACCGATGGGCTGATCCCCACTGCCAGGGGAGGGTACCCACCAGGGGCTGATCCCCACTGCAGGGCTGGAGGGTACCCGTAGGGGCTGGCTCTTCCTTGAGGCGGAGCCCAGAGCCTGCAGGGTAAGAAGTGGAGACTTAGAGTGTGTCCCTGAACCCTGCAGGCTGGCGATGCGCAGACGTGTAGGTCCATCAACCTTACCAGCGCTATTCAGCCACCTGGACGCCTGTACAGTTCTCTTTGCTCTCGGAAGTAATGGCCAGGTATTCCGAGCTGTGCAGGGAAAGGCAAGGCAGACAGTGACCCTCCGGGCCCAACCCTGAATAGAACAGGGTAGTCTTGAGTCCCTTACTGCATTAGGCACGTAGGGCTCCTGAGAGACGACAGAGGGCTATGGACTAGGCTTCCCCCGAATCTGAATGAGAGACCTCTAACTGCAGGGCACCTCTAGAGCATTCAGGAAGCGGTGGAGGCACAGAACTTACAAGCTGCCAACCGGAAGCCTTGGGTTCGAGTTCCGGCTTCGCTGCCTGAGCAGTGCCACCCTACTGTTCTGGGTTTCCGTTTTCCTCATCTGTGAGCAACTACTCTATTCGCCTCTGACACAGATACTCTGAGCGACAGATGGCACCTAGGTCGCCCCGGCCCTCCCTACCAGCCCCACTCACGCATTCTCTTGTGCAGCAGCTTCCGTGGCAGCAGCAATCTTCTTGTAGCAGTACACCATCTCCGCCACGAGCCATATGGTTAACACCACAATGAGCACGTACATCATGATCTCTGACACGATGGATGCCATATCTCTGTTGGCTACAGGGCCGGGCACGGTTAAGGAGGTGACAGAGGCCCTAGCTCAGGCAGACTGAACAGCCCCCACTGTGTTAAGTATGCTTGCTGTGTGAGCTCAGGCAAGTGGTTCAACCTCTCTGAGCTTGGGCCACAGACAAGGTAACCATGTTGGTTTCTAGAGGTGTTGCAGTTACTCTGATGGTGGCAAGGTGCTTGGATAGGCCTAGGGCCAGTGCGCCTGAATGTGGCATCTGTGACATTCAGGAGGGGAGGGAGGGAGGGAGAAGGAGGCACAGACTGTAATTCTGCAAATCAAAAGCCTTGGGTTCAAATCTCACCTCTGCCAGCTGTGTGACTTTGAGAAAATGACTAAGGTTCTCTGGGCCTCTGTTGCCTCCAACAGCAAAAATGGAAAAAAATAAAAAACACCACCAAGAACAACAAAACCAAAAAATAAGCAAACAAACAAACAAACAAACAAACAAAAAACAACAACAAGAAGAAGCAAAAGACCAGTTTCTCATCAGTGGGCAGTGTGTCAGTGACTCTCAGTGCGTGTTCTTTCTTCTTGTGCCATAGAGGACAATGGCTATAGGCAGACTCTGGGCCTGTTGTCGGGCTTTGGGTTGGCTCTGCTTTTTATTAGCTGTGCGATCTCAGGCAAACGACCTCTCCGTCTCTGAGCCCCCCTGTCGGAGAGGACGCTCCCAGTTGCTGGGCAGAGCTATAGAAGAGCAGAGCTCGGCGGCCAGCTTTGCTCTGCATTGGCTGTTTGCGGGAAAGCCTCCCCGCTTCCTTCCGCAGTGCTGGCCTGCCTCCCCAGCTTCTTTTCATGGGGCCTAAATTTAAACTGTAAAGGGAGTGCGTCCAGCCAGGGGACTGGAAGGGAAGGGCACTTTGGCACAGGTCCTCAGCCAGATTTGGCTGGTGTCCACCCTGTGTCCCTGGCCCCCATGGGAGCCCGGATCTCATTGCTCCAACCGCCCCCCCCCTCGCTGGTCCCTAAAGTCTTCCTCCTATGAGCCTGCACTTGCCACCCTGCCTGGGTGGTGCTGTTGTTTCTGAGTGGGGAGGGGGGAGGGCAGAGTGCAGGGCTGTATGCTCCCCAATTCATTAATTCATTTATTCATTCATTCATTCCTCAATTCATTCATTCACTCATTCACTCATTCATTCAACAGGTATTACTCTTGCCATGAGTAACCCCTCCTTAGGCTCTGTGCTAAACCATAGTCTTTGTTTGAGAAGGGACTCTCTACATAGCCCAAGCAACCATAGGCTTGCCCTCACAGCCCTCCTGCCTCTGCATTCCAAATGCCAAGAGTTAAGGCGGGCTACAACCGCATTCAGTTTGGTCGTCTTTTATATCTTCAGCCCGTTTTCCAGACAGGGACTCCAAGGCCCAAAGGCAGCTTGGTGCTGAGACAAAGAGGTACAGCCAAGACAGGCTCTGTGTGAGTTAGGGCTCAACCCCAGGCATAACTGTTCAGAGTGCACGGCCACAGACCTGTGGCCAAGGTGAGCCCCAGTAACAGCTGTCAAACACCCAGACTTTAGGGACCAGCGAGGGGGGGTTGGAGCAATGAGATCCGGGCTCCCATGGGGGCCAGGGACACAGGGTGGACACCAGCCAAATCTGGCTGAGGACCTGTGCCAAAGTGCCCTTCCCTTCCAGTCCCCTGGCTGGACGCGCTCCCTTAGCAAGCCATGCGGCATCTCAGGAAGAGGGACTGTGGGACGCCCCACTTTACAGATGAGGAGTTGAAGTCAAGGGAGATCCCACTGGATGGAATTGTTGGGGGATGGGGCAATGGCTCCCTCTGGATGGCTCTTTGAGGCCCCCTTCTTGATGACTGGACCCAGACATCGGCTTATGCATGCTGGGTAAGAGCTCTACACAGCCACTTTAGTTTTCATGGGATGATTGGGTTTTGCCATGGTCCCCAGGCTACCCTTGAACCCTCTACAGCCCGGGTCTCTGCCTCAGCCTCAGCTGGTATTGCAGACCAGAGACACCATCTTTGCCTTCTTAAAACCTAGGCATCTTCTAAGGCTGCCTGTGGCCCTCCCTCTGTGAACCAGATTTCTCAGCAGCCTCTGATGCTGTGAGGTTCAGATCCTCCGGCCGGTATGGTGGCACGACTGTTCCTTGTGGTGCCAGGCTGCCTACCCGACCTGTGTCGGGTGACCCAGTTGCATCCTGCCACCTCCTACACCTGTCCCAGCCCAAGAGGAGCCTTTCCTGCCCTTCATCCATCACCCTGCTTTGGGATGAGTCTCCGTTGTGCTTAGGGGTTATCGGCTGATGGACGATACCAGAAACACAGCAAGACAAAGCGTAGGAATAACAGCCGGATCTGTTAGGAGCTAGGCAAGATGGCACACACCTCCCAGAGGGAGAACCTACATCAAAAAGCCAAAAATAGGGGCTCGGCTTACAGAGTGCTTGCCTAGCGTGCAGGAAGCCTAGGGTTTGCGTCCCAATACTCAACAAAACGGGCAAAGTGACACATGTCTGTAATCCTAAAATGTGGGGACGGGGGGGGGGGGCGAATCAGGAGTTCAAAGTCATCCTTGGCTATATAGCAAGTTGGACACTAGCCTGAATACCATTATACCCTGTCTTTAAAAGCGCCCCCCCAACACAAATAAAACATGAAACATAAAAACAAAACAAAATAAGAAAACCATGGCCAGCTGGGCAGTGGTGGCGCACGCCTTTCATCCCAGCAGTAGGGAGGCAGAGGCAGGTGGAACTCTGAGTTGGAGGCCAGCCTGGTTGACAGAGAGAATTCAGGGCAGCCAGGGTTACACAGAGAGACCGTGTCTCTGGGAAAACAAAAAAATACACGTTAACCTTTCAGGTGTGGTGAGCTCACACCTATCATTCCAGCACTCAGGAGGCTGAGGCAGGAGAACTTGTTTGATCAGGAATGTGAATTTGAGGTTAGCCTGAGCTACATAGTAGAGAACACGCCTCAAAATAAACACATAAGTGAGAAAATAAATACCAGAATGTGATGTGATGGTACGATATGATATGATATATGATATTTTATGATATATGATATGATGTAATACAACACTGCCGCTGAGATGGCTCAGCAGGTTAAGGCACTGGCCGCCAAGCCTGACAACCTGAGTTTGATTCCCAGGGTTCACACGGGGAAGGAGAACCGACTCCTACGAGTGACTCCACATGGGCACCATGGCATGTGCGTGCCATAAGCCCCCACATACACACAAAATAAAAAAAAACATAATAAAAATGCAGAGAGGCAGTGTTAGGATATAGCAGTGGAAAATGCTAGGACATGCTGGATTCTTCTGGAGACATGAGCTCAAAAGAAAAGGCTCTCTGTGTTCTGAACACAGACGCCTGTGTAGGCTCTGAGAGCTACAATAGGGCAGAGAATGGATAAAAGGCAGGCTTTGCAGTCACGGTGGTCTGAGCTGACACCTCAGCTCTGCTCATGGACACAGCCTGAGCAAGGGCTCCCATGAGACAGAGACTGACC
Organism: Rattus norvegicus; assembly: GCF_021556685.1. NCBI lineage: Eukaryota > Metazoa > Chordata > Mammalia > Rodentia > Muridae > Rattus > Rattus norvegicus. Next base: position 97,578,364 of record NC_141534.1, read on the forward strand.
GTGTTCTCCAGCTTCCCCCTCATAAGCTGGGGGGCGGGGGGTGAGGCCTGGTATCAGGGTGGCCTTAGCTCTGTGGAGCCCTGTCCATGCAGGCAAAAGTCCACTTTCTGTGGCCACGGCCCACCATACACACAGCATGGTGACATCCCAGTGACTCCCTTGAATGTGCCTCTCACTTGCCTTATGTACCATTTTGGTGAGAAACATAAAAAAGCTAATTATAAACAGGAGCCCGCATGCTCTGGCTGACAGAACACAGATGCACCCGAGAAACAGACTGGGGAGGGAGTGTTAACCCAGGCAGGGCTGGGTTCAAATCCAGGACCCAGTCAGGTGACTTGGCCACAGGAGACAAACTCCCTGAGCCGTTCTTTGCCTTTGGGTCCAGAAAATGGGTTTGGTGAAGCTCCTCTCCCAGATGCCGGTGGGAGGGTCTTACGGGGGCTTTTTAAGAAGTCAGAAGGTCAAGATACCAGATCCGGGAAGAAGCACCCTGCTACCCAGAGTTCTTCACCACCTCCAGGCTTGGAATAGCTCCCTGACTTTCTAAGACAATAGGACATAGGACTCTGGAAAATTCCCACACATGTAGAATCAGAAGATAGTCTATCCTGGGATAGCGAGACACGCCTGTAGCCCCAGCACTTGGGAGGCTGAGGCAGGAGGATCAAGAGTTGGCGGCTAGGGGCTGTCGACATGGCTCAGTGGTTAAGAGCACAGGCTGCTCTTCCAGAGGTCCCGAGTTCAATTCCCAGCAAACAGATGGTGGCTCACAACCATCTGTAATGGGATCTGATGCCCATTTCTGGCATGTGTAGATAGATCACTCATATACATAAAATAATAAATAAATAAAATAAACAAATCTTCTTTTTAAAAGGGAGTTTAGGATATACCTATTTAAAAAAAAAAAGGGAGTTGGAGGTTAGCCTGGGCTACAAAAAAATCCCCATGCCTCAAAACTAAAAAAAAAAAAAAAAAAAACCAAAAAAAAAAAACCAAAAAACAAACAAACAACAACAACAACAACAACAACAACAAAAACCCAAAAAACAATGGTTTGGTGAAGAGGTCCAAAGCAGCTGAGAGCAAAATGCTGGTTCCGCTCGGAAACACCACTGGCCTCTGCTACTCCCACTGTGGCCTCAAATAAGTCCCCACATCTCTCCAATGGGGTCCCGCTTGAGAGACACAGCAAGCCATACAGAATATTCTCTCTGGTCCCTGGGGACAGGCTTGGGGCTCAGAGATAGGAATACACCCGTCAGAGGTCACACAGCATGAGTGCAGTCCAATGCACATACCATTTGTGGGGGGTGGGGTGGGGGTCCTAATCTGACCTCCTGTGTGCTGAAGAGCTGAAGTCTCCAGAACCAGAAAAGGGGTGTCCTTCCCCCTATGACTGCGGGGTGTTAGCTGGCCTCTGTGTGACACCAGCCTGTCCCCTTCTTTCCATCTGTCCCTCCATCTGGCTTGCCAGAGAGTGACAAGGCTCCACTTACCCTTGTCCACCACCTCCAGGTGGATCTTCTTGACGACGCTGGTGTTGTGCTCGTAATTATCAAAGAAGAGGAGACGGTAGACGTGACATTCGTAGTCGCCAGAGTGGTTGTAGGTGACATTGGTGATGAAGATGGACAGGTCCTGCAGGTCCTTGGTGCCCCGACTACCGTTCCACACCACACGGCCCTCAAAGCGCTCATCTTCCTCCAGCTGCAGCACCTCATTCTCATAGCGTAGGATCTTGGGGTGGTTAGTGATGAGTGGGGTAAATGAGTCACCTTCTGGGTGTGTCTTCCATATGTCATTCCCATCCTATTCCCCATCCTGATCCCCCCTCCCATGGACAGCTGATGCATATATGGGACCAACATCTTTTGGGGTTATTTGTTTTGCTTTGCTTTTTAGTTTTTGGATTTTTGTGGTTCTGGCATTGTAATGTTTGTTTTACATGCCAGGTAGGTGCCCTGCCACTGAGCCACGCCCCCAGCCCCTCCCTGGGGGATTCTAGGCAGGGGCTCTACCACTGAGCCACGCCCCCAGCCCCTCACTAGTGGATTCTAGGTGAGTAGAGCTGTAGAACCTACTCATAGTAAGTTCTACTCTGAGTCACATTCCGAGCTCCTTGTTGTTGAAGTTCTGGCAAGAACTCTATCTCTAAGGCCTGCCCCAGTTTCTTACTGGCGGATTTCAGGCAGGTGCTCTCTCACTGAGCCATGTCCCCAGCCCCAGCTCAGGCATCTTGACTTTGGACAGTGAGGGATCAAGGAAATTGAGATCTTGTCTGGGACCATGGCGGACCTTGACTGCTCTAACCCTGTGATGCATATATACGCACAATTTCACAGCTGAAGCTTGCCTGGCTTCTGCAGCCCACTCTCTCCACAATATTCTTTCCCAGTCTCCAGTCACATTTCCCAGTCTCCCTCTCCTGCTACATACACACCTCAAAATACACTTGCAGTGCAAAAGCCTTTACTCTGTGATTTTGCTCGATGACTGCCCAAGACATTTTTGCTGGTGCCAAATAATTACAGTGACTTTTCTTTTGACATTTTCCCCCCTACCAGCCATATGTCAGCTGCATCAACTCATTCAACTCTCACAGACCTAGGGGGTGGAAGTCAGAAAGATGGCTTAGCAAGTGAAGGTGCTTATCACCACCCTGGTAGCCTGGGTTTGATCCTTTGGACCCATGTAGTGGAATGAGAGAATGAACTCCTACAAGTTGTCCTCTGACCTCCACACACATGCCATGGCGTGTACATGAGCGTGCGCGCGTGGGCGCGCACACACACACACACACACACACACACACACACACAAAGGTAATTTAAAAAAAAAATATGGAGTAGAGAGCATGGCCCCTCATTGTTACAGCACTGGGAACATGTGCTCAGTGACTTGCCTAAGGTGATCAGCAGGCTGTGGTGATCTAAATCCAGGTCATCCACCACATCCACATCCTCGTCATTAACAAAGCACTCAAACAAGCCAATTGCATGCCTGCAATTCCAGCACTCAAGAAGTTGAGGCAAGAGCCAAGAGTTGGAGCCCAGACGAAGCTACTTAGTAACATCCTTTCTCAGCAGCACTAAAAGCAAAGCCCAAGCGAACAAACAGCCTTGAGACCCAGCGCTGCCGGCTCCACCCGGCACCCAGGTGCTAGCCCAGCTCAGGCGCCCACACACCTTGACAAATTCCTCTGTGCCCTTCTGGCGGAAGGTCCACTCCGTGAAGGTCTCGGCGGTGGTCTCACTACGACGCTTACAGGAGATACACAGGATTTTGAAGGTCATCCCATACACTGCCTCGGTCTCAGAATCCACCTCCACGCAGCCCCCCCAGGCTGAGGATACTGCGGACACAGTGGGCTCGGGTCAGCGAGGAACCTGCCACCCAAGGCAAACCGGGCTCGCTGCCCCACGGAAACCATCTGTTTCCTTTCCACCTGCATTACAAATAGTGGATGCCAAACTTGTCCCTGCTTCTCTATCGCTGTGTGACCTTGACGAGCCAACCATCTCCTGAGAGCCTCAGTTTCCCACTTGCCTGTTAGGTGGAAGAACCTGTCATCTTTATTCCCAGCAGTTGGCTAGGTGGAATTCTCACACTAGAGGCCCCCGGGAAACAGGGTGTCACTGTGGTGAGTAACTCCACTGAAGTGCCCGAGTCCTCAAAAAGCTTACAGCCTTCTAAGTAGTGGCTCTAGCGTTCCTTGTCATTCCCACCATGAAAGAGCTCTGCAGAGCCAGCCATGGGTTGAGAAATGGGAAGGTTGGGTGAGGGGGTTCACCCCTGCCCTGCTTCTTCCTTCCCTAGCTTCTACATAACCCACACCCTCCCTATCTTCACCGTCTTGCCCTGTCTCCTCTTCCTCTGACTCCCTCCTTTCAAGACCTTCACCCCAAGTTAAAAGCTCTTTGCTTCACCACGGACTTAGAGGCCTCTGGTCCCTCCTTCACCCTCTTATGTCCCACTGCACACTACCTGATGTCTCCAACTCTAGCTCTGGGTCTTTTACTTGTCCCCCCAACCTCCTGGTCTCTCAGTCTTCAGGGCTTCTGGTTCACCCTCCCTGTTGCCCCAGTCTCCCCCATATTTATTCCTTCTAAGGGTCTCTGAAGGTCCCAGCAGGCTGTATCCCTCCATCTTCCCATCACTGATAGTCTCACCGTTACTATTACTGTTGTTGTTTTAAACTCCATCTGGCAGGTTTTCTGTCCTGGGACTGCCTCTCTTATCTCCATCCCTTCTTGGTCTCTCCAGATCTTTCTGCTGCTCTCAAGTTTCTCTGTTCTTGGCTCCAGCTCCTAACTCTCTCCCTCTAATGTCCCTGTCTGCCTCGGTCTCTCAGTTTACCTCCGCGTCCGGGACATGCCCGAGTTCTCACTCGGTATCCATGTCTCCCGGTTAGTCTCGGGCCCCAGTCCCTAGGCGCTGCCTTCCCCCACCCCTCACGCGGCTGTGGGTGTCACATTGCAGTCTGCGGGGCTCTGCGAGCAGCTGACTCCTCGGCTCCTCGCCCCCGGCCCGGCGCCCGCGGCGGCACCTCTGTGCCAAGTGTCCCCCCGAGAATCCCCTGCATCTCCACGATCCTTCCGTGTGGTCCAGGGTCCCGCGACCCCAACGACCTCGCACCGCGCACAACTTCCCAGGCCAGGACTTGGCGGGGTCGGGGGCACTCGGGCGGGGGGCGTCCCGAGCGCCGAAGGCGCGTGTCCCCCAGCAACACTCACCCAGCACCGCGCCCACCACGAGAGCCAGCAGCGTCCCCATGGCCGCGCAAGGCGGTGGGTGCGCAGAGCGCGGCGACAGGAGATGGGCCCCGGCGGCGACTGGCCCGGGCGCGGGCGCCGCAGCTGCTGCTGGGGGGGCGCGCCCCCCCGCTCCGGTTACCGCCGGGGGCCAAGCCCCGGGGCCCGGAGAGCAGGCATCCCCGCCGCGCGGCGGGAGGCTCGGGATGCTGCGTGCGTGCGCGCCACAGGGCGCATCCAGGCTGCGGCGACCCCTGTCTGGCTCCGGACGCTGCTCGCGCTCGGGCTCCCGGCGCTGGGGTGCGGACCGCGGGCTCCTGCGCACTGCAGCGGCGGCCCGGGAGGGAGGAGGGAGCCGGAGGAGGGAGGAGGGAGCGGGAGGGGGCGGGATGAATCACCGCGGGGGGAGGGCGCGGCCGCCCAGCCTTTGCCGCAGCGGCCCGGGAGGCGCCCGGGCACCGACCTCTCCGGTGGCTTCGTGGCTTCTGCGCACCGGTTGCGAGGTCTGGGTCACTCCGACTTCACCAGATTCTCTAGGGTGGAGGGACCCTTTCCTCTTCCTCTTCTGAGAAAGGTCATTTGCAGACACCCAAGAGGACTTGGAGGACAGTTTGAGGGACCAATTTCCGTCTTCCTAATTATGGAGGTCAACCTTATCCAGTTCTTGGGGAGATAAGGCTGAGACATCCCAGGGACCTACTTCTGACACCTGAGATCCCTCGGACTGGAGGTCTCTGAACCAGGACCTAAGAGGGCGCGGCGAAGTGAAGGAGTCAAGCTAGGTGTATATAGAAACCTCCAGACCTTATCCGAGCCAAAGGACACTTTGGCATCCCACAGCTCTGGGGGTCGGAGATGCGGGGTTTCAAAAGGGCCATTCCCGCGATCCCCCGCTGCGACTCTGACGTCATCTTCCCAGCTCTCCTCCCACTCCATCGTCCACCGTTCCTCCACCCCCAGCACAACCAGCTCATCGCTGCTTCAGGGCTTTTGCCCTACTTCCATTCTGCCTGGACACCCCCACCCCAACCCCGCCTACTATCCCCAGGTGACGGAAAGGCTGATTGCACTGATGCCCATGGCTCCAATGTCACCTTCACAGTATTTTCTGTACCCATTTTGAGTAATCTGCTTCCCTCCTTACTAACTAGATCATATTGGTTCTTATTTACTTTGTCAGAAGAACAGTTGTCCGTACCAAACATTATGGGGGGGTTGTTTTGGTTTTTATAATATTTTATTTACTCTGTATGTGTGAGACCACACACTAATTCTGAGGCATACAGGGGAAGGTCAGAGGACAACTTGGGGGATCGGTCCTCTTCTTCACTATGTGGACCTTGTATGTTGAACTTCCGTGATCACGCTTGGAGGTCAGCACCCTTAACTGCTAAGCCATCTCATCAGCTCCCTTCGGTTTTTTTCTTTAGAGATAGAATCAGGCTGACTTCTAACGGGTGGTCTCCTGCTTCAGTATGTACGACACCACATTTGCATTCTTTTATGTGATTTGTCTGTTCGTTGCCTGTGCTTCCCCCTGGGTGAGGACACTGTCCCGTGTCCCAAACAGGTCCTCAGCACCTAGGCTCATTATAGGGCTCTGGGCCACCAGGATCAAGGTGGGAGAGAGACTCTTGGCAGGGGTTGGCTGGCCCTGTGCTAGCTTCCAGTTCTGCATGAAATAAACTCCCAGAGAAGCCACAGTGTGGGGCAGGTCCAGGACGTAGAGGCAAGGAGCCAGGGACACCAGACACCTTTGTGGTCTGGGCTTTTGCGCCAGCACCTCCTGAGCCGCGAAATTCCTTGGGCAGAAAATAACCCTTTCACAGCTCCGGTGGCCCTGGTGGGGGCTGGGAGGAGGAGGAGGTGCAGGGAGGACAGACCTCAGCAGTGGACACAGGGGAGCCTCCTCACAGCATTCCAAGTGTGGTAGAGGCAGAGCAGCCTTTAATGAACTGAACTCTTCTCACTCTGAGGTGCTGTCCTTCCGCCTGGCTTGCAGGTATGAGGGAGCTGCAGCATGGTGGCGGCCTAAGGACACAGCTGCCGAGGAGGCAGGGCAGGCTTTGCCCTTCGCTTCCACCCAATCCTTCCGCCCCACAACTTGGCACGTGCCCTTCCCAATGTCTTTCTGGCCTGACAGACTTATTTCTCAGCCCAGGGTTTGGAGGAGGACATGGCTGGGCTCTGCTAGTAACAGATGGGGAAGGTTTTGGGAGGGATAGTACCTTGGATATAAATCTGAGGATCTCAGGCTAGAAATAGGGATCAATGGTTAAGAGCATTTGCTGCTCTTGCAGAGGACCCAGGTTCTGTTCCCAGCCCTCACATGGTGGTTCCCAAACACCCAGAAACTTCAGTTCTAGGGTGTTCAGTTCTGAGGACATGGAATACATACACCCATGTGGGTAAAACACTCATTCATACACATGAAGAATAAATAATAAATCTAAAACAAAAAATCAAATCTGGAAACATCATGGGGAGGGGGAAATGCCTAACTTCCACGGTGGCCTTGAGGGTGTCAAGATTTTGTCACAGAGCCTGGCTTGGTGGTGCATGACTTTAATCCTAGCACAAGGGAGGCAGAGGCAGCCGGTTCTCTGATTTTTTAGGCCAGCTTGGTCTACAGAGTGAGTTCTAGGACATCCAGGACTACACAGAGAACCTGTCTTCAATTCTCCCCCTCAAAAAAAAGGAAAAAGAAAAAAGATTTTGTCCCAGAATGAACTATATAGCTTGATCCCTACTTGATGTCCCTACACAAGTTTAATTTTTCCTTCCAATTCCTCTGTGGTAAGTGATTTTGACGCACTCTATGCCAAGCCTTGTTAGGAGCCACGTAAATGCTGAGCCTGCACCCTAACATCCCAGATGCTCATGGAGCTGAGGTGGGAGCAGGGCAAGGTCAAGGCCCTACGAGGGTTTTAGTGGGTGCGGTTAAGGCCAGCAAGCATTTAGTGAGACCCTATCTCACAACAGAAAGGGAATTAGAGATCTAATTATTAAATCCGACTGAAGGAGGCCCACACCCTGGGGAGGTAAAGGCAGGGTATCTCTGTGAGTTCAAGGCCTGCCTGGTCAACACAGTGACTTCCAGGCCACCCGGACCTTCGTAGAAGAACCTCACTCAAAACAAATAAGCATGAAAATTTAAGTCAAGAAATGAAACAAAATGGGAAAAGCCTGGTCGTTGAGTGGTACTCAGGGGTACAGTGTTTCCTAACAAATGTGAGGGCCTTAGATCCACTCCCTGATACCCAAAGGCCACATGTATCGATCGACTCTTCAGGTCTCTTTGATGGCAGTTCTCAGTGTGACTCCCCCATGTCCCTGTGGTCCCACTAAGGAGCTGCTAGGTTTGCAGGTCATCGAGGCGGCTGCTTTGGGCTTGGATAAGGCAGAGCTGACCTCAGTGACAGGAACAGGACTCCAGGACCTGGATCGTGATGGCAGGGTGAGTGGGAGGCCCCCATCCACTCCCAAGACTCCGACAGGCACAGCCATAGCCATTTCCAACCCTTTATTGGGGTTGCTATTCCCAAATAAATATAATACATTAAACCCAGAGGGTCTCGTGCACCCCAAAAGGTGTCCCCCACAACCCCAGCTGGGCAAAATAAGTTAGTTGGAGGGGGAGCCTGCCAAAGACCAGGCCAGCTCCCTGGCTGAGCAGGCAGTGGCAGCTGGACCGGTACAGGCACACACAGATCTAAAGTGCATCTTGGTTCTATGGTCCCCAGGTCTGTGTGGCTCTTGGCGGGGCCACTGTGAGGGGCAGGCAGGAACCTCCCGGCGGCGTTTACACCGTGCCAGCAGTGGCTGCCAGGGTTCCGTGTGTCCTTCTGTCCGTTCAGGGGAGTGGCTTTTCAATCAGGAGTCCTCAGGGAAAACTGTCATCGGGATGTGGCTGAGTGTCCAGCGGAGGATCTGGGACAGTGATTCCTTGATGTAGCTTCTCCAAGGAGAACTTCATCTGCCGGAAGAGGTGGGGGAGGTAGGATGAGCACAGGCTCTGCGCTACTCTGCATGGTCGTGCTGCCTCACCACTCGGTAACCTCTCAAGGTGGGACTCAGGTAGTCCGGGTTCAAATCCGGACTCTGCCATTACTAACAGTGTAAGGGTAAATCTGTTCACTGCTATGGGCCCATTTCCTTGCCTGACGTACAGGTGATTTATATAATCTCCTGATTAATATCCCAGCTTCATAGAGTTATGTCAGAGATTCGAGGGCTGCTAGAGCTTCATCCATTAGTTAAGTACACCATGGGACCTTGACTAAGGACCTAGCCTCAAACCAAAGGATGCTGCATACCTCCTGCCTAAACACAGAAAGGGGACAAGATGTTACTACTTAAATCTGAATCATCTCCCATAGGCTGGTGTGTCGAATGGTCCCCACCAGATGGCGCTATAGCGGAAGGCTGCTGCACCTTCAGCAAGCAGGGCCTCACTGACTACTTAGGTCACTAGGGGAGGCCTTTGAGAATCAGAGCCCACCCCTAGCTCTATCTACTTCCTGGTCTGCTGTTCTCATGCTCCCAGGACACCCCCAGAATGGTCAGCACATCAGGACCCTAGTAAACATTTTCTCCTTTCCTGGCTTGACTGTGAAATGTCCCCCACTCCTCAGCTGGTCTGGACTTACAGGCTGAAGGACTTACAGGATGAGTCTTGCCAGGAGACCCACGTCACTAAGGATAGGCCTTGTTGATTATAGCCTGGCCTTTCTTCTGGTCTCTGTGCCATCTCTACCTTTGGACAGAGACTTCCCAGGGACCACGAGCCAAAATAAGCCTTCCCTCAGTGGCTGCTAAGTGTTGTTGCCACAGGAGGAAGAAAACCAACCAGTTTACCTACTTTGTGTCTGCCACATACATTGGTCACAGAGAAAGTAATTAATCCACAGGGCTTACTGCTGTAAGGCTGGCTGGAGGACTGGTCACTTCTGGCTAGTGGCAGGATAGCCCTACTATGCTAAGGGCTCTTGCTCTGATTAATGTGCTACACCCCAGCTCCTCCCTGGGGGATTCTAGGCAGGGGCTCTACCATTGAGCCACGCCCCCAGCCCCTCATTGGGGGATTCTAGGCAGGGGCTCTACCACTGAGCCACGCCCCCAGCCCCTCCCTGGGGGATTCTAGGCAGGGGCTCTGCCACTGAGCCACGCCCCCCAGCCCCTCCCTGGGGGATTCTAGGCAGAGGCTCTACCACTGAGCCACGCCCCCAGCCCCTCATTGGGGGATTCTAGGCAGGGGATCTACCACTGAGCCACGCCCCCACCCCCCCATTGGGGGATTTTAGGCAGGGGCTCTACCACTGAGTCACACCCCCAGCCCCTCATTGGGGGATTCTAGGAAGGGGCTCTACCACTGAGTCATGCCCCCAGCCCCTCACTGGGGGATTCTAGGCAGGGGCTCTACCACTGAGCCACGCCCCCAGCCCCTCATTGGGGGATTCTAGGCAGGGGGTCTACCACTGAGCCACGCCCCCGTCTCCCCATTGGGGGATTTTAGGCAGGGGCTCTACCACTGAGTCACGCCCCCAGCCCCTCATTGGGGGATTCTAGGAAGGGGCTCTACCACTGAGTCACACCCCCAGCCCCTCACTGGGGGATTCTAGGTAGGGGCTGTACTACTGAGCCAAACCCCCAGGCCCACTAAATGGATTTCCATAAATTCCTTAAGCAGAGTCCAGATGCCCTCAGGGACCAGACAAAGCTGGAGTCTTTCCTTCATTCTCCTCCATATCACAGGCGCCCACCCTAATGCCACACATTTTCCTCTGTCTTCCTCAGCTGCTGGCTGCAGTCCTCTGGGGTCTAAGAGGAGCACCATATGGTGACAGTGTATTTATTCAGCACCTACTATAAGCCTGGGCGAGGCTCACCAACAGCAAGAACATTCAGTGTTTACAGTGCTTGGCCTTACTCCCAGTGTCAGTGCATTCTCAGCTTATGAAGGATGGCCTTACTTTACTGTTTAGAAGATACAGCCAAGGCCCAAATAACAGTCACTTACATAAGGTCAGCAGTCTGACCTTGAGTGTCCCCTGAACTAAACAGGGTGACTTCATCAACCCCCTTTTGGAGATGAGAACCAAATGCCCTTGGGAGACTCACTTTCCTATCAGCCAACCTAAGCCCAAGGCAGGCAGAGAACCAAGCCCAGTACAGCCTGGCTACTCGGCTTTAGGGAAGCATGGGCACGTGACTCCAGCAGCTAATGACAGAGAGAACTATCCTCGGTCCGTTCCCCCAACCAACCTGCTAAGCAGAACAGAAAGAGGGGCTTCTTACTACAGCCAAGTGGCTGGATCCAGCCATGCCTGGAGGATGTTTTTCCAGGGTAGGAGTCTTTTTCCTTCTGTTCCATGGACCTCCCTAGCAAGCTAAGAGCTCAGCACCAGGACTGATTCCTTGTTTTATGATGGAGGACACTGAACCCCTTGGTAGGGAGGCATCTTGACCCAATGACCCTACAGCCCCTGTGGCTACCTCGTACCTCATCCAGGAGCTCCACGGATGCGCGAAGGATCTGCCTCCACTTGTGCACCTCAACGCTGTGGAAATGCTTCTGCAGAGCCAAGATCTCGGCCCACTCCGTGGCTGTCTGGGGGAACTTGCTGTGGACATGAAGAATCTGAGTGAACGGTCCTGGCCACCTCAGTGTGCGCCAGCCCCGCCCGTCTTCAGGCTCTCTCCGCTTACCCCTTGGCCAGTGCCAGGCTGTGCCAGGACTCAAAGGTATGGGCTGTTCTCTCCAGAGACCAGAGACGGTAGAAGAGGAGGGCATTGAGGGCGATGAGAACAATGAGGCTGGGGACAGAGTCCAAAATCAGGCCCCTGGGACCACGATGGATACTCCCTCTAGTCAGGCTTAGAGCTCTGCACCCAACCCCAAGACACTAGCATAACCATACCTTAAAGAGTGCCGTGATTACCCACCCTTTACAGAGGAAAGGGGCTCGGAGAGGGTCACACAGCCCATAAGCAGAAAAGACAGGGTTCACGCTCTGACCTATGTCATGCCTACATGCTTGCTGGCCATACTAAGCCATCTTCCCTGGAAAAGCCAGGGACATTGAACAGGGAGAGAATGCTGCAGGGGGATGAGCTACAATACAGGGGAATGGCAGAGAGAGGATGCCCTACCTCACACAGATCCTGCGGAGGCAGTGAGGGGAAGACAGAGATGTGAGAACTGCCCAGGGCAGGGCTGGTACCCGGCCCTCCTACACTGAGGGTCTCTAGCTCTGAGCCTGAAGATCACGGGGTTCCTCCTGGGTGATCTTGGGACACTGAGGCCTCAAGAGGCTAAGCACATGGTCTGAGTCAGCTCTAAGCTGTGGTGGGGTGGGTGGGGGTCTTACTTGCTTTTCCTTAGTGTCCTGCCCTTCCCGTACACACTGGCCTCCCAAATGCCTGGTGTCCCTGCCCAAGCCCCATGGAGGTCTCAGCTCATCCGTCCTTGGCTATCCCAAATCTGTTATGGCTTCTCATCTTTGGCTGCCACGACCTCCCACACTAGCTCAGCCCCCTCCCTCTGGTCTGAACAACTCTCCCACTTCTCTACCACTCCCATGGAACTCTTGGGTCACTGCTGTGTCTCCAGCCTCATTTGGCTCAGGGTTAGTTGCAGAATAACAATGTACCCACAACCTGACTTCTTCTGAGTGGCTAACTTCACACACTTAGTCTCTTCTTCCAGAAAATTTCCCCTCTTAGCTCCCTTGGGCCCCAGGATAGCTGTTGTCTCAGCAAGAAAGACTTCTTTCTCTAAGACCAATTGAGCAGCACGTGGGAACTCTGCCAGACCTATCTCAAACATCATCTCACGAAATCCTTGCTCAGTGGATTGTGGAACCCACATCCCGACAAGAAGCAGAGGCCCAGAGAGGCCAAGCATGTGAGACACATCACACAGCCAGGCTGCAAACCCATGCCAGTCTCCTTACTCACACAATGCTGATGAGAACCAGGGCACTGGGGATGCCTGCCCCGGGGCCCTGATCCACAGATGGTTCCGAGAAGCGAGAGCTGAGGGAACCTGTAAAATGGCAATTTGGGGTGAGCCAGGAGCACCCCAGCGGACCATCTCCTCCAGCTGCCTATCTCGAGGTGACATACCTGAGGTGTGCATGCTGGTCTGGGTGCAGGGGTCTGGGTCTGGGTGCTGAGGTCCATCTCTGTGCCCCCTCCAGCTCAGGGGTCGCTTCCTCCTCCGCAGGCCTGACAGCAGCCCACGAGCATCTTTCCCCCCTTCCTCCAGGGACACCTTCTCTGCCTTGGCCAGTTCTCGATCTGAGGGACAAGAGTCGGGCCTCTTGGTAAGTCTGCACCCTGCTGAGCCACCGCCGCCCCGCACCACCAGCCTTCAGTCCCCTACCCAGGTGGTGGAAATAATCTTCGATGCCAGTCCACGAGCTCTTCTCAATGAGAGACTTCACAAGGCTCCACGGTTGCTTTCGGTAGCGGATCTCTGAGGATACACTAGGATGGGGACAAGAGAGAGCCTGGGTCAGGTTTGTAGGGGCAATCTACGAACCCCACACCTGATTCAGAGAAGGGTCTCTGTCACCTCAAGCCTAGGCCTTGGCCTCCTCAGCTTCCTCCAGCCACATTTACATTTAAATCACACTTTAGGAGTCTACCCATAACTGTCTTTGGTCTGGGGCCATACTAGGGACTGAAACTCCTACCTGCTGAGCAAGGGTTCTATGGTCGAGCCCTACCATCGGCCCCTCCCCAGTGGATTCTACACCAGTCCCTTTTTAAAAAAATCCTGTAACAGGGGCTCATAAATCTGAATTCACTGCGGCCTTGAACCTGGGATCCCCTCCTCAGTACTAAAGTTATAGGCCTTGCTCTCTAACTACAAAAACCTATCCAGAATCCACCTACTGTCCTTTGTGCCACTCCCAACTGGTCCTAGCCTTTACTTCTACACTTAGAAGAGTGGGAGCACTCCTCTTGGTCTCCCACCCCGCCCCCATTTGCAGTCTGAAGGAGCCTGTGTGTGGAGTTCATTCAGGGTCCTCTGGGCTCAGGCTGATTCCCTGGATGCACCTTACTCCTGCTTCTCTACTCCAGCTACTCCCATGCTCCTGCTTCTCTACTCCAGCTACTCCCATGCTCCTGCTTCTCTACTCCAGCTACTCCCATGCTCCTGCTTCTCTACTCCAGCTACTTCCATGCCCCTGCTTCTCTACTCCAGCTACTCCCATGCTCCTGCTTCTCTACTCCAGCTACTCCCATGCTCCTGCTTCTCTACTACAGTTACCCCCATGCTCCTGCTTCTCTACTCCAGCTACTCCTATGGTCCCACTTCAGGGGCTTGGTACTGGCCATTCTGAATGGAAGCCCCTTTCTGTGGCTATTATGAAATATTTTTAGTACAACCTCCTGCCCTCTCACGGCAGCCTCCTGTATATTTCTCCAGAGCTAGGTGAGGTAGTGAACTGAAGAACATTCTGCAATCATTTAGTTCACTGGAATTTCCCCAGTGAAGTTTAAGGTCCCTTACAGGGGAACTTTTGTCCCTGAGACCTAGAATATCTATGTTCAACGAGTGCTCAGCTGTCCACTGAACAGCCGAGCACATCGACTACTCTATTCACAATGACCTCTTCCAATGCTGGGTGGAGGCAGCCCTGACCACTGAGGTGAGGTAGAGATAGGGCACACTCGGGATCACCGAAGCCGGGCCTTGTTCCGGGCCAGACCCAGGATACAGTATCGGTGGGCAGTGTAGAAGTAGTCCTGGTACGGGATGCCCTGGGTGAGCACCTCAGAGTCCACCACGCACCCGCCCGCCTGTGGGCCACGTCGGAACAGCGTCTGCAGGGGACAGAAGGAGCAGCAGGGAGGTCAGGGCTGCTCCTCGGGGCCAGCCCACCCGTCAGCTGCCTACCCAGGCCCACCTGTGTCTCCACCACAGAGGCGCTCTTGGGGCCTAGCTGGTTGCTAATGGGGATGGTGTAGGTCAGGACTCTGCGCTGGTGGCACTTGCTGTCACTGCTCCAAGGGCTCAAGGTCACATCTGGGAGGGAGGAGGAGAATGAAGAGCACGCTCTCCTTTCTTTGCTCTCAGCTGCAGGAAGCCCTGCCTTTCTGGAGGGTTTCAATTCTCTGGGGACTTGTCCCCAACTGTGCCGCCACTGTGCTGCCCGGCCCACTTTAACTTAGAAGCTAAAACAATTTAGACTACAGCGGTAATGACAGACGGGGAGCTCCTGATGCCTTCTGGGACCACCTCAGCCACAGCCTCTGCTTCCTTTCTGTTCCCAAGCATCAAATGAAGGAACTCCCACCTTTGTGACACCTTTTCCCTGGAGTCCCCTGAACCTTCACACATACCTGGTGCTACACTGAACCAGGTATACCAGGACCTCTCTACACCCTCCCATCGGGTCCCCAGTGCATCATCCTTCAGGCCCCCGGCGGAGTCCCAGGCCTTGGGTTCTCTTCTATCGTACAGCCATTGTCTTGGGGAAGGTGGGGAGGCAGGTCCGTATGTATATGCCCGTGACCATGCCTGTGTGTACTCATGGGTGCGGCTGCACACGTGGGTACATGCATGTGGGAGTGTACGTGTAGAAGGTTTCTCTGCAGGTGTCGTCCACCTTGTTTCCCTGAGATGGAGTCTGTCACTGGCCTGATGCTCACCAACTGGGACAGGTCAGATGGCCAGGCCTAGCCTGCTAGTCATGTGCTCAGAAGCATGGGCCACAATGCCCAGATCTTAAAGAACTTTTAGATCTATTTTATCCTTACTGTTTTTTGTGTTTGTGTGTGTGTCTCTGTGCCATGTGTCCGTGTCTGTTTGTTTGTTTGTGTGTGTGTGTGTGTGTGATGTGTATGGGCGTGTGTGTTGTGTCTATGTGTTTGTGGATTGGGTCTCTGTGTACATTATGTGTGTGTGTATCTTCGTGTGTGTATGTCTGTGTCCCGTGTGTCTGTATGTCTACGTGTGTGTCTGTATCTCTGCCTGTGTGTGTCCGTGTATGTATGTCTATGTCCCATGTGTCTGTGTGTGTCTATGTGTGTGTCTGCATGTGCTTTATCTGTGTGTATCTCTGTCTGTGTGTGTCTGTGTATTTCTGTGTCTGTGTGTCTGTGTGTTGTGTGTGTCTGAGTGTCTGTGTGTGTGCCTTTGTTTCTGTGTCATGTGTGTTTTTGTGTCTGTGTGTCTGTGTGTTGTGTGTCTGTGTGTTGTGTCTGTGTCATGTGTGTGTCTCTCTGTGTGTAAGTGTATGTCTCTGTCATACATGCGTCTGTGTGTGGGTATGGCCATGTGAGTTCAGTGCCTGTGGAAGCTTAAGGTGTTGGATCCTCCTGGAGCTAGAGTCACAGGCGGCTGTGCTTAGACCCATGTGGCGCTAGGAACAGAACTTGGGTCCTCTGCAGGGCAGTACATGCACGGAACCTCTGAGCCATCTCTCTAGCCCCTTTAAAACATTTTACTACATTTATTTATTTATGGGGGTGGGCACGTGTACCAGGCACACGTGTACCGGGCACACGTGTGTCAGAGGAAACGTGTGGTTCTTTCCTTCTACCACGTGGGTCTTGGGTAAACGCCGTTACTCAGTGGACCTTGGTCCAGTACCAGCATTTTATGTGGGTTCTGGTTCTCAAACTGGGGTCCTCGTGCTTGCACAGAATGCACTTTAGGGAGTGAACCAACTGCTTAGGCCATTCTAGTCTCCTGAGGACTGTGTCTGCTCTACCCAGGAGTAATATCTGCTTAAAACCAAGCCTCGGACACTCTACGGCTGCCCCGTACTCCAGGAGTCTGAGAGAGCGGGCACTGGCGGGCGTTGGTTCACCTTAGTACAGCTACTGCTAGCGGCCCTTTCCAGGTAGCAACTCCCTCCCCTCTCACTCTAACACGAGCACTACAAAGTGCACACAGTGTGCAGAAGAATCAGGCATGGAGAGGTTGAAAACCCTCTCCATGGCCACTGCTGGCCAGAGGTAGCATGAAGCCTGCTCCCGCCAGTGCCAGACCCAGGGTCCTCTGCTGCCTTTGCCCCCTGACCTGTGAACTTGCGCTGCTGCAGGAAGCCTTGCAGGAATGGAGAGTCCGAGAAGAGCATCTGCTGTAGACGTTCAGCACCCACGTGGAAGACGGAGTTGATGAGGAGCCGGCCGGAGAGGTCAGGCAGCAATGCAGCCAGGTCACCTGGGAGACAAAAGTGTCCTCACTATGTGCACAGTCTCTGGGTTCCTTTGGGTCAACTGCTCCTCCTCACTCCCAGGCCTCCAGGGTGGAGGGGCAAACCCATCTTCCTGAACGAGAGACACTGAGAACCTGAAACACCACTCAATTTTCCCTATAACATAGGGTTGGCTGAAGGTAGGCACGCACCCCAGCCCAGCCAATAAAAGACACTGCAGCGGTGCCCAGACCCCTACAGTCAACTGGGATCATTCGTCATGTCAGACCCATCAGAGCCACGGCTGGGATTTCTGCAGCCGTCACATTGTTTGGAAGCCAGACCTAGGGCTCTGTCTCTGGGCTCACAAGAATAAAGTCGACCTGAAAGCTGGTACAGGGAAAACGAACATAATCAATTTTATAGCCTGCCTTTCCTGGCCACATAACCATTAGTGCAGGGTTCCAGGAATGCTGTTTGACCGACACCCCCGGCATCTGCCCTGTGTACCAATGCCTCCACTCTCACGAGTTCTAATGGGTATAACCAAAGCGAACGAATGGGGGCCGCCCGCCTCACCTTCTTCCCCAGTGGATGAGGAGGAGTTACTCGTGTCTGTCAACAGTTCCTCTCTGGACAGCAGATCCAGGGGACCCAGGTTGGACGTGGGCCCATCTGGCGGGGCCGGCTCAGCACTCAGAGGTTCTGCTACTGGGGTCACTGTCTGGCTGGAGGAGGCATCCAGCTGACTGTCCGTCTGATCTTCTTTGTCCTCCTCGGCCTGCAGAGAAGAGCTCCATCCAGCCTTCCACACCTCAACCCCAGCCCAAGGGTTCCCACAGTCCCACTCTGGCCACAAGAGTCCGATAGACTAAAGTGTAGGTTGTGGCCAGAATGATCAACCCTCGAGACAAGATGTCTGTCCCTGGGGGCCCTTGGCTAGTCTGACAGAGGCTTCAGGACCACCCAGTGATGGGGACTTACTCGAATGCTTGCTGCTCATCGGTCTCCTATCCATCTACCTTGATCCCCTCTGTCTCCTCCTTCCCCCCATCCTCATATATTTGCCCAATTCACCTCTATGTTCCTCGCCTGTCTTCCTCTCTCCATCCATGAGCACCTCATCCCTCTGCCAAGCCCCTCCTCGTCCACTGATCTTCTGCCCTCCCTCCTCCATTCCCAATCTTCCCATCTCTCCCCACAAGCACCCACTTGCTTACCCCATGGTCTGCATCACTGCTGGCTCGAGAGAGGTTTGGAGTGACCCGGCCACACCTTGAACCCACGGGGCTTGGCTCCTGGCTGCGGTCGGCTGCCCCTGAGGGGCTAATGTCGCTGAGTGCAATCACATCTCCCACCTCTTTGGGACTCCTGCAAGGGAAAGGAGAAGTGGGGGGCTGGCTGGACCCTCCAGCTTCCATATGCTACACTCACTGTGCTTCCCCCGCCTCCCCCGGGCTGTGCACAGTAACCTCATATCTGTCAGCAACTCCTTTCTGGACAGCAGATCCAAGGGACCCAGGAGGGTCTCTCAGAAATTCCTGTCATCCCTTTGAGCCAGCCATCTTCTACCTCCAACTCACCCGAGTCCATTCAGTTGCAAGGGGCAGACATAGTCTTCGTCTTCACTGGTGAGGCCCAGCTCCGAGCCATAACACTGATGGACCAGGTGCCAAAGCTCTCGAGGACTCAGTGTCTAGGCATAAGGGATAGGAGGTTGACCTCTTGTTTCTACTGCTTGGTCCCAGCAGTTCCTCTAGATTCCACAAGAGGGCAGCATGGCTATCCACTCCAGGCTCTACCCATCGCCACTTAACACATTGTCACTAGCCTGCCTCTTTCTGCAGAGCCCTGGGCCCTACAACCCATACCCCTTAAGTCCATAGTGCTCTGGCTAGGGAAGATTCCCATTTTTACTGAGGAGGATCCGGAAAGTCCATAAGGAGAAGTCATGTGTTCAAGGTCACGCAAATGACCCGTGGGGATTCAAAGCCAGTCGGATTCCAGAGGAGCCCAAGCTCCAGCCTCCTATGCCGTCTGGTCTCCATCCTCTTCTATCTATCCTCAGCAGCCCTGGCGTCCCACTGCCCACTGATTGGCTGGCCCCCAGAGACAATGAAATAATAACAGCCAATCATAGCAGCCAGGGCAGCGGCCGCTGCTGGCATTGCTCTAAGCGTTGTGTAAGTCCTACCTCAAAGTAGATACTAGTGCCACACTATCAGACTTCAAGACAAGATGTGCCCAGTCGCCCATCCAAGGTCACCCCGCTGGGAGGTGACAGTACTGAGATAGAGCCCCAGCTATGCCTAATCCACTCAAAATGAGATACAGCACATCACTGAGCCCAGCCCACATCCAGTCCTGGGAGCTCTGAAGTAGAGATGGTCCCCTTGGCCACACACAACTGCCTGGTGGTGGGGATGGAACCGAAGGGCCTTCCTCTGGCCTTGTCCTTTCTGGGGATGCCGCCCCATCCGGCTCCCGAGAGGAGGGAGGTCTCTGGTCATTTTACTTATGAGGATGGCCAGTTTGGAGCTCTCCTGGGGGATGAGCGTCCCGAGAGGGCCAGGCTCACAGCCGAGCAGGGATGGGAAAGTGTCTCAGGGGTGTCAGCGGTGTTGACGGATAGGTGTAATGACCGTATGCCCCTTCCTCCCTGCTGAGTATTACCTCACATGGAGCCTTCCCTTGGCACTGGGGACCAGCCTGTACTAATCCCTTCCTCCTTCATCAGAGACTCTGCTTCAACGCTAGGCACAGGAACTCTTGGCTTATTCCTGGCAAGACCTTTGGGGAAGCCACAGATGCAAAAGGGCCTGGTGCCCACAGAGAAGAGCTGGGAGCTTCCTATGAGTTCCAGGTCCTGCCCAGTTAACTCTGTCCTCCTGAGCACCATTCATACCTTCTCGAGCAGCGCGTTCTGCCAGAGACGGAAGATGAGGAGGAAGCAACGGTCTCGGGCCCCGAAGGAAGTGAAGAAATGCTGCAAAGAGAGGGGCGTGAGGATACAGAGACAAGATGGGGCAGGAACACCCAGTGGTCACCATCATGGGGAGGAGCTTTCCCCATGCTTAAGGCAGAAGCAATGCTCAGTGCCTTTCCTAGTCCTCTTTGCTGTCAGGGATGGCTAGCTCTTCCAGCTCTGGGCTGACAAAACAGCCGGGTCATTGCCTAATCCTTCCTGTTTCCTGTTAGGACCCCAGAGTGACACAGCTCTCTCTCAACCAAGCAGATATGGGGCTATAATTGAGGACAAATGCCAGGTGTGGCTCTTGCTGACCCAGTACTAGGGCAGTGGTGCCAAGATTTGGAATTTGAGGTCAATCTGAGCTACACAGGCAGACCCTGTCTCAAAAACAAACACAAAGTCTAGGGGCTACAGAGTTCGCCCAATTGTTAAGACTGCCCGCTGTTCTTACAGAGGACCCAGCTTGGGTTCCACAACACCCCGTCCAGGGAGCTTTCAACCATCTCTAACGCCAGTTCTAGGAGATCTGATGCCCTCTTTTGGCCTTCATGGGTACTACAGGTATGTGATACACATAAACAAGATAAAAGTCATACATGTAAAATAAAAGGAAATAAATATTTAAAACAAACAAGCAAGCCTTGAATCCCAGGACTCAGGAGGCAAGGGCAGGCAGATCTCTGTGAGTTCAAAGCCACCCTGAACGACATGGTGGGTTCCAGGACAGAAAGAGCGGTGCAAGACACCCTGTCACCAAACAAAGAGCAAACAAAACAAGATCTAGGGAGATGGCTCTATGGTGGGGTGTTTTTCTGGAAGACATATAGCCCTCAGTTCCTATCCCAGTTTTGAGATTTGAACTGGTGGGTTCACAGGAAATTTTAGGATCATTGCCAGACATTTATGTGAGGGGCCACTGCATAGGAGAATACTGTAGGGGTCCCAGCCAAAATGAGTGGAGCTGGACCACCGTGAGGGGCAAGACAATAAACAGGCCAAGTTCAACACAAATGGGGCTCTGCTCTGATGGGAGTGCCTAGGTAAGTTGGAGGGGGTCTCTGCTGTGATCCTGGTGTGGCCCCCCCACATCGGTCCACCACCACTCACCTTCTCACTCTCGGTACAGATCTGAATGGCATTGGGGATGAGCTTAGCCGTCTTCTCCTTCTTCAGACAGGTCACTTCCTTCAACTGGATGGAAATCTTAAAGACAGCACAGGGCAGTGAGAACGAGCTGGGAGCCCTGCCGGCCCCGAGGCCCCTCTGCATCCACCTGCAGCTCGACTCACCGTGGTCTCCCAGCGGAAGATGTTGCTGTAGAAACAGATCCAGTTCTCAGAGAGGTAGAGGCGGCCCTGGAGGAGGATCTCCCGCTGCAGGGCGCAGGAGTAATCTGAGAGTAGAGGAGGGAGAGACAGGCAAGACACATGAGTCACGTGCTCTGGCCTGCAGCTCACCGGCCAGCAGAGAGGCAGGGTGGAGGACTGAGGCTCCTGTCCAGGTCAGAAACGGAGGCTGGAGGCATGGAGACTCACCCACAATGAGGCGTTCTGCTTCTGGAAGTTTGCTAAAGAGTTTCCGGAAGTCCTCGTTACGTTGTTTGTATGTGGGACACAGCATCTGTGGAGAGGTTTGGGGCATGGGAACCTGAGTGCAGATTCCAAGCTCCTATTTGTGCCCCCAAAGCTTCTGATCCCTCTCAGTCTTCTTGGTCCCTGGGGTCTCTTTGCTCACACCATACATGTCACCATAAGAACACCTGCCATTTGCTGACTTTGAAAAAAATTACTTATGTGTATGAGTGTTTTTCTTATATGTATATGGGTGCACGGTGAGAGTGCCCAGTGCAGGTGGAGGCCAGAACAGGGCATCTGGTCTCCTAGAACTGGAGATACACGCAGTTGTGAATGGCCATATGGGTACTGGGAATCAAACCTGAGTCCTTTGTGGAAGCAGCCAGAACTCTTAACTGCTGAGCTATCTCTCTGTTTACTGACTTCATGTAAGAGCTAGGCCCTGTACAAGACACCACCGCCATCATCACTAAATCTCACCCACTCTTCCAGTTGGCCTCAAAAGATTAGGCTAATGTTTCTCAAGGGGGAAGAGGAAGGCCAAAGAGACCATAAATAGCAGCGTCCTGTGTGTGGTTCTTTACCTGTTGCCCACTCCTTACCTGCTCTCTCTGGTCTGGAGCTCCCAGAAGGCAGACAGCCCCCCACCCCATACCTTTACCAAGCCCCACGTGCAGATAGATACTTACACTGTACCAGCTCTGCATCTTCTGCAAGAGAAAGAAATGAGTCAGGAGGAGCCCTTGTGCTGTTCTCTGCCCTTGCCACCCTCTCCTGGCCTCACCTGCACTCGCACCCACCTTACTGTTGCGGATGAAGTTCCGGCTGCCCAGACTCTGGGTGCTGAGTGTCCCGGACACTCCGCTCTTCTCAGAGGAACTGTCAGACCCCTTCTCCACCATGGTGCCTGGCTCTGGCTCAGGAGCCGAAGGCGGCCGGCTTGGGGGCAAGAGCTGAAGCCGCTTCCGAAGAGACGGGGAGCTGCTCGGTGAGCTCCGGCCAGAGTGGGGTGTGGTGCTAGGGTGGGAGAGGAAGACGAGAGGGTGGGGGAACAGGTTAGGGAGCAGGGATAAACCTGATTTTTAAAGGTGCATCATCTGCCCACCCATTCATCTATCCAACTAAGTACCTGCCCATTCAAGCATCCACTAACCTAGCCATCCACCTGCCTATCAGTTTATCCATCCATCCATCCATCCATCCATCCATCCATCCATCCATCCACCCACCCACTAACCTAGCCATCCACCTGCCTATCAGTCCATCCATCCATCCATCCATCCATCCATTCATCCATCCATCCACCACCTATATACCCATCTACCAGTCCATCCATCCTCCCATCGGTCCATCCAACTATCTATCTGGTTATCCATCTGTCAACCTAGCCAACCACCTGCCTATCAGTTCATCTATCCATCCGTCTGTCTGTCCATCCGCCTATCCATTCATCCTTCTATCCACCACCCCGCCTCCCCATTCACCTCCTTCCTGTGTCCCTAACCCTAGAGCAGGCCTGAACATCCTTGCACCTCTACTGCTTCATTATAGCCCAGGAACGATGACCCCACATAAATCATCATTATGTGGGATTATGTGGGATTAAAGAAGTCAAACCGTGAAGTCTCTCTAACACAGTCAGGCACACAGTGAGCCCTCGATGACACTTGCTATTTTATGACCACGTGTGTGGGGGCAGAGGACAACTTCTAGAAGTCAGTTCTTCCCTTCCATCAGGGGACTGAACTCAGGTCACCAGGATGGTATGGCAAGTGCTTTTTACCCATGCCCAACACCTGATTTTTCTAAACATAATCTTACCAATTTATTCATAAAGCAAGCCTTTATGGGCCTGTGATGCTCAGAATGTAAACCTAAGTACCCCTCTTTTTAAAGTGTTATTTATGTACTCTACAGGCGTGTAGTGCCTGTGTAGACCAAAAGAGGACGCCATAGCTCCTGGAGCGGGAGTTGTAGGTGGTTGTGGGTCTTCTTATGGGTGCAGGGAACTGAACTCAGGTTCTCTCCAAGAGCAGTATGGGCTCTTAACCAGCAGGAGCCATGTCTCCAGCTCCAAAGCACCATTCTTTTTTTTTTTTTTAAAGAGATTTATTTATTTTATTTATTTTATTTATTTTATTTATTTATTTATTTATTTATTTATTTATTTATTTATTTATTTATTTATTTTTGTACACTGTTGCTCTCTTAACACATACCAGAAAGGGACATTGAATCCCACTACAGATGGTTGTGAACCACCATGTGGTTGCTGGGAATTGAACTCAGGACCTCTGGAAGAGCAGTCAGTGCTCTTAACCGCTGAGCCACCTCTCCAGCCCCCAAAGCACCGTTCTTAATGTCCTTCCTTTCCTCATCTCTAATCTGTCTGCCACTCCCACCAACACCACCTCTAAAACCGACTTCCATTTTCCTTTCACTACTGCATCTGCTCATCCCAGACTCCATTCCTTCCCACACAGAAGGCGCACAGATTTACTTCTCCTTCTCTATTGCTGTCTCAGCCTCAGTCTCTCCTCACTTGCAGCCCAGGAGGCTGGTGACCGGCCACCTGAGTCAGCTCAGGGTTCTCTAAGCCCTACCTTGGCTGTCTCTCTCTCCAAGTGAAAATCAAGTCTGATTTCGATGTGACCAGGTCTCATTATTTCCCTGGCCTCATGTTCCTCCTCTGTCCAGATCATTCCGGCCCCCTCTTGTTCCTTAAGCTCCCCAGGGTCACACGCTGCATCTGTGGTTCCCTCCATCTGAAAGTCTACCCACGGCCCAGCATAATGGACTCCACCTCATTCATCCTCAGCCCTCCTCCTCCAAGGTCTCTCAGCCTCAAAGAGGTCCTTCCTTCCTTCCTTCCTTCCTTCCTTCCTTCCTTCCTTCCTTCCTTCCTTCCTTCCTTCCCTCCTTCCCTCTTGACTCACCCACACTATCTACGCTCACCCCGTTCGTTTGTTTATACAGTTTCTTTATTGCTTGCCTTAAACTGTGAACTGGAGGAAGTCTTGGTCGCTGTCTGTATCCTTAGCCCACAGAGACAGGGCACACAATACTTAACAAACACTGTGGGACTGAATGAACAGCCCTGATCTGGCTGCGACCAGCACTAACAGAAACCTGAAGTACGGCTCGGTTCTGTGAAGTTAACATCCTGCCAGAGGCCGACATTAAGCAAACAGAACATTCTGGTAACTGTGCAAACACCAACTGCAATAAAGGCGGTGGGGCTGAGTGGCGGGGACTTTAAAGGGACATCGTTGGTGACTTCTTATCGGGAGTCTGTCAAGCACTCTGAGGGATTGATTTTTATTGCTGCTCAAAAACACTGTGTGCTTGGTCCCAGGACTGTCTGGCTTTACAGTGGAAACTGAGACTACAAGCGTGAGTGAGGCACAGTGGTTCCTGGGAAGGATTCTAACTCCAGGGACACAGATCTAACTGGAGTACAAGTGATATCTCTTCTTTCAGGAACCTTTTCAGGGATTGGTCCTCTCTACCATGCGGATCCCAGGCACACAACATGGGTGGTTGGCCTTACTGAAGCACCTTTACCCACTAGGCCATCCCCTCTGTTCCCTCAGGAAATTCCATCAAGTATGTCTCTCCTGTACAATCTTTAGTTCATGCGGGTCTCCCTGTCCACACTGCCTTTGCTCTTCTTTGCCCTGCAAATTTTTTTTTCTTTTTTGCTGAGCTGGGAATTGAACCTAGAGCCTGGTATATGCTTAGTGGACATTCTACCACAGAGCCATACTCCCAGACCCTCACTGGGGGACTGTAGCCAGGTGCTTTACCATTGAGTCACACTCCCAGCCCCTCACTGGGGGATTCTAGGCACCTGTTCTACCATTGAGCCACACCCCAGACCCCCTTTTACTTTTTATTTTGAGGCAGGGTCTCTCAATAAACTGTACAGATTGGCTTTGAACTCACTCAGCAGTCTAGACTGGGACTGAAGTTTTGGTTGTCCTGCCTCAGCCTTCTGAATAGCAGCTGTCACAACAGGCCTGTGCTGTCATCCTTGGTTGGTGCTGCTTTTGGAATCCCACCCAAGAAGTCACTAAAGAGTCACCTACAGGCCGCATGACCATGCCTGGGCCTTGCAAATATTAGACAACACTACAACACTTCAAGACTCTAGTGCACCCCTCTGCCTTGTGCAGGTTCCCATACCCTACTGGGGCAGCAGTCACCCGAACAGTGACTTCTCTGTGACGACAGCTCTATAGACTTCTGGGGACACACCTGAGAGCTGTCTTAGTTCCTCCTCTGCCACAGCCCTGCTCTGATAGAGCGCGAGAGAGGCATTTACATGATTCTTATAAATTCATTTTATAAATTATGTGACAAATGAAAGGACATGAACAGTGGCCTGGGCCACTATGGTTCCCCCTGGGCCAACCTGGTGCCATGGTCACCATGATCTAGAGTCTGCACTCAATCTGTCCCAATTTACAGCCCGAGAAAGCCTATTCCTACACTAAGCAGGCCAGAGACTTCCTGGTTACCAGGCTTTCCCACCTTCCTTACTCCAGGAAAGCCCCTGACCCTTCCCCGGCCCTCATCGTGGCTCCTGCCTTCCTTCTTCCCTCTGACCACATGGCCTTCCCACACTGGATATAGGTGGAACTGCCCCCAATCCCCGCCATGCTCGACAGACATTCCCCATGCACTATTTGAAATTCAACAGCCCTCTGCCTATCTCCCTCACGTTCTCTGTCCTCAGAGCGTCTGTCAGTCCCACGCTGTCTCCTGCTCCCCACCTTGTTCTTCTTCTCCTAGCAGGTGCCCATGAGTAGGCACCACCAGAGCCTGAGCCAAGTGACCAGGTTTGCTCGCTCCTTCCCAGGGCCTGGACTCAAGCACACTTGGACACAAAGGACTTAAAGGTTTGCAGTCCCAGAGCCACGGGGTGGCATCTATGGCTTCCCTAGCCTCACTTTCACCTGGTTTTCTTACCTCTCCAGGCTACTCGGAGAAGAAAGCATGTGTAGGACAAAGGGATGAAGAAGCGACGTTGTGACAGTTCCCCCCTTTGCACAGCTGCAGAAATAAAAGTGACAGCTTTGCCACCAGTCTTCCTGGAACTGTCCAAGAAGCTACGCTGACCCTGGAGGGGCCTCAGCTGGTGCCCCAGGCCTTCCTATCGCCGTTTGAACACACACGGAACACAGTAGGGATACTGTAAGCAGTGCGTCCCCACTACCTGGCTGCACCAATCAGGGAGACAGATCATAATGGCCTCTGACAGTTGCCTTTGCTGTAAAGCTCAGCACAGCCCTCCAGAACACTACCACCAATAGTACCAGGACCTGTTTGAAACACAGATTCCAGCCAGAGGTGGTGAGGCACTCCTGTTAACGCAGTATCCCAGGGATGGGGCAGGAGGATCGCAGAGTTTGAAACCAGCATAGGCTGCATACCAACATCCTCCAGAGTTGGGGATGTGTACCTAAAGGGCCTTGAACCCAATGGTGAGGGTCTGGGGGCGTGGCTCGTCAGTAGACTGTCTCGGATATTGCCATTGAGGAGCTGGGCATGTGAGTCAAAAGAATCTACCGATCAGAAGCTGGAGGATGGGACTTGCATGCAAAGTCCTGGATTCCATCACCAGGACTGTCACAAAACAAAAGAGAAACAAAAACAAATGTAAATCCTCACCCCCACTCACATCAAAAACCCCAACTTAAAATCTGATGCACACTGAATTCTGACAGGATAATTAGGAGCAGAGAGGGTTTCTTAAGTGGGCCAGAGTGACTGCAAAGGGCTTAGCTGGGCAAGGCTCACTGAGGCCAAGGGCTGGGGACAAAGAACAGAGCTGGCGAAGTGTTGGGGAGGCCGTGCTGGACTCTCTCAGGACATCAAGTTCAGGGTCAGGAAGGAGGCTGGCAGGTCTGAGAATGGTAAGCCACCAGCCGAACTGAGGACACATGGGCTCCAAACACGGGCCTGAAGACCCCAAGTCACTGCGCATGTTTCTAGAGAGAAGATGACCATGGATGTCCCTGTGGTCTTTTCTCACCTCTGGGCTAAAACTTCAGCTAATTCTGAAGCCCCGGGTCCACTTGAGGGCAGGCTGGAGGCACAGACAAGCCAAGCTCATCCCCCTTGCTCTCAGATGAGACAAAGAGGAAGTTCTCAAGGGCCCTGGGGTAGCAGCAGAGCCTTAGGGTGGCCCAAGCCGGCCAGCCAGTCAGCCAGTCCTGGCAGAGTGAAGGGAGGGGTCAGAGTGGCGAGAGGAGGACCGTTACAGGGCGGAGACTAGGAAGAGAATAGTGTTTTCACTGTGCAGATGCACTGGCTTCCTGGGCCTCAGAATCTGCCTCAGCCCAGTGGGGCAGGAACACACACAGGTGTGTGGGCAAAGGAAACGGCTGGAGCCGCAGAGGGTCACAGGCAAACTTGCCTGCAGGTGAATGAAGTCTCTCTCATCTGTTTGCCTTTCAGAAGTATCAGAAGCATAAACAACCATAGTGTTGTAAGTATGTGAAATTCATACACAAATGCCAGTAAAGTTTTACACACACACACACACACACACACACACACACACACACACACACGAGACACATGTCACAAATATGCTAAAGTCACACAGAATCCCAGAATCAATCCCAAATTCAGAGAAACACAGTAAGCCCAACATAAATTAGCTTCACATATACAACCACGGGAAAGTTTTTTCCAGAAACACTAAAGGCCAAAACAACAGCAAAACCCACAACAAAAATTTTCAGACATCACCCAGTCACGGGACCCAGTGACCCAGACATTCATCCCTATGGGAAGGTAAGTCTTCCTATCAGCCTATACATCCTGACTGTCCCTGAAACGGTAGGGTATTCACCGGGCAGAGAAAACAAAGCAAAGGCCAGTACTCAAGGGGTCGAGGAATGGAATTATCAGCTGTCATGGTGACAGAGAACCCTGGCATTCCCATAGACAAGGGGGGCTTGGGAATGCTGTACCAGATATTGAAGTGAGGATGGGGCAGGCTTTACAAAGCAGTTAAGGTTACACCCAACATCCCAGGAGGGAGGGTCCTCAGCTGAGAAAGCCACAAGGGGTCTCTCTGTCTCTTTCAACAGACAAAGCCACAAAGGATCTGGGAGACATATACAATCTCCCACACACCCAAGGCATGTAACAATACTACATTTGGATACACTGGAACTTTCCCACAGATAGAACCAGAGGTGAATGAGCCACCCACAGGGCCCAGCGGCGCAACAATGTCACAGGCAGCCACATGCAATTTCTACTTGTTCTCTGAACCAAGATTTTCAAATGTGGATGACAGGCACAAGACATCCGAGCCCCAACCACATGCACCATCCTAAAATCACAGTGAGAGCCACCACCGTGGTAACTCAGACATAATTGTAAGTTACAGGCACAGCCAGCCCAGAGACTGAAGCGGAAGGCTGTATGTACACTTGGAGCCCTGAAACCTGCCACAAGACACTCCAAAGTCACAACGAGGCACGAGCTCCAGAATGCAGGATCTTCACACGGTGCCGCTAAAATAATGAGACATGCCGCACACACAACCACAGTGGGTCCAAGAGTTCCACAATCTGGTTGGTAGCCATCACACAGAAGATGACAGATAACACATAGAAAGGCACACAACATTGCCCCCAAAGGATCCCAGCTGTTACACACACACACACACACACA
This sequence comes from Rattus norvegicus, assembly GCF_021556685.1. Lineage (NCBI taxonomy): Eukaryota > Metazoa > Chordata > Mammalia > Rodentia > Muridae > Rattus > Rattus norvegicus. Next base: position 97,607,519 of record NC_141534.1, read on the forward strand.
CACACACACACACACACACACACACAACACAATTACAAACGGAAACCCGCAGGCACAGGGACTAGGCACTGGAGTGTGTGTGTGTGCCGCGCGCGCTTGGGAGGGGGTGTTTCAAGTCAGAAAACACACGACCCCCACCCCACCAAGATCTCAGGCTTAAAGAAGCTTCTTTTCCCCAGCCCCCCGCGACAGACGGGGACCACTGGCGGGAGGAGCTGCAGGGCCTGCACAGTATTGCGGGGGGTGGGGCTGCTCGCGGTCCTTTCATCTGGGTGCCGGGTCAGGGCTCCTCGAGGGGGACTATTCCGGCCTAGGGGAGCTCCCTGCTGCCTGTACGCGTCCCAGGCCCGCAGTGATGCCCCAAGCTCGGGTCTCGCCACCGGTCTGCAATCCCCCATGCACTAGAGACACGTGTACCCCCTCCTGGTCCCGATCCTTGTCGCTCCTACATGTCGCTCGGGAACCCCACTCCGGCCCCCTGCCCCGGCCCGATCAAACCGCCATCCCCGTTCCCCACCCCGAGGCCTGGTGCTTACTCGAACATGGATGCGGCGCCCCGGCTGCAGGGCAAGACCCGGCCGGCTGCGATGAGATGGGCCTCCCGGGCCTCGCCTGCCTCGGCCGCCGCCTCCACCGGACCCTGCCACCCGCACAAAAGGCCGGAGCCGCCGGAGGCCGCCTCGGCGTCAGCGACACCCCCTTCCTGCTCCCGCCCCGCGCGTCACGGCGCCGCCCCCGCCGGGAGGGGGACTGGACGCGAGCGCCGGCCTAGGCCTAGATGGCTGGGGAAGGTCCGGCTGGGAGACTTGGCCTGACCGAGGGACAGAAGAAAATTTTTATTTAAAATGAGCAGCCTGGGCGGGGCGTGATACCGCACGCCTCATATGCCAGAGGCTGAGGCAGGAGGATTGCTGTGAGTCCGAGTTGAGCTTGGGCTACATAATGAAGTCCAGGCCAGAGTGGAATGCAGAGCGTCTTCAAAACAAACAAGCAAACAAATGAGACAAAACACCCTGGGCTTCTCCCCTAGGACCCAGGAGACTCCCTGATTAGTGGGGTGGAGGTGGGTGTCAGGCTGATGCTGGAAAGAACTGGCTTGGGGCGGAAGTCTGGGGGTGTGGGGGGGAAACCGCAGCTGGAGGGTGGAAAGTCTCTTCCCGCCCTCCCCACCCAGGCTCTGAGCCTTAGTTCCTGCCTTAGAAGGGTCCACTTTTCTGCGTGTGTGGAGACTTCCCCAGTCTAATTGTGCAGACTGAGTCAGACTCCAGCCCACCCGTTTCCTAGCTGTGCTGTGTGAGCTTAGGCAAGTCCCTCAGGCCTGGGGAGCCCCCTGCTCCGAGGCGAGGGGTTTCCCTAGAATAGCACAGGGGCAGGGCTCATCAGCGCTTTTGATACTGGGAAGCCTGCCGAGCCTCAAGACGGGAAATGACCATACATTGCAGTGTAGGACGAGTTCTTGTGCCAGCCAGCCCTGCACCCACCTCTGCAAGCCATGCGTGGTTGTCTCCTTTGCAGGAGAACACAATGTGAACCACTATCTTTGGGACCCAGCCCAGTGTACCCAATCCCACCTTGTTTGGTTTCCATTCCTACCCCACAATGTTACCACTTACAGCCGGAGTGTCTGTGAATCGCCAAGTCCGACCAGAGACCTCTTGACTTCTAGCCCTACCCTGGCTCCACCTCATTCCTTGTAACGAAGTGTGTTCACCTTGGTGTCCAGAGCCCTCCTGATGAGACCCCTTTCACCTGTCTGACTTCTTGGCCTCCAGGCACCAGCTTACCCACTTTGCTCACCCCACCTGCCTCCGGCCTCACTGCTTTCCCTTCTGCTGGAGGAAGCTTGCACTTCTTGCACGGCTGTGTCCATCTTTCTGTATCCGTTTCTCTTTTTATACTTCCGTAGCTTGTTTATTCTTAGAAAGACATTTTACTTTGGTGGTGAGGGTGTGTGTGTGGAGGGAGGTCCAGGATTTCATTATGTAGCCCGGGCTGGTCTCAAACCTCAGTAGATAGCTGAGGCAGGGCTCGAACTTATGAACTTCCTGCCTCAGCTTCCTAAATGCTGGGATTGTGGGATTGCAGGCAGGAACCACCAACCCCAGAAATTTTTATATTTTTAAGTAGAGAATATTCATTTCAAATAGAAAAAATGTATAAAGAACATCCGGGTCTCAATCATCATATGCAGTTAAGTATGCATAAAAAGTCTCACTTATTTCTTTAACGGTTCTAAATTGTATCTAAGAACAATGGAAAGTCATTAACGTGTTTACGAGGGAGGCCATTGTGCTCAAATTTGCATATCAAAAAGATCACTCAGGACTTCTTTGAGTGGGTAGTCATTTTAGTTGGATTTTTTTGTTTTTTTTTTTTTTGTTTTGTTTTGTTTTTTTTAGATGAATTGAACTGTTAAACTGACATGGTATGACAGGCCTTAGAAGTGCTTGGGAGGCAGAGGCAGAGGCAGGAAGATCGATGTGAATTTTAGTCCTGCTTGGTCTACATAGAGTTTGGACTTGCCAAGGTAATGCAGGAAGGAAGGAGGGAGAGGAGAGGAGGGGAAGGACTGACTAGCTGTTAAGTCCCACGTGGTGGCACACCCTTGTCATTCCAGGACTCTGGAGGCTGAAGCTGGAGGACCAAGAGTTTGAGGTCAGCCTAGAGAATAAAGTAAGTGCCTGTCTCAGAAACAAACTGGGCTGAAGAGCTGGCTCAGTGGTTAAGAACACGTTCTGCTTCTGCAAGGGACCTGAGTTAGGTTCCCAGGATACATTAACTCCTCTCCAGGGCATCCAGTGCCCTCTTCTTGCCTCTGTAGGCACCCGCATGCACATGCACAGATACACATGAAGACACATTTTAGAAACACACCTTTAAAAACAGATACACTATAACATTTACCATCAAAGGCCCAAGTGCCTACCTCTCTTTTCTCTGCCTGGGCAGGCAGGGTACCTACTGCCCTGAAGTCAGTGTGGATCCCTCCTATGTGATTTTGTTACAACGCCCCCAGCATCAACAAGCCAGCCTCTTATTCCGTATCTTTGAAAGATATACAACTAGTCCCCATCTTATCCTTCTGCAATTTGCCTCTCCCTCCCACTTGATCATCCTAGTTTCTGAGACTTTTTTGGTGCGGGCAGCACTCTGCCTCCTGAACATTTGGTCTTAATCAGCCTCCATAGTTGGGGAGAAACCCCAGTACACACATACACACACAGTTCTTTCTACTTAAGGTCAGTCTGTCCTGTTCTTTCCTTTGCTGATGCTCTGCCCTTGAGCCTCTTGGTTTCAGTCTCTCTGGGCTAGGAGTAGTTTTTCTTTGGAGAAGTTTTGTTTGAATGCTTCACACCCACCTGTGAGCCACAGCAGGAAATAGCTCTTGTGGTGGCTGATGGCACACACAGAAATATGTCTTGCCACTGGAGATGCAGGAAACCACACTTGTCCTCGCTTAGCCTTGTCCTTGTCCTTGGTATTATTTTCAATGTTTAAAATTAATTTTTAAAAAGATGTTTTTGAATAGTGAGTGTGGGGGGGGAGGGGAGGGAGAATGACTATGTATATGATGGAACCCACAAGACGGTATATCTGGTGCCCTGGAGCTGGAATTACAAGTGACTTCCAGCTGCCTGATGTGGGTGCTGGGAACCTCACTCTGGTTCTCTGCAAGAGGAGTACTTGTTTGGAAACCAAATCCTGTTTACAGTCTGCCACCTTTGCTCTAGCCCTCATCCACAGTCTATGCTATGGGTCTTCTTGCTGGCAGCATGCAGTTGGACCCACAGTCACTGGTCCTGAAGCACACTCTGGACCTTTATTTGTGGCTTGTGCTGGTTAATTTTGCTGACTTCATTGGACTGAGGCATCTAAAGTCTCACGGGGCACAGCCTTGAGTGTGTCTGGGAGTGCATTTCCAGAGCTGGGGGAAGAATAGCCTTGGATGTGTGTAGCATACTCCTGAGCTGGGGTCCCAGACTAAATACGAGAGGGTGATAAAAAGAAAAAGCATAAGCTGGTGTTCCCATTTCTCTGCTTCATGATCCTCAGAGATGTGAGCATGCAGCTGCCTCCTCCTGCTGCCAGAGCCACAGGACTCTCCTAGCACTGCACCTTCCTTACCGCGATGATGATGATACCCTTAAACCATGAGCCCAAACAAATCCTTCTGTAATACGTTCTTGACAGGTATTTGGTTACATGGAAAAGAAACAGAACTAATATACGTTATCTATTCCATGGTCTCAAATCAGGCCTGTATATGCTCAGGCTAGACTCTAATTGAGCTTCAGCATTATCAACCAAAAGGAGCCCACACTTGAGCTGAGACAATACAAAAGACACCTCCCATCCCATTCCCAAGTCTGACCTGTCCTGAGATAGACACTCGGGGTCCAGGGTCTTCAGACTCTGAAATCGTGGTGTATTTGGGGTGCCTGGAGGTGATTCCCCATCACTGGATGGAGTTATGTGAATGGCAGGCACCCCCAAGAGCCTCCAGGATTTAGGAGAGAGGTCCTGGACATTGTCATCCTGTGTCTGTTGCTCAGTTGGAGACCCAGATGAGTCCTGGTTAGCACCCTGAGCCCCCTGGGGAGCCCAGGGCAGCAGAGGAAGCAGGTCAGCCATGAGGAGGAATTTGGACAGCAGTGTGGCCCCTAAGGGAGAGAAAGGAGTCGTAAATCAGAGAGTCCTGTGCAAGTACAATTTGGGATGGGTGGCTTGGCAGAGGTCTGAGTGAGATTCCCACCTCTTGCTGACATAGTACCCCCGTGACTGTAAACTTCCATTTTTCTCTGGTCATACTAAAGGCCCTATAGAGAGAGAATGTTCCAGAATAAACAGCCAGTGCTGAGCGTCCAGCCCCACAGAGCCCAGTTCAGAGCTCACAGACAGCTTGGTAAACAGTCTTCCCTGAGCATTCACTGTGGCTGTACTCTAAGGCCCAGACACTATGCTCCCTGTACACACAAGGGCCAGAAAAAGAACCAGGCCTCACCGAGTTTCCAACATAGCTGGACAAGCTGGGTCAGAGAAAGGCAGACTTAGGACTTCCCTTCCTTGTTTTTCTCAATGCCTCAACCAAAACAAACAAAGGGAAGGTGCCTTGCACAGCTGGGAGGAAGCGGACCCCTACTGCTACCTACGCTCGCTCGGGTCTGGCAATGCCAGCCCAGAGCCTGTCTCCTCACAGGAGAAGGCAGCAAAGGCTTCTGCAACCCAGCTCACTGGGGACAAGGGAAGGGCAGCTTTAAAGAAGACCCTGATTCTCAGGCCCAGGCCGAGCTTGGGCCTTACCAGCACTCTGGAGACCCAGGACCCCTACCTTGTGAATTCTTCCTTCTGTCTCACAGGGTTCAGACTTCTAGTGTAAGAGAAAGCCTGGCCCTTCCTTTATTCCCTGAGTTGGGCTGGGCCGGAGACTCATGACCTTCAGGCCGGAACAGCTAGTCTGAGTGGAGTCCTGTTACCTTGGGGCCAGCTGTTCCCGGAAGAAAGTATAGAGTGGGGGAGGGGGAGGTGTTCCTACTACCGAGGGCACCTAGGGAAGGCTTCCTTCTCTCCCCTTCCTCCTTCACTCTGCTCGTTCAGGCCTCTGACTGGCTGTTGCTTGTGTTGGCCTGTAGTGTAGCTTTGGCCCTGTGCTTCCCAGAACTTGGTCTCCAAGTTCAGAGACCATCCGGACGGTCAGATCCCTCCCCTCCTCTTCTCGCTCTCGTGCACACCTCCATCCCACATCAGCATTCCACACAGAGTAAGTGAGGTGGCTTTTTCCCTCTTGCCCACATTTATGGGTGCCCTTGTGAATGGCTCTACGGCGTGGAGATTTGCGTGAGAATCGCCCGCATAGGTTGTGGTCCTGGAACACTTGTTTGCCAGCTGGTGGCGCTGTTCTCATGAGGTTGTGGAAATTTCAGGAGGAGGAGGAGCTTGCTGGAGGAAGTACGTCACTGGGGCGGGCTTTGTGAGTTTCTAGCTTCTTGTCACTCCCCCGCCCCACCTCTCCGTTCCTTTCTCTGTTCTTCCTGTGTGTGTATGGGAATGTGACCAGCCAGCTTCCTGCTTCTGCCACCGTGTCTTGCCTTGCCTATTGCCAGACCTTTCCCACCATGATGAATTCTGTTCCCTCTGAAACCATATGCCAGATAAACCCTTTCCTAAGCTGCTTTTGCTTGTATTTTAGCGCAGCAACCGAAAAGTGACAAAGCAGTGCCCCCTACAGGCAAACCTTGGGAATGCTGGGTTGCCCCCTAGTAGTGGTCTTCGGGAATCTCTGGCAGCTTTGAGAAGTGAAACTTACCCAAGGGAAGGAAGTAGGTTGCCTGGGGGGGCACCCGTGAGCATATCTTGTTTCTGACCCCTTTCTGTGTCTCTTTCACCCTGCTTCCTGTACTCCGTTGGAGGGAGAACCTTCCCCCTACCACACTCTCCCACCAGCATGGTTTTCTATCCAAACACACAGGGGCCAAGTGGCCATAGCTTCGATCCTCTGAGATCCTGTTCTTTAAGTGTTTCTATCAGGTCACAGCAGCCAGAAAAGGAATATTAGGCCGCCTTAAGCCACACCCCATCCCACTCTGCCCTCTTCTAGAAGCCAACAGGACCTTCTGTTTGGAACATACCACTAGGTTCTTCCTGCAGTAATTTTCCCATGTCGCTGTATGCAGCCAAACAACGTTGGCTTCAAGTTGTTCTTGCTCTTGAGTGTTATAAAATTCAGCCCTATCATGTGCCATTTTTCTAAGACATTTTTTTCTTATTTAGCACTACAGTAATGCTTCTTATCTTTGCGAAAATGCTTCAGAGTGATGGCTAACACACAGTTCATGGATACGGTGGACAAAGCTGTGTTTTACATCCTGGGTAGAACTGCACAAAAGTTCACTCCTACTTAAGGGGTAACGCTAGTTACAGTTTATGGATTAATCATTTCTAGAATTTTCCATTTAATATTTTTAGATTACTACTGTCTAGGGATCATTCATTGAAAGCCTAAAATGTGAAGCCACAGACAAAAGAACCAGAGTACTTCTAAGATTCCCCCTTATGTCTTTAGGTTAGCGCCTCTTCATCTATTTTACCCGGTGTATAATATTCCATTGTAGGAATGGATTACAACTTATGTATTTTTTCCTATCTGTAGACAGTGCACTGTTTTTGTTTTTTACTGTGATGAACCTATGGAAGTAAGAGGTCTATTCATTGCCAGCTACCCCTGCCTCATCTCCATAAACCTAATTCTGAGTGTTAGGGCTGGACCTGTTGATCTGCTATAAAGCTCTGAACTACGAGAATGCTTCAATTACATCAGCCCCATAATCAGTCTTGGTATTGAATGATGTCATCGTTTCCTCTTGCATCGAGGAACCTAAGAGTCAACTTAAGTTCTAAAAGAGGGGAAATTAATAGTGAAAAACTGACTGTTCTATTCTATTCAGCCTCCTTTATGACACAGGCCTTACCCTATTGTGAAAATCTGAAACCCCAGACCTCCAAAATGATGTCCCAAACTTTGTTTCTTACATTAAAATTATTAAAAATGTTAATTAAAATCACTTCTGGGCTCTGTGTAGAAGACATATATAAAGTACATAGTACATTTTGTAGTCCCATCTGGATGGATAGCATATACTGCATGGATACTCTGGGCAAAGTTGCGGTTCACATCCTGTGTAGGATGAAGCAGGTCTGCATGAAATTTCATCCTGCTAGTGGAACAGAACACAGCTTTCTATTTAGAGATAGAAGATAACACATTATATATACACAGATATTCCAAAAGTCTCCCAAAGTAGATTTCAACCTCTAATGAGGTTTGCAAAGAACCACAGCAGTGACTCTCAATCTGAGGGACATAACCTTTGAGGTTCCTATTATCAGACATTTTGCGTACCAGTTATTTATATAACACTTCATAACAGTAGCAAATTAGAGTTATGAAGTAGCAACGAAACAATTTTGTGGTTGGGGTTACCACAACATGAGGAACTGTACTAAAGGGTTAGGGTTAGGGTTAGGAAGGCTGAGAACCACTGCGCTATGGGGCCGATGTTCCTCATACGTGCATGATCTGTGCCTGTTAATTTGTAGTGAGGAGGTTCAGCCTGTGCTTTATTAAATGACGGGCCAGTGAAGAAGTGAAGAATTTTTTACACAGAAAAGCTGGGGACCAAGAGTGGGTCAAATGCTTGCTATGTAAGTGTGAGGACCTGCATTTGTATTCCCAGACCCCAGGTAAAGTCAGACATGGTGGCAAGTGTCTGTAATCTCAGTATTGCTGTGTCCGGGGGAAGACAGAGACAGGAGAATCCACAGAAACCAGTGGGGCCAGCTAGCAGTGCTCACAGGACAAACAACGAAAGAGGGACCCTGTCTCAAAGTGGAAGTGATCAACACCTAAGGTTGTTCTGTGACCTGCACACATATGCTGAAGTGTGCACACACATTTACATGTGTGCATACACATACACTCACATGTGTACACACAAAAGGAAAAATGTTTTATAGTAAAATATTGAGAGGTTTGTGGAGAAAAGCTCATTAGAGGCTTCGTGAGAACACAGAAGGGACAGTCTAGTGGGCACCTGGTAAGAAATGGTGACCCTAGGGGTTGGGGATTTAGCTCAGTGGTAGAGCGCTTGCCTAGGAAGCGCAAGGCCCTGGGTTCGGTCCCCAGCTCCAAAAAAAAAAAAAAAAGAAAGAAATGGTGACCCTGGGAGTCTATAGTGAATAGAGAGTGACCATGCTGTCCCATGTGGCTATTACACTGTTCTTCACCTTGGACCTGACACATCAGTTCCCAGAACACACATGGCATGCTAACCTGGGGTTAGAACTGTTAGCACAGTCTACTGACTCCTTTGGGAGAGCTGGTCTTCCAGTTAGTGTATACTTCAGACATAATGGGACCCCAGAGAGAGAGAGAGAGAGAGAGAGAGAAATCCCAAAGACCTTGATTTGTTTTTTTAATCTTTGAATCTGATGACCTTGGGAACTGGAGAAGCACGTGTAGTGGTTTGAATGAAAATGGGTTCCATAGGCTCACATATATACGAATGCTTGTACATCATGGAGTGGAACTATTTGAGAGGGATTAGGAGGTGTGGCCTTGTTGGAGGAAGTATGTCACTGAGGGTGGGCTTTGAGGTTTCAAAAGCCCATGCCTGACCCATGGTATATTCTCGGTCTGTCTGTCTGACTGTCTTTCTGTCTGTCTGTCGGTCTGTCTCTTGGTCTGCCTGTGGATCAGGATGAGGAGGTAACTCTCAGCTACTGCTCTAGTACCCTGTGTTCTTCCATGTTCCCTATCGTGATGCTAATGGACTAAACCTCCGAAACTGCAAGCCAGCTCCAATTAAATGCATTCTTTCATAAGATTTGCTTCCCTCGTGGTGTCTTTTCGCAATAATAGTGCACTGACCAAGCCAGCACATATGTGAGGCTGGAGAAATGGCTCTGTGCTTAAGAGTACTGACCACTCTCACAGAGGACCTGGTTTGGTTCCCAGCACCCACATGGCCGCTCAAAACTGCTTGTACCTCCAATTCCCACAGATCCTGTGTCCCTGACCTGCCCTCCTTGGGAACACGGTATACATACATACATACATACATACATACATACATACATACAGGCAAGCACTCATATGCATAAACTAAATAACCAGTTTTAAGAGAATAAACATATATATATAGAAGTAAGATCTTAGACCCAGCAGGATAACTTAAGAAACACCCCTGTTTTCCCAATATAAGCTCTGTGGCTTGAATACTAGCCCTCTCTGCTAATCAATTTCCTGTTACTGTCACAGATACCCCAAGTGATAATTATCTATGAAAAGATTTGGGAGGTTTCTGTCCATCATCTGCACTGCTTTGGCCTATGATGAGCTGGCATTTTGAAGGGAGGTACACGGGGGAAACTAGTTACCTTGGGGTCCAGCCCGGGTCTCTTCTCCATTTTGTCAATGGCATAACTTCCTGCTTCTAGGCCCTACTAATTCCTAATAACATCAAGCTGGAAAGTGGGTTTTGAATACTAGGCCTTTGGGGGACACTTCTGTTGTAAATGATAGTGCTTCCTCTGTATGGAGTCTTCCCACATTCAGGGGAGTGTCATGCCCCGGAGCCCCAGATGAGATGGGACCGAAGAGTCCGTGTCCTTCCTAGAATCCCCTACATGAAGACGGATGAGCAGCTAGCCTCCACCGTCAGCCATCTTTTTTCTGAGTGGGGGCGTGGCCATGCAGGCTCGTGTAGTTCTGATAAGCAAACAGCTGTAGCAGAGCGGCCACACGCCTCCATTTCAGCAAGATCTGTATCTGTTTCCAGCCAACGAGGGCTCTGCTTTGGTTTGGTTTTCTTATCTTTTTCCTGAGTACTCACTCCCACGCACAGTTTTGAAACCCGGCCACACCTCCCCGGCATTCTCTGTATGTGAAAGACTTCTGTATCGAATGTGTGTGGTTTTGACCAGACCCTATTACATTCTTACTGCTTGGGAAAGTCCAGAGTTGTTTTTATTTTTAAGAAGGAGGGGGCTCGCTATGTAGCCAGGCTGGCCTTGAACTAGTTATTCTCCTGCCTCAACACCCAAAGGGTTTGAGATTCCAGACAGACCTCAGCCACTGCACCAGGCTCCAATTCCTTTGATGTTCTACTCACAATTCTTGTTCATGTGCCAGGAATTCTGAAGGATTATTTCTGTGTGCTGACCAGGTGTGCAGGGACAGGACGACAGGTCTCTCCCAACCACCTTCTGTGTGTGAGGGCACGAAACATGGAAGCTCTGACTAGCAGGTGTTTGTTTGCAGGCAGATCCTGTGGTAGCAGCTAAGCTCTACTGGTTGTTCTAAGCTGTAAGATGGGACTCTAGCTGGGACAGGTTAGCAAACTAAAATGAAAGCACACTGAGCTGTCTGTGGCCATTAAATTCCCAGACTTTGGCTGTGTTGGCCATCGCCACTCCTACAGTGTCACTCAGACTCACTTTGGTCCCCAAGGTGGAAGACGTTCAATCACAACAACGTCTTCTCTTCTCGTCCCAGGCTTTCTCTTCTTCCACTGGACTGCATGCTCATTGCCAGTTACTTTTTCTAGAATAGGAATTAAACTGGACCTAGTTTGTAAGCCCAGCCACTCAGGAGACTGGAGCCAGAGAACTGTAAGGACAAGGGCGGTGCCAGTTACAGAGAGAGTTCAAATCCAGCCTGGTCAACTTAGGATAACCTTGTTTCAAAATAAATAGTAAAAACAGTGATGGGGGCATGGTTTAGTATTTGAGCCTCTGCCTAGAATTCCCCAGTGAGGGGCTGGGGGCGTGGCTCAGTGGTAGAGTCCCTGCCTAGAATCCCCCAGTGAGGGGCTGGGGGCATGGCTCAGTGGTAGAGCCCCTGCCTAGAATCCTCCAGTGAGAGGCTGGGGGCGTGGCTCAGTGGTAGAGTCCCTGCCTAGAATCCCCCAGTGAGAGGCTGGGGGTGTGGCTCAGTGGTAGAGCTCCTGCCTAGACTCCCCCAGTGAGGGGCTGGGGGCGTGGCTCAGTGGTAAAGCCCAGGATCAGCACATGTTAGGCACTAGTTTCAAACTTTAGCACTGAAACAAGAAAGAAAAAAAGGGAATTAAGCTGCAGATAAGGTCCCTGCAGTCAGTCAATTTAGAGCCAACACCTACATAGCGTGGGCAGTGTACCCAACCATGTCAAGAGATTTTAGAGAATCTAAGGTGATCCTATCTGTAGCAGGCTTCCCCTGGCTGGAGCAGGCACCGAAGTGCCCAGTCACTGCTGTAGAAAGCTATTGTTGTTTGTTCCCAAGGGAACGTTTGCATGAGCTTCATGGTCACGATTGATCGTGACACCCACATTATACAGGATGCTGGGAGCCAGATGCTGGGAATCAAAGCCAGAGGAGAGCTAACCTTTCTAGAACGCTTGTCATTTCCCTAATGGTGGCCTTGTTGAGCTCGGAGTGTTTTTCCACACTGCTTACCAGGAAAACCCTTAAAAGTGAGCCAGAGGTGCCTGTGTGTTTGCAGAGAGAACAAAGCAGGGAAGAGCCGCACGAGGATCGCGTTTCCTCCAGTTAACACCGCCATCGCCATCATGAAGTACAGTTGCCTAGGTGACCTTCAAAGACCTTGGCCCACAGTCAAGGCCAAAGAATACACAGAAAAATACCAACAGTCAGGTGGGCGGTGAGTTAACATCTCTGGCTGGGGGATGAGAGCAGTGATCCCCACTGGAGCTTCTAGTCACCATGTCCTTCCGAAGCTGCACGTGGTCCCTGGAGGGCTGAAGGTTTTGGGAGGTGGAAGGTGGACTGGGGTTTGGGACCTTAAACTAATGTATCTGCCCTGGTGTTCATGTTCCAGTATATAACCTCAACAAACCCACAGGCTTGGATAGACTCTTTCTGTCTTTTTTTTTTTCCTTAAAACTTTTGCTCATTTATTTAGTTATTTGTTTGTTTATCTTGTGTGGGTCTGCGCATGCACATGTGGCCCAGGACTCGTGTGGAGGTCAGAGGACAACGTACCCGTGTTGGCGCTCTCCTTCCACCACGTTGATCCCTAGGACGGAACTCATATTGTCAGTCTTGGCAGCAAGCATGCTCACCCTCTGAGCCAACCTGCCAGCCCCAAAGAATGGAATCTTTGGGAAATCAAAAAGTTTTTTAAGAATTCACACACTGAGTTGGGGAGACAGCTCAGCTGTAAAGAGTCCTTCGCTGCTAGGACCCTGATGCACAATAATGGACAAAACCATTTTGTTGTTGTTTTTAATGGTTTGTTTGTTTGTTTGTTTTCAAGACAGGGTTTCTCTGTGTAGCCCTGACTGTTCTGGAACTTGCTTTGTAGACCAGGCTGGCCTCGAACAAACAGAGATCCACCTGCCTCTGCCTCTCAACCAAGAAATGGGTCAAGGTGTGCGCCACCACCACCCAGCTGAAAGACAGAAAGGGGTAGATGTGGCGGCAGGAGCGAGCGTGAGGTCGGTCACATGGCATCCACAGTCAGGAAGCAGCGAGGGAGGAATGTAGGTCCTCAGCTAGCTTTCTTCTCTGTATTCAGTCTGGACTTCAGCCCACAGTTATGGTAGGTCTTTCGTCCGAAGTTAAATTCCTGTGAATTAACATAAATTATGCTCACCCCGGTCCAGCTTCAAATGAACGGGACTCAAACTATGATTTATTTATTAAATCTGCACAATTATGGGGGGCCGGTTGGGGGGGAAGGATAACTCCTCATCTAATTCTCTAATGCTAGACTGGCTACTTCCTCTACTGTGCTCCCCAATACTTGCTGTTTGAATCTTCCTGGGTTATTTCTGCTCCAGCAGTCTGGCGTCCTGGGGAGGCATTTCATTAGGGCATGGGCATGTACTATTGATCCATTGTGACTAACGAAGACCTTCTCTTCTCTCTGTCTTCTCCTCTGAATGCTTCCCCGCCCCTGTCTCTCTGCCTCTGTCTGTCTGTCTGTCTGTCTGTCTGTCTCTCTCTCTCTTCTCTTGCCACCTGTGGTCCCTACCTGCAACTCCCAGCCCCGTAACTCCACCTCTCTATTCTCCCCAATAACTGGCTGTTGCCGGTTTTATTTAGCCAACAGTTTTAAGCTGGGGAGTAAGGTTTGCACCACAGAGGCTGGTGTCTGTGGGAATTTGTTGCTCTTGGGGCAAGCAGATCTTTGGATATAGAATTTAGCACAGGAGTGCAGGCAGAGCTACACCAGCCCCCAACCATCCCGAGGGTTATCTGAATTCAGGCAAGTCAGCTATCAAGCTTAACCATAGCCGGACGTGGTAGGACATGTTTTTAATCCCAGCGTTAGGGAGGCAGAGGCCAGCCTGGTCTACACAACAAGTTTCAGGCTAGCCAGAGCTGTGTAGTGAGACTCCATCCCAACAAACAAGCAAACAAATGCTCACCAGATTTACCATTGCAGGACGAGCGTTCACCTCTAGAACCGTGCATCATGGCTCTGTTCAATGTGAATTATCCAGTCTAAGGTCAAGATGAAGCCCCAAGAGCTCAAAGGCAGAGCCCTCTCTCAAATACATCACACTATAAAAATAATAAACCTAATGGGGTTGGCTACCCTTTGTGTTGCTGTGACCAAAATACCTCACAGAAACAGTTTAAGAGAGAGTGGGTGAATCTGGCTCACAGAGGGATTTCTGTTAACTGTGAGGAGGGAGTCCTGGGAGAACAGCCTGTCAGGAGTCTATGCTGGGGACACCTCTATGATGGTGAACCAGGACCCTGAGAGAACACCACAGGAAGCTGAGAGAACATAACAGGAAGCAGGCATAGCTATAACCTTCAGTGGTCTGCCCCTGCTGACATGTTTATGCCAGTCACACCCTACCTCGTAAGAGCTCCACAACCTCTATACAGTGCCTGGAGCTGGGGAACATGGTGTTCAAGATATGAATCTGCGGGGCCATTTTGGATTCACACATCACCCGTTCTCAGGATAAAGCGATGGATTGGCGGGAAAGTCACTGAAAGCTCACTTGTTCTACTTGGCCATAGGCTGCCCTTCACCACATTAGGTACCCAAGAAGAAGGGTCTCATCCGATGCCAGCACTAGGTCTGAGGACTTCTCAGGATCCAGAAGTGCACGGGAAGCAAAGTTCAGCTGAAACTGAAATAGATATACAGGTATCATAAACGTGGCACAGAACAGAGTCAACAAATACCTACTTAATCTTATTTATTAATTTATCGTGTGTGTGTGTGTGTGTGTGTGTGTGTGTGTGTGTGTGTATGAGCCTCCGGGACTGAACTCAGGCCATTAGTTCTGGCCCAGAACCATCTTTTTCTTTCTTTCTTTCTTTTTAAGATTTATATATTTTGTATATATTAGTACACTCTTATATCTTCAGAGAGGGCATCAGATCCCATTACAGATGGTTGTGAGCCACCATGTAGTTGCTGGGAATTGAACTCAGGACCTCTGGAAGAGCAGTCAGTGCTCTTAACCACTGAGCCATCTCTCCAGCCCCCAACTCACAGAACCATCTTGACAGCCTTCCAGTTCTTTGGCCATGGTGATGAGGGTAAAGTTTAGGATCCTGAGCCCTGAGGTCAGGCTTCCTTCAGACACCCCAAGACTGTGCATCCCTGTGCCTCAGTTTCCAGAAAAAATGTTAATAAGTATGGTACCTAGTTCAAAAATCTTTTCAAGTTTTGTAAACATTGAAAACAAGTATAAATGGATACGATTAAAGTTATTATATATTTTAAAACAAGGCCCCACTGTGTAGTCTGGGCTGGCCTTCAATTTATGGTAATTCTCCTGCCTCAGCATCTCAAAGTGCTGAGGCGACACGGGTGAGTCACCAGGCTTCATGAACAAAATTAAAAGTGTCTGTGCTAGTTTCCCTAGGGTGCTGTGACTTAGGTAGTTCTGAAAACAGTAGAAATGGGCCAGCTGTCTGTAGGTATATGTAGGTGTATGTATGTGTTAATTGGGGTTCTCTAGAGCCACAGAATACCTCTATACATTAAGGGAAACTTTTGCAATGACTTACAGCCCCCAGTCCACCTAACCCAACAATGGGTAGCTGTGAAGGGGAAGTCCAAGTGTCTTGTAGTTGCTCAGTCCCATGAGGGTAGGTGTTTCAACTGGTCTTCTGTAGGTGTACATTCCAACCGACGTGCTGGCAAATGGAAGCAGGGGCAGAAGGACACTTCCTTCTTCTGTGGTCTTTACTTAGGCCTCCAGCAGAAGGTGCAGCCTGATTAAAGGTGTGCACTGTGGGGGTTTGGTCTTTTGCTAAGCTAAATACTGGTTGCTCCCAGAGATGAGGGCAGACATTTAGACCAGGTAACATATGTGACCTTGCCCCTCAAGTTATCCCTGATTGGTGAATAAAGAATTCAATAGCCAATACCTGGGCGGAAGAGACATAGGTGGGGTTTAGGGTTCCTGGGCTTGAAGGGGAGAAGAATGTAGAGAGAGGAGAAAGCCATCATGGGGTTAAGAATCTTAAGATAAGGGGTTGGGGATTTAGCTCAGTGGTAGAGCGCTTGCCTAAGAAGCGCAAAGCCCTGGGTTCGGTCCCCAGCTCCGAAAAAAAGAAAAAAAAGAATCTTAAGATAATGGCCGTGTGGGTTGGCTAATTGTATATAGTTAGGAGCAGCAATAGGATTACTGGCTGGGAAAGGGACATAACAGTGTAGAGGACAGATGTCTGCCCAGCTCTTGTGCTGATTAAGTCTTATTGTAAAAATAAAGGTTGTGTGTGTCTTTTATTCAGAAACTAAATGGTCAAAGATGGGGTAGAAATCCAGGAATGAGATTAAATTCTCTTACAACAGTGTGCTACCACGGCTGGGTTTGGAACTTGCTCTGTCCCAGGCTGGCCTTGAACTCAGAGATCTGCTTGCCTCTGTCTCCTGGGATTAAAGGTGTGTACTTATTACCTTACCTAGGCCTAAGCTTTTCATGGTCACTATACCTCAGGATAGGTCACAGATGTGCCCTCCATTTCTGGATTGTAGTTCATTCTGGATATAGTCAAGTTGACAACCAGGACCAGACATCACAAGGTCTCAGGAGGCCTCCCTTCCCTGCCTGATTGCCCTGCCTCATCTGGACTCTGTGGGCACTAGATGTGCCTTAGCTTGTACCAATCCCATTTTGCCCTCTGCCTCCGTCTTTGCAGGGCCCCACCCTCTGCCCCTGTGTCTCCCATGAAGATATTTCTTGTCAAGTTTCCTGCTGAGGGTAAGAAGCCCGGCTGACTGTGAACTTGCTATGTACCTGGGCACAACCCCGAGTCTATGTCTGCTTGGCTGGCCTCAAGTGTTGGGATTACAGCGGAATGCCACCACATCTGGTTTTTGTCATTGGATTTAGGGCCATGGATAATACACGACAACCTCAGTTCCGGACCCTGAACTTAAAATCTCCTTTACAAAGATCCCCTTTCCAAATAAGGCCAGGGCCACAACTACTCAGGGCTAAGACATAGACTTTGGGTGAGGTTGGGGCAGGACAATTACGACACTCACGGGGAAAAAAAAACTCTAAATAGTCACTAAAAGCTACATATATTTAAGAACTATATTAGCAACTGTCTTCAAAGTGTCCCCAAACTTGAAAGAACACAAATGGTTCTTGGTGATAAAATGGTTAAACAAATAGTAAGATAATAGGGGATACTAAACTGTAAGCCATGTGTGTCTGCATGCATGTATGACCGTCAGTGCAGCTCTAAGCAGAAGTAGGGGTGCGGGGATGGCTGTGTTTAAGAGCGTGTACTGCTTTTAGAGGCCTGGGAGTTTGATTCCCAGCACCCACATGATGTGGCTTACAGCTGCCTGCAACCCCAGTTCCAGAGGAACTGCAGGCAGCCGCACTCATGTGTGCAGACGCACACACAGACTTACATAAATACACATAGTTTTAAAAGAAAAGAGCCTAATCTTTATTTTTTTTTCCCTTGAGAACAAAATTACTGCCAGAGTTCATCTTATAGAACCGTACCAGACCAGCAGAGAGAACTCAGAAATGCCCTGTCCACTCACAACTGAACTGTTAATGTCAGCAAGAACAAGCTGTGGCCTAGGAGGAGAAGCTGCTGGAGTAGTCATCAGTCTTTGAAAGCCCAGCTGTGGTCACATCTGCCCATTCTTCCAGTGGGAGAGGTGGAGGCAGCAAGATAAAGAATCCAAGGCCAGGGGCTGGAGAGATGGCTCAGTGGTTAGGAGCACTGACTGCTCTACCAAAGGTCCTGAGTTCAAATCCCAGCAACCACATGGTGGCTCACAACCATCTGTAATGGGATCCGATGCCCTCTTCTGGTGTGTCTGAAGACAGCTACAGTGTAGTCATATATAATAAATAAATCTTAAAAAAAAAAAAAAAAAAGAATCCAAGGCCGGCTTGGGTGCCTTGAGACCCTGTCTCCAAAAAGAGAGAGAAAGAGAGTCTATGAAGCTGGAAAAGAAAGTGTGCCCACGCGATGGTCTCAGGATTGTGAGCAGGATACAAGAGGCCAGCCATGCTGGGCAGATCAGCAACTGCTCATTTTGAACTCAAAGACTGAGGTATACTCTGGCAGCTGACATCAAGGGCTGTGGTGAAGGAGTTCAGCACTAGAGGGGTGGACACACACGTCTGGGCAGGAAGTTCCTGGCTGCCAGGGTCGAGGTGGGGCTGATGGGAGAGAAAGGCACAGAGATACACAGTCCTATAGATTAGGAAGGACACCAGAAGTCACATGGTCCCTGTCACCAGGAAAGTTTCCTGTCAGGAGGAGACAGAGGCTCTCCTCTCCCTCCACAAACCTCTTAATTATTCGGCACAAAGGAAGACGATCCCTCTCCATCTGCAGACACAGTAACGTAGAGGCAGGCATAAGAGGTGGCCTTGGGATAGAGGTAACCCCATTGTGCAGGAGGCTGAGGCAAGGGGAATCATGAACTCAGCGCCAAGTTGGGCGAGAGACTTGGCGGTGCAGTTAAGAGCACGGGCCACTCTTGTAGAGCAGCCAGGTCCAGTCACCCACATGACAGCTCACAGCCACTGTCGCCCAGTCCCGGGGATCCACAGCCATCTTCTGATCTCCTCAGGCACCAGGCATGTTCTCAGTGCACATAAATATATGCAGGCACATAAACACATACATACACTCACACACACACACACACACACACACACACACACACACACACACACACAAAAACCCCCAAAGTAAACAAATCTAAAAGACCTCCAAACCCACAGAGTCCATATACGTGATACTAATGGATGGACTGGACGGGCGTTAAAGAGAACATGTTTCAAACTCTTGTGCTGTTCAAGGAGAATGAAGGTTACTGGCAAGAACTGAGGACAAGATGAAGCCTGTATGAAACAATAGAGTGAGTGTGGAGTCCAGAAGGACGGCAGAAATCGTCGGTCCAGAGACAGCAGAGGCAAAAGAAGAATCAGGAGAGAAAATGAGATAAAGGGAAAATGAAGAAGATATAGGATGAAACAGACAAAAGCAAAAACGCTCTTAATGGGACGGACGTTATGGGGCGTAGGGGCACATGCCAGTGATACTGGTACCTGGGGGTTTGCTGAGACACAGGATCGTAGGTTGGAGGCTAGCCTGGGCTACATGAGTCTCTGCTTCAAAATAAGACAGGAAACAAATAACACTGACAGAGCAGCACAAGAGTTCAAGTCGCTGGGGAAAAACAAGGACGCTAGACCTGGGAGCATTCATGAGCAACATTCATACAATTAGGAGGACACATGCATTCTTTTTTTTTTTTTTTTTTGGACACATGCATTCTTATTATTACATAACTTATTATTACCCTTAAAACTTTGGGTACATTGGCGGCAAGAGGGAGGGAGGAAGGAGAGAATAAGTGTCAGAAAGGAAGGTATTTACTCAACAGATATAAAAATAATGAGTATATTTCAATCGACTTCTTGTCGATCTATTTAAAACTTAGACCTGGTGGACCGCTAAATCCCAGGAACTGCTGAAATGCATTGAAGAAAAGACTGAAGACGTCACATAACAGGTGAGAAACTGAGCTCTTGATCGAGCACATCCCCTAGCACCTCAGCACCTCAGCACCTCAGCGGCTCGCCCCCCCCTCCCCCATTCCCACACAAACACAACGCAAAAGGTTCTGGGCAGGGTTTCCATCCAAAGTGAAATGTTCTCCAGAAAGAAAGGTGGGGGTGATTTCCTGATCTGCCTTGGGATTCAGCTCCCTGTTCTCCAACCTGCTTCCTGTCCCGCCCGCCCTCTGAGGAGAGAATGGGCAAGCAAAGGTGAGCTGCCAAGGAGAACACACAATCCACAACTCAAGCAGGGAAGCCAGGACACCACAATGAAATGGAACCGGGGACTTGAACTCTTGGTAGCAGCAGGAGACTGGCACAGTGTCATAAGCCCCTGGGAGAGTCACCAGGCTCAGAAGTAGCAGGTCGCAGTGTTATGGTCTCCCCCACCCCCGCCCCCGCCACATACACACAGCACAGCTGGAGCCATTCTGTTCCATGCTTGTGAGCTATTTCATGCTGTTGCTGTAACAGGCCTGCCAGTCACTGACACAGAGAAGTGACTTGGCTCAAGGACATGCTGACCACGTACCCCGTTGTGTTCTGTATGAGGCTTCTAATCTTAAGAAATTCCACAAAGCTTTACATAGGACCTATCTAATCAAAGGTCAATATGAACTGTTTTGTCTAATATGGCTTGAGTCAGAGCTGACCACCGGGCAGCCCTGCACCTGAGTATGAACTCATTGTGGTGTGTGTGTGTGTGTGTGTGTGTGTGTGTGTGTGTGTGTGGTGTGTGTGCACGCGCGTGCGTGTGTGCATCCTTTATAAGCTGACAGAAAAGGTATCTGTCGTCATAGTTTAGATAATTTTGACCTATGTCCCTGGTCTGACCAGTATTAGGGTGTGCATTCGATAAACTCTTCTTGCTTAACTAAGATCAGTGTTTGTATGGCTTGTGTAGGGGACAATGGCAGGAATGGATTCTCTTCTGTGGTGGGAGCACAGAGGCTGAGGCAGGACTGGATCTCCATGACTGTTGGCCACAGGGTGTGTCTTGGAGGTTAGAGTGGTTAGAACCTCAGTGAGTTCCTGCCTGAAGCAGGAACCTCCTGGGCTCGAGTCTACAGGAAGGCTGTCTTCTGCTACGTTTTCTTTTTTGGTTTGAGACAAGGTCTCTCTAGCTACCCTTGGCTGTCCCAGAACCCACTATATAAACCAGGCTAGCCTTGAACCCACAGATTTGACCACTTCTGCTACCCAAGTGCTGGGATAAAAGGCCTGTGCCAGCACGCCCAGTGTCTTGCTAGTCTTGAATGCAGTTTTCCATTGGAGGATTCTGCTGATGAGAAGCCTACGCACCTTGTTATAAAGAGCCGGTGTTTCCTGATCCTCTGGGTGCAGGCAAATGTGGTGTAGAATGAACCAGTCAGGACAGAGCTGTCAAAGGTGGAGAGAGAAGGGGACGTGCCAGGCTGACAAAAGCTTTTCCAACCTGGTCAGTGGCTTGGTTGCTCTTCCTGCCAAAGCAATGTGAAACTCACAAAGAATCAATAAAAAGTTAAAGGAATTAAACTAGTAAGTGATACATCATCTACAAGTGTTACAGAAAGAGGAAGAGTCTTAGTTGATTAAAAATCAAACACGGATAATAACAGAAGAGATAACAGCACTGATGTATAAATCTTGAACTTCAAGGAAGAGAAAATAGAGTAGTAAGTAAAAAACAAAAACATCAACAAAATAGCTAGAAGACATAGGTGGTGGTGCACACCTTTAATCCCAGCACTTAGGAGGCAGAGGCAGGCAGATCTCTGAGTTCAAGGCCAGCCTGGTCTATAGAAAGAGTTTCAGGACAGCCTGGGATACACAGAGAAACCCTGTCTCTAAAAACCAGAGTAGAAAAGAAGGGGGAGGAGGAAAAGGAGGAGAGAGGAAGAAGGAGGAAGAAGGAGGAGGAGGAGAAGGAGGAGGAGGAGAAGGAGGAGGAGGAGAAGGAGGAAGAAGAAGAGGAGGAGGAGGAGAAGGAGGAGGAGGAGAAGGAGGAGGAGAAGGAGGAGGAAGAAGAGGAGGAGAAGGAGGAGAAGGAGGAGGAGGAGAAGGAGGAGGAGGAGAAGGAGGAGGAGGAAGAAGAGGAGGAGGAGAAGGAGGAGAAGGAGGAGAAGAAGAGGAGGAAGAGGAAGAGGAAGAGAAAAAAGAAGAAGACAAAGAAGAAGGAGAAGGAGGAGGAGGAAAAGGAGGAGGAGAAGAAGAAGAAGAAGAAGAAGAAGAAGAAGAAGAAGAAGGAGGAGGAGGAGGAAGAGGAGGAGGAGGAGGAGGAGGAGGAGGAGGAGGAGGAGGAGGAGGAGGAGGAGGGGAGGAAACATGATGCATGGAGAACATCCAGCCCAATTGATAAGCTGTGGGAACGATATTTGAGAGCAATTCAGCCTATGTTTCCAGAGGGTGGTTGAAAGGACATTGGACGCTCTGGGGAGAGGAAAAAAGGAAGGAAGAAAACATCTCTTTAACTTAGATTTCCATGCAGCTACCAAGCAAGTGCAATTAGTCATTTAGGGGCAAACAGTGTCTCTAAAGATGATGACCCATGAGCATTTTTCCAGGAGGCTTGTGGAAGATATTTCTTCCAAGAAGAAAAGTGAGTGAACCGAGGTAGCCAGAGGCTGCCTGAAAACAACACAGTTGAATTGGAGGCTGTGCAGGCCGGCTGAGTGGAACCTTGTAATTGTGGAGGGCTGCAGACAGACACCCAACATTACCTCAGCCTGTCTCCAGTACCCGTAATAGCCAGGCATTACCGACCTCCACTTCTGACCTAACATCTTTGAGCTCTAGGTAATGCACTTAGGAATGCGATTGTCTAGAGGACCACTAGCTTCCAGTCCCCAACACTAAGAATGTCAAAGACAGCATCTGACACCTGTAGGAAAAATTTGTCCCTTCCTGGTGTCACCTGCTAACTTTAAGGCCCCACTAATAAATGTGTTTGGTACAGGGATTGCTTCATCTTCTGTAGCTCTTAAAGTTCACAGGACTACTTCTATCATGGAGTGTGCCATTTGAGGTTGCTCCGGCCCTCGGGGTATCCAGGCATTGCTGTATTTCGCACAGGGGCCAGAAGGGAAGGAATGGAGCTTATCCGCATGGGTTTGCAGGATCTCAGCCGGCTTGAGTGCCGGGGAGAAAAAGCCTTTTCTGAGAGTTTTTCAGCGAAACAGCTCTCCTTTATTGGAGGTAACAAGAGCTATATAAACTTTGGGGCGTGGGTAGGGGCTTGGGGGGGGTGAGTGTATGTTATCGACTGCTGCTGGGAATGCTTCAGTTGCTTGAAAGGGAACTCCAGGTGCTTGCCGGACATGTCCTTACAGGGAGAGAGGAAGTTAAAGCTGTAATTGGCCCCCAGGCTACATGACTACCTTTTGGGTGGCCGAGGTGGGGGGTCGTACAGGCTACGTGCATCGAAGCATGCAGTCCCAGAAGAGGAAGGGGCATTACTTACTCCTGCTGATCTCAAGATGGGATTTTTCGGGATTTGGACATGTCTCAACCTCACTCTTGCTCCGGTTGGCTCCCCAAGTCCCTTGGCTTCCTGACTCCACACAGGGTAGCCTGAATCTGTGTTCCTGGACCATGGTCACCTGTATTTGGCTCAGAATAAATGATCTTTTTTTTCCCCTGCTTTGACTTTTTTTAATGAGATTTTTTTTAAACTTATGCATGTGTTGTGTGTGTCTGTGTCTCTGTCTGTGCATGAAGGTGCCCCCAGTGACAAAAGAGGGCGCTGGATCCCCTGGAGGTAGATTTATAGGCAGTTGAGAGCCTAATGTGGGGATGGGCAAAGGAACTCAATTCCTCTGAGAGCAGCAATGATTCTTAACCACTGTCCAGCCCCCTCTTTTTATCTTAAAAGTAAAATTATTGTGCGCCACAGTGCACGCACGTGTGGGAGTCAGAAGGCAGCTTTGTGCAGCTGGTTCCCTCCTTCCCCCTTACATGGGACCTGGGGATTGAACTCATGTCCTCAGGCTTGCTCAGCAAGTCCTCTTATGTGTATGGCGAGCAGGCTGTCTCACCAGCTCTGCATGGATTACCGCTATTCCCTTTGGAGCAAGACTTTTTTGAGTTGATTCCATATGACAGAAATGGAGGATGATGCAACATGATGGTAAAGGGATAATCCCGGGGCTCCAGGGAGGAGCAGAAAGGCAGAGATTCCAGAGTTGCGGGCAAGGGGAGAAGCTAAGAAGGTGCACAAGGGGACCCGGTCATTATGACGGCCACCGAGAGTTAATTCAGTAAGAACCATAGGAGTCAGCTGGGCAGAGTGCTCGGAGGAATGACACCATGATGTTCCCTGTAGTCATGAAAAGTGTCGCAACTGTATTCAAAAAGGGTGACTGACGGAGGCCTAACACACCAACACACACACACACACCCCACATACATACATACTAGACACACACACATACACAGACACACACATACACACACACACACACCACACCACACACACATACTGCACACACCATACACACATACACCACATACCAATACACCATACATTCACACATACCACACACCCATACACACCACACATACACACCACAAATACCACACACACTCACCCCACATACCAAACACACACGCATACTATACACACAGTATACACACTCATACTACATACACTACACCCACACACCCACACACCCACACATACACACACACAGCACATGCACACATATACACACATAACCCACACACATCACACATACATATGCCATACACACACACCACATATACACCATACACACATATACCACATACCACACATACCATAACATATGCCACACATACAAACCATATCACACACATAAACACATACACACACATACCACACACACACATACACCACACATGCCACAAACATATCACATAAACACATACCACACACCATACATACACATACCACACACACACCACACATACCATAACACATACATACCACAACACATACCACACACACACATACCACACATACCATAACACATACCACACACACACACACCACACACATACATACCATAACACATACCACACACACACACACCACACACATACATACCACAACACATACCA
This sequence comes from Rattus norvegicus, assembly GCF_021556685.1. NCBI lineage: Eukaryota > Metazoa > Chordata > Mammalia > Rodentia > Muridae > Rattus > Rattus norvegicus. The sequence continues at coordinate 97,632,173 of NC_141534.1, forward strand.
CACACACACACATACCACACACACATATCAACACACACACACACACACACACACACACACACACACACACACATTCAGGGCTGATCAGCATGTCAAGCTCTTGCTGCACAGCATGAGAACCTGAGTTTGCATCTCCAGCACCCGTAGAAGAACCTGGGTGTGGTGATGCCTGTCTGTAACCATAGCCCTGGATCCCAGAGCCTCACTGGGCAGCCAGTCTACTCAAAATGTCAGACTCCAGCCAGGCCTGGTGGTACATGTCTTTAATTTTAGCCCTTGGGAAGCAGAGGCAGTGGATTTCTGTGAGTTCCAGGCCAGCCTCGTGCTAGAGTGACAGATCTACACCCCACACTGAGCTTTTGACATGGATCCTGGGGATCCAAGCTCAGCCTTGTGCTCATACAACAGTCACTTTATTAACTGAGCTGTCCTGGACCTTGCTACATAGACCAGGCTGGCCTGGAACTCAGCTCTCTGCCTGCTTCTGCCTCCCAAGTTGCTCCGATTAAAGATGTTCACCACCACGCCTGGCTGAGTTAGTTTTGAAGATTAGCCCACAAAGTGACAGGTTTTGTTATTGCTTTTTAATAATATGTCTGATTCATTATAACTTGTTTTTAATCATGTCCCCCTTCTTGCACTCCCCCATCTTTCCTATACCTCCTTTCTGGTTCCCTTTCTCCTCCCAAATCATCTTCTTTTCTGCTTTAGAATGGCGTGACTGGAAACAGGACAGGGGCTCAGGGTGGGATGGGGGTTGAAGGAGTGGAGTCTGAGACAGAGTCTGTACTCCATGCTGGTCCTGAGCTCATTGTGACCCTTCTGCTTCAGCCTCCCAGCATGCAGGACCACGCTTGGCTTTGAATCAGGAAAAATAAAGATTTTTTAAAAAAAAATGTATGTGATGGTTTGAATATGCTTGACCCAGGGAGTGGCACTATTTGGAGGTGTGGCCTTGTTGGAGTAGGTGTGTCACTGTGGGCGTGGGCCTTAAGACCCTCATCCTAGCTGCCTACAAGTCAGTATTCTGCTAGCAGCCTTCAGATGAAGATGTAGAACTCTCAGCTCCTCCTGCATCATGCCTGCCGGGAGGCTGCCATGCTCCCACTTTGATGATGATAGACTGAACTGCCGAGCCTGTAAGCCAGCCCCAACTAAATGCTGTCCTTATAAGAGTTGCCTTGGTCATGGTGTCTGTTCACAGCAGTGAAACCCTAACTAAGATATGTGTTTGTGTATAAGTTTATTCATACGGGTGCTGGCAGAGGGCAGAAAAGGGAATTGGATCTCCTGGAACTGGAGCTACAGTCAGTAATGAGCTGCCGTGTGGGTGAACCCCGAGTCTTCTACAAGAGCAGTAAGTGTACTTAACTACTAAGCCATCTCTTCTGGCCAGAAACAGGAATTTTTAAAAACTCCAGCCCCTCTCACACATAGTCGAGGTTAAGAGCCACTGAATTCAGGTGTTCTTTCCATGAGCGCAGGGAATGCCCGAGAGTCAATGCATGGATATTGAAGGTCTGGAAGCAGGACCAGGGTTCTGCTTTTGGCTCCTGGCTCACAGCGGCAGAAAGGGAGGCACTAGCGACAACAGGGATCGTGGTTCTTGTGCCCTCTAGTGGTCAGAATAGCCCTAGCAACTTCTTGCTGGGACGCTAATTCAAGCTCTTTGGAGCCTTTGTAGAGTCCTCCTTCTCCTGCTCTTCCCAAAGGCCAGCTGGACCACACCTTGACATTGGCCTTATTTTTTTATTTTTTATTTTTGAGATCATATTTTATTTTATTTTTTCTTTCTTTTTCTTTTTTCCCCCGTCTTTATTTTTTTTTCTTTTTCTTTTTCTTTTTTTCTTTTTTTTTTTTTTTTTTTTTTCAGAGCTGGGGACCGAACCCAGGGTCTTGCATTTGCTAGGCAAGCGCTCTACCACTGAGCTAAATCTCCAACCCTTTTCCCGTCTTTATTAACTTGAGTATTTCTTATTTACATTTCGATTGTTATTCCCCTTCCCGGTTTCCGGGTCAACATCCCCCTATCCCCTCCCCCCTTTTGTATGGGTGTTCCCCTCCCCATCCTCCCCCCATTACCACCCTCCCCCCAACAATCATGTTCACTGGGGGTTCAGTCTTGGCAGGACCCAGGGCTTCCCCTTCCACTGGTGCTCTTACTAGGCTATTCATTGCTACCTATGAGGTCAGAGTCTAGGGTCAGTCCATGTATAGTCTTTGGGTAGTGGCTTAGTCCCTGGAAGCTCTGGTTGGTTGGCATTGTTGTACATATGGGGTCTCGAGCACCTTCAAGATCTTTCAGTCCTTTCTAAGATTTCTTCAACGGGGGTCCCGTTCTCAGTTCAGTGGTTTGCTGCTGGCATTCGACTATGTATTTGCTGTATTCTGGCTGTGTCTCTCAGGAGAGATCTACATCCAGTTCCTGTCAGCCTGCACTTCTTTGATTCATCCATCTTATCTAATTGGGTGGCTGTATATGTATGGGCCACATGTGGGGGCAGGCTCTGAATGGGTGTTCTTTCTGGACATTGGCCTTATAATATGACCTGAGCAGGGGTCATCCAAGCTGTGCCAATTAAAAAATTATTGACGGGGTTGGGGATTTAACTCAGTGGTAGAGCGCTTGCCTAGGAAGCACAAGGCCCTGGGTTCGGGCCCCAGCTCCGAAAAAAAGAACCAAAAAAAAAAAATTATTGACGTGTGTGTGAGCGCATGCTGTGTGTGTGTGTGTGTGTGTGTGTGTGTGTGTGTGTGTGCATGTGTTTACGCATACACACAGAGGCCTAGAAGGAGGTATTGATTCCCCTGGATCTGGAGTTGCAGGTGGTTGTAAGCCATCTTATGGGCACAGAGAACCAAACCCAGGTCCACAGAAAGAGAAGTGAGCCCTCTTAGCCTTTGAGCGGCCTCTCCATCTTGACCCATCCCAATGCCCACCCCAGCTTGCCGCCTCAGTCTGTAACTAGTACAATCTGAAGTTCTAATACCCTGCCCTTCCCCCCCAACCCCCACCATCTCACAAGTCTCTTCTCTGTGTGTTTCTTTTCATTTTTACGGGTTTTGGAGCAATTTAAACTCCCAGTTTATTTTCATAAAAGAAAAGAGAATTGCAGTTGCAAAACAAAACAACAACAAACAACAAACAACAATTACCTCCGTAAAACTGTTGAATGCTAAGTGAGTGTTGTTTTCCCAAGAGCACCTTCTGAGCTTTATAGGCACAGAGAGCATGATTTGCTCCCTCTGTCTGCCCCTCTCTCTCACACACACACAAAGATAAAAATACGTGAATAAATAAATAAATAAGTAAATGAGTGCTGTCTTAATCAGCTGTGTGTGTGGGAATCTATTACGTAGCCATAAAACATGGTCTGATAGGCATCACTGTCACAGGGCCAGCCGAGAACGGCAAGAACCCACACAGACATGGCCAGTGACTCCAAAGTGACCACCGTCCACTAAGGCCTGCTCTGGCCCCGGCATCCGGCTTCTGCAGGAGGAGAGGCCACGGGGATGTAATGAAGTTTTATGAAAACCATCCCTACCCTCCTCTCTTCATGGGCACATCTCTCTTTGCTGTGTGGTGTTTGCTGTCACAGACTCCCACAAACCGTGGGATGGGACTGGATCCGAGTGTCCTGCCTCTGCCTCAGGTTGTATTTTCCCATAGATGAACATTTTATGGTAAGGTCTCCTACTTTGTGTGCCTCCTTGAGAGCTGGGCCAGCCCTTGAAAGGTGAGTTTACCTTAAGATATGTACTTTTCCTCCCCCAAAGAAATATAAAATGTACTTAAACCATACATTTTGAGATAAAACCCGGTACATTTAGTACTGCACCCAAGGCTTGAGCTGGAAGAGAGACAGAGATGAGTGCAGTTAAGGACAGGCCTTGTGGCTTTGTTAGGTGGCTGGTCACTGCAACCACAAAATAGGGACCCTATAGAGAATTGGCTCATATTTATCCCAAAGCCAAAGTGACGAAGAGTCCAGGAGATGAGGGGCTGTCATTTGCTCCTTCATCGCCCCCCAGACCTCTGTCTGTTGTCAGGTCTGTGTTTAGCCTCAGATCCAGCTGCACTCTTGTTCCTGTGGGGAGCAAGATTGTCTCCCAGCATGCACACTGGGAGGCTTACAAATGCCTGTGATTCCGGTTCTAAGGGATCCAATGCCTCCTTCTGGCCTCTGTGACTGCACACACACATGTGTACACACACACACACACACACACACACACACACACACACACAAGTAATTCTTTGATAAAATAATAAAGTAGGTTGGTGAGATGGCTCAGAAGGTAAGGACCATTGTCATCAAGTCTGAACACCTGGGTTGTATCCCAAGCACCCATGTGGTGGAAAGACAAAGCCAATTCCTCCAAGTTGTGCTCTGACCTTCACACAGGTGGTCTGTCTGTCTGTCTGTCTGTCTTTCACACACACACACACACACACACACACACACACACACACACACACACACAGAGAGAGAGAGAGAGAGAGAGAGAGAGAGAGAGAGAGAGATGGAATTCTATTTTTTTTTTTTGAGACAGGGTTTGTCTTAGTCAGTATTCTGTTGCTGTGAAGGGACACCATAACCCTGCAACACTGATCAAAAGAAAGCACTTAATTGGGGCTGGCTTACAGGTTCAGAGGTTCAGTGCAGGCAGCCATGGTGCTGGAGAGTTCGCTGAGAGCTCTACATCTGGATCTACAGGCAACAGGAAGATAGCCTCTGAACCTGGCTTGGGCTCTTGAACCATCAAAGCTCACCTCCAGTGACACACTTCCTCCAACAAGGCCATGCCTCCTAATCCCTCTCAAGTAGTTCCATTCCCTGATAACCAAACATTCAAATATGCGTGTGCTCATTGGGACCGTTCTTATTCAAACTACCGGAGAGTCTCACTATGTAGCCCAGGCTGGCTGCAAGCCCACACCAATGCTGCAACTCCAGCCTCCCAGGTACAGGCGTTGTGGGAGTGTACCACCACATGCAGCTTAGTGGTCATCGTATTTCTCATTTTTGTAAATATGCTGCAGGCCATGTCAGGGAGGCTGCCCTCCCACAGAGCTGGTGATGAAGACCTGACCTCATGCACAACATTCCCCAAGGTACTCTAGGGCCTGGTAGTGTGGTCCGGATGCACTGAATTTTATGTGCTAGTTTTGGGAGAGGGCATGTATGATCGCCTGACTGGTAGCGTGAGCTGAACTCCTTGTCCCCTAGCACTGGTAAGTGCTTGCTGACTAATTGGTAGTGGCTAGGGAGCCATCTTCTCCAGTTTGGCATGTATGGTACAGGTGTTTCTGGGTATAAGATCTCCTGAGGTCAGGGGTGTCGTCCATGTTTGGTCTGGAAGCATGGTGTGATGTTCTGAAAGAGCATGGCCCCCACAGGTTCATATGCTTGAACCCTTAGTCCCCAGGTTCCAAACAACTGGTAGAACAGTTGGTAGAAAAGGATTGGGAGGTGTGGCCTTGTTGGAAGAGGCGTGTCACTGGGTTTGAGGTTTCAGAAGCCATGCCATTCCCAGTGTGTGCTCTCTGTCTTATATTTGTGGATCAGATGTAAGCTCTGTTACTGCTAGGGTCATGCCTGCCTGCCTGCCTGCCTGTCACCATGCTTCCTGCCCTGGAGGTCATGGGCTCTAACCCTCTGGAATTGTAAGACCCCAAATTAAAGGCTTTCTTCTATAAATCTCTTTGGCTGTGGTAATTTGTTGTAGCAATGGAAGAATAACAAAGACACGTGGTGAGTGGCTGCACTGACTAGGAATGGGTGTTGCAGAGCAGGAGAAAGGGATCTATCCTAACAGCATATATGCTGTGTTTGGAGGTGATCAAGCAGGAGCCAGAGTCTGCTGGAATCCTTAGGCCCCTCTATCTTTCGTTCCATAACTAGGGGGTCCCAGATCAGCAAGAACCTTAAGGCTATGGGCTACTGCTGGCTTTGTGTGTGGAGTATTTCAAGGCCACTGCACTTCTTTCTGAGGTTCTCCATGGAGTACTGAGGTGGATGGAGTAAACCATTTCCCGGCACTCTATACAAATGAGGTACGGCGATGCACGCCTGTAATCCCAGCACTAGAAAGGTGGGGATGGGGAGGAGGAGGAGTGTGAGGCCAGCCTGGGCTACATTGTCTCAAAGAAAGAATAGAGGGGCTGGGGATTTAGCTCAGTGGTAGAGCGCTTACCTAGGAAGCGCAAGGCCCTGGGTTCGGTCCCCAGCTCCGAAAAAAAGAACCAAAAAAAAAAAAAAAAAAAAAAAAAAAGAAAGAATAGTGATGCCCATCCCCCATAAACAATCCTATATACCCCTTCTTTTTGGAATGTACTCAGAAGTGCATAAAGGGACTTCAAAGTCCCAGGAGAAGGCTCATGTCCCACCACTTCTTATACAGGAAGAAACACATGTCACCAATAAGCTCAATTCTGTAAATGGTGTGTGCTCTTTCCCCACCACAGGCCTCTATCTTATATTCTGTCAGTGTTACCATGTTAAAGGGTCCATATTAGAATTATTTTGGGCAAGGCACATACTCGAAGTGCTCAGAGGAGATGTTTGCAGCAGCCATAAGCAAGGAGACATGCCCTTTCCTCACCGAGTGGTGTCTTAGCTAAGGTTTCTATTACTGCAACAAAACCCCACAACCAAAGCCAGCTGGGGAGGAAAGGGTTTATTTGGCTTACACTTGCACGTTGCTGTTTATCAGAAAAGGAAGTCAGAACAGGAACTCAAGCAGGGTATGAACCTGGAGGCAGGAGGGCATGCAGCGGCCATGGAGGGATGATGCTTACTGGCTTGCTCAACATGGTTTGCTCAGCCCCTGCTTTCTTCTAGGACCCAGGACTACTCGCCTAGGGATAGCACTGCCCATAGTGGGCTTGACCCGCCTCCATCAATAACTCATTAAGAAAATGCCCTATAGGCTAATGTACAACCAGAAATTATGGAGGTGTTTTCTTACTTGAGCTTCCTTCCTCACAGATGACTTTAGCCTGTGTCAAGTTGACATGAAACTAGCCAGCACATGCGGGTTGTAGATGAGAGTTAGCTGAACTGGAAGCCTAAGGTGCATTGGATAAATAACTTGACAGGAGGCTGGAGCACGATTCAGTCAGGAGAATGCTTGTCTCACAAGCAACAGCACCTTAGTTCTAGCACCCAGGGCTATTTTAAAGAGCCAGGCTCGGTGACATGCATTTGAAATCCCAGTGCTGGGGAGGCAGAGGCAGGAGAATGCTCGGAGCTTACTGAGAAGCCAATTCAAGCCTCATTGTTGAGCTCTGGGCCAGTGAGAGAGCTTGTCACAGTAGAGGTGGATGACATTCCTGAGACCAACAGCTGACGTTAGCTTCCCACCCCTGCACATACCTGTATCTACACACACACACACACACACACACACACACACACACACACACGCACACGCACACACGCACACCAGGACATTTTCCAATCAGTTATATATATATACATATATATGTGTGTGTGTGTGTGTATATATGTGTGTATATATATATGTGTGAGTATATATATGTGTATATATATGTATATATATGTGTGTGTATATATATGTGTGTATATATATGTGTGTATATATATGTGTATATATATGTATATATATGTGTGTGTATATATATGTGTGTATATATGTGTGTGTATATATATATGTGTGTGTGTGTGTGTGTGTGTGTGTGTGTGTGTTGTTTTGTTTTCTGTCTGTGGAGCATTTTTGTGGGAGGGCTCAGCCCACTGTGGGTGGCACCACCCCTAGGGCGGGTGATCCTGGGTATACAAGAAAAGTAACTGAACAAGCCAAGGGGAGGAAATCAGTTAGCAGCATTCCTGAATGGTCTCTACTTCAATCCTTCCCTTAGGTCCCTGCCCCGATGGTTCCGCTGATGATGGATGACATATAACCTATAACCCAATTACACCCTTTCTGCCCCTTGTTGGTTTTGGTCCTGGTCTTTATCACAGCCGTAGAAAAAACACGAAGACGCGAAATAGTCTCCCAAGAGGCAGCTGTGAGGCGGTAGATCAGGGCATCTGGCTGAGTGGTTGGTTTCTGCCTTTTCCAGCTGGTCTTGTCATTAAGGTCTGGTCAGCCATCTCTCTAAGGCTTCTCTTCCTCGTGCTGCAGGGGTCCCCCCAGCATGTCACATGCAGGCTTGTTCTGTGATATCCAAATAATACATAAGAATTGGGTAGTCTAATAGATGGGAGGAAAGTCCGCCGAATTTGTTCAACCTCATCAAGTATGTTAAAATTTTGGACTTGCCAAAGAACTACATGTATACACGAATAAAGACATCCTTGGCATGGGGTATGGTTCCCTGCCCTTGGGAGATTGTTGAGTAGCTCCTTGGGGTCTGATGGAAAGTGGTTCTTGCCCAGGAGATGTCCTGTCCCTCTCATGTGTTAGCGCAGGCTTCTGACCTCTTGGTGGGCCTGCCTCTCCTGCTTTCCTCACAGTCTCGCCCTATTGTCCACATCACCCTGCTTCAGGAGCCTTGACTGCTGCAGTCTGGCCCTGGAGACCCGTTTGCCTGTTGATTGGATCCTCCTGAGAAATTCTTGGGCAAACCAAAGCTGAATTTAACAACGTGTGTAACAGCCCTGGAATCATCCTCCGCTGGGACAACCTGCTTTTCGGTCCCTCTTGCATCGTGACAGGGACTTGGGAATGGGAGAACAGGTGTTCTATGAGCCCCTCTCTTTCACCTCGTCTCTTGGCAGGGGCAGGCAGCTGAGAGCGTTGGTAGACCCAGCCTACATCACTGGGACGTGGGTCATGGCCAGGCCATGTGGATGCTGTCCGGGCAATACTCACCTCACCAAGAGAGTTTTCTTCTAATCCCTCTTGTGTTGGCCATCTTTGGTTATGGCTACTGGAACAGAAGATCCAGATTCACAAGAGCGAGCCTAGTAGGGTAAACATGGCTGGTGGAGAACCGTATAAGCAGCGAGAGAAGCCATTATCGAAAGTGATGTTTCCCCAGCCAAGTGTGCTTATACCCACTAGGACAGATGTCTAGTTTTGATCAGTTGGCTTGCCCCGGTTGTGTGGGAAGGGACTTCGACATCTTAAATGAGCAACTCAGACTCCAGGATGCTACAATTGGATTGACCGTGTTTGCTTTGAAAAAGCACACCATGTACCTGAAGGAGTTCCTGGTGTCTGCGGAGATATTCTTCATGGTTGGCCACAGGGTGAACGACTACACTTCACTGACAAACCTCACGGTGTTCCTCAGATCTCCTTCCAGAACGGAAGGGAAATGGTCATCTTCCAGTTTCCAAGTTTTGACTTCTGGCAGGACAACTCCATGCTGTGAATGGAATTCATGGCATTTATTCTAAGCAACACTTTTTTTTTTTTTGCAAGGAGGTGGCCTGCCACACCCACAAGTTTGTGTGACTTGAAGCTCTTGTGCTTCGTTTCTATCCAGAACAGAGGCCTGTGCCTGGAATGGCTCGGCCTCCTGGAGGTCCTGGCCGTCTCCCTACAAATAGATGATGACTGGGGTCTATGCTTGCGGTGGAGGTGCCTTCTGTGTTCTAGCCTTGGCGATCTTAGCAACTTTAAGCCTGTCAACAATATCTGATTTTAAGAATATAGCAGTGTGGGAAGATGGTCACGTACCTTTAGATCTTTCAGGAACTGAAAGCTCAGAGACGGAAACGTCTCACACCATCATGATCCTGATAAACTCAACGGCTGCGATGGATTCAACTGCTGCACCCATTAGTTCCCAGCAAATGAGAGAGAAGTTAATTGCAGCTATTAAGAACATGACTGTTCCAGAAAAGTCTTTCCCCCCTTTTGGGAAAGTTTTGTTTAGCATGATTCAGAATAGTAGTGACTCTTTTAGAAAGATCATGGATAAGTTCCAACAAGTTGAGCAAACTTATCAAGAGTTAACTAGAAGGAAAAGAGAAACTAACATTGAGCAAGAAACGAAAGAAATTATAGAACGGTTACAAGAGTTTCCATATTATCTTGAGGGGCCATAAACATAGAGTTTAAACTTTATTAAAACAAAGGTAAATGTTGAATGCATGCCTGGTGCCCACAAGTCTGGCAGTATAACTGCAGTTTTCTAAACTATTGTCTGTGGCTGAGAACTGTTTCCTAGACTGTGCGTTCTGCTTTCCTCCTTTCAAGGGACATTTGGTGAGGTGATGAATAAGAGCTGGATGATTGCCAATTATGATGTACCTGTTCTAACTGCTTAAATCTGTGCCAAGAAGTAAAGCTTTTTGCAGCAGCATACACCTCAAGTTTGTGTCTGTCTGTTGCGCCGAATCCATTCTCTACCTGAAATCCAAGCCTTGGTCCCTCTGCTGACACACTCCCCTGGGTGGTCTGTGGCAGTGGCCTATCTGGTGTGTTCTGATGTGGATGTCAGTTTCCAGTACTGTGTGGATATGAAGATTCGTTCCTCTTTATTTGTGACCCCCCCTTTCCAGTTTCTACATGGTCAGTGGAATCATTTGGCTATGAACGATGGCCTCAGACACAAGCTTACGTTCCAGAGGATGAGGGGGACTTTTGCTACACAGGATCCTTATTTGGAGGGTCAGTGGAAGAGGGATACAGGCTCACTAAAGCCTGTCACCAGATGATAATACAGACAAAATCAATAATACCAAGGCATTTGTTGTGACAAGAGTCACCTGAACAAGTATTTACTTTACCACAAGCCCACCAAGATCCCCTTTTCAGAGTACGTGTTCAGTGAAAAGCTAGCAGAGGGAAGTCAGCTGAATTTGTTCAACCTCATCAAGCATGATAAAATTTTGGCCTTTCCAAAGAATTACACGTATACACGTGAATACAGACATCTTCAGAAAGTATTCAGAGAGAGGATGATGACCGCTCAGTCTTTGTCATCCTCTTAACAGACGCCCTCTCTCTCTTTTACAAGATTTATTCTATGTGAGTGCCTGAATGTGCGTGCCCCACATTTGAGCAGAGCCCACGGAGACCAGAAGAGGGAGGGCATCGGACCCCATGGAACCAGAATGAAGGATGTTCGTGAGGAGCTGGCTGTGTGAGTGCCTGAGCCGAACTCTGGTGCTCTTAACCACCATGCTATCTCTCCAGCCCCTGCACCCCCAGCACACTCTTCATTTAAAATCAGTTCGACAGACAGGGTAGCCCCATTGCTTTTCCCCGAATGTTGAGAAAAGTTGTCAACATCTCCCATTAAAGCCCCATAACACACAGTCAGACAGATAGACACATTAACTCACACGCATCTCTCTCTCTCTCTCTCTCTCTCTCTCTCTCTCTCTCTCTCTCTCTCTCCTCCCTCCCTCCCTCCCTCTCTCTCTCTCTCTCTCTCTCTCTCTCTCTCTCTCTCTCTCTCTCTCTCTCTCTCTCTCTCTCTCTCTCTCTCGGAGACCAGAATCCACAGTCCACAGGCAGGTATAGGTTCTTGTTCTGACACTATCAAGCTTCTCCAAATCCCCTGAGGACGAAGGAGATGTACACTCTCAGTTTGACGTAACATACCAGATATCAGAAATGAAAAATTTTCAGGGATTAGGGGGAAAGTCTCCAAGACACATAAACTCTTGGGCCCCTTGCCCTAATGTATGTCCCCTGCCCCCCTCTCCTTTTGAACAAACAAACGAATACACATTTATTTGTAGATTTTTTTTTCTAAACTGGAAATATCTCATCATGAGTGGGAGAGCATGGTTTCAGTAGAAGAGTTAATAAACCTTAGCTGTCTCTTTATCCCCGTGCTGCCAAAAGGAAGGCAGGGCTCCCTGAATTCTCCCAGCCTAGGCTACTTACTCATGGTTCAATGTCAGTGCTGTGGGCTGTCCATTTCCTGTCAGGAAAATTGTACTTGTGGCAAAGAGGGAGTTTACATTGCCATGAAAGCCCCTCTCTCAATAGCTAAAATTGATATTTAATGAGGCAGCAGAGATGGCTCCATTGGTAAAATGCTCGATACACAGACATGAGGATCCTAGTGACCCCCTCACATAAACAAACAAACAAACAAACAAACAGCTGCACGGGCAGCCATATTACTGAGATCTCATGGGTGTAGCTACCTGTCATAGAAGGACACATCCTCACAGCAGATGTCCTGGTCCTCTGCTCCCTCTTTCTCTATTTTCCCTGACTGTTAGGTGATCTCTTGTAGATGTATACAATGGGTCTAGTCAGCTCACTTGGTTAATTATTCTCTGTGATAGTCTCCATCTGCTGTATAAGGAAGTTGGTTTGATGAGGGTGGGGAGCTACTCTTTGTTGGTGTTTGTTTGAGACAGGGTTGCTCTGTGAAGCCCTGGCTGTCCTGAAATTCACTCTGTAGACCAGGCTGGCCTCACACTCAGAGCTCCACCTCCCTCTTTGTCCCAAGAGCTGAGATTAAAGCTGTATGCCACCACCTTCTGGCTGAGAGCCGCTCTTACCCGTGGATACAGAGCTAAGTGTTCAGAATGCAGTTAGGGATTGTACCGGCTTAGGAAATTGTCAGAAGTGGCTTCTATGACCCCAGCTGCCCAGACATTTGGCTTATGGTATCAGACATGAATTCCCTTCTTCTGAGCAAGTGGTAAGTTCAGCTGGACGGCTGTGGTTGCCACCAAGACATAAGGGCCACTCTTGCATCCAGGGGATATCTTTCCAGGGTAGTCAGAGCTGTGGTTCCTGGGTGTCACAGCTAGGCAGGACTTTGGATTGCTTTTCTCCCTTGAGAGCTTGCATGGTGCCTTCTGGTACTATGAAAGCAAGTCCTTAGGAAGGACGCTTCTCAGCCAGATCCAGCTTGACTCCTCCAAGTCCCATGTCCATATTGCATTTGTCTTCTGCAACAGGGGCTCACCTCCACATTTTGGGAGGCAACCAGGGGCAGCAGCAATTCTCTCTTTGGGGAGTTCCTTGTATTCCACTTAACCAACAACTCAAAAGGGTTGGCACTGGGGTTTTGTTAGATAATTATGCTATTGGGAGGGGGGATGGCTAGCCCAAGTAGCCTAATTTCCTTTAAACTCTATGTGTATGTGCACACACACATACACACACTTACACACATACAACGCACACACACACACACACACACACACACACCTATGTATAACATGTAATTTTAGGTAAACATGAAGTTATATTCCCTGTAGCTTTTCAAACAGACTTGGTGTTTTTATTTCTCTTCCCTCCCTCCCTTGTGCCTTCCTCACACACACATCTTAAAGCCTCCCCTCATATTCCCACACCCCCTTCCATAGCACCCATGTCCTGCCATCCCCCTCTGTAGAGCTCCTCCTCCACCCACCACCTTCCCTTTTAACTTTCCTGGTTTCCATGGTCCCTCCATGTTATAGACTCACACCTGAAGATATGAGGTGGGAGCCACACATATGACACACCATGTGACCTTTGTCTTTCTGGGCCTGATTTACATCACTCAGTGCCAGTTGACATGCCAATGTGAGTAGGGGAAATCTGACAAGGCCCCACCCCTCCATGAAGATGCACAGCTAATAATGACCTCTGGGAGGGGAAGACTCGTCCTCCCGAGGGATGAACCCTCTTATTGGTTGTCCAATACCAAGTGCTCATCCTTAAAGATGTGCATCTCTAAGCAACACTAAATGAATCCAGTAAGATGTGTTGCTATATTGATTCATTTGTAAGAGCGCGTGGTTGTGATAATTAAAGCAAAGGAGGCCATGAATCACAGAGGGAGTAGGAGGGAGGGAAGAGAGGGGGAAATGATGCAAATACAGTATACATATATGCAATTTGCAAAAACTACATGTTCTGTCAGCACTGCAGTGGGGAACAAGAGGGTTTCTGGAGCTCAATGACTGGCCAAGTCCTGCTGAATCTGTGAGGTTCAGGCTTAGTAGGAGACTCTGTCTGAAAAAAGTAAAGTGGGAAACACACACACACACACATATACACACACACACACACACGCACACACACACACATACACACAGGCACACACACATGCACACACATATATATGCACACACACAGGCACACACACATGCACACACATATGGGCACACACACACGCACACACATGCACATACACACATATATGCATACACGCACATGCACACACATATGCACACACACAACACACACACACTGATTTTTATGTAAGACCCTTGTCATACTGGCTGCCCTAAGGGCAGAGAAGTTATTTTCTTAGGTTCCTAATACATTTAACAGTTCCAGGTCCCTCTCAAATAAGAATAATTCTGTGTTTGAGTGTTTAACCTTCACTATGTCTGTGCTTCAGCTGGTGAAGGTGAGAGGGGAGTGTGGGATCCCGGAACTGGAGTTACAGATGATGTGAACTTCCTTTTGGGTCCTCTTAACTGCTGAGCCATGTTCCCAGCCTCCTATGTTTAACTTTAATAAACACCAAACTGTCAGGTTTCTCTTTTAGGCATTCTGCTTTCTATGTCAAATCTAGAAAGTCATCCCCAAGTCTGAATCACTTTGAGTCATTCCTTTTCTAGAAGGTCACTTGTTTTGGTTTTGTTTTAAATTTGCATTTTATCCATTTGATTTAATTTTTGTAAAACAAAAAAGGTTGACTATTTAAAAAGATTGAGTCTCATTTTCTTCTCTCTCTCTCTCTCTCTCTCTCTCTCTCTCTGTGTGTGTGTGGTGTGTGTGTGTGGTGTGTGTGTATGTGTGTGTGTGTGGTGTGTGTATGTGGTGTGTGTGGTGTGTGTGTGTGGTGTGTGTATGTGTGTGTGTATGGTGTGTGTATGTGTACGTGTGGTGTGTGTGTGTGTATATGTGTGTGCTGTGTGTGTGTGGTGTGTGTGGTGTGTGTGGTGTGTGTGTGTGTGTGGTGTGTGGTGTGTATGTGTGTGTGTGGTGTGTGGTGTGTGTGGTGTGTGTGTGTGGTGTGTGGTGTGTGTATGTGTGTGTGTGTGGTGTGTGTGTGTGTGTGGTGTGTGTGTGTGGTGTGTGGTGTGTGTGTGTGGTGTGTGGTGTGTGTATGTGTGTGTATGTGGTGTGTGTGTTGTGTGTGTGTGTTGTGTGTGTGTGTATGTGTGTGTGTGGTGTGTGTGTGTGTGTGGTGTGTGGTGTGTGTGTGTGCGTGTGTGTGGTGTGTATGTGGTGTGTGTGTATGTGTGTGTGTATGGTGTATGTGTGTGTATGGTGTGTGTATGGTGTGTGTGTGTGTGGTGTGTGTGTGTGGTGTGTGTGTGTGTGTGGTGTGTGTGTATGTGTGTATGTGTGTGTGTGTGTGTGTGTGTGTGTGGTGTCAGTATGGGTTTGTACACATGCATGCACTGCCTGCAGTGTCCAGAAGAGGGCAGAAGAGCCCTGGAACTGGGGTTGCAGATGGTCATGAGCCTCCTGACCTTGATTGGCAGGACCACTCTGGCCCTCTGGGAGAACAGAACGTGCTTTTGTCTGCTCTTTACTCCACTTCTTCCACCTCTACCCTCATCCCTCCCCCTCCACTCTCATTCCCTCCGATCTCCCCATCCCCTCCCTCTCCATCCTCACCCCTCCCCCTCTCTCCTCAGCCCTTGCCAGCATCTTCCCTGATGTATGCTGTACAGCCTCTAAGAATACTGTTTCATTTTTATCATCGTTTCTCTGTGTCTTTTTGTTTTAGTTCTGTTTTGGTATTCAATTCTTTTGAAAGGACCGCATGAACACCATTTGTCTCCACTTTAGGACCACCCCCGATTTTAAAAGGAAAGTCACCAGCTCCAGGAACACACCATAAATTCCAGGAACAAAGTCATAATCCCCCATTTCCCTGTTGTTGTAAAATATAAAAAATGAAAAAGTATAGTTGTCTTTTATCCCACTTAGGTCCGGCACCCCAGTGCCCCAAGATATCTGCTAGATATCTTGGCAGAAACACACATGGCAGCCCAGTGTCTACTGCCACCGCACGCTTTTCTACACTCAAACCGTCACATAAAAGAACATACAACACAATAATCTTTGACCCAATTGATAAGATATAATTGCCCACTTAAACATGCAAAGCCCGGTGCCATCCATCCCTCAAGAACATTAATAACAACCTGTAAATACACAGAGCGGAATCTTAACGTCCCCTGCCATAGCTTATCTCCCTCTCTCTCCTGTCTCTTCCTTTCCCTCCTGTCCCAGTCTCCTTCCTTCAAACTTCTCTCCCGCCCATCCTTCCTTCTCATCCAATGACAGGCCTCCTTCTATCCTGTACCTGTCCCTCACCTGTACTTAACACATTCAATGGGAGAAGGTTCTGGTGAAGTCACCTGAGTCCTGAGCATGTGACTAGGCAGCCGTCCTTGGGGCAGTGGAATTAGCATCAAAATACAGATAACTCCAGGGCAAACCACAATATCTCCCCAAGAAGCCTGGGGATAACCACAAGATGGGGAAATACCTTATCCCAGGATGGGCCATCTGTGCTGGGCAGTCCATCTCATCCTGTGGTTAAACGTTCATTGACCTAGGAATGCAGACTACTGACCACCTGGCACAAACCAATCAGAAGCTGACCCCTGTGACCTCCCCAGTACCTACCAGTGAAATTTTAGATTACCTAACCCACTCTCTAAACATATAAGGACTGACATGGTATCCAATCAAAATTGTACTAATGGTATTGCATTGACTCCTAGAGATTACCCAGTCCTTATAGAAATTTCCCCTAGCCCTGCATAAAAAGGGGCCTGCAATCTTTCTGGTCATCATTGTTTTGATGAATGGTTGACCCCTGCATACCGGTTGTTCCTGCAGAATAAACACTCTTTGTCTTTGACTACTATTTGAGGCTGGGGTCTTCCTTCAGTGACTTTCAGACCCTTACACTTTTAAGAGCTCTATTGCCAAAGATCTGTTTAATACACTTGTAGAGGTTGACTTCCAAGCTTTGTGTTTTGTTTATTGAACAATCTGTATATTATTTCCCTAGATCCATTCCAGTTTGACTGATGTGCCTTTATTGTTCATCGCCCGTTGGATGGAGAAATTCCCCAACTTCCCTTTCCATATTATGGATACAATTACGATTGCTTGTTTGTAGCCACTAATGGACCAGCCACACTTTTTTTTTATCTTTATTAACTTGAATATTTCTTATTTACATTTCGATTGTTATTCCCCTTCCCGGTTTCTGGGCCAACATCCCTCTAACCCCTCCCCCTCCCCTTCTATATGGGCTTCCCCTCCCCATCCTCCCCCATTACCACCCTCCCCCCAACAATCATGTTCACTGGGGGTTCAGTCTTGGCAGGACCCAGGGCTTCCCCTTCCACTGGTGCTCTTACTAGGCTATTCATTGCTACCTATGAGGTCAGAGTCCAGGGTCAGTCCATGTATAGTCTTTAGGTAGTGGCTTAGTCCCTGGAAGCTCTGGTTGGTTGGCATTGTTGCTCATATGGGGTCTCGAGCCCCTTCAAGCTCTTCCAGTCCTTTCTCTGATTCCTTCAACAGGGGTCCTGTTCTCAGTTCAGTGGTTTGCTGCTGGCATTTGCCTCTGTATTTGCTGTATTCTGGCTGTGTCTCTCAGGAGAGATCTACATCCGGTTCCTGTCAGCCTGCACTTCTTTGCTTCATCCATCTTATCTAGTTTGGTGGCTGTAAATGTATGGGCCACATGTGGGGCTGGCTCTGAATGGGTGTTTCTTCTGCCTCTGTTCTAAACTTTGTCTCCCTATTCCCTCCCAAGGGTATTCTTGTCCCCCTTTTAAAGAAGGAGTGAAGCATTCACATTTTGATCATCCTTCTTGAGTTTCATGTGTTCTGTGCATTTAGGGCAATTCAAGCATTTGGGCTAATAGCCACTTATCAATGAGTCCAGCCATTGATACTATCTTAAAAGCTATCTTATCGCAAGGTCAAAATAAATTTGTTCCTATTTTCTGTAAAACCTGGATTTGACCAGGTCTTGGCACATTTCCTGGAATTTGACATGTTTCATACCCTATACTCTAACTTATACCCTGCTAAGATTTTCTGCCAAATAATTTTGAAGTGTTCTTCCAATTTCCTATGTAACCAAAGACTCTTAAAAATCCCCTACTCTTGCAGTTTGGGGGCTAATATAAACCCAATCTTCCCCTATGTCCAATGCTGTTTTTCTCAAGCCACACTTTATGGAGACATCACTGTCTGACAGAAAGTGAAGCTTGCTTAATTTGACTGGAAGGACTTGGGGAATGGTCTTTACTCTCTTTTGGGAGGATGTGTACCACAAAATACCTAACCCTCCAGGGAAGTTCAGGGTTCAGATGAGGAGCCAGACACCCTGCTGGGAAAGACAGCAGATAAATTTCCAGTCAACTTGAGAGCCAAGAGTGGAAGGGTAGTATCACACACCTGGATCTCAACACTTGAGAGACGGAGGGTCAGGAGTTCAAGGGCAGCTTGGGCTATATTAGATAATGTCTCAATAAATAATAAACAAAAAAGATGTTTTAAGAAATGTTGATTAAAACCATATGTACACGGCAAAGGCACTTTTCCTAATGTATGCTGAGCTGACCTCTAAGAATACTCGATTTCGATTTTATCATTTCCACAGAGGAATTTGTCCATAGTACCAGGTTCTACAGTTTGATATGAATATCTTCTTTTAGGGGCAATCATCAATAAAAAAAACCCCGTTAGATCAAATGTGTTGTTGTAGCAAAGACATTTTGCATATATTTAAGCACTGACTATGTATAGTTGAGGCAACCGAGCTAGCGGTTACTCCGGCTTCCTGTTCCACACCCGAAGTCCAGAGAGTTAAGATCTTGCAAGAGTCTGCACCCAGCTTGACTGCTGCAATAAACAGATGGCAATCAAAACCAAGGTGAAGTGCAGGTGTTCCCCGAGCTGGGGACGTCTGCGGGGGCGGGGGTCGGGTGGAGAGGAGGGTTGGGAAAGCGTAGGAAACAGGCATCGGAACAGAAACAGGAGCCGGAAAAGCCTTTTGTGCGCTTTAGGTGCTCCGAGTGGGAATCTCAGAGCGGTACTCTTGGCCCGGAACTCCTCCACCTTGCCACAGTGGGAACAGTAGAGACAGAGCTCAGGAGCCCAGAGCAGGACATGGAACTGGAACCGGAACAGGAAACACAAACGGAAGCAAACAGTGAAGTCAAACTGCCAAACTCCAGCTTGGTCGCCCAGAGCTGGACTTCCCTGAGTCTTGCAGGTGCAGGGTATGGTCCCGGTGTTATGAGTTGAACCCCACAGCACTCGGAGATTATTCAGATCTGCAGGCTCTGTTGCCTGCCTGCTTGGGAGGGGAGCTTTTTTTCTTCCCACAGACTGTGCCCTAGCCCCACATTCCTCATAACAAAGTCTCAGAGCCAAGTTCATCAAGAGTTCCTGGGTTTCTCCAAGGTTGGACGCTAGTTTCAGCTGAGATTTGACCCAGACCTTCTAACCCAATAGATAGGCATTCCCTGTGTCACCCTTGCCTGTTTTCCATCACCATAACTTTAGGGTTTTCAACTTTTCTTTCAGCAGCATTTTATAATAGGATCAGCGAACTATGGCCTATGGCGTGCACGTGTGCTCTATGTGTGTCTTGTGCATGTGTACTTGTGTGTGTATACATGTATAGGTGTGCTTATGTGTGTATGCATGTGTGGTCTCTCTGTGTGCGCGCCCATGTGTATGCCCAAGCACTTAATGTGTAGAGGAAAGTGGTTTACAATGGGTATCATGTTATTTTTCGTACCATTTTTTAGAGACTGTGTTGTCATGGACCCTACCCTGACTGGATAGACTGGCTGGCCAGTGAGGTGTCAGGACCCTCCTCTGCCTCCCAGTGCTAATTTTAGGCTTGTGCAGGGAGTGGATCCCAGAGCTTGCACATGCTAGACAAGCACCTCTTATGTGGGTGTTGGGAATCTGACCTCAGGAACCCATGCTTGCATAGCAAGCACTTTACCCACTGACCCATCTGTCAAGCCTCAAGGATGCTAAATTTCAACAGTTTGCTCAAAGCTCTTTGAGATAAAGAGCTTTACCTCCTAATTGTTATACATGATGAACTATATTATTTTAATTTTTCTAAGTCTACTTTTAATGATGGTTCTTAAATGCACTAACCTCCTCTTTAGCCCATCACCCACCAGAACTGGGTTACTCAAAGGCAGCCATGACCAGCAGGAGGCCCTCCTGGGTGACTTAGAAGCAGCGCCCAGAAAAGTCCCAGTCGGCAAATTGTTCACCTCTGAGAGAGCAGCAAGTGCAGTGTCAGAGACGGCAGTGACCTCTAGAAGGTCTCATAGATCTCACCCTGCCTCCAACATGGTAGGGTGAGAGGCCCCATCTCATGAGGGTCCTAGCTCTTGAGGTCCGATCTTCTCTAAGTTTTGAACTTTCCCTCTCTTCAATATCTTGGTGTGCTTAAGTCCTCAGAAGAAGTAGTTGACATTCCCAAACCCCTTCTTTTCTCCTTATACATTCCTATCAGTTTTGAGACCATCCAATAAGGGATCTTATTTAAAAGTCTTAATCAATCATGTCTTTAACCTTTTAAATAAGAAGGAATCATGGCTCTGTCTCCAAAGGATTGGCACAGTTGTTCTGGTTATCATTCCCACTGGTCCTTGTCAAGTGGGGAAAGATTCCAAGGGGCCTTGACTCAAGGAGGTCATACACAGAACTTTTATACCAACATGGGCTGGAGACACGCTCTTCTCTTCTGTGAAGCCCCATCTTTGTAAGCTCCTAGGGTCTTGGGCTCTCTCTCAGTTTTAAGCAAGAATTTCAAAGGTGTAAAGACTTGTAAGATGGGCCAAGACACACGGAGGTGACTGCTTAGGTAGCACATGGTGAAAGCCACTTTGGCCTTCACTTCTCCTGAGGGGCTGTACCTCTCTCAGGCGTGTGCAGACTGTGCCATCGTTCATGTGCAACACCAAGGGAAGGAGAAGGGCGCCCATGTTCACCACACTCACCAGGTAAGCGCGAAGCTTGCCCACAGGGGTAATGCGAACTGTGGGTCAGAGAGTGTGCGTCAGGATTGAGGGGCCATTCAGTGGCAGCAGGGAGACATTTGCCAGAAGCAGAGACCTAGGGATACAGAGTAGATGAGGAAGAAGATGAATGGAGGAGACAAATGAGAGAGCTGTCCCAGAGGGCTGGTGTTTGTGTTGTCTGCTTCCAAGAGTGCAGTAAGATATTAGACGCCCCTTCACAGTCCCAAGTCCAAGGCAAACTGCACTCTTTGAAGGAAGCATGTGTGTGCATGCGTGCATATCTCTGTGTGGGTCTCACTGTGCATGTATGTTTATGTGTGTGTGTGTGTGTGTGTGAGAGAGAGAGAGACAGAGAGAGAGACAGAGACAGAGAGAGTGTGTGTGAGAGAGAGAAACAGAGAGAGAGACACAGAGAGAGACACAGAGAGAGACACAGAGAGAGTGTGTGTGAGAGAGAGAGAGACAGAGAGACAGAGAGAGAGAGAATCTAGAAAAAGTGTGCCAGGAAAGGAAGGGAGAGAAAGGGCGTCAAAGCAAAGGGTGAGAGCCCCGTGGCTCAGCCCCCAGATTTCCTAATGCTCATGCTCCTCTTGGTCTTTGCAGAGGGGTAGCACTTGGCGACAGCACAAGATGGCAGATCCCGGGAGCCTGAATAACTATCACCTCCCCACCCCATCATCAGGTCCAAGTACTCCTCAGCGCCTGAAGTCAGAGCCCATGACTCTCTGGGTCTTCTGTCCTGGGGTCATCAGAGGTCAGAGCCAGGGCCGAGGCAAGGCTCATAGTAGGTTAAGGTAGGAGAGATGAGAATGGGGCAATGGGTCAGTTCTGGGTCCCACCATTACTGCTCTATCCAGGCAGCTGCCATGGCTGCAGCCAATGAGGCAGTATGCACTGAGGTCCGGGGTTCCGTTTCTGCTGCCTCCACGGAGGGCACCGCTTAACCATTTACATTCCCTTTCCTGCAGGGTAGCTCAGTACTATCACACATAGGTGCCTCTAGAACCTCCCGAGTCTGAACTGTCTTCTCCATGGCTGCCCTAGAAAGGCATAAGTTATGAGCCTGCCTGACCAAGACGTAAAGGATCCTGGACGGAGGCGGGCGCCGTGACAACTTGGTGCCATGATCTGCCCAGATGCCATGTTCCACAACAGCCCGGCTGGGTGTTTATCATTGCTTCCTTTAGCAAGTTTAAGTAACTATAAAGAGCGAAATATAAATAATTATTAAGACTCCGAGGCTTGCTTGGGTCACCTGCATGGCAGCGGCAGAGGCCAGAACTTGAGTTCAGATGCTCTGACACTGTAGTTTGTACCTTCGCCACCTGACCCGTGGGGTCCCCGTCCCCATCACGCACATTGTCTTTTAAGATTTGTTAGTCGGGCGTGGTGGCGCACACCTTTGATCCCAGCGTTTTGGGAGGGTAGAAGCTGTGTATCTCTGTGAGTTTGACACCAGCCTGGTGTAATAGGAAGGTTCAGGGCAGCCAGCCCTCCACCGTGAGACCCTGTCTCAGAAAATATTTTTGCTATGATTCAAGTGTTGGGCATTACAGCACACAGCTGTAGGCCGCACACACAAGCAGAAGGCATTTCTCTGCAAAGGGGGCCTCACAGTGACCAACAGCTGCCTTCTCCCAGGTACCGGGCAGAATGATGTGTCTGTGTGTGCTGCATGTACCCCGTTTTAGAAGTGTGTGCCCCATGAGCTCCAGAATTCACTGTAATATTATTAGACTTACCTTCAGGATCCCCACCGAAGTGGGTCATTTACCAGTCTGAAAAGTGTGCATTTCGCACCGGTTACGTGTGGAACTGTCACGGGGCAGGAATGCGCAACTCTCCTGAAAGAAAGCATGTGTCTGAGGCTCACGTTCTTTAACCATTATCATCCTGTCAGGAAGCATGGTAGCACACAGGCAGACATGGTGCTGGAGAAGGGGCTGAGAGTTCTACATCTTGGCAGGCAGCAGGAAGAGACAGTGAGCCAATGGACCTCGCTTGAACTTCCGAAACCTCAAAGCCCACCACCAGAGTGACACACTTCTTCAATGAGATCACACCTCCTAATGGCGCCATGCCCTGTGAGCCAGTAAGGGCTATTTTCATTCAAACTACCACATTCTACTCTCTGGCCCCTGAGAGTCTGTGGCCATATCATAGTGCAAAGTACATCTGGTCTGACCAAAAGAGTCCCCATGGTCTATCACAGTCTCAACACGGCTTAAAAGTCCAAAGTTCGAAGTCTCTTCTGAGACTCATGCAATGTCTTAACTAATCACCTGTAACATCAAATAAGAAAGCAGATCACATACTTCTGACATGCAGCGGCACATACTGTTCTGAAAGGGAGGAAAGGGAACATACCGAGGAAGTACCAGACCAAAGCAAGATGGCAACCAACTGGGCAAACTCCAAACTCCTTATCTCCGTGTCTGATGTCAGAGCAGACTTCAGATCTCCAACTCCCTTCAGCTTTGTTGACTGCAACATACTTCTGAAGTGGAAACTTAAGGGCTCTTTAGAAAGTCAGTTTTGAGGCTGGAGAGATGGCTTAGTGGTTAAGAGCATTGACTGCTCTTCCAGAGGTCCTGAGTTCAATTCCCAGCAACCACATGATGGCTCACAACCATCTGTAATGGGATGTGGTGTCCTCTTCTGGTGTGTTTGAGGACAGCTATGGTGTACTTATATATAATAAATCAATCTTAAAAAAAAAAAAAAGAAAGTCAGTTTTTGTGGTTTGCCCTGAAGTTACTGTATTTTGATGCTAATTCCACTGCCCCACGTTGGGCGCCATCTGTTGTTGTAAAAATATAAAAATAAAACGGTAATGTTGGTCTTTTACCCCGCAGGGTCTACACCTCGGTGCCCCAAGATATCTGCTAGATATCTTGGCGGAAACACATCCCAGCCACACACTTTCCTACACTCAAACCCTCACAAATTGTAGAATGGTTAAACTTGTACTCAATTTATATGTTAGTGAAAAGGCTTTTTAACTGGACAAAAAGGGGGAAATGTTGTGGTTTGCCCTGAAATTACTGTATTTTGATGCTAATTCCACTGCCCCAAGGACAGCTGCCTAGTCAAGGACTCAGAACTCAGGTGACTTCACCAGAACCACCTCTCCATTGAATTTGTAAAGTACTGGTGAAGGGCAGGTACAGGATAGAAGGAGGCCTGTCATTGGAGGAGAAGGAAGGATGGGCGGGAGAGAAGTTTGAAGGAAAAGGAGGAGACGAGAAGAGAAAGAGAGACAGGAGGAGAGAGGGGAGAAGCCATGGCAGGTGACATTAAGATTCTGCTCTGTGTATTTACAGGTTGTTATTAATGCTCCTAAGGGATAGATGGTACCGGACTTTGTATGTTTAAGTGGGCAATTATATCTTACCAATTGGGTCAAAGATTATTGTGTTGTGTGTTCTTTTATGTGAGGGTTTGAGTGTAGAAAAGTGTGTGGCTGGGCTGTGTTTCCGCCAAGATATCTAGCAGATATCCTGGGGCACTGAGGTGTAGACCCAACGGGGTAAAAGACCAACATTACCATTTTATTTTTATATTTTTACAACAACAGTCAGTTGTATCATGTGGTGTTTTGCTGGGGCAAACATGTGAAGGAGTGTTTTCCTGAAGCAGACACAAGTGAAAGGATGTTCTGCTGAAGCAGACACAAGTT
The DNA here is from genome assembly GCF_021556685.1 of Rattus norvegicus. Classification (NCBI taxonomy): domain Eukaryota; kingdom Metazoa; phylum Chordata; class Mammalia; order Rodentia; family Muridae; genus Rattus; species Rattus norvegicus. The sequence continues at coordinate 97,656,791 of NC_141534.1, forward strand.
GAAAGGATGTTCTGCTATTGCAAATACAGGAAAGGACATGGGATGAAGGATTCTTTGCTAACAATATGCATGTATTGGTCTGCCTTACACTGAGTAGTCGAGCTCCATTTCTTGGGACTCCATAGAGAGAAAGGCACCAAAAACCTTCTGGTGGTGTGCTGCAGTTTCTTGCGGATTCTGCAGACTCGGGCTGATTGGCAGAGTGATGTCAGCTGAGACAGACACACGGGCTGAGGCCAGACCCGTAGAGGACACATGATGTTTGAAGGGATAAATAGGACTCAACAGACCGTGAGAGAGACTTGCTTGTAGGGTTAGCTCTGCAATGCTTCCTGGTCTCCTGTCTTCACGTCTTCGCTGATATTCGCTTAGCTGAGAAAGGTACACCAGAGAAATTCTCCTGGTGTCCATGTTGGTCCTGCTGACTTGTATCTGGCTGTCCCTGTTAGGTTATGTCACTGCTGCTGCTATCCCGATACTACCAAACTGGACTGCTGGTGTATCCATCAAGTGTCTGCCAGTGGATCGAGCTGCCACTGCTGACCTGTGAACTGAAATGCCGATTTCCTGACAATCAAGATGGGATTTGCTCCAAAGAGATTTTTCTAAATAGGTCCACTTCCCCTGTATCCTTTCTTCTCTACTGCCTGTGGGTGGTAATGGAGGTTAAAGCATTTAAGAACCATCATTAAAAGTAGGGTTTGAAAAAAAACTAAAGCTACAGGTGGCACCCCACCTCCACTGACACACTTCAAAAACCACCTCCGGTGACACACTTTCTCCCACAAGGCCACACCCCCTAACAGTGCCAATCCCTCAGAGCCTATGGGGCCCTTTCATTCAAACCACAACAAGGTCCATGTGCCAAATCCATCTACATCCCATTTGTTGCTGTCGTTGGGTTTTGGGTCTCATGTTGTTAGGATGAGACAACTGATCTACCTACCATTCAGCAACACCTCCTCTCCCACAGCCCTATTTTGTAATGCCAGCACCCTCTAAATGTTTGTGATGTAATGCATTTGTACACAATGATTCAGAAGAGGCTGGAAAATGCTGTCAAATAGTCTCCTCACAGCTCTGAGTTAACATCACAGCTCGTCACACTAGTGTATTGCACCCATTGCTTTCTGATCATTAAACCAACCCACAAATGTGTTTCTGGCACAAATGTCACGGTAATGTTAAATCTCAGATACTGAATGTTTACTCTCAGGTATGGAACCTTGATATTGCAAATGCACAGACACACACACACACACACACACACACACACACGTGCTCACGCACAGGCACATGTACATGCACATACACATGCATATATACACATACATACATGCCACATACACATATACACACATACATGTACACACACACACACACACACACACACACACACACACACACATATATATATATATATATATATGTACCTGTGTACACACACACACAAATGTAGAAAGACTTGAGGTGACTATGCTCTGGAGAATGATAAGAGAAGCAGACAATAGGTAAATATTGCCAAAACATGTGCTATGGTTGACTGTAAATGCCACATGACTACTATGCATATCATTATGCGTATTGCATTATGTCACTTCACCCAACAGTGACAGGGCTGAGAATCATTCTAGCTCTGACTCTGATCCTCAGGCTAGGTCCAACCACACATGTCGCTTCTCACCTTCTCCCAAGATCTCTGTCCAGTCAACACACTCTCTGCACAGCATACAGACCCCAGATACTAAGGGCTGAGTCATGGCTTCTTTGGAGTCTCTATGATAAAGACTTATTTTAGTTACACTTTTAAAAGCAGAACAAAAAATGAAGAAGCCTCAGTTGCAAAGACTCATTACGTCAACAGTTTATTTTCAAAGGGACTCAACATGGAAGCGTATTGATCTTTTTACCATCCAGATGGTGGGTGTGCCCTGGAAGACAGCAAGATGAGCATTAGCATTCGATCTGAGATGCCCCACCTCACTCCGCCTTACCCCATCCCCACAATGCCTGTGTGCTTCAGGCTTGGACTTCAAGGATGCAGATCAGAGGTGGGGCTTTGGGAAAATGATTGGATGCTGAGAGCTCTGATGGATCACTCTAGTGATAAGTTCACGGTGGGGTGGGCTGTTAGAATGTGCTATAGACTTTAGTGTGCAGGGTTTAGTTGGAGGAAGGAGGTCATTGGGTTCCTGTGAGTGATAGTATTTTTCTACAGCCTTGCCCCTTCTCTCTTGGTCTTTGCTTTCTGGTGTCCAGCATCTAATCAGCTCTCCTCTGCCATGACCCACAGCCTTGAAACAATGAGGGCAAGCAATGATGGGATGAAGTCCCCAAGACTGTGAGCCAAGCTAGGTTTTCCAGGTCCTTTGTCAAAGTGACAGAAAGGTAATGAGGATTCGGGGGTCCTCACTGATAGGTGCTGGGGTTCCAAAAGGGCTTGTTAAGCTTGTTAAGGGTTCAGAAGGACAGCCATAGGTTCTTGACTTACATTCTGATTCTGTCCCTAAGATTTGAACACATTTTTTACCTAATAGGCAATGATATATAGAATATTATTTCCATATTCTTTCATGTAGAGAGAACCTCTTATGTACTGTATAAAGATATCACCTGTCAATAAAAAGCCGAGGCAGGAAATATCAGGTGGAGGTTCCAGTAGGGAGGGAGAATTCTGGGATGGTCAGGCATGGGAAGATGTTTGCCTGGCATTCTGAGGAAGGTAGTCACTTGAAACTGGAGGAAAGTTAAGCAGCCACGTGGCAAGGCATAGACTATTTTTTTTCTTTTTTTCAGAGCTGGGGACTGAACCCAGGGCCTTGCGTTTGCTAGGCAAGCGCTCTACCACTGAGCTAAATCCCCAACCCCGGCATAGACTATTTTAAATGGGATAATTGAGCCATGAGCTAGCAGAACTAAGCCAAAGCTATTGGTTTAGGCATTTATTCATACAAAAGAAGTTTCTGAGTCGTTAGTTTGGAGAACATGGGTACAGGTGGGAAAGCCTGCTGTTATACTTCCAAAATTAAAATATCCCCATGAGAAGCACTGCAGGGGAAGTCACATTTCTATAGGCCACATTCTGTTTAAACAGAGTCTTTTCTCTTTGTGGCACTGGGAATTGAACCCAGGGCTCCCACATGCTAAATGTACCTAGGAATTGCATTCTCCGGCCACAAATAGAGACCATGACTTGGAGAAGACAGTGCTTTGCATGTCTACTAAGAAGGGCAGCGCCATGTAAGACCCAACAGGAGAACCTAGAAAGGACACAAACTACACACTGTCTTCTTACAGCTCAACTGCAGGCATTAGGATGGCCCCTGCTGAGACAGAGGATGGCAAAGTCTGAGAAATGGCTCTACTGTGGTCCTGAAGTCCTAACATTTGCTTCAATGAGGAGTGGGGAGGGAATGATCCAGGCCTCGGGGCCTGCTCTGCTGCTGTGACTGGCCACCCTAATGACCAACATCTTTCTAACTTGTTCTTATGTAAGAGTAGGTTCTCACCATTTACATGGAATATATATACCTTACTGTCAGAACATTGTATAGGAACAGAGTCATGGGCAGAGAATTCTGAGTGCCTCTGAGAAGACACAGTATTACAACTCGTAAGCTGAAGTGAACCCTTCTTTCCCCAAGTGGGTCAGTGTTTTATCATAGCAACTTAAAGTGAACTAGGCCAGGTGAGCCCAGGAGTGTTTTCTCTCAATCCATTGGAAATGTGAAGCCCATGCTCACACTAGTAAAACGTGGTCATGACCTTGGGCAGCACTCGAAAAGACTGGACATCCCTGCAACTGACGCTGTCTGAGGTCTCTCTGGAGTCTTGGTTAGGGTCAGCCCAGGGATGGTTGCTGACTCCCACAAGCATTTCCCCATTAGTTGTTTATGCTGCACACACCCAGGAGAGAGGACCTTAGTGGGCTTGTGGTAAAGGAGACAGTTCAAGTAGCTTTCATCACTTCGATGTAATGAGCTTGGTCCATCATCACAGCCTGGTAATGGAACTTGGTGAGCCTGTAAATCTCCAGTACCTTTCCCCCAAAGAAGGCTCCCTCATCCTCAGAAATGTAGGCTTGTGGCTGAGGCTGCCTTTCATAGGCCAAGGATTTTCTCGGGAGTCCAAAGACGAGAGGATGCAGTGTGTCAAACAGGGAGGACAGGACCTTCACACCCACAGTGTGGCAGAAGATGATGTTCACACAGACACAGACCAGGTAGTCCACCTCCTTCACAAAGTGATGCTGGGAAAGATGGCTGATCATCTCCACTCTGCACACATAAGTGTCCAGCTGATGGGCAGAAGCCTGAATTTCCAGAATTACCATCTGCCTCCCCTTACAGGGCTTCAAGGTTGGAAGGCTAGCTGGCTGGCCATTGAAAGGGTAGTACTTTACTCGGTGTCCCTGCATGAAGTATGTCTCAGAGGTTTGCAGGAGCACTTTTAGGAAGGCTATGCATGCTCCTGTGGTGAACACAACTAACCCAATGGAGACATTCTGGAGCCAGAATTGCTGGTTCAAGATTCCAATTTGGAAAGTCCTGTCCCACACAATGGGAGCCAGCCAGGGAGTCTGTATGGCGATGTTTGCCCTGCTGGGAACAATTAATTTCGATGGATAATACAACATCCTGGGCACATTCACTATTTTCAGGAAGTGGTTCTCTAACTGCTATGCTGTCCTTGGCCAGAGTCTATATCTGCTTCTGCTTTCCCAGGATCAGGACAGCATAGGCAAAAAAGGCCAGCATGAGGGCTAGTAGGAAAACAAAGGCCACAGTAAGATGGGAATGATACTTGAATTTCTCAGATTTCTGCACTGGTTGGGTCATGGCTGTTGCTGTCTCCTCCATGGCATAAGGGTAACTTCTTCTGGGTACGATGGGCCCAATCCAAGGTTCTGTACTATCCAAGTCCCCAACACACAGCCTACTCCTCCAGCAGCCCTCCAAACTGCCCAACACTGGCGTGTCAGGCACCACGTGGTTCACATGAAGGAAGTCTCAAAAATGGCAGCAGAGATCCAAAAATGTGAGTTTCTGTTTCTCTGGTGCTCTCACAGACACCACATGGCAGGATTCACTCACCGGATCACAAAGAAGCAGCTGATAGGTCATAGCTCTGGATTCCTGAAACATGCTCAGGAGACTGGCTCAAAGGACATTATCACTGAGCGGGTCAAAAGGAGAGATTGTGATGAAACCAGGGCAGGGTAAGGGTTACGGGGTCTGCCTGGATACAACACAACTCAAACACCGTGCCGCGGAAGATGACAAAATTTGTTGTAAGCAATCAGCTACTGATCCATCCGGGTCACAGAGTAGACTGAGGAGCTGAACTGCACCCCCCACCCCCCCAACCCTTGCAGCCAAAATATTACAGAGCTTTGAAGATCGAAAACTACAAACATTTTTGACAAGATATAATTCTATTTTCCCCACCAATCAGGATTGAGAAATAGGGGCTTTCCTTAGGATCCTGTCTTTGTGCTACACCTAGACGGTTCTCACTGGTGGTTTATTCAACTTGCTTCGCACACACGTCTTATAAGGATGTCAGGCACACATCTTTCTCTAGCCGAGCAGGATGTCAGCGACCCAGGGAGCTCTTGGGAACATAAACTTTAACCCCTACTCAAAATGGAGGCTCTCTTCAAAGTGGCTTCAGTTTGGTTTTTTCTTACATTTTTAGGGACTTTGGTGTATACAATCACACCTTCTGCAAATAGAGATTCTTAAATTTCTTCCTCTTCTCTTCGTATCACTTTTATTTTCTTATTGTTCCAATTAAGACTGCGTACATATATATTGAATAGGAAGCGAGAGAGTGGACCCCCTTGTCTTATTCTTGACCTTAGTGGAAATAATTTGAGTTTCTTTACATTTAGCATGGGGTTGCCTGTACGTTTGTCTCATATATATGAGTATATTGTTGAAATATATTCCCTCCATTCCTAGTTGGTTTTCTTTTTTTATCATGAAAAGACATTAGATTTTAGCAAAAGCCTCCCCTTCGCCTATTTGAATGCTCCCATGATTTATGCCTTTGAGTTTGTGATGACGCAGGGGGATTGAGCCATCTCTGGAATGATGTGTTCTTGAATTCAGTGCAACACCTTGTGGAGAATTTTGTGTCCTTGTGCATCGTGGAGCTTGTCTGTAATATTCTTTTCATGTTATGTCTTTGTCTGATGTTGGTATTAGAGCAATACTGGCTTCACGGATTTGAGTTCTCCTTTTCTACTTCATGGAATAACTCAAGATTGATTCGTCTTAGTTCTTCTTCAAAGGCTTGGTAGAATTCAACACTGAACCCAGCTGACCCAGACAATTTGACCTGGGGAAATTTTCACTAAATTTTCATTTCTGTTGTAAGCTACATCTTAGTTATAAGTTCCATGGTAGTTATAAGTTTCCTATCTTGTCTTGGTTTAGCCTTGGTAGTTTGTATACATAAAATCCATTTCTTTTAGATTTTCCAATCTAGCGTGACATATGTTTTTAAGGTGTGTCTTTATGAGCTTTCTAATATTGTTGGTATTATTAATCCCAAGAATGGGAGGAGAAAGACCACCCACCCAAATCATCATGGCCAAATTAATGAAAACAAGCAGTTAATTAAACCGAGCTATTTATTCGTGTGCATGGGCTGCCTCTCCCTGAGGTGGGGTTTGAGAAGTCAGTATTGGATGTGAGGAAGACAAGCTCATGGGGAGGGAAGTTCCAGATGAGGGATTTGGCAGGCAAAATAGGCAGGGTTACAGGAGCAGGGCAAAAAAATTAGTCCTAGTAACCTTTAGAACCAAAGACATGGTTGTAAGGTGTGCATAACAAGATAGAGCAAGTGGGTCACAGGTGGTCTATAACCTTTTAGAACAAAGATAGGTTTACAAGATGGCCTCAAACAACTTTCTGAAACATAGACCTGATTGCCATTCCAAGAACAGGTAGTACAGAACATTTGTAACTAAGGTTACAGGTGAGGCATAGCCCAATCCTTGAGATACAGAGGAATGAACCTAGGTTGTTTGTGCTGTAAGATGACTTTTGGACCTCAGGTGGAGGCAGGCTGGTTCTTCATTGTCTGTGATATTATCCTCTTTTCCTCTCTACAATACTGCATTGGGTCTTCTCTTCCAGTTGCTTGATTTGGATTAGGAGTTTTTCAATCTCGTAACTTTCACCTGTTTATTTGCTGATTTTGTCTGTGGGTTGGGTGACGTGTTTCCAGAGGACATCTTCCAAAGGACTCCATTCTCTCTCCCATCATATGGACCCAGACATCACACATCACTAGGCTTGGTAGTCATATAAAGGGGGGGGGCATGACCACTCCAAGGTATGGCTGATGAGGAGGGTTTTTATTGTAGGTATGAGGGCTAGTACAGCCAGGACTGGGCCATGAGACTCGGTGCTGGTGGGGAGGGTGAGAGGAAGAGAAGAGAGAGGAAGCCAAGGAGCCTGAGAGAAAGAACTGTGAATGTGAATGGACAAAATGGCAGGGTCATATAGGAGTGAGAAGCTGGGGAAAGGGATGCTCATGAGCTGGAGTTTGGGGTATGGAGCTGGGCAAGAGGAGCTGAGAGGATCCAGGATGCCAACATGGACTCTGTAACGAGAACTTGTGATGGGGAGAGAACTTGGAAGCCAGCACATGCTCCGGTATGATAATAGGCACCACAGTTAACCATTTTCCCTGGGCTCCTTTGGGACCGGACATTGACAAGTACCTTTGTCTTCTTTCCTAGTTAGGGTTTCTACTGTTGCTATGAAACACCTTGACAATGTGAGGAGGAAAGGGTTTGTTTGCCTTATGGTTCACTGTTCATCACTGAAGGAAGTCAAGACAGGAACTAAAGCAGGCAGGAACCTGGAGGCAGGAGCTGATGCAGGGGTCATAGAAGGGTGCTGCTTAGTGGCTTGCTCTACAGTGGTTTCCTCAGTCTGCTTTCTTATAGAATCCAGAACTATGAGCCCAGGAGTGGCTCCACTCACAATGGGCTAAATCCTTTCCCATCAAGCACTCATTAACAAAATGCCCAACAGGCTTGCCTATGGCTTAGTCATACTGAGACATTTTCTTAATTGGGGTTGCTCCTCTCAGATGACTTTAGCTTGTGTCAAATTGATATAAAACTATCTGGCACAATTGACCCAGGAGTAGATTTGCCACCTTGACAAACACATCATCACTAAACTATTACCCTTTCTTTCTTATTCATCCCCAAGGTCGCACATTCAAAACATAACATTAAAGTCTCATGGTCTTTACAAAGCCAAACACATTAAAAGTTCAGTCTCTTTAAAATATTCAGTCTTCTAAAAGATGTAAAATCTCTGTCAAAAGTTCAAAGCCAGATCACAGTTGTAATTAGATCCAAGTAAAACCAAACTCCCAACAGTGTACATAACATGACATCCAATAACCAGGATCCACTTATAGTCTTTTGGGCTCCTGCAAGGGGCTTGGGCCTCTTCTCCAGTGTAGCTCCCAGCTTGTCTTTAGGCTCTGCCTGGCTCCACTCCACCCCTGCTTCTGTTCTTGGTGGTCATTCCATGGTACTGGACTCTCCAGTGCTTAGGTCCCTGGCTGCAACTGGACTGCGCTTTTACCAGTATTCTTTCCTGGGGTTCTCTTCAGGGACTCCAGCCCTGCCATACAATGCCACGTCTCCACTGCTCTCCATGACACCTTCATGCCTTCACAACCAGAACCATATGAATGACTCTTACGCTGCTAAGTTCAGCTGCCAGCATGAGGTACAACCTTGGCTGCCTCTGGAATACAGTGTGTGTGTGTCGACATTGAGTAAACACTCCAGAACACTTCACCTCAGTGATACCCATCACTTCTTAGTTACAGCTGATTCTTTTTTTTCGGAGCTGGGGACCGAACCCAGGGCCTTGCGCTTGCTAGGCAAGCGCTCTACCACTGAGCTAAATCCCCAACCTCCAGCTGATTCTTAAGCCACAGCAGACCAGCATCTGTTGTTACAGCAAAGCGAACCTTTTACTTTGGGAGATCTGGTGTTTTGATAACCACACCCGATTCTTCAGCTCCAGATGACCAGCCACCACAGAGTCTTCACGCAAAAGGCCTGGCAGAGTCTTTGCTCCCCTCTGTCAAAACTCTTGACAGGACAGCCCACTTGATCACTCGGCACTCAATGGCTCTTCTAGACCCAAGTTCCCAAGACAAAGTGTTGTAGGATATTTGATCACACTGTGAACCCTGAGATTATGAACTGTTTCTCACTGTGGTATGGTTCAGCTCTAGAGCACACCTTTAATCCAAGAGCTAAGTAAAGTCAACTGTAGGTCTAGAGGCTGAATGATCAACCTGCTGAAGGGAGTGGACATAAGGGAAGTGAAAGGAGGGTCTTTGAGTTGGAAGGTATTTAAGACAATGTGAAGAAGAGTCTTTTCTTTCTGGGGCTTTGGTGGAGCCCCACTCCTGGAACCAACTTGTTGTCTAAGCTTCTCTTACCATTCCTCTGATGAGACACCATGACCAAAACAACTTGAGTTAGCTTAGTTAGCTTATACTTCCATAACACTGTTCATCATCGACAGAAATCAGGACAGGAATTCAAACAGGGCAGGAAACTGGGGCTAATGCAGAGGCCATGGAGGGGTGTTGCTTACCTGATTGCTCCTCAGGCCTTTTACAGCCTGCTTTCTTCTAGAACCCAGGACCACCAGCCCAAGGCTGGCCCCACCCACAGTGGGCTGGACCCACGCCTGTCAATCACTAAGACAATGCCCTATAGGCTTGCTTATGGCTGGATCCTATGCAGGCATTTTCTGAATTGAGGTTCCCTCCTCTTAGATGACTGTAGTTTGTGTTGTCAAGGTGACATAAAACTCTTCAGGACACCTTCTGAACCTTTTCACAGACTCCATGTTTATCTTTTCAAGAAACCCTCTTTTCTTTCCATAAACTCTGCATTTTTCCCCTTTTCCATTTCATCCATTTCTGTCTGGATCGTCATCCATGCTGTATATCCGCCACTTTTGAATGCCACTCGTTCTTTTCAAGGCCTTAAATGCACCATTAAGTTACTTAATTGAAATCTGATTAAAAAAAAAACATATTACTTTGCATATTGAGTGTTAAAACTGCATGCATCTCCGTGCACCACTCACGAGCCTGGGGCCTCGGTAGGCCAGACGAAGGTGTCTGATCCCCTGGAATGGGAGTCACAGTGGTTGTGAGCCACCGTGTTACTTGAACCTGGGGCCTCTACAAGAGTAGTCATTGCTCTTAACTGCTGAGGCAGGCCAAACCCTGATTGTTGAACCCATGGGTTTTTGCCATGCTGTGTGTTCATTTTCATTAAATCTTAGTTTTTAAAAATACATTCTTATTATGGTGGGAAACGTGTGCCTCGTTGTGTGTGGGGATCAGAGGCCAGGCTACTGCTGCAGAAGCCCACTCTTCCACCATGTGGGTTGTAGGGATCAACCTCAAGCTGGCAGAGCTGGCAGCATGTGCTTTGACTTACTGACCAGTATTGCATCCTGAGTTTTTAACCCAACTGACCTGGAACAGAGCGGCCACTCTTCAGTGACGGGTTCCTAAGAGGGAAGAGCCAAGGAATCAGAGAAGTTAGAACGGGTGGGCTCAAGAGGTCTTGCCTGAGCTGTGCCTTGTGCCACACAAGCTTAGATGTACAGCACCTTATATTCTACTTTTCAGGGGAGAAATGGGACGAAGTCAGCAGAAACTATCAAACTAGCAGGCGATGGGATGCAGTTACCAGGAAGCTAGTCAGGTAGCGAGTGCTGCTGAAGGAGGACAGCAGCACTCCAGCAGCACACTGAGTACACACACCCTTGGTTCTGATAACCATAGCCTCCAATAGTGGAAAGAGTTGGGTTCTCAGGATCCAACGTCACAGCTCCCCGAGGGCCCTGACCGCAGGCCATTATCAGCTCTGCTGAGCATATCCTGGTTTAGAGAAGGAACTGTGATTCCCCTTTCCCCCCAATACATCAGGGTCTCAGGAAAAGTCCTGCCCTCAGTGTCGTTAGAACGTTTAGTTGGAGAATGAGATCACTAATATTTAGCATTATTATAGAAAGACGTGTATTAATTCCCACTATTTTATCGGCTCTGGAGTATTTGGTGTTCTCCCAATCCTAGTTTGTTTAGTTGCTATGGTAGCATCTAGGCTTATCAATCTCTTCAACCCAAAAACTTCCTTCCAATACCTTTAGAACTGGCTTAGTGATCAAAACTCCTTAAGTCTGTTTTTAGCATGAAATACCTTTATTCCTCCATCTCCGGCTTTCTGGGTATAGTAGCCTAAGTTGGCAGTTGTAGTCTTTCAGAATTTGAAATTTCTCTATGCCCATCTTGGCTTTTTGTTTCTTTGTATACACATTAATTTTATTGTAACAAAGTAACTTGTACACATCAACATTTAGAGCAAGCATCTTTTTCCTTCCAGTGAAAACAGAAAAAGAAAAAAAAAAGAAAAAGAAAAAAAATAAAGATAAAAGTTACAACAGAGAATGCCAACTCCAAGTAAAACCCTACAGCTCTACCCTACCCTACTGGTTCTCCCATTGAGTGGCAGGGCTCAAGTCTTCATCAGGAGAGAATTTTATTTTAAGTGTCACCTTAAACGGCAAGGATGTCTGTTAAACATCACAATGAAACATGCCAAAGGAGAAGCCATGTTGTCAGATACCTATCCCCCCCCGGGACACCTCAATCCCACCCTTGCTCACTGTCTATGCCCCCCCTTTTTCCTTTTTATTAAACAAGAGAAAGTAGACAGTTACATGTTGGCAAATGCTAACGTCTGTATTCACATAGAGACACAGTGTAATCTCTGAGCCCAATATACAGAGAAAAGAAAAAGCTAGAACTCTATGCACTACTACACAGGGGCCTAGCACCCTCCAGCCTCCAGCAGAGCCAAGGGAACTGGAGGGCTTTTCTTTCTTCCCACAGAGCATGGTGGTGGCGTTGAATCCACAGTTTGAGACAAGGATAAAAATGAATTTAGAACAGAAACGTGAAGATTCTTTTCCTGTTGTATTTTGCTCAAGATATTTTCCCCCAAATTAGTTGAGAACCATGATGTTGAGACCTCAAAAACAGGGCTGAGCACAGAGGGACAGGGAGGAAAGGACTGCAACTCGCTCTCAGGGACTGGAGGAATTTAAATAATGAAAAGGAAATGAAAAAGAAGGTTGGATCCATCGGTCTTCTGTGCTAGTTATCCCCGCCTTTACCCTCCTCTCCTTCCTCCCCTTCCTCCTCATCGTCATCATCTTCATCCTCGTCTCCTTCATCAGTATCTTCCAACCCTTCTTCTTCGTCGTAATCATCATCATCATCTGCCTCTCCTTCTTCATTATCCATATTGGGAAACAAATAGTACTGCAAGGGATTTGGCCAAATATCATCTTTGATGGCCTCTCCTAAGTCGTCAGCATCTGCGTCAGAATGGTCAGTAAACCAGGTAAAGAAGCTCTCTGGCTCTTCGTGCTGCCTCTTCCTGCGGGCCTTAATCTGCGTTTGACTTGAGCGTTTTGTCAAATCCTTTCCAGATTTCCATTTGATTTCGGTGGACTTTGAAGACGGGTCACCGCTCTCATTCAGATGAAATTCTTTGGAGAGAACTTTATTTTCAAAGTAAGGATTTTCATCAAAATAAAAATCTATTCCGTAACCCGATTTAATGTCTTCAAATTCTCTCACTTCAACTCTGGTCAAATAATGCAGGGCCTCCTCGTCTTCCTCCGCAAGGAACGCAGACACTTGTGGATGGTTGATAAATGTTGTTACCCAAAATTTTGGGACTTTGGCGATCAATTCCGACCTCTTCTGAAAAAATGGTTGGCGGAGTTTGTTACATTTTTGTTCTACTTTCAAAACTTCCTCGCTGGCTTGTTCATTAAGTCTGTCTATTTCATTTTGTACTTTACCAATGTGTTCAATTGCTTCTTGCTGTTCTTTTTCTGAGGTCTTGTCGGCCCCGTCGTGATTGGAGTTGAGCTCCTTTTTACTGGCTTTGGCCGTCGGCGCAGACATGGTGCCCTCCTTGGTCCCGGCGGGGAGCAGGGAGGGGGAGCGAAGGGACGGCCAAGGGGGCGGCAGGCGGCTTCCCCTCACGCCTCGCCTCACGCGCGGCGCCCGCTTGCTCTGGCCGCCTCCTTCTGGCGCTCACTTGCTTGCCCTCCCTGTGGCTGCTTGGCACTGACGCTGAGGCAGACCCTGGTACGTTGTGGTGAGCCCCTGGCGGGGCTCTCACTGAGGCGGCGGCTGCGGCGGCGGCTCGGCTGGGCTCCTCGACTCGCACCCTGAGCTCTTCTCGGTTCCCGTCTTGGCTTTTAAAGTTTCATTTGTGCTATCGGGTGTGATTCTCACAGTTCTGCCTTTGTTGTGAGAGCAGACAGGGATTACTCTGACATGGGTTCAAGCCAATTGGAAGTCCTGGCCAGCACCCACCCTGTGTGGTCGGGACCCCAGGGTTGTCCTGCTCCTTTCTCAGGGTGAAACTCAAGAATCTTATCTTGGGTTGACACACCTCACCAAGAACAGTTAGCCGGGAGTGGAATGATAGAAGCTGAAAGGCAGTATAGTGCACTTAGCGACTTTCCCACAACGTTGCATGCCAAATGGATTAGGACTTTGTTCTCACTTTGGTAGGTGTCACTCACTGCCTACATGCTGGGTTGCAAGGCCTACACGGCGCTTCCATCATGGCGTCAGCTGAGCTAAGCTCTGGAGACCTATTAAGGCCTGGAGGCCAGTAATGCCCTTTTAGGTGACTTGATGTTCTTCTCTCATACCTTCTAATTCATCCTCTTTGTTTTATATGATTAGTATTTGTCTCCATTGGGGTTACCGCTGCTGCGATGAAACACCATGACCAAGAGCAACCTGGGGAGGGAAGGGTTTATTCCACTCACAGTCCCATAGAACGACAGTTCATCACCCAAAGCCTTGAAGGTGGGACCTCAAAAAGGGCAGGAACTTGGAAGCAGGAGCAGAGGCCATGGGGGTGGGGGAGGTGCTGCTTACTGGCTTGTTCCTCATGGCTTGCTCAGCTTGCTTTCTTATGGAACCCAGGACCCCACACCCCCACACCCCCAGGGGTGGCCACACCCACAATGGACTGCCCCCCCCATCAATCACTAGTTAAGAAAATGCTCTACAGATCTTTTCCCTCTTTATAAACTTATTAGTTAAATTATTCATTTATAATCCCATTACAGCTTCTGCTCCTTCCTCTCTTCTCAGTCCCTCCCTCCCACGTGCACCCAGCTCCAGGCAGATCTTTATAGGAGTAATTTTCTCAACTGAGGTTCCCTCCTTTCCAGTGACTCTGTCCTGTCTCCCGTTGATATAAAACTAGCCATACAAATGAAACATGCAAGCTCTCTGGGACATCTTGAAAAAGACCAATTCTGAGAACAGAGAAAAGAAGTATTCCACACTAAGAGATATGAAGTATTTTCAATAAAATCATGGCAGAAAATTTCCAGAATCCATAGAAAGAGAGGCCTGTACAATTACAAGAGACACACAGAACACCAACAAGGCAGAAACACAAAAGCAACCCACATCATAGTCAGGGTCAGGGTCAGGGTCAGGGTCGGGGTCAGTATTTTCTGGTTCTTAGGTCTTTTTTTATCTTAAAAGTTGCACATATGGGCTCACACAGATTTGAAAAAATGTAGCAAGATAATTTTATTCAGAGTACTGATAAAAAGGGTTACATTGTCAAGACTGATAGTGAGCCTCCTGGGTGAGGGTACTCAGGGGCCCGATTATGATGGAAGGATTTATCTTATGAGGTTTATCTTCAGAGGAGGAGGAAGAGGTTTTTGCTAAGGGATGCAGTTCACTAAAGGGTGGGTCTCTATTTTTATGGGTGGATTAGGTCACATGTCCATTTTTGTTTGCAACGTTGAGAAGGAACCACACCACAATGTAGTTGCTTCCCTCTGTCTAGGGCAGCAGCTTTATCCTCAGCTACCCAGGGGCAGACACAACACAAAAGCAGAGTCATAGCCTGTTACACAATTGCCCCTCTAAAGGGAGTAAAGGAACTCGGGCAGCACTGGGTGTGCCAGCATGTTAGTTATTGTGAGCATAAGTGGAAGAAGAGAGGACACGGTGATTCTAGTGGCTAGTGTCAGCATTCTAGAAGGAAGAGAAGGAGAAAACTCTGGATAAAAGCAGCCAGAGTAAAGATAGGTTAATGTCTAATGTCTGACAATCTGTCTCTTGGGAGGCTGAGGCACAGGGATGCTGCAATAGGGGTCAAACTGTGTTCTTTGTGAGGAAAAAGAAAGTGCAAGACAAGATTATGGAGAGAGGAGAGAAGAAAGAAGGAAAGAGAGGTGAAGGACTCAAACCAATGGCTTTGGGGTTGAGCAGAGAGGCTGGGTGGAGACCCAGGATGTGACAACTGACAGGCCTGGTGCCTGCTCACATCTCTACTCTCTGATGTTCCTTTGCCAGTGCCAGTAGGCCCCCAGTGAACAGTCAGTTCTTCACTAATCACCAAGTTTTGAAGAAACCACGGAAGAAGTTTAAAATGTCACAGAGTCAATTGAAAAGGAAGACACAGAGATTGTTGAGACACAGCAAAGGCAGTTAGTTATGGGGGACGTTTACGACCTGTGTGTTTACATTTCAGAGTCGAGAACAAAAAAATGATGATGCACATCAAGAACCTATGGGGGAGGGCGGGGGAACAGCCATAGCAGCCATGCACCGAATCAGTAGGTGGGAAGACTTAATGAAGCCGTGCAAAAAATAACGAGATGGAATGAGATCAGAAATACAAAGAATCCGCGTAACAAAGAGCTGGTTCTCTGACAGACTATTTGCCAAAATAACCAAAAGAAAGAGAAGCATTAAATTTATAAAAATTTGAGATCAGATGGAGATGTTATAACTAACACCAATAAAATTCAGCGGATCATTAGGGAACCCTGTCTCGAAAAACCAAATTGAACCAAAACGAGACAAAAAAAAAAAAACCAAAGCAAAACAAAAAACCCAAAACCAACCAACCAACCAAACAAGACCCCACCACCACCACAACAACAACGAAATCGAACCAAACCAAACTGAACCGAAACAAAAGAAAAAACTACATTTCCCAGAAGGCAGAGCGGCAAGCTGGAAAAGAAGCGCCTTCTTGGGGAACCCCGGGGGCGGGACTTCCGACGTTCTGGATCTCATTCTTGCTTCACAGACCATCTTTCCAATGGTTCACCGTTCTGGGCAGAAACAGGCTCCTGTGAATCGAGGGGCGCGAACCAGAAGGACTTCGAGGACAGAGGACCAACTCCCACCTTCTGCGTAAGCCGTGCTCTCCTTCGCGGCTTAGCAGCGCTCCCTGACGCACGCTTCTCCCGGCCTCAGCACCAGTGGTTCCCATGGCGACGCCTGCACCGATGAGTGGAGGTTCCCCGCTGTCTAGCCATCTGCTGGAGGATCCTGGATCCCGGAACTCTAACTCTACAGGAGTTAGTGTCCTGGGATCTGGAAACAGCAGTTTCCTCAGGAGGCTCCTGTGGCCTTGGGCTCCGCGCCTCACCGCTCTTGGCCTTCCTCTTATTAGGTCTGTAATGGAATGTCCGTTATAATTCCCTCCGGAGAGAATTGGACCTGGTGCGTGCGAGGCTTGGGTCTTGTGCTCAGTTGGACCCAGACAGCAACACTGTGGGCAATTTCGGGGGCATCCCTGCGGTGTGCTAATCTGTTCCTTGGGCATTCACTTGCTTCCCTGTAGCCTTGAGATTTCAGAGTCTAGATGTCTGAGGTAGCTTTGAGTTGCTACAAGTAGAAAGCTCCTATGCTGGCAGGAAAAAAGGACTGGGTTTGTCTTCACAGCGTGTTTGGTTTATTCCTGAACAGCGATGAATCCGTTTTCCTGTCAACCCTTTTTTTTTTTTAAAAGAAACACTAAATCTTTATTTGTGAGCAAAAGTAGCAATGGACCCCCTACATTAAATTAATTATATATATATATATATGTATATATATATATATATATCAGTTTTTACTGCTATCTTTGTAGAATTATGGAATGAGGAAAAAAGAGGTGACACCATTTGACCAAAATCACAAAAGAGGTGATGCCTAAGTTACGTAGTAAGGACTTTCACTTAAATTCCTAAACCCAGAACAGCAAGGTCTTTTGCAGTTCACCTTAATGATATGTGAATACCATATTCATACCAGCTTACAATGGAATTCATGTATAACTAGCTAATAAAAGGTAAGTTTATTAGAATGACGAAGGCCTGTTTTTCTTTGATTTGGTAGTCATCGAGAACTCTCCCATTTATGAACATTATCAACGAAGACTAGATAACAGCTTTCATATGTCTGACTTTCTTAACTGTACACAAGGATTGTGGAGACAGGCTGCTGCAATAGAGGAAGGTATACCATTCCCTCTCAGCAACAACACACTCAATAGGCTTGTCATGAAGCTTGACCGTGAGACAGTGCACTCCATCTAAGTGGTTCTCATACCATACTCTGAACTTTTTTTTCCCTCCATCTTTATTAAATTGGGTATTTCTTATTTACATTTCAATTGTTATCACCTTTCCCGGTTTCCAGGCAAACATCCCCCTAACTTCTCCCCATCCCCTTCTATATGGTTGTTCCCCTCCCCATCCTCCTCCCATTACCGCCCTCCCCACAACAATCCCATTCACTGGGGGTTCAGTCTTGGCAGGACCAAGGGCTTCCCCTTACACTGGTGCCCTTACTAGGCTATTCATTGCTACCTATGCAGTTGGAGCCCAGGGTCAGTGTTGTTGTAAAAATATAAAAAATAAAAAAGGTATAGTTGTCTTTTACCCCACTAGGTCCACACCGCGGTGCCCCAAGATATCTGCTAGATATCTTGGTGGAAACACATCCCAGCCTCACACTTTCCTACACTCAAACCCTCACATAAAAGAACACACAACACAATAATCTTTGACCCAATTGGTAAGATATAATTGCCCACTTTAAACATACAAAGCCGGGTACCATCCATCCCTTGAGAATATTAATAACAACCTGTAAATACACAGAGCAGAATCTTAACATCATCTGCCATGGCTTCTCACCCTCTCCCCCTCTCCTGTCTCTCCTTTCTCTCACAGTCTCCTCCTCTTCCTTCAAACTTCTCTCCTGCCCATCTTTCCTTCTCCTCCAATAATAGGCCTCCTTCTATCCTGTACCTGCCCCTCACCTGTGCTTTACAAATTCAATGGGGAGGTGGTTCTGGTGAAGTCACCTGAGTTCTGAGTATGTGACTAGGCAGCTGTCCTTGGGGCAGTGGAATTAGCATCAAAATACAGGGCAAACCACAACAGGTCAGTCCATGAAGGGTCTTTGGGTAGTGGCTTAGTCCCTGGAAGCTCTGGTTAGTTGGCATTGTTGTTCATATGGGGTCTCAAGTCCCTTCAAGCTCTTTCAGTCCTTTCTCTGATTCCTTCAACAGGGGTCCCATTCTCAGTTCAGTGGTTTGCTGCTGGCATTCGCCTATGTATTTGCCATATTCTGGCTGTGTCTCTCAGGAGAGATCTACATCCAGTTCCTGTCAGTCTGCCCTTCTTTGCTTCATCCATCTTATCTAGTTTGGTGACTGTATATGTATGGGCCACATGTGGGGCTAGCTCTGAATGGGTGTTCCTTATGCCTCTGTTCTAAACATTGGCTCCCTATTCCCTGCCAAGGGTATTCTTGTTCCCCTTTTAAAGAAGGAGTGAAGCATTTGCATTTTGGTCATCCTTCTTGAGTTTCATGTGTTCTGTGCATCTATGGTAATTCGAGTATTTGGGCTAATAGCCACTTCTTTTTTTTTTTTTTTTAAAGAAGTCACAGAAGTTTATTTATTTACTTTTTTTTTTTTTTTCAGAGCTGAGGACTGAACCCAGGGCCTTGCGCTTGCTAGGCAAGTGCTCTACCACTGAGCTAAATCCCCAACCCCTAATAGCCACTTCTTATCAATGAGTGCATACCATGTGTGTTTTTCTGTGAGTGGGTTACCTCACTCAGGATGATATTTTCCAGTTCCATCCATTTGCCTATGAATTTCATAAAGTCATTGTTTTTAATAGCTGAGTAGTATTCCATTGTGTAGATGTACCACATTTTCTGTATCCATTCCTCTGTTGAAGGGCATCTGGGTTCTTTTTAGCTTCTGGCTATTATAAGTAAGGCTGCTATGAACATAGTGGAGCATGTGTCTTTGTTATATGTTGGAGGATCTTTTGGGTATATGCCTGAGAGAGGTATAGCTGGGTCCTCAGGTAGTTCAATGTCCAATTTTCTGAGGAACCTCCAGACTGATTTCCAGAATGTTGTACCAGTCTGCAATCCCACCAACAATGGAGGAATGTTCCTTTCTCCACATCCTCTCGAGCATTTGCTGTCACCTGGGCTTTTGATCTTGGCCATTCTCACTGGAGTGAGGTGAAATCTCAGGGTTGTTTTGATTTGCATTTCCCTTATGACTAAAGATGTTGAACATTTTTTAGGTGCTTCTCAGCCATTTGGCATTCCTCAAGCTGTGAATTCTTTGTTTAGCTCTGAACCCCATTTTTTAATAGGGTTATTTGTCTCCCTGCAGTCTAACTTCTTGAGTTCTTTGTGTAGTTTGGATATAAGGCCTCTATCTGTTATTGGATTGGGAAAGATCTTATCCCAATTTGTTGGTTGCTGTTTTGTCCTAACCACAGTGTCCTTTGCCTTACAGAAGCTTTGCAGTTTTATGAGATCCCATTTGTCGATTCTTGATCTTAGAGCGTAAGCCATTGGTGTTTTGTTCAGGAAATTTTTTCCAGTGCCCATGTGTTCGAGATGCTGCCCTAGTTTTTCTTCTATTTGAGTGTGTCTGGTTTGATGTGGAGGTCCTTGATCCACTTGGACTTAAGCTTTGTACAGGGTAATAAGCATGGATCGATCTGCATTCTTCTACATGCTGACCTCCAGTTGAACCAGCATCATTTGCTGAAAATGCTATCTTTTTTCCATTGGATGGTTTTGGCTCCTTTGTCAAAAATCAAGTGATCATATGTGTGTGTGGGTTCATTTCTGGGTCTTCAATTCTGTTCCACTGGTCTATCTGTCTGTCTCTGTACCTATTGCTCTGTAATACTGCTTGAGTTCAGGGATAGTGATTCCTGTCTCGACCAACCTCGACCAACAAGGAAAACACGACCAGAGGAGATCTTCTTCGAGCACTTTATTCAGGAACCTTGATACAATCTTCTTCCCCAGGGAACGCCCTACATCAGCTTAAGTACCCAACGCCAACCAACCCCAACGTGCCACGTGGGGCTTGCCAATAGGCTGTCTCTATGAGGAAGCAACCAGGCCAAGCAGGAACAGCCAAATAAGGACTTGTTTTTCACAAGGAGCGCTCACCATCGGGAGGGTGGAAGGCAGAAACCGGCGCCATCTTTGGGGCTCGGGACTTTGCAGCTCCCTACAGATTCCCCTGGAAGTCCTTTTATTGTTGAGGATAGTTTTAGCTATCCTGGGTTTTTTGTTATTCCAGATGAATTTGCAAATTGTTCTGTCTAACTCTTTGAAGAATTGGATTGGTATTTTGAGAATTGGGGATTGCATTGAATCTGTAGATCGCTTTTGGTAAAATGGCCATTTTTACTATATTAATCCTGCCAATCCATGAGCATGGGAGATCTTTCCATCTTCTGAGATCTTCAATTTCTTCTTCAGAGGCTTGAAGTTCTTATCATACAGATCTTTTACTTGGTTAAAGTCACACCGAGGTATTTTATATTATTGGGGATTATTATGAAGGGTGTCATTTCCCTAATTTCTTTCTCGGCTTGTTTCTCTTTTGTGTAGAGGAAGGCTACTGATTTATTTGAGTTAATTTTATACCCAGCCACTTTGCTGAAGGTGTTTATCAGGTTTAGTTGTTCTTTGGTGGAACTTTTGGGATCACTTAAATATACTATCATATCATCTGCAAATAGTGACATCTTGACTTCTTCTTTTCTAATCTGTATCCCTTTGATCTCCCTTTGTTGTCTGATTGCTCTGGCTAGAACTTCAAGAGTTATATTGAATAAGTAGGGAGAGAGTGGGCAGCCTTGTCTAGTCCCTGATTTTAGTGGGATTGCTTCAAGTTTCTCTCCATTTACTTTAATATTAGCTACTGGTTTGCTGTATATGGCTTTTACAATGTTTAGGTATGGGTGTTGAATTACTATTCTTTCCAGGACTTTTATCATGAAGGGGTGTTGAGTTTTGTCAAATGCTTTCTCAGCATCTAATGAAATGATCATGTGGGGTTTTTTTTCTTTTTCTTTTTTTTCGGAGCTGGGGACTGAACCCAGGGCCTTGCATTTGCTAGGCAAACGCTCTACCACTGAGCTAAATCCCCAACCCCTTATCATGTGGTTTTTATATTTCAGTTTGTTTATATAGTGGATTACATTGATGGTTTTCCATATGTTAATCCATCTCTGCATGCCTGGGATGAAGCCTATTTGATCGTGATGGATGATTGTTTTGATGTGCTCTTGGATTCGTTTTGCAAAAATTTTATTGAGTATTTTTGCGTTGATATTCATAAGGGAAATTGGTCTGAAGTTCTCTTTCTTTGTTAGGTCTTTGTGTTTTTTAGGTATAAGAGTAATTGTGGCTTCATAGAAGGAATTCGGTAGTGCTCCATCTGTTTCAATTTTGAGGAATAGTTTGGATAGTATTGGTATGAGGTCTTCTATGGAGGTCTGATAGAATTCTGCACTGAACCCATCTGGACCTGGGCTCTTTTTGGGTGGGAGACTTTTGATGACTTCTTCTATTTCTTTAGAAGTAATGGGGTTGTTTAAATGGTTTATCTGTTCCTGATTTAACTTTGGTACCTGGTATCTGTCTAGGAAATTGTCTATTTCCTGCAGATTTTCAAGTTTTGTTGAATATAGGCTTTTGTAGTAGGATCTGATGATTTTTTGAATTTCCTCTGATTCTGTAGTTATGTCTCCCTTTTCATTTCTGATTTTGTTAATTTTGACACAATCTCTGTGTCCTCTCATTAGTCTGGCTAAGGGTTTATCTATCTTGTTGATTTTCTCAAAGAACCAACTTTTGGTTCTGTTGATTCTTTGTACATTCCTTTTTGTTTCTACTTGGTTGATTTCAGCTCTGAGTTTGATTATTTCCTGCCTTCTACTCCTTCTGGGTGTATTTGCTTCTTTTTGTTCTAGAGCTTTTAGGTGTGCCGTCAAGCTGCTGATATATTTTCTCTCCTGTTTCTTTCTGCAGGCACTCAGAGCTATGAGTTTTCCTCTTAGCACAGCTTTCATTGTGTCCCATAAGTTTGGGTATGTTGTACCTTCATTTTCATTAAATTCTAAGAAGTCTTTAATTTCTTTCTTTATTTCTTCCTTGACCAGGTTATCATTGAGTAGAGCATTGTTCAATTTCCAAGTATATGTGGGCATTCTTCCTTGATTGTTATTGAAGACCAACTTTAGCCTGTGGTGATCTGATAGGATGCATGGGATTATTTCTATCTTTCTGTATCTATTGAGGCCTGTCTTATGACTGATTATATGGTCAGTTTTGGAGAAAGTACCATGAGGTGGTGAGAAGAAGGTATATCCTTTTGTTTTAGGATAGAATGTTCTATAAATATCTGTTGTGTCCATTTGGTTCATGACTTCTCTTAGTTTGTCTATTTCTCTGTTTAATTTCTGTTTCCATGATCTGTCCATTGATGAGAATCTGGTGTTGAAATCTCCTACTATTATTGATTGAGGTGTAATGTGTGCTTTGAGCTTTAGTAAGGTTTCTTTTATGTATGTAGGTGCCCTTGTATTTGGAGCATAGATATTTAGGATTGAGAGTTCATCTTGGTGGATTTTTCCTTTGATGAATATGAAGTGTCCTTCCTTATCTTTTTTGATGACTTTTGGTTGAAAATCGATTTTATTAGATATTAGAATGGCTACTGCAGATTGCTTCTTCAGAACATTTGCTTGGAAAGTTGTTTTCCAGCCTTTTACTCTGAGGTAGTGTCTGTCTTTGTCTCTGAGGTGTGTTTCCTGTAGGCAGCAGAATGCTGGGTCTTCATTGTGTATCCAGTTTGTTAATCTGTTCTTTTTATTGGGGAATTGAGTCCATTGATGTTTAGAGATATTAAGGAATAGATTGCTGCTTCCTGTTATATTCATATTTGGATGTGAGATTATGTTTATGTTTGTCTTCTCTTTGTTTTGTTGCAAGATGATTAGTTTCTTGCTTTTTCTAGGGTATAGCTTTCCTCCTTATGTTGGGCTTTACCATCTATTATCCTTTGTAGGGCTGGATTTGTAGAAAAACATTGTGTATATTTGGTTTTGTTATGGAATATATTTGTTTCTCCATCTATGTTAATTGAGAGTTTTGCTGGATACAGTAACCTGGGCTGGCGTCTGTTTTTTTCTTAGGGTCTGTATGACATCTGCCCAGGATCTTCTGGCTTTCATAGTATCTGGTCAGAATTCTGCTGTAATTCTGATAGGTTTGCCTCTATATGTTACTTGATCTTTTCCCCTTACTGCTTTTAATATTCTTTTGTTGTTTTGACTATTATGTGATAGGAGGAGTTCCTTCTCTGCTTCAGTCTATTTGGAGTTCTGTAGGCTTCTTGTATGTTTATGGGCATCTCTTTCTTTAGGTTAGGCAAGTTTTCTTCTATGATTTTGTTGAAGATATTCACTGGTCCTTTGAGCTGGGAGTCTTCACTCTCTTCTATACCTATTATCCTTAGGTTTGATCTTCTCATTGAGTCCTGGATTTCCTGTATGTTTTGGACCAGTAGCTTTTTCCGTTTTACATTTTCTTTGACTGTTGTGTCGATGATTTCTATGGTATTTTCTGCTCCTGAGATTCTCTCTTCTATCTCTTGTATTCTTTTTGTGATGCTTGTATCTATGGCTCCTTGTCTCTTCCTTTGATTTTTCTATATCCAGGCTTGTCTCCCTGTGTGCTTTCTTTATTGCTTCTATTTCCATTTTTAATTCCTTCACCTGTTTGATTGTGTTTTCCTGTAATTCTTTCAGGGATTTTTGTGATTCCTCTCTATAGGCTTCTACTTGTTCATTTGTTTTCCTGCGTTTTTCTAAGGGAGTTCTTTATGTCTTTCTTGAAGTCCTCCATCATCATGATCAAATGTGATTTAAAATCTAGATCTTGCTTTTATAGTGTGTTTGGATATTCAGTGTTTGCTTTGGTGGGAAAATTGGGCTCTGAGGATGCCATGTAGTCTTGGTTTCTGTTGCTTGGGTTCCTGTGCTTGCCTCTTGCCATCAGGTTGTTTCTTGTGTTACCTTGTTCTGCTATTTCTGACAGTGGTTAGACAGTCTTATAGGCCTGTGTGTCAGGAGTGCTGTAGACCTGTTTTCTTGTTTTCTTTCAGCCAGTTATGGGAACAGAATGTTCTGCTTTCGGGTGTGTAGTCTTTCCTGTCTACTGGTCTTCAGCTGTTCCTGTGGGCGTGTGTCCTGAGTCCACCAGGCAGGTCACTTGGAGCAGAAAAGTTGGTCTTACCTCTGGTCCTGGGCCTGAAATTGCTCTTCGGGGGCTGTGTTTCAGCTCTCCGTGAGGGCAGCAACCAGAAGGGCCTGCCCTGCCTTTTCTCAGGTCCCTGTGCACAGGGGGCCCAGATGGCACTAGGTGTTTTCCTCTAGAGTCAGAAATGTGGGCAGAGTGTAGTCTCTTCTGGCTTCCCAGGCGTATCTGCCCCTCTGAAGGTTTAGCTCTCCCTCCCACGGGGTTTGGGTGCAGGGAACTGTTTGATCAGATCCCTTCAGATCCTCAACAATTTTTTTTTAACCTGTAAAAAAATTGTTAAAATATTTGTTAATGATTGTGCTTTTGGAGTGCCCATACGCAGCAGACTCAGCTACTCTCCAGCATGCCAAACTGTTCACTACCAGCAGTATGGTAATGAACCATACCTGCTCATTTTTAAGACTCATGTTTTCTGGTGTGTTCGTGTGTGTGTGTGTGTGTGTGTGTGTGTGTGTGTGTGTGTGTACACACATACACATCTACATGGGTGTGTGCCCGTGCAATGTGCACTGGTATACATGTATGTGAGAGCAGGTACACTTTTGTGGGCATGCATAAGCAAGCTCAAGTTTGATACCCAGAGTCATTTGTCAACACTCTTCTATGGTCTCTTCATCAAACTTAGAGCTTGTGGATGTGGCCAGTCTTGCTAATTAACTTGCTCTGGACTTTCCTCTTTCTCCTTTTAAAGCTGGACTCATAGCTCCTTAGGCCCAACCAGAGTTTCCATGGATTTGGGGGCTCTGGACTCTCAGTTACCTGCCATGCATTTTAACTTCTGACCCTTCTTGGGCATCCAGGGCTTGACAACCTTACTTTTCCTCACTTAGCTTGCAGGATTGGATCATTACTGTCTTGCTCTGTTAGCATCTTGAGGGTACAAAGAAGCACAGCTTCCCTGCTGTCATCCATATCAGTCTAAGGAGTTCTCTTAGAGATTTTAGGGACTTCATACTCATGCCAACCCAGGACCTACAACTTCAGTGCTGAAAAGAATTTCAGCATTAACCTGGTTTGAAGCAGAGCTAGGGTTTTAATGAAAACATTTTAATAGAAACTTAAGGTCTAAGGGGCCCTCAAAAATATCAGACACATCAGAAAGCATGGATATAGGTTTCACACACACACACACACACACAGAGAGAGAGAGAGAGAGAGAGAGAGAGAGAGGAGAGACAGAGACACAGAGAGAGACACAGAGAGACACACAGAGAGACAGAGAGAGAGGAGAGAGAGACAGAGATAGAGACACACAGAGAGAGACAGAGACAGAGAATGATGTCATTTATTGTTTTTTGCAAAAGTCATATAGGATTTTGGTGGGGTTGATGTTACTGTTATCAAAGGCTTGCTAATAAATCTAAATGAGATAACTGAGGGATACCTGGTAGTACTACAGTCTATCAGGTGAAAATCTGGTTCACAAGGATACAGGACAATGAGCTAGCTTTACTGTAAACAGAGTTAGTCGATGTGTTTTAGGTTTTGAGGCAGTGGGTAGGGAAAGGAGGGAGGTCCTACCCAAGGTCACACATATATCGGCATTATAGCCTGGCTTATTCCCTTAACATAAAATACTTCTATGTAGGAGGACTAACTGTGCCGAAGGCTTTCACAGCAAGTATCAATTATGCTAAATTCTTTTAATATATTCATGTCATTTTATGTGTATGAATGTTTTGTCTCTGTGTACTTATGTGTACATGTGTATAGTTGGTACCTGTGGAGGCCAGAAGTAGGAATCAGATTCCCTGAAACTGGAGTTACAGTTGTGAAGTGCCATGTGGGTGCTGGGAATTGAACCTGGGTTCTCAGCAAGAACAGCAAGTACTCTTAACCCCTGAGCCCTGTCCTGCATTCTTGATTCTCACCTGGTGAGGAGCTTCAGTCAGACTCTAGGGTAATGAGTGTCTTTCCCTCCCCAAGTCCCTACAATGTTCCTGTAATTATGTCCTGCCTCAGTTTCAGGGTCATTTCAGAAAGTCCTTTCCCAGTTGCTTCATCTGAAGTTTCTCCCAATCTTCCTCATATCACCCCATTTTGTTTAGGAACCCTGATCACCATCTCACTTCATTTAGCACATATATTGAAACACAACCTCTGCTCTAGTGCTGGAGATCACACCTGCAAGGCAAGTGCTCTGCCACTGTGCTATGCTGCAGGTCTGTAACTTTAATTTTTTTAAAGCCCATTTTTAATAATGGCTCTTAAACGTTTTAACCTCCCTTTTAACCCACCACCCACAGGGTATATGGAGGAAGTGGACCTATTTAGAAAGATTCTTTCTTTGGAGCAACTTGCATCTGTGTTGTCTGGAAATCGGCAGTTCAGTTCACAGGTCAGCATCAACAGCTTGATCCACTCACAAATACTTCACAGATATATCAGCAGTCTAATTTGGTAGAGTCGGCACAGCAAATAGGAATCAGCAGTCATGGTGGCACTACCTAGCAGAGACAGCCAGGCCTCAACCTCAGTGTGAGTCAGCACGAGGGACCAGGAGGGGTGCTAGAAGTGCCTCTTTCAGGGAAGGGAAGATCAGCAAAGACTCAAGACCAACAAACGTTGCACAGCTAGCTCTATAAACAAGCCAAACTCAGTCTCCATCACTGTCCATTAAGTCCTATTTATACTCTTTCTTTCTTTTTTTCTTTTTAAGATTTATTTATTACATATAAGCACACTGTAATTGTCTTCAGACACACCAGAAGAGGGCATCAAATCCCATTACAGATGGTTGTGAGCCACCGTGTGGTTGCTGGGAATTGAACTCAGGACCTCTGGAAGAGCAGTCAGTGCTCTTAACCACTGAGCCATCTCTCCAGCCCCATACTCTTTCTAAACATTACATGTCCTCCATGGGTCTTGCCTCTGCACATGTATCTGTCTCAGCTGACATCACTCTGCCAATCAGCCCAAATCTTCTGAAGGGGTAAGAAACTGCAGCACACCACCACAAGTTTTTTGGTGTGTTTCTCTCTATGGAGTCTCAACAAATGCCACTCAACTACTCAGTGTAAGGTGGACCAATACATGGTGTGCTGTTAGCAAAGAATCCTGTATCAGGTGTCCTTTCCTCTGTTTTAGCAGAACATTCTTTCACCTGTGTCTGCTTCAGCCAAACATCCCTTCATATGTTTGCCCAGCAAAACACCATCCAACACAACTGACTTTCCAAAGAACCCTTAAGTTTCCACTTCACAGGCCTGTTTGCAACCCTGGAATATGAGTTCCTCCAAAGGGCGGGGTTTGTGTTATTTCTTTAAGAAGTGGTTAGTGAATGAAAGACTCTACCCTCTGAGGCTGCTGTCACCCTCAGATTGAATCTCAACCTGCCACCATGGTTACAGTCTTCAAGTCACAATCCCACTCAGTTCACTTCCTGCCCTCAGGCCAAAGCACCCCAAGCTGTTTACCCCCTTTTGTCACTTTAAACCTGTTGTGTGACACCATTCCTGGAGAGAAGGGAGCAAATGTCTCCTCACCTTACATAGGGAACTGACAATCGACCAAAGTAAAGATAGTACCAAAACCCAACTTGGGGTACCAATAGACTTATTGGAGTTATTTACAGGAACATGGGTAATGGTTACTTACTGGGACACAATTACTGCAGACAGCTGTATCTGTAACCTCACTTTTGACTACTTTGTGGGTTCTTTTTTCTCCCACTCTTCTCCACCCTTTTTCTTCCATCCTTTCAAACCCCTAACACTAGGTAGGAGAGAGAAAGTGGTCAGAGAGAAAGGGGGCAACAATATTGTTAGACTAATTCCTGGTGATTAGGGGTTTTGAGTTCCTTGGACAATTTTTATCTCAGCCTTCAGTATATCTAATTTCTTCTTCTTGACTCTTTGCTCATGACTACTTGATAAACCACAACAAGCAGCAGCCAACACCATCCAACCAGCAACCAGCCAACCAGCCCCTTCCATTGGGACATTTATATACTTCTGAAAAGTCCCCAGAATTCCAAATATCACATCCTGCAGCTAGCAAAGAAACTATCAGCAGCTGGCAAAACCATGCCCCTGCTAGAGCACGAGGCAAATCATAGTCACCTGCTATGAAGCATCCCCATCTCCCACACCTGGGATTAAAATGAAAATACATAATATTTCTGTGTTTTTAAAGAAACCATAATATTTCACATGTCACCACAGCCTACCATAGCATGGGTGACAGCTCCCAAAAGCTGGCAACCCAGGGCACACTGCACTACCTGCAAGCATCTGAACAGTCAGGAGTGTAGCTCTATCAGACATTGATGATCTGAGCCTCTCCAAGGTAGCCTCTCTCAACTGGTCTATGTTTCTTGGCAGACCTTGTAGCTTATGTATGCTTTGCAGAAGAGGAGTAGCACGGATCTAGTCAGTCCCAGGACTTTCTGAAGCCTTTGAGTTGTTTACTTCCTGAGTGTAGGGAGCTTCCCTGCAGTGTGGAGTGTTGTGTCCTGGAGAAAATGTCCACAGCAGTCCTCAGATCTACTCCTAAGCTGCCCTTTGAATAGATGCTGATTTGCACTTTCCCAGTGTGCTTCATGATTACACAAAACTGTTTCAACAAGTAACCCACAGTAGAGTAGTGAAGCCAATGGGTGATACTCAAAGAACACTTTGCAGGTTTTCACGGGTGAAAATGGGAATGAAGGGATCTTCAGGGATCTTTCCAGGATGAAAAAGTTAGTCTTTATTCAATAAGGCATGAAAGGACCCTGGGCATCATGGGCTTTCATAAGTGTGTTCGTGTTTCTAAGAAAGGTGAGATTGAGTGGCTGGCAGACCCTTACCTATACTTCCTCCTTGCCCAAGACAGACATCATGCTCCAGGTTGCTACCCATGCTCATGGTGCCATGGTGGCCATTGTCCCTTGGTCACTTGGTTACCAGATACTTAAGTAATCTTAGGGAACAGTGTGAATGATGGCTCATTTAAAAATAAAACAAAAAGTGTGAGCCAGTCATGATATCTTAAGTTCCTGTTGCCATGATAGAACCCCATGACCAGAAGCATCTTGGGAAGGAAGGGGTTATGTCACCTTACAGCTTGTATCCATCATCCAGGGAAGTCAGGGTGAGAGCTCAAGGCAGAGACCTGGAGGTAGGAGCTGATGCAGAGACCATGAAGGGGGGCTGCTTATTTGCTTGCTCATTTTGTTTTCTTATATACTCCAGGACCACCTACCCAGGGATAGTAACAAACTGTGGTTGGTTAGGCCCTCCTACATAAGTCATCAATCAAGAAAATGCCCCACAAACTTACCTACAGACTGATTCTATGGAGGCATTTTCTCAGTTGAGGTTCTGTCTTCTAAGATGACTCTAGCCAGCACACATAGTGACTCATGCCTTTAATCCTAGCAATCAGAAGGCAGAGGCAGGTGTGTGTGTGTGTGTGTGTGTGTGTGTGTGTGTGTGTGTGTGTGTTGTTTCACACATTGAAATGTGTGAGTAATGCCTTATTCTGATGTCTTACATCAACTGCTGTACACCTAATTTATGGAGGCAATGTCTCTCAGTTGAATCCAGTGCTTACTTTTCAGCTCATCAAGTTAGCCATCTTGCTTTGGAGATCCTTTGCTATCCAGCATATACATGGGTACTGGGAAACTGAAATCCTGTCTTTATGCCACAAGCTCTTCACCCACAGCCATCTTCCCAAGCTGTTGGAACATGACCCAAAAATGGAGCCATGTGAGGAGATTTCTGAGCTCTTGTGAGAAAACCCCAAGAAACCAAGTCAAGAGTCTTGTGGCTGTGGTTTCTTCAAAACACAGAACTGTTCTTGGAATGTGTTTTGATGTTTCTCCCAGGTATAGCAGATAGGAATGAGTTTACTCCAGCCATTCTTCTATATGCCTCCATGGAAAACTGTTGCAAGTATCTTTTTGCTACCCTGCTTTAGCTCTGGGAAGTGGCTATGCTACCAGCCCCCTCCCAGCTTCCCTCAAATCCATGGATAAAACACACACACACACACACACACACACACACACACACACACACACACACACGAAGTTGTTCATTTTCAACTTGCCTTCTTGGCACAATTGCTGGACACTAATACTCTTAGCTCTGCTCCTTCCACCTGCCCTAACATTAGTCAGTTGAATCTAGTCCTTCCTAAACATCTCTGACCACTGGCCTATAGGTAGTCACAGCCCACTGCTCCTCCTGAGACCCACTTGTTTCTCCTCTTTCCAAAAAATGGTGAACTCCCTCTCTTTCCTTGCTTCTCCCTTTTCCTCCAGGGACCCGGAAGTCCCGCCTGTACCTCCTGCCCAGCAATTAGCCCATGGTTTTCTTTGCTGACAGATCAAGAACCAATTGGGAAACAGGACCTTAGCACCAGCCCAGTCCCTACAGAACATATGTTTTGCCATGGGTGGCATGTCCTTATAATTGTACACTACTAAGGTGACTCAACTCTTTAGAGGATAAATTGTCTGATACTCTGAATAAAGATATTGCATGAAACTTTAGACTGCCTCATTTTTAGGCCCTGCTCTCCCAAGTTCATACCATACACACATCCCTGCCTTTAATTACATTTTGCTTTGTTTGTTTGACAGGATTTCTCTGTGTGTAGCCCTGGCTGTTTTAGATACTTTAAGTCAGCTTATGATGGGCTCTAGTCAACAAGCTGTGCCGACCAGTGAGGCTCAGCTGCAGTGATGGTCATGTTTGAATCAGTGTCCTCATACCCTTCCTAAGCCCAGCTCCATGGCCACTGTCTGTTCCTCTACAGTCACACACTGTTTTGTTTCACTTTCCAGTGGCTTCCCACACAGGAGGCTTCTCTCCCACATACCTTTGGATTCCATCAAAGGCACCTCCATCTTGGCCTCCATGCTAGAGTAGGTCCTTAGCAGATGACCAGCAGCTCAGGTCTCGTTTCTGCATTCTTGCCCACAACCAGGGAAGAGGCTCCCATCTTACTTACACATGTTCTACATAGCAATCCAAAACCCTCTATTTATTATCCCAGGCCTTGATTTCATTTGATGATGTGGCTGTGACCTTCACTGTGGAGGAATGGGAAGATCTGGACCTGGCTCAGAGGACCCTGTACCAGGAAGTGATGATGGAGACCTTCTGCTTTCACTGAGTAAGGATCCATTTCTCTTCTGGTTGCAGAGTTTAAAGCCACCTTTATTGCACCCTCTGTAGGCAACTCTCTGCTGGTTGAGGCCATTGCACAACTCATAGCCTTAGTTACTGTGATAGGACAGCTGTGTGCTTGGTTTCTCAGTATCTACATGGTTATTATGTAAGAAACATAGTCCTCAATACTGTCATTCAATCACGTATTGTTCCACATCTCCAGAGAAGGGAAGGTAACCTGCTAAGCATGATGGAGAGAGATGTCTTCACAGCAGAGCCAATAGGATCAGCCAGGAAAGGAGGTTCTCAAGAGACTAATTCAGGTTGTAATCCAGGGGAGACCAAGGCTTGAGGATCAAAAGCTCAAGGGCAGCTTGGGCTATGTGTAGAGTTCAAGACATAAAGGTTATCCCTCCCTGACCCACAAAAGGACAGCAGGGTTATTCAGACATGTATGAAGGTGCTTGTCCTCAGCACTGCTGGTGTTTGGAAGCAACACAGCCTCAGTTAAGTGACTCCTTTAGCTTCTCTCACTTCCATTAATGACACATATATCCTAAGGCCTGAGCAAAGTGGCCACTTAGTGAGAGTCCTCCACTCTTCACAGCATTGTTGGCTAACCTCTGAAATCACCTCACAGACCCAACTTTGATCAGGGAGTATGAGCTTGCTGACATTCATTTTTAGTGTAACGTTTTAGTAACACCTGCATTAGTAACTGAACTAATACCTCAAATGAGCTTAGAACAGAAGTGGGACCAGTGCCACAGTGTCCCTCATAATAGACAAATCCCAAATATCTTCCACCTTCCTGCATTGCTCTGAGTGGGAATTTATTGAACAGCCAAGGTCTCTCTATCCCACAATGTTCAGGTGGTTTGGTGACTCTGCTAGCCTGTGTCCACAGTAGAGTAAACACAGTGTTGTTTTGTGTTTAATATTGGGAGGAAGGGTACAGGGAACAGCACTCTGGATGTGGGAAACAGCAAAGCAGAGTCCCTGAGGATAGGGAGCTCAATGAAGGGAGAATCAGGGCTCTGCCCTCATGGTCCTGCCCATAAGCTCAGAATGGAAAAATATAAAATATATGGCTCAAGTAATAAAGGGGCACCAGGAAATGAAATGGAGCTGAATCCTGTAGTATTCAGGGACTTATCAAGATGATCAAGATCTTGAGCCTACTTCCTTGTCCTAGCCCAAATTCAAATTGTTGCCTGAGCCAACTTCTGTGTCCTGGCCCAATGTCAAATTCTTGCCAAATTCCTAGAAGGTGGCCCCAAGAGCTCTCCACACCTCCCCCTTTTTTATTTCATAAACAAGATGTTGTCTGTCTTAGGTTGTTCTGACAAGAATGCCTTCATTACCCGTCATGGAATATGCATTATCAAAAGCAACACATTTCTGTCTTAGGTTGGTAAGGCTTGTGCAGAAACTAACCCATTCTGACTGCCAGACTGTTAAATTAATAACTCTGCTGGGAGTCCGTTTTTAATTTTGAGCCATTTATTTTGGCTACAAACATGTTGATATTGTTAAAGGCAGATTTTGTTTCAATGGGCAGAAGTAAAAGTATTCCCAGGACAAGAAGGGCTAGCATGATCAAGGTATTAACAGCAGCTTCATAATAGGATGCAGAACTTTACTTGGAGATGAAGAAAGATGAATCCACATTAATGGTTCTGCCAAAGAATTGCTGTGGGTGCATGAGAAGAGAAGTAGCAAGAATGCAAACAGCCCATAATTGATCATAGTCTATATAATGTATCTGTAGTTGGCAATAGCTTCCTTTACTTTCTGCAAAGCTATTCGTCCCTCATCAGTTAGTTGTCGAGATTAATTAGTATTTGTGTCCCCTTGAGAATATCAAACAGAGGTTTAAGTTCTCTTGTGGTAAGCTTAGGATGAGGTCTTAGCCAATTAACATCTCCTAGCAGCTTTTGAAAATAATTACAAGTTAGTAAATTTTCTTATTTGAATTTTCTATGCTACAATTTGTTTAGGATATGACTGATGTCCTAAATATTGAAAAGGATATTGCCTTTGAATCTTTTCTGGAGTAACAACTAATCCCCCAGCATTTAAAGCTTGTTGTATAAGAGCAAAGGCTTGTAGTAAAACTTCGGAGGGATCAGCTAATAAAATATCATCTATATATTAAATAACATACACAGAAGGATATAAAGTCCTAACTTCTTGTATTGAAGCAACAACAAATTTTTGACATAAAGTAGGCCTATTAGCCATTCTCTGCAGCAAAAAACTTTCCAATATCACTTCATGGGTTCTTTAAAATTACAAGCAGGCTCACTAAATGCAAACCTTTTACAATCATCAGGATTCAGATGAATAGTATAAAAACAATGTTCTAAATCTATGATAATTTTATATGTATCTTTTGGAATGGGAGCCGGGATAGGTAAGCCAGGTTGTAATACTCTCATAAGTTCCATAGTTCCATTATCCTTTTCTAAATCTCCAAGTACCTGATTTTTTTTTTCTTATTTATGAATATGGGTGAGTTCCAAGGGGAATTAAAATCTTGAGCTTGTGATTGAGTTGTAAACTGCAGCTGATGGAATAGTGGCAGTCTAACCATACATTTTAAGTTTCTTTTGCATTATCAGAGCATAACCATAAGTTTGGAATGCAAAACTCAATTTTTAACAGTGTAAACAATCCATTGTGTAAAATCAATGCCAAGTGCATTACTTTATGTTACAAAGTTTGGCTGCCAGTTTTTGTATACGAGTACATGATGGTGCAGCTTTTTAATACCTCATTAAAGAGACAGTGTTTTAAATCTTATCTTTTATAAGTCTGGTTTCTAGGATAAGTTTTACTTAAAATATTATCCCAATTTAGAGGTATCTTTAAAGACCTGTTTCCCTGGGTTGGCTCATACCTTGCATTGTTGTCTAGAATGACTCCAACCCTGAGGTACCAGTTTTAAGCTAACTTTCTGTTACCAATGTTACAATTTTTTTCTTCTTTTTCTTTTTTTCTTTTTCTTTTTTCTTTTTTTCAGAGCTGGGGACCGAACCCAGGGCCTTGCGCCTGCTAGGCAAGCGCTCTACCACTGAGCTAAATCCCCAACCCCACAAATTTTTAATCATATCTAATAACTTATAAGCCAATAATCTATAACCAAAACATGCCAAGTAAATTTAAGACCAGTCAGAAATGAACACGAAGTGGCTACACAAATTTACTTATTTAGACCAGACAAAATTTTCATACTATTTTTCTAGCTGTAATTTCAAGGGAGGAGCACCTTATCACCTGCTGAACCCAATAAACACAATCACAGAGATTTTTATATGAAAAACAGCCATTAGCTCCCTTACCATATAAGCTGAGAAGCCACTGGCCCCTTTAAGAGCAGCTTGTGCAAACAATCAGCCCCTGGCAGGGCTTTCCCAGCTGTTTTAGACTCCTAACAACAGGTGCAGGGCTCCAAAGGCAGTTTATCAGTTTTTGTGGTGTCGATTGAGATTGCCTTTTTTTTTTTTAAATTGAGTTAAGACTAAATCAAGTAGTGAACACCCAGCAGATAAAGTTTTACCTGTTTTTTCTTTTGAGCATGAAACCCAAGGCAATAATCAACAACCAAACAAAAACACAGACATAAACTGACAGATATGGACAAGTTGACATGCCAAGGACAGATAATAGACAGGGAAGAGAACCTGATGCGCCACCAAGGGGATCCAGATATCGTAAGGGACCCAGAACCAGAACTAAGCATCCCCCCAATGGGAACCAGAGAGGAAGCAGAATGTCTTGTGACCTCTTCTTTCCATAGGAGAGCTCTGAAACAGCTTATGCTCACAAAATTCCTTCTCTTTCACCAGAGCATCCCAGATAGGCGGGGAGGACTGCTTTTTTGCAACCCATTCTCTCTCTCATGTCTAGGGTCCAAACTACTCTAATCAGGGCCGAAAGACTAAAAACATCTATGAGAATTACCTTCACTCCTCTAGATTTTAGTATAACTCTAAACACATGCACAGAAAGCATTGTATTATTACCTTGTCCATTTTTACAGGGTTTACTCACCACTGGCTCAAATCTCCTTTATTTTCCTTTGCTTGAGTGTCCTTCACTGTATACCTCATACTTGAGCTCTAACATTGAGGCGCCACCTGACCAAGCCAGCTCAGTCAGCCAACAGGTTCTCCAGGGAGGGAGTGAGGATTATAAAGAAAAGACAATTAGATAACACTGTAGCATAACCCCAGACAGTTCCGAAGCTGAAGCAGGTTATTTTTTTTCCAGTCCACTTTTATACCATTCTAAATACATGCAAAGAATAAGGTCAGTTGTAGGTCAAGGAACAAACCAAGGCAATAAAGTCCCATGGTATTCAGGGATTTATCAAGATGATCAAGATCTTGAGCTACTTCCTTGTCCTAGCCCAAAGTAAAATTCTTCCCTGAGCCTACTTCTGTGTCTTGGCCCAATGTCAAATTCCTGCCAAGTTCCTAGAAGGGGGCTCCAAGAGCTCTCCACAGATAGGCATGCAGATCTCTGAGTTCAAGGTCAATCTACAGAGCAAGTTCCAGGACAGCCAAACTTAGGCAGTGAAGGAGCTGGAAAATAAAAAGCTGGTGATAATGTAATAGAACAAGGGGCCCTTGTTCCAGCTCCAGCAAGAGCAGAACTCTGCAACTTTGGCCATGTGGCTCTGGCTTTAGAGTCAAAAATAGAAGGGATTACTGAGACAATTGATGCTAGTTAGCAGAAGCTAAGAATTTAGTGGTGATTAAGAAGAGACCAGCATCACTGAGATGAAATCTCCTGGAAACTGTTTTCTTTGAGCACAAAGAAGTTGTGTTCCAGAGATAGCCAAGGTTATATCTTGTGCTACAGCTGCACTTGGTAATGTGTAAAAATCACCCAGGTGGTACTGCTTTTGAATATGTGAAGGGGTCATGAAGAGCAGTTGAGACTTGGCACCATGAGAAACCAGAGAAGGTCATTGATGGAGGTGCAGCCTCAGTTGTAGTTGATGGCCCAGGACTGCAGGAGCCATGCAAAGAAACTGAAGCTTGGCACCATAAAGAGAGCCCACGAGAGGCTATTGGTGAAGCCTAGTTGCAGTGGAGCACTTAAGTGAATTAGAGATGTCAGTATCATGGGATTATCAAGAACAGCAGCAGCAGTAGATTGGAGTCAGAACCTAGAGTGCTACAGAGAGCAGAGTTGGAGAAATGATGCAAGCCCTTTGGAGGACTTGGTCATGGTGTCTCCTCACACCAATGAAACTCTTTACAGACAGAAGAATCCCAGTCTGATTTTCACAGACACTGGAATAAGAAGCTGTAAAGTTGAAGTTGCCTTGGAGACCCCAAAATGTTAGAGATGCCTGAGCTGTGGGATACCTGCCAAGGAAAGCTGCTAACAGGGAGTGGAACCAGCCCAAGAAAATGAAGTTTGTTGCTGTTGAATGCCAGATGTGCCAGCAGCAGTCAGCTAGTATGAAAGGAGTTGGAGATCTGAAGAGCAATTTGACATCAGACATGGAGATGTGGAGTTTGGAGTTTACCCAGCTGGTTTTCAGTCTTGCTTTGGTCCAATATTTTGGAGTTTATATGGGATTATAGTTAAGAGACTGCATGAACCCCAGAAGAGACTTTGAACTTTGGACTTTTAACATTGTTGAGGCTACTGTAGACTATGGGGACTTTTGAAGTTGGATTAAATGTATTTTGCTTTATGCTGTGGCGAGGTCTGGCCCACATAGACTCATGTGTTTGAACAAGCCTATGTGGGGAGGGGGTGCAAGGAGTGGAATGTGGTGGTTTGAATATGCTTAGCTCAGGGAATGGCTCTATTAGGAGCTGTGGCCTTGTTGGAGGAAGTATGTCATTGTGGGCATGGGCTATAATACCCTTGTCTTATCTGCCTAGAATCCAGTCTTCTCTTACTTGCTTTCAGAACAAGAGGTAGAATACTCAGTTCCTCCAGAACCATATCTGCCTGGACGCTTCCATGTTTCCTGTCATAATGATAATGGACTGAAACTCTGAACCTGCAAGCAAGCCCCAATTAAATGTTCTCCTAGATAAGAGTTGCTATGGTCATGGTATCTCCTCACACCAATGAAACCCTTTACAGACAGAAGAAACCCAGTCTGATTTTCACAGTGGAGGTACTGCTTTATATCTCAACTAGCAATGTGTTAACCAAGTCCTCATAAGCATCTGCAATTGTTTGTAGTTTTGAGGATAGCTATTCTCCTGGGATCAGATGGAATTTTATTGCACTTAGAGAGGCATTTGAGGAAAATTAATGATGTATTTTTAACCTCTTTTCCTTTGGATTCTTACTGTTGTTCCTACTGTCAAGATTTGCCTACATGTTGTGTCATTGACTTTGTGTAGGTACTGTTAGCTTTGTGACTGTTCTGTTCACTTAGTCCCTGATTCCCTGGGGGTAGACCTGGTGTGTCTGTCCTTCTTACTCTCCTTCACTTTTTCACCTGCCAGAATCCTGACAGTGAGTGTTCTCGTCCTACCTGTCCCTCTTCATCGCCATAGTTACCAGCTTCTTCTTCACCTTTTGCTTGGTAGCCAGGACTCTCTGGCCAGCCTTTGTACATTATCCTCATTTATACAGCATTCATTTGTATCATTTCCCCCACCCACCCTTCTCTTCTCTTACCTGGTAACTCTTACTCTTCTTACAAATAAGATCACACATCAGTATTTCTGTACTCTCTGCTGATCCAGACCAAGTCAGGGCCAGTCTCTCTCTGTTGTCATAGCATCGTGACACTTCCTTATGCCACATTGAGTGCTCACATTATATCCATTGCTTTGCTCAACTCCACTTTCTGGAACTTGGAGTGACCTCTTTGCTTGTGGTTCTCTCTTCTATATCCCAGCTTTTCTTCCTATGTTTCCACTGAAAGATATTAAGAGCCCAAGCATTAGCAAAAACAAAAACAAAACACAAACAAAATGTACACACATGGTTTTAAGACACAAATGGATGTAATAATAAAGAGCCTTCAGGGGCAACATTTTCTTCTTTTGCTACAGTGGGGTTTGTTTGGTTCTCTTTGCATCACTAGTAAATCACTAACATGTTCTTGCTGGATTTCCTTTAGGTGACGAAGCAAAATTGGATGATGCCTCAAAATCCACTGCTTCTAAGTTGACTTTTTACCTCCAAGAACAACTGTCACAGAGATCCTCAGAGGACTCCAGGTTAGGGCAGATCAAGGAGAAAGAAACATGGTCAGAAATACAAAATGGGAACACAAGGACAACAGACTCCTCCAAAGAGACTTTCCCTGGAAAGCTGAGGCAAAAACATGGTACTTTGGAGACAGATAATAGTTTCTGTTTACAGGTCTTACAGGAGCAAACTACTCCATAGGATTCTGCTCATGAACACAATTCCCAAGAACCAGAAAAAGAGCATGTGGTCAATACAGGGAGCAGCCATTATCCATGTGAAAAATGTGGGAAAGTGTTTAGGAATAATTGGGCCTTTGTATGGCATCAGCAGGTTCATGCTGGAATAAAGCTCTCTGAATGTAAGAAGTGTGGGAAGATCTGTCGGTACATGGCCGACTTTATTCAGCATATGAGGATTCATATGAGGGAGAAACCACACCAGTGCATGGAGTGCGGGAAGGCCTTCAAACGCAGCTCTCACCTCACTGAGCACCAGCAGATACACACTGGTGACAAACCCTATGAGTGCATCGAATGAGGGAGAGCCTTCTCCCATCGCTCCACATTCATCCAGCACAAGATGACCCACTCGGCAGAAAAGCCTTTCCTCTGCAAAGACTGTGGGAAAGCTTTTTTCTTTTCCTTTTTTTTTTTTCGGAGCTGGGGACTGAACCCAGGGCCTTGCGCTTGCTAGGCAAGTGCTCTACCACTGAGCTAAATCCCCAACCCATGTGGGAAAGCTTTTTACTACAGCTCTTCCTTTGCACAGCATACGAGGATTCACACTGGGAAGCAGCTGTATGAGTGCAGCCAGTGTAGTAAGGCCTTTACACACTCCTCCACTTTTGTGAAACATAAGAGACCCACACTGGGGAGAAGCCCTACGTGTGCAAGGACTGTGGCAAGGCCTTCATGCACCACTCCACGTTTCTCCACCACAACATGACTCACACTGGAGAAAAGCCCTTTGTGTGCAAAGAATGTGGAAGGCTTTCTGTGTCAATTCCTCCTTCACTCAGCATATGAGGGTCCACACTGGGGAGAAGCCATACGAGTGCAGTGAGTGTGGGAAGGCCTTTGCCCAGTGATCAACGTTCATCAGGCATCAGAGGACACACACTGGAGAAAGACCCTTTGAGTGAAAGAGTTCGGAAGGGCCTTTTGTGATATGTCTTCTCTAATCCAGCATGTGCGGCTTCACACTGGCGAGAAACCCTATGAGTGCAATGAGTGTGGCAAGGCTTTCACCCACCACTCTGTCTTCCTCTGACACACTCAAACCCACAGTGGTGTGAAACCCCTGGAGTGCAAAGAGTGTGCAAAATCCTTTTACTATAGCTTTTCCTTCATCCGGCACATGAGAAAGAAGTCGTATGTGTGTAGAGAATGTGGGAAAGCCTTCACACAGCCTGCAAATTTCCTTCAGCACAGTAGGATCCATACAGAGGAGAAACCCTTTGAATGCACAGTGTGTGAGAAGGCCTTTTATGACACCTTTGCCTTAGTTAGGCACATGAGAACTCACACAGGACACAAGCCCTTTGAGTGCAGTGACTGTGAGAAAACATTTAGCGACAACTCATCCTTCCTTCAGCACCGAAAGATCCATTCCAGGGCTTAAAAGATACATGGCAGTCTTTTGCAGGTGTGTTCACCTCAGTCCACTTGAACAAGCACACACTAGCAAAATACTTCTAAGTGTTACTATCAGGGAAGATCTAGTGGCTGAAGAAATAACTTAGTTTCTGGAAATTCATACTAAAGAGACACACATGATTGCCATCTCTATAATAGCTTCTTGTCGCAGGTCACCATGTGTCATCTGAACAATTATATATTAGACATCAGCCCAGCCTAAGTTTTGCACATGATCTGAGAATCATGGAGTAAAACCCAGTTGTATTATGTTTAGGTCAAATGTCAGCAACAACCATCCTTTTACTTATACTGCAAATCTACCTCAGATATTTTAAGGCATCAAGGGGCAGTAGAGACAGAGGACAAAAGTGAAAAAAAGCTTGCAAGACTTCTCTCTGAGTTCCCTGTGAAGCAATGAAAATCTGTCATTGAATCATGATGGGAGATTTAAAAGACCTCCACTGTTATGTCTCCACACTCCCACAGTGCTTCACTATTAAAGGCACTGTGCCAGTTTTTTCTTTTTGAATATTTTTTTTTGAGACAGCATTTCTCTGTGTAGCCCTGGCTGTCCTGGAACTCACTCTGTAGACCAAGCTGGCCTTGAACTCACAGATCTGCCAGCCTATGCCTCCTGAGTGCTGAGATTAAAGGTGTGTGGCACTACTTCCATACATTAATAAAAAATTTTCATACAATATATTTAAATCACATTATTTCCCCTTTTCCAAACATTTTTTTCTTCTGTGGTTTTTGGTTACATACAGTTTGGGGATTTTGTTTGTTTGTGTTGGTGTTTGTGTGCCACTGTGAACTTGTGGAAGTCAGATGACAATTGTCAGGAAATTGAACTTGAACCATCATACTTGGGTGTCAGTATGATTACCCCAAGCCATGTCACTGGCCATCCTGCCAGCATTTATTATAAGTACACCCTGTTTTGTGCCCTTGAGAAGTTCAAGTAATGTGACAATAAAAAAAGACCCATTCATAAATACATACATCTTAATATTTGCAGTGAATTGTTGTTATAGGTGGTAGTTCTGGTTTTTGAATTTATGACACACCCGATTCAGTATGGAACCATTGTTGCTAGGGAAAATCGAGGTTGCATCCTGCTTTTGTTTTGTTTTGTTTTTTGAGACAGGGTTTATCTGTGTAACTCTGGCTGTCCTGGACCTTGCTCTGTAGTTGGGATTAAAGACCATGTCCCACCACCACCCAACTGAGGCTGTATGCTTTGCTTATACACCTCAGCCAATAAATACATAAGCCTTTTCTTTCAAGCTCATCCTACTAATATATACTTGTTAGTAATTTATAATTGCTGTCTTTATAATAAAGATAATTGTGCTTGATGTAATGGACCCAAGTGTATCATGTGCTATATACACGCATGGTCAGTACATATGTTTGGCGTTTATGAACAGGAAACTGTACTGGTTACAAGGTTATACTGTACAATACAGCCACACAAATATACTCTTGAAACTCAGAGCCAAAGCGAATAACTCAGGTTAAAACTCTAATTTATTGGAGCTGCAGGGTGTGTGGTTGGAAAGTGTTGC
This sequence comes from Rattus norvegicus, assembly GCF_021556685.1. NCBI lineage: Eukaryota > Metazoa > Chordata > Mammalia > Rodentia > Muridae > Rattus > Rattus norvegicus. The sequence continues at coordinate 97,698,866 of NC_141534.1, forward strand.
ATGTGATTAAACCTCTTTCCCTTGGCTTGCTTTAAGAGAGGGGACCATACTGGTACATAAAAGAAAGATAGTTGGGAGAATGTCACATTCATGTGCTTTAGGAACTTGTTGGCACTTGTGGAGAGTGTCATCTATTTTCCTTTACTAGCTTGAAAATGACCAGCCATGTCTGTCTGGCTTTTCCCCTCAAATGTTGTGTGTGGTCAATCATATGGGAGACAGGTTGGGGTCACAGTTTGGGGCTGCATTCAGTCATGGGGTTTTATTTTTTTCCTATATGGAAAGGTAGCTAAGACAGCATCCCATGCTGATCTAACACCTTAGCTGCTGTGAGAGGAAGGACTCATGGACTCAGGCTTGGTTTGACTTCTGTACTTTACTTTCTATCCCATCCAGGTCTTTGCTAGTGGATTCTTGTACTTTCTCTGCTCAAAGGCCTTCTTCTGCATGCTGCTGACATCTTGTAGGGCGCCCTCCTGTGGTGAACAACGGTACTGCGCATGCGCGGGTTTTGCACCTGGCATCAGTTGGCTGGTAATATGCTAATGAGGGGGGGTACCATGCTAATGAGGTGATTCGTGCTCCGCCAATCCCTGAAGGACAATTAGCATAGCCACAGCCTGCTGTGTATATAAGGAAAGTGCTTTTGCTGCTCGAAGTCCCCGTATCAGCAAAGAGGTGGTCCTGCAATAAAGGCTGTTGAGAAGAATCCGACCGTGTTGCGTCTTCCTTGCCAGACAAGGTGGGCGCAACAACTGGTGGCCCGTAAGGGGAACCGAGGACATTCTCGTGGATTCAGAACTTATTCTAATTCAGGACGGCGATGTCGGTAAATTCCCGGATAAGGGACGATAAAGTTCTCTGGAGGTAAGCAGAGATGATGAAAGAAAGTTCCCGGATAAGGGATGTTAAGGTTCTCTGGAGGTAAGCAGAGAAGATGAAAGCCTTGGTATAGAGGCCGAAAGGTTTGTGAACTATGGCAATGTTGTTTCCAATGGATCCTTTGTGGGTAGGGCTTGTAATTTTGTTTCTTTTTCTCTTTGTGTGGGATAGAGAAGCCACAGAGGGCAGGCTTAAAGCTTACACCTGGAAATCTGGAGAGTTTTTTTGCATTACTGCAGCCATTGTTACTGTTAATAGCAGTTTCTGCCACCGCAGCCATTGCTGTGGCCATATCCCTTACCTCTGTAGTACAGACTGCGGTAGCTGTACGTAATTTATCCGCAGGTGTTGCAGAAGCTTAAGATGTTCAGGGTAATATTAATAGTCAGTTGAAAGCGGGAATTTTGCTGCTGTATCAAAGGGTCGATTTGCTCCAGGAACAAGTGGATATTATGATGGGTGTGACTTTGAGTTTTATGGTTATATTATTACTCTGGGAGAGAGTACAAGATACAAGCTTTTCTGGTTTCAGACTAAGGAACACAGTATTTTCAGAGAAAGATTTTGTCTTTGTGCTTGTAAAAGGTGTGATTAGGCTCTGGAAACCTCACAGAGTCATACTGAACAGATTTGATAGAGGTAGACTGCCTGAAAAATTTATTCAGGAGCAGCGAACCAAAAGTAAAGTTCGCGGTAGCAGCGAACCGAAAGTAGCAAGACGTGCAGTGAATTTAGCCGTAGCAGCGTAGAAAGTTTTTGTCAAGGGGACCTCACAGTCTCATCCAATTTTTCTGGCTCTTCAAGAGCTGTTTGAGTGAAAGAAACTAAAAATAAAAAGGAGCACCAGAGAGAGATTTTTGAGCGAATGCGATGCCATTGCACCCTGGTTCGCAGCATCTGGTAATCTTACTGTGGCAAGTTGGGAAAATTTAGGGAAAGACCTTGACTTTGCCTGGGAACAGGGGACTCTAAGACCTGGGGTCTGTCCAGTGTGGCGCTTAGTGCATAGTTGCCTTGAGGATCAAAAATGTTGTCAGGTAGCTATAGAGAAGGGGCAAGTTGCCCTAAGAAATGCTTCAAGAGGAGAGGTCAGAAAAGCAGGGAAGCACAAAGGAGACAGATTCAGAAAAGACAGATACAGAGGAGGAAACAGACGAAACAGATTCAGAGGAAGAGTTACAAGAGTTGATAGATCAAATTCGGAAACAGTCTCTAAGGAATAGACAGAAGAAGAAAAGGAAAAAGTCTAAAATGGTGGGGGAACTTCCTGGGCGGTTCCCTTCGGCTCCTCCTCCCTGCAATGTTGTAGAGGGAGGAAGTAGAAATTTGGGTAGTAATTTTGCCCTTAAGTGTGGAAGGCAGAACTACATCTGGCCTATCCTGTCTTGAGCAATGTACCCATTTGGCATCTGGCCTTCTATTAGCTAATCAAAGGATAGATTTAGTTCAAGAACAAATTGAATCACTGTATCATATGACGCAGCTGTCCTGCGTTTCCTCCTTTAGAGTTTATACATTATTCCTTTGAGAGCTAACTTTTCTCAGCATTCTCAACAGAGCAAAGAAATCTCGAATTATCTGAAGGGAAACTGGTCCATGAAAGCAGAGCAACTATCGAGACACTTGCTGATGCAGATTGCTGTCCTCAACAGCACTAGGTTGGATCCCATCACAGTTGAAGATTTTGCCTCATGGATTACCAATGCTTTCTCCCTTTTTAAGGAGTGGGCGGGCATGTTTGCCTGGGGAGCTATTGTCCTCCTGGGATGCGGAGTAGGTCTCTGGCTTATTGGCCGTTTAAAAAGAGAACATGCCAGACACAAAGTGGTTGTTTACCAGGCTATGACTGCCATTAAAAAGGGTTCTTCTCCCAACATATGGCTGGCCTCTTTGAAAGATTAAGAGTTCGCCCTAGATCATTTTTGTCACTGTCATGTGGAGTCATTGTATCCAGAGACAGGCAACTTTCCTTGAGCTCAGACCAACCTAAGACATGGGGCCCGGTGGCGATAGGGTAACCCTATGACGGGTAAGGCCGAGTTTGGATGAGAAAGACCTAAGACAGGAGCAATGACAAGATTGACGTGAGACCCAGATCTAGACCAGTAATTTTATTAAACAAAAAAGGGGGAGATGTAGGGCACCCTCCTGTGGTGAACAACGGTACTGCGCATGCGCAGGTTTTGCACCTGGCATCAGTTGGCTGGTAATATGCTAATGAGGGGGCGGTACCATGCTAATGAGGTGATTCGTGCTCCGCCAATCCCTGAAGGACAATTAGCATAGCCACAGCCTGCTGTGTATATAAGGAAAGCACTTTTGCTGCTTGAAGTCCCTGTATCAGCAAAGAGGTGGTCCTGCAATAAAGGCTGTTGAGAAGAATCTGACTGTGTTGCGTCTTCCTTGCCGGACGAGGTGAGCGTGACAACATCTTTCTGCTTAATTATGAGTGGTGTGCCATCTGATAATCGTTGAGTTTCCTGCAACTCTTTAAACAGCTCTCATGTAGTATAGGCACACATTTTCCAGTAGTCAGGTGTATTTGCTTAACAGTGACCCAAGGTGCCACAACTCAGAATATTTCATACAGTGACTATCTTCTATTAGTCTGATATGGTGGGCTTGGGTTGGTGTTGAGAGTCTGGCTATAAAGTTTCCTCATGGTGAAGCATCTTGCAAACTTATAACCGATGAAGAAATTGGATAATAAATACTGAATTAGAAGTAATGAAAACACCTTAGTTGAGCTGTGAATTTTCATATCTTGGTGACCATGGAATTGAGCACCATTCAACCTGAAAGGCAGGGTTTTTGCCTTGGAGCTAGCACTCAGTGTGAGTAGGGCAGCTTTCAGAACAATGCCACAGACTTTCTAAGATCACCTGCCCTTTTTTGATTTCTTAGATTTACAAGTAACTGACTTTAAAGATCAAGGCTTCCTTTTTTACATGCCCAGGAATTTGAGATTCCTTATACTTATAGAGAGTTGCCTTTAAAATTACCTTTGGTACTGCCTGACACAAGAACAATGTGTGGTTCTTCCGACATGGAAGTGGAGGACATTTTAAGAGTGAATAAACGGTATCATAAGACACAATACTTGAGTCTGCAGCACTGGGAAACAAGCTTCCCTCACTTCCTGCCTCTCTACATTCCTTCACCCTAAATGTTAAAAGGGCAGGGTTGTCTGACATTTAGGAAACACATACAGCAAGTGACGAGCTCTTGACTTCCGGCTCCACATCCAACTGAGTAACCAAACAATTGATGGAGTGTCTCATTCCTGGAACAAAAGGCTATACAAGGACTGTTTTACTCCCCTTTCCTCCCATTCGTCTACTGGAATATGAAGTAATTACTATAAGGTAGTGATTGAACAACTCCAGAGGCTGATCTCTGGAATTCTTCATGTATATAAATCAGAGAAACTGAATAGGTTAAAAAAAAGTCTTTCAGTCACTTACAGGCTTCATGTGGCCTGCAAAGATCCTCTCTGATAGGGAAGGGTTTGAGTTATCACTGTTCTTCAGATGTGAAGACATGTGGACAGAACCTCTCATTAAATATGCTTTTCATGCTTGGCTTTATTTTTTTAAAAACTAATGGGCTTTATGACATTTTCATATGTGCAAAGAAGATGTACTTTATTCATGCCTACTAGTCATTGTCCTCTCAAAATGTCACTATCTGTGTAGCCTTTCTAAACTTTTCCTTTTGTGTCTTTTATTCCTGTGAGAGAACTCATGACGCTCATCATTTTGTAGTCATAACTGGCAGTTAGTCAGAAGGTATCTTAGGGTTTTATTGCTGTGAAGAGACACCATGACCACAGCAAATCTTATAAAGGAAAACATTTAATTGTGGCTGGCTTGCATTCCTGTCCTGGAAAATGTGACCACATTCCTCCCATAGGATTGTGATCAGTGGTCACATAGATCAGTAGAGTTCTCCATGCTAATGAGGTATCTAGATGGGGCCCTAGCCAATAAGCTTCACCTCCCAGACATTCCTTCCTGCAAAAGGTATTTAGTCTCTGGTCCACTCTGAGGAAGTGATATGCACCCATTTTCCATGATGAAAAAAATCAATGAATAGTTTGGAAGCAAGGACTGTTTCTCTCATCAAGAACCACTGTGAGGAGCTCCCAGGAAGCCTTTGTCTATAGAGTCACACTGTCTAAATTTCTTGCAGAAGGCCCCTCCACACTCCCAGACAATTGCTAAGCTAAGGACATTTGTTGGTGAGATAAAGTTCTTCCCCCTGACCCCTGGCTTGTCCCCAGCCTGCAGGCTTCTTCCATTCCAAACTCCCTGGGACTTCCAGTAGTGTCTGAATGTCCATGAGTTTGGGAACCCTGGCCCCAGGCTCCTCAGGTCCATGGGCCCCCTTCGTTTCTGACTCTCCACAGTTTCCATCTGTAGCTGAATGCCCAGGCATCAGAGAACCCCAGCTTTGACCTCATACTGCATTGATTCTCATCTGAGTGGAGGTCCACATCTTAGGCTGTGTTCTCCCACCCCGAGTGGTGTTATTAGCACTTCCAACAGGCCCAGCACCCATTGGTGGTGCAGAGTAAATGCAGTCTAGTGTTCTGCATTTCATCTGCTCAGTGGAGTTCCCACACTCCAGTGGTGAGGCCAAACTCCCACGCACCCATCTGTTACATGAGCAGCAGGAAACTCAACATAGAGAAGAGGATACCAGCCCCTGGGTTTCCCCCTCTATTTGTTAGAAAAACAAAAAACAACAAAGGACAAAATAGGGAAAATGGAGGACATTAACACATTTAAGACAGATGGATGGAATACCTCAAAACATGGGTCTGTTATAGCCTGGAATTCTTTTCCCCTTCGTTTGTTTTTTTTTTTTTTGTTTTTAATCTAAGGTATGGTCTATAATAGAAATTGATTTAAAAGATTCCTTTTTAATTTTATTTTTTAGATCATCCCCTTGAATCAACAGGAAAGGTTTGCTATCACAGTCCTACTTACAATAATGCTGATTCTGTAAACAGACATCAGTGCCTTCACAGGGAATGTTGAGTAGTTCAAATTCATGTTGATATTTTGTGCAGCAATCATTAGAAATTATTTATAGGTGATTTTGTAATTCCATTATTTATCATTACCGAGGTTTACCAACAATCACACAGAACAGACAGTTGTAGAAAAATCTATTCACACCTTAAAAGAAATGCTTATAAAACAAAATGGAAGGATAAAGTCCTCCAGGGACACACCAAATAGTGCTCTGCTAACTTTAAAAGTTTTTGAATGTTAACGAGAAAGGAACAACAGTGTGGAGAGACAATGGGTTATAGAAAAGACTGTGGAATTAAAGCATTCTATAAGGATGTGTCAACATCAGAATGAAATTCCTCAAACGTTTTGTACTGGGGACACAAATGTGTTTACGTTTCTTCAGGAAATGAAAAGCTGTGGATGCCATCAAAGCTGATAAAAAGTAGAACTGAGCAGGGGAGGGCTCCTTGAAAAGCTTGGCCACTAAACCAAAAGAGTGCTTATTTCAGTGAAAATGTCTCTGTTTATAATTTCTTGCTAAACACAAGACAATGGGTTAAAACAGGAAGAAGAAAACATATAGAGATTTTCAGAATTCTTGGTTTCCTTAAAAAACACAGAAATAATATGGGAATTTTCAATCCTAGGTGTAGGATATGGGGCTGCTTCAGATTTTCCACAGCAGCTGACTATGATTTGCCTCGTGCTCTAGCAAGGGCATGACTTTGCCAGCCACAGATAGTTTCTGTGATTTGTAGACTTTGGAATTCTGGGGACCTTTTAGGGTGATCTTCAGAGAAAGGAAAGCCCTTTACCTGCCTATGAACACTGACACTACTTCATTTTTTGGGGTAGATAAAGCCTGACACTTAACTTATTTATAATTTGTTATAATTATTTTATAACATAATATTATAGCATAGTGTAATATAAATTATAATATACTTTATACGTATATTTAACACATATACATGTTGTAGTGGGTTTGGCCTAATGCTGCTTGTATTCTAATGTTAATTTGGGTCCCCAATACTGCTTACGCAAGTTTCGGCAGGTAGCTTCTGGGAATCTGCTTCCATTTGGTTCTGATTGGTAAATAAAAGTGCCAACAGCTAATAGTTGGGAAGGACAGATCAAGGCCAGGTTTTGGAATTTTAGCCTGTGACCAGGAGAGAGGAAAATGGAGAAGAGATCCACCATGCTGGTAGAGTGTGGAGGAGAGAAGAGATGCCACACCTGAGAATAGTGCAGGACAGAGAGGAATGGCTGCCATAGCAGAGAGGCAGGAAAGCATGGCCCATAGTGCAGCCTAGCTGGGCAGTCCTCTGGGTTCAGAGCAGCCAACATAGAATATAAAGTTTAGTAAGTAATAACTCAGGATTATTGGCAGCATATGGATTAACCACATGGAGGTTAGGTGTGGCCCAGCTATTTAGCTGATTAAGCCATATTAAAATATAAAGTCTGTATGTGTGTGTCTTTCATTTGAAACTTAAACCACTGAGGTAGGTATGGAAACCACCACTGAGATTTATTTATTAAATATTTATTTCAATGTTTTATTTAACTCTCGGGCCAGAAATGTAGCTATATGAAGTGCTTGTCTATCATGCATAAGGCCCTGGGTTTAATGATCAGCACTGCACAAAACTGTAATGGTGTCATACACTTGAATAACCAGCACTTGTGGGTGGAGATAGGAAGATCAGAAGTTCAAAGCCATCCTCAGCCATAGCAATTTTGAAACCATGCTGGGCAACATAACAACTTGTCTTTAAAAAATAGTAATTCTTATAAAGCTCACTTTAAGAAGTTGAAGAGATGGACTATTTGTTAAGAGCACTGGCTGCTCTTTTAGGACCCAGGTTGAGCCCCAGCTCCCACACAGCAGCTCACAACCTGCTTTGATAAAGTTGACATAGTACATCATAATGCATCATACATAATTGTGACACCCCCTGCCCTCAGGGATCATAGGCCACTGAGCTTGAATGAATAGACGGCCTGGATAGAAGTCCACACAGCTATTGCCACCCCATATTTAATAAAGAGGCCCAAAGTACACATTGGAGTAAAGACAGCCTCTTCAAAAGGGTCATTTTCTTTATTAATGATTGGTATGGGTGAACCCAGCCCCCTGTGGGTAGTACCGCCCTTGGGCAGGTGGTTCTAGGCTGTCTGTAAAAGCAGGATGAACAAGACCCAAGGAGCAAGCCATTTGCTATCTTTCCTCCACGGTCTCTGCTTCAATTCTTCCCCCTACTTCCTTTACCTGAAGGTGAGCTAGCTGTAAGGTGAAATAAATCCGTTAACCCCAAGTTGCTTTTGGTCATGTTTATATCACTGTAATAGGAAGAAAACTAAGATTAAAGTATATCTCACAAATTGGGAATCCCTTTGACTTCGACTTCACTCATTGTTGAAATAGATATGGAGCCTGGACCATTCCAAGGATGGGTTTTTTTAAACAGGGTAGCATTCACTTGGGTTGATGACTGAACAAGATAATGCTAGTCATATTCAGCACCCTAACTCTTGTGATGTAAGGCCTGTTGTCAAACCAAATCCTTCATTGGTTCCACGTGGCATTAGAACAACAACAACAACAACAACAACAACAACAACAACAACAACAACAACAACAAAGGACATGGATGCGCCAAGGGCAGGAGCTCAGAGACCACAGAGGAACAAAGCCTGTTGGATTGCTCCTTTTGGCTTGCTCAACTTTCTTTCTTATACACCCCAGGGCCACATGGATGAATAGCACTGCCCACAGTGGACTGGGCCCTCCCACACCAACTGTCAATTAAGGAATTGCCTGCCCCACAAAACAATGATGGAGACGTTTCCTCCATTCATGTCCACTCTCCTTAGGTGATTCTGGAATGTGTCAAATTGACACCTGAATCTATGACACCGCCCTCCGATGAAACTTTGTCAGACACGAAGGCACCCTACCTCCTGTTACTGTTGCCAATCAATTTCTTCTCTAACTGACCCAGCTTTGGTAGCTGCAACAGCACGAGTTCCTCCCTACCTGTCCCACTGTTCTGGATTCCTGAATGAAAGACCTACACACGCAGCCTTTTATTTTAGATATGCCTTAAACAGCTCATTGGTTGGGCCACTCCAAACCTCTGGGTGTCTAACACACTCCTTCTGTATTCCCGATTTATTACTAAAATACATACTCCATTTCTGTTGCCCTAGACCAAGTTGGGGGGGCCCTGGGGCTGCTCTTCCCCAGCTCTTTCATGTTGGCCGTCTGTCTGTCCTTTACTTCTCAGCTGTGGCAGCTATGCCTTTCATGGCACGGCAGCTAACTCCTTCTCCTTCTCAATCCCTTGTGGGGAAATCCTAAAAGTCTCACCTCTGTTGCCCTGCACAGCCATTGGCCACTGGCAACTTTATTTATCAATCTAATCGAATTGGGAGCAGGGTCCCCCAGCATTTTACATGTAATAGTGTATGCATGTAATTTTGAGCAACAAATTAACATGAATAGAATTAGACCAAATCTACAATGTTTCTCCCTCTTTCACCCATTAAAAAGGCCTTTTCTCTCAGATATGCATTGAACATAGTTATAAGAGTTCTATAAACTATAAGGTATAATATATACTAATAACGTCTAATCTATCAATTTTGTCAAGTTAGGTACATCATTCCACCTTCTTCCTAACTTAAAGAGTGTGCAATTCTAGACCTGAATTATGATTTGGTTTTAACCTGCATTACTATCTAAAAACCATCCTTTCAAGATCACCTTCCTTAATGCTAAACAACTTAAATGTGATTATGAGATTAAAACTAGTTTTCAACATGGTCAGAGATCCAAGAGTGAATTAAACATTACCTGAGTATATAGGAAGCACAGAAACATAGCTTCCAAAACTGAACCAATTTTCAGACAGCAGACTACCTGGACAGTCTCCCATTCCTTGAAACATTGGAAGATCTGTTTCAACCTTTTGGCCCAGAACCATCTGAAAGACCTTTAACAAAGCAGGGATTATGAAGGACTGCTTACCCTGCATTGGCAGAGCTAAGCTGTCAAGTATCCCTCATCATGTGCCATTTCCTGGATAGTATTTTTTGTCTGTAAATGAATTAGGGCAATATCTTCTTTGCTCTGTGAAAGGGGTACTGTCAGGAGCAGACATGTCTTCTAGTCAAAAATTCTATTAATAGTGAAATCATTTTAAATGTCATATTTCTGATGTTTTTGAAGACTGTCTGTCTATATAAAGTATATCTGAACTGTTAAACCCTGACTACTCTCAGCCATTTCTAATTGAATAATATTGAAAACACTTCATTATAATTAAATCAGATCTAATATAGCCATGAGTTCACTAACTGGACCTTAACCTGCATTACTTAATCATTCTAAACAGTCTGTGACAGCAGCTGTAAAAGGACTGGGTCTAATCCTTGCATTCTTTTTCTTTTTTTCTTTTTTTTAAACATTTTTTATTTTTTATTTTATTTTATTTTAAATTTTTATTAGAGTTATTTCTTTACTTACATTTCAAACGCTTGCTAGGCAAGCGCTCTACCACTGAGCTAAATCCCCAACCCCTATTTCTTACATTTCAAATGTTATTCCCCTACCCGGTTTCCTGTCCATAGGCCCCCAGCCGCTCCCCTCCCCCTCCCCCATACTGGTATTCCTCCCATCCATCCCCCTTACTGGCCCCCTCCTATTCCCCTGCACTGGGGGTCCAACCTTGGTAGGACCAAGGACTTCCCCTTCCACTGGTGCCCCAACAAGGTTATTTTCTGCTACATATGCAGTTGGAGCCCAGGGTCAGTCCATGTATAGTCTTTCAGTAGTGGTTTAGTCCCTGGAAGCTCTGGCTGGTTGGCATTGTTGTTCTTATGGGATTGCAAGCTCCTTCAACTCTTTCAATACTTCCTCTAATTCCCTCCAAGAGGTCCTGTTCTCAGTTCAGTGGTTTGCTGCTAACCTTCAAGCAGTATTACAGAGCAATAGTGATAAAAAGTGTATGGTATTGGTACAGAGGCAGGCAGATAGATCAGTGGAACAGAATTGAAGACTCAGAAATGAACCCACACACCTATGGTCAGTTGATCTTTGACAAAGGAGCTAAAATTCTTGCATTCTTAAATGAGTTGCATTGGGCACAATATCTATCTTAGAGTAACAAAATTAATTTTAAACTTTGAATCAATATACAAATATTTACACCAATGAAAACCTTAAACCTGTATCAATATATAAATTCTGTACCAATGTAAGAAATTATAACTTCAATTTTACATCAGTTATAAAGATTTCTACAAATGTAAGATTATGGCTATGAAATTCTTTGTTTAAGAATAAAATTAATGGGTTGGGGATTCAGCTCAGTGGTAGAGCGCTTGCCTAGCAAGTGCAAGGCCCTGGGTTCGGTCCCCAGCTCTGAAAAAAAAAAAAAAAGAAAAGAAAAAAAAAGAATATAATTAATAATCCAGCCTATATATCTAAGTTCTTATAATATTATTCTATTCCCCTTTCAACCTCCTTCCTTTTACCTAGGAAAGAAAGGATAGAGAAGAGGAAGGAAATCTAGAAACCCCCAAGTTAAACTCTCCATTAAGTTTCCTCCTTGTTCAGAATTATGATCATTTCTAAATTATCCTGTAAAATGACAACCTATTTATAATTTGATTTATAAAATAACCATAATCAGACACCCAAACCCAAGAAATAGGGATGACGAGTCTCCATGGCTTCTTCCTGCTGAATGGGGTGATGATAAGAAAATATATATGGTTTTTTTAAAAGAGTTGGGAGGGGTAGGAAAATTGGAAAAAATCAGTTAGACTTAAGAAAGCTAGCTTTAGTATCTGTTGTCCAGTCTCTGTCTGCTTAGAAAGCTCAGGACTTGACTGAAGCTCTGACTGGATCTGTCTGAAAGGCTGCATGCACCAAGGTCATCAGGAATGGCCAGCTATTCCTGAAGCTGTTCTGGGAACAAGTCTCTGCAAACAGCTTCGGGAGGCAGGGAGCTGGAACAGCAGGTCATTTCAGCATCCTTGAGGATGAATCTTGTCAGCTGCACATTCTGCAACAGAAGAGTCTTAACAACCAACATTTTAGTACTATTAAGATATTCGTATGGATTGCGCAAGGTGCACAGGTCAGTTAGGATGAGTTTTGTTTCTCGTTTGCGTAGGTGAGAGACAACTATCCTTTTTTAGGAGTCAATTTGATCAATAACCAATTGTAATAAATCTTTATGCCATGTGAAGGATGGCATGGTGAATCTTAATGACAACCAACACTGTTTATTGTTTAATCTTAGCTGAAGCTTTGTCTAGAGACATTTTTATGTCTAAGCCAGTTACAGGGCTGTTCCCATGCGGACGAATCAGCACATGGCTACATTTACCTGGCTTGTTTGATCTTCTCGAATTTTTCTTGTATGTAGGAAGATCTTCAGGGGGACTTCCCCTATCATATCTGATCCATATCACTTTGGAAGGGATCCAAAGCCTTTTCTTCTTTCCCATTATCACAAATACAGAGCCTCTCTCCCAAAATAGCATGTCCTTGGTCCAGTAACCCAGAATCATCAAAGGTATAGATTGATTCAAGTTGGTGGCTTCCTTTCTATTTAGGCCTGCTTTATTTTGACCTCTGTCACAGTGGATTTTAAATACCATAACCATCAAATTTATAACCACCCACATTTTGATCATTAAAACAATTCGAAGCAATTAAAGCAATCTAAACAGTTATCACTCCCTGTTGAGACAGTGCCCCTTCACTATCCCCTGCATTGTCCATATACAAGATCAAAGCAAACATTTCTACTATCTCTCTGAGATAAGGTTTTTCTCCCTAACCCCTGCCCTGCCCTACATGAGATGAAGGGCCTCAATTCATTTATTCATCTATGCATACTTAAATTCTCCTTTCTGTTGTGATTAATATCTCTATGGGAATATATATATATATATACATATATATACATATATATGTATATGTATATATCACCTTTCTCTTTATGAGTTAAATTAATATCCTTTCTTATTTAACTTCAATTAAATTCCCTTCTACTTAGTGTATAAGCCTATTTCCAGGCTATTAATTTGTCATTCCAGGCTAAGCAATCCCAGTATTCTCATGGAGACGATGTTCAAAGAACCCAGCTATCTGCAGTGGCATAGACTTTTCAAATTTCCTTGAAAGCAATTACCATTATTTCACCTTTCCATCCTTAACAGCAATTAAATCAATTTTAACTCATTCTCCCTTCTGTGGAGAGTAATATCTCATTTCTATTATTTGTTGAGATAGGGTTTCTCTCCATCTCCCCGCCTTTGTTTCTTACATCTGAGATCATTTCTTTACTTCATGTATACTTAATAGTGCTTAAACAATTACCACAATATCACTCTTCTATCCTTAAAACAGTGCAGTTTTCCTTTATTCCTACCTTATGCAGGCCTGCTATCTTCAGCCTGCCTTTTCCCAGCAGGGGCTCTCAGCATCCACAGCTTAATGGCCCCTCAGGAGCCCAGAACACAAGAGAGCTGAATCCTTAGCCTGCCAGCCATTTCCCTGAGTTGCCCTAGTGTGTCCTAAACTTAACCCTAAAATCATGCAGGCCAAACTAGCGTGAACTTCTATCCTAGTTCCAAACCTGTGTGGTTTGGGGCGGAACCACATGGCTCAGGTCAGCTTGGCCTAGAAACAAATTCTTCTTGTCTCTTAATCTCAAAGGGAAGGCATGTGTATGCTATTCAGGAATCTCCAATTAATTTTTAAACGTGAGTACAAACCCAACGTGTTGGACACAATCTGCTGCTGATGTCAATTAATCTTTTCTCTAATTGACCTGGCAGCAGCAGCCTGAGTTCCTCACTACCTGCCCCAATGTTCTGGATTCTGGAAAGAAAGACACACACACACACACACAGACACACACACATTGCCTTACATTTTAATATGCCTTAAACAGCTCAATGTTGGTCCACTTCCAAACCTCCATGTTGCTAACACACCCCTCTGATATTCTCAAGTTATTACTTACTAAAATCTATATTCCATTTTTGTTGCCCTAGACCCAGTGTGTGTGTGTGTGTGTGTGTGTGTGTGTGTGTGTGTGTGTGTGTGTCTGAGGAAGGGTAGTTGGTAGAAATCTTAGATTTTTGTGACTTTGTTTTAGTTTTTCTCTCTTCCCTATCCAGTGCAAAAGAGGTGGGTGTCACATAATAGCTGCCTTGGTTTTCTTTTGTCCATGAAAAACGTCTTAATTACTGGTGCTTTCTCTCTTAAGGCTCCAAATTTAAGATCTGATTTTCTTTTGTTGTTGTCATTATTGCTGTCTTTTGTTGTTGTTGTTGTTATTGTGAGACAGGATGTCACTACCTAGCCCTGGCTGTCTTGGAACTCCCTCTGAAGATCAGGCTGGCCTCAAACTCAGAGAGCTCCTCATACTTCAGTCTCCTGAGTGTTGGGGTGAAGGCCATGCCCAACCATGCTTAGGCCTGTAAATTGTTTGGTTCTCTAGGGGCAGTGGGACCTGGGAGAATGGAGCTGAGAAATCAGATGGACCAAAGTCTCATGCAATAGCCAACATTATCAGAGCATTAGATAATTTACTAGGGTTAAGAAGAGCCATGAGCATTGTGCACAAACACAGGGGTGAGCTGTGTGGTGCTAAAACATAGTTTTCCATAGAGGCATATAAACTAATAACAATATTCAGTTGTAATGAACAATCTGAAGTAAACTCACTCCTATTTGTTACACCTGGGGTGGGCATAGAAGTACAATCTAAGAACAATTCAATTCTATGTTTTGGAAGAAACTAAGGTCATAAGATTCTTGTCTTCTTTTTTTCTGGGGTTTTCTCATACTCACTACACGACTCTATTCTTGGACTGTGTTCTGATGTATATATATATATATATATATATATATATATATATATATATATATATATATTTCAGAAATCTTAGATTTTTGTGGCTTTGTTTTAGTTTTTCTCTTTTTTTCATATATATTATGTCAATAATGTGAAGTTATTTTTACAAAAGTACAGTTAAGCAAAAATATTGCTTCCTTCCCTTTTCAGTTTTTGAGACAGGGTTTCTTTTTGTTTTTCTATTGTATTTATTTATTTTCTTTCTTTCTTTCTTTCTTCCTTTCTTCTTTTCCATCTTTATTAAATTGGGTATTTCTTTTGTTTTAATATTTATTTATTAGTTTTATGTATGTGAGTACACTATCACTGTCTTCAGACACACCAGAAGAGGGCATCAGATCCCATTACAGATGGTTGTGAGTCACCATGTGGTTGCTGGGAATTGAACTCAGGACCTCAGGAAGAGCAGTCAGTGCTCTTAACCACTGAGTCATCTCCCCAGCCCAAGTTGGGTATTTCTTATTTACATTTCAAATGTTATTCCCTTTCCTGGTTTCCAGGCCAACATCCCCCTAACCCCTCCCCTCCCCTTCTATATGGGTCTTCCCCTCCCCATTCTCCCCCCCATTACCGCCCTCCCCCAAGAATCCCATTCACTGGGGGTCCAGCCTTGGCAGGACCAAGGACTTCCCATTCCACTGGTGCTCTTACTAGAATATTCATTGCTACCTATGCAGTTGGAGCCCAGGGTCAGTCCATGTATAGTCTTTGGGTAGTGGCTTAGTCCCTGGAAGCTCTGGTTGGTTGGCATTGTTGTTCATATGGGGTCTCAAGCCCATTCAAGCTCTTTCAGTCCTTTCTCTGATTCCTTCAACGGGGGTTCTGTTTTCAGTTCAGTAGTTTGCTGCTGGCATTCGTCTCTGTATTTGCCGTATTCTGGCTGTGTCTCTCAGGAGAGATCTACATCTAGTTCCTGTCAGCCTGCACTTTTTGCTTCATCCATCTTATCTAGTTTGGTGGCTGTATATGTATGAGCCACATGTGGGGCAGGCTCTGAATGGGCATTTCTTCAGCCTCTGTTCTAAACTTTGCCTCCTTATTCCCTCCTAAGGGTATTCTTGTTCCCCTTTTAAAGAAGGAGTGAAGCATTCACATTTTGATCATCCTTCCTGAGTTTCATGTGTTCATCTAGGGTAATTCGAGCATTTGGGCTAATATCCACTTATCAATGAGTGCATACCATGTGTGTTTTTCTGTGATTGGGTTACCTCACTCAGGATGATATTTTCCAGCTCCATCCATTTGCCTATGAATTTCATAAAGTCATTGTTTTTGATAGCTGAGTAGTATTCCATTGTGTAGATGTACCACATTTTCTGTATCCATTCCTCTGTTGAAGGGCATCTGTGTTCTTTCCAGCTTCTGGCTATTATAAATAAGGCTGCTATAAACATAGTGGAGTCCCAACCCAAGCCACAAGGACACCACAAAGACTGAGTGATGACAGCCCTGACACCTTCTGGAGCATGTTGGTCCAGTTCTTTCAGGCCATCAATGCCTTCAGACCCAAGTTATGCTGGCTATGCTATGAGATAAGAAACCACTAACGAAAGACTATACATGGACTGACCCAGGGCTCCAACTGCATATGTAGCAGAAAATAGCCTTGTTGTGGTACCAGTGTAAGGGGAAGCCTTTGGTCCTGCCAAGGTTGGACCCCCAGTGCAGGGGAATATGGGGGGCAGTAAGGGGGATATATGGGGAGAATACCAGTATGGGGGAGGGGGAGGGGAGAGGCTGGAAGCCTATGGACAGGAAACCGGGTAGGGGAATAACATTTGAAATGTAAGAAATAGGGGTTGGGGATTTAGCTCAGTGGAAGAGCACTTGCTAGGCCCTGGGTTCAGTCCCCAGCTCTGAAAAAAAAAAAGAAATGTAAGAAATATATCTAATAAAAAAATACAGCCTGTACAAATGTAACTTCCCCCTGTCATGCTTCTCCTGGGATGTTTTAATTTGGAAGCACGTGGGCCTAATGTTCTGCACATCATTGCCTATTAGATCAAAGTTGTGTTAAAATTTTAGGGACAGGAGAATGAGAAGGTGAGTCAAGGACCTATCGCTGTGCTTCTGAGAGAATTGAGAAGCCCTGAGAGGTGGAAGCACAGCACCTATCAGGGAAGGCCCCAGAAACCTCATTATCTTTCTATCATTTCTACAAAGTACCAAGAAAAACCAACTTATTTTAGCAGAGTCTTGGGGACTTCATCCCATGATTGCTTGGCCCCATTGTTTCAGGGCTGTGGGTCATGGCAGAGGAGAGCTGATTAGATGCTGGACAACAGGAGGAAAAGACCAAAAGAGAAGGGGCAAGGCTGTGGAAAAATACTATCACTCACAGGAACCCAGTGACCTCCTTCCTCCAACTAAACCCTGCACACTAAAGTCTATAGCACATTCTAACAGCCCACCCCACCGTGAACTTATCACTAGAGTGATCCGTCAAGGCTCTCAGCATCCAATCATTTTCCCAAAGCCCCACCTCTGATCTGCATCCTTGAAGTCCAAGCCTGAAGCACACAGGCATTGTGGGGATGGGGTAAGGCGGAGTGAGGTGGGGCATCTCAGATCGAATGCTAATGCTCATCTTGCTGTCTTCCAGGGCACACCCACCATCTGGATGGTAAAAAGATCAATACGCTTCCATGTTGAGTCCCTTTGAAAATAAACTGTTGACGGAATGAGTCTTTGCAACTGAGGCTTCTTCATTTTTTGTTCTGCTTTTAAAAGTGTAACTAAAATAAGTCTTTATCATAGAGATTCCAAAGAAGCCATGACTCAGCCCTTTCTATCTGGGGTCTGTATGCTGTGCAGAGTGTGTGTGTTGACTGGACAGAGATCTTGGGAGAAGGTGAGAAGCGACATGTGTGGTTGGACCTAGCCTGAGGATCAGAGTCAGAGCTAGTATGATTCTCAGCCCTGTCACTTGTTGGATGAAGTGACATAATATAATACACATAATGATATGCATAGTAGTCATGTGGCATTTACAGTCAACCATAGCACATGTTTTGGCAATATTTACCTATTGTCTGCTTCTCTTACCATTCTCCAGAGCATGGTCACCCCTATTCTCTCTCTCTCTCTCTCTCTCTCTCTCTCTCTCTCTCTCTCTCTCTCTGTGTGTGTGTGTGTGTGTGTGTGTGTGTGTGTGTGCTTGCAATGTCAAGTTCCATACCTGAGAGAAAACATTCAGTATTTGTCTTTCTGACCAAGCCAGCTCAGTCAGTCAACAGGTACTCCAGGAAGGGAATGAGGATTAAAAGGAAAAAGGCAATTAGGCAACACTGTCTAATTGATCCCAGTCAGTTCTGAGGCTGAAGCAGGTTCATTTTTTTTCTAGTCTGCTTTTGTACCATTTTAATTATGTGCAAGTAATAAGGTCAGTTCAGATTAAGGAACTAAAAAGGCAATAAACACAAATAATCAAGGAACAAATAAGGCAATGAACAAAGTTCTGTGATCACTGTTACTAGAGGCTTATCAGGATGACCAAGATATCTGAGCCTACTGCCCTGTTCTGGTCCAATGTCAAATTCTTGCCTGAAGCCTACTTCTTTGTCCTGGTCCAATGTCAAATTCCTGCCAAGTTTCTAGAAGCATCCCCAAAGCTCTCCACAGCACACTCCTTTTTATTTTATAAATAAGACTGTGTCTTAGGTTGTTCTGACAAGAATGCCTGACTTACCCGTCATGTAATATGCATTATCAAAAGCAATGCATTTCTGTCTTAGGTTGGTAAGGGTCTGTGCTGAAACTTGCCCATTTCTGACTGCCAGCCTGATAAATTAATAACTCTGCTTGGGGTCCATTTTTAGTTTTGAGCCATGTATTTTGGCTGCCAACATGTTGATATTGTTAAGGGCAAGTTTTGTCACAATGGGCAGGAGTAAAAGTATTCCCAGGACAAGAAGGGCTAGCATGACCAAGCTATGTATGCCATTCTTGAAGCTCAACCGAGGTGGAAATACTGACCTCAGGCGATGAATAATTTTATCACCAGTATCCACAGCGTCAAAGCTCAGCGGAGCAACAGTCTTTAAATTAATAATCTTGTTATGCAACGTTAAACATCCAGAGAGGTGTTAGAATTATTCAAAATACTCTGCAAGTGTCTTTGAATTTTTTCCCAATTACAATAACTGACATTGCAAATTTTAAAAGTGACATAAATTCATTGGTCTTTAGGATGACACTCAAGATGGCTTCTTACTCTTAAACTCTGAACCTCCTCTCCAATAATTTGAATAGTATGATAAAAGAGCATCAATCCATTGTTCCAAACACTTATCTAAATCCACTTGACTACCCAGAACATCAGTAACATTTTTTTTTTTTGCTAAATGATTAACAAAGTAGCCCTCTTAACTTCTTGTGTCAAAGCAATTATAGAAGCAGTGGTGCTAGCTATTAATGTAATCGAAGCTGCTGTACCAGCAATAATCAAGCCCACTACCCTCTTCTGCTTGTAGCCTGACTCATTTCTTCTAGTATATTCAAGCTTTTCTTTCAGAATAACAAGGTCCTGTAATCCTCACAGTCAATAGAACAAAAGTTGGTTGATAGATCATCATAACAGATGTTGGAAGCTTTTGGTGTCACTTATAGAAATTTGGCATTTGTCTTTGGGCTCAGACAAGGACGTGGGCTCAGATAAGAATATTAGAAAGAGTGATCACTGGGATTTACTACTTTGCCTAATTACTACCTTGTGTAATCCTTTTTCTTACTACTTTACTTAATTCCTATCTTGTGAGATTTTCCTTGTTTACTACTTCGCTTGATTACTTTGTCTTTCTTTTTTTTTTTTTTTTGGTTCTTTTTTTTTGGAGCTGGGGACCGAACCCGGGGCCTTGCGCTTCCTAGGTAAGCGCTCTACCACTGAGCTAAATCCCCAGCCCCGATTACTTTGTCTTTGATCTAAGAATTGACCCTGTGTTTTGGATATATCTGGAATGATATAAAAACAGGCTGGGGAGAGATAAAGCTGCTTCAGCCTCAGTATGGGCTGGAGTCATGGTACGGTTTTGTCTGTTTTTCTTTTTCAATCCCCACTCCCTTGCTTGAGACTCTGTTGACTGACTGAGCTGGCTTGGTCAAACAGACATGCCAGATTTCAATACACTAACATAATTGGGAAACATGCAATCAATACAACTTACATTAAATACTGTAGAAGAAACAAAAGTAATTTTAACATGACCAATTAGTGAAAGATTAGGAGCTTTAACAATGCATTAACATTTGCTCAAAATCCAGATCCTTTCCCAATTTTAATCCACTGCACACATATCATAAAGCTGCAGCTCACTTCCTGATGTCTCTGACAGTGTCCAGAGCCAGTACTCCAAATGTTCACTGTCTTTTCTCTTTTTCCAATATTGGATTGTTTTCCAGAACAGTCCATGATTGAGTCAGAATAACTGGTCACATTAAAGGAAAGAGATGGGTCTTTATGGCTTCTCTATTTGATTAATGTTTTGAAGGCAGTTTACACAGTCTCCATGGTCTCTGTCCCACAAGGTCTAAATGCGTGAGGCAAGGCAGCTTGTCCAGTCTGGGATATAGGTAAGCAAAGTGGGTCAGGAACATATATCCAATACACCTTCCCTGTCATCATTGTCAGGGCCCTCAGCAAGCTCACAATCAGCATCATTCTTTGTCCCGGCATTAGCATCACCAATCACTCTGGCAGCTGGCATGGTCCTTCAGGATCCTGCATAAAAAAACACAAGCATGCCTTCTTCCCCATATTAGTACCTGATTGGGACCATACCATATGCTAGTAAGTAGGCATTTCCGTTTCACTGAATCATATGTAGTGGAAGTGTGAGGATGCCAAAAACACTCAGCAGCTGAATGTCCATGAACATCCAAATTTTAAAAAATTTAAATAAAAAGAGCACGATTTAAATAGTTTTGTGGTGTATGGGGATATAATTTCACTTTTTTGTTTTAGGAAGATATTGTTTTAAAGCTCCATGGGTCTGTTCCACAATACCTTGTCCTTGAGGATTATAGGGCATCCCAGTAATATGGGTAATATTAAATTGTCGACAAAGTGTCTGAAATACTTGATTGCAATAGCCGGTTCCATTATCTGTTTTAATTTGATTTGGAACATTCCATATAGAAAAATAACATAGCAATGGCTAATTACATTTTTAGTTGCTTCTCCTGTAAAAGCAGTTGCAACCACAAAGCCTGAGAAAAAAATCAATAGTCACATGTACATATTTTAATTTTCCAAAATCAGAAATGTGAGTAGCATCCATTTGACCCATTTGCTATAATCACTTAGGTACAAGTCCTTGAGGATTAACACCATTTATGTGTTGTTGTAAAAATATAAAAAATAAAGTATCAGTCTTTTATCCCCACTAGGTTTGGCACCTCAGTGCCCCAAGATATCTGCTGGATATCTTAATTCTCAGTCAGCAAAGCATCTCCCCTGCTCTGTTCCGTCCCATATCACACTGCCGAAGGCCTCTTTCTGAGCCGTCGGCAATCTCTCTATCTATCTAGTTCCCAAGGCAGGTTTCTATGCCAGAAGCACACATTCCAACTCTGTGGTGGCCTAGATTAGCCACCACACACTTTCTTACACTTAAATCACTACACGAAAGAACATACAACACAATAACCTTTGGCCCAATTGATAAGATATAATTGCCCACTTAAACATACAAAACCCAATACACATCCATCCCTTAAAAACATTTGTAACACTCTGTAAAGGTACAGCGTGGAATCTTAACGTCACCTGATATATTGTCCTGCCACAGCTTCTCTCCCTTTCCCTCCTGTCTCTTCCTCCTTTCCACTCCAGTCTCCTCCTCTTCCTTCAAACTCCTCTCTCGCCCATCCTTCCTTCTCCTCCCATGACAGGCTTCCTTCTATCCTGTACCTGCCCCACACCTGTATTTTACAAATTCAGTGGGGAGAAGGTTCTGGTGAAGTCACCTGATTCCTGAGTAGTGACTAGGCAGTGGTCCTTGGGGCAGTGGAATTAGCATCAAAATACAGATAACTCCAGGGCAAACCACAACAATTATGTAAAAAAATTGAGGACATTCCGGACAAGTCTTTACCATTTGATGTGCACGGTCTTTAGGAATACCAAATTATTGTCTCAAGCTATTACTATTTTGAGGATGTAAAGTCTGAGATTGTTTGGCCAATTGTTCCCGCGTAAGGCCTATAATCTGCCTGGTATGCAAATCTGCTGTGGCATTGCCCTCACTAAGGAGTTGGGGCAATCCCTTGCGGGTTCTTAAATGTCCTAAAAAGCAAGGAACGGTATGTTCTCTTAAATTTAGTTGTAGTTGCATACATAATTTTAAAATTTGAGAATTAGCATTATATAAAAAAGGGACAATTTCAAGCAACTGTAAACCATGAGCTATATATTGGCTATTAGTATACAAAGTAAAAGCTTGATTTTTCAGCATTTCAAAAACAGCAGCTACAGCACATAGTTCAATTATCTGTGCGGAAGCAGCAGGAAGCTCAAGAGAATGAACATGTGATCCAATTACATACGCTGGCTTCCCATTAGAGGATCCGTCTGTAAATACAGTAGGCACGTTTTCTATGGGCTGCATGAACAAATTTACAGGACATACAAAAGCATGCATAGAGGCCAATTTTAGCAACTTGTCTTTAGGGTAATGATTATCAATTTTGCCTGAAAATTTTGCACATACAATAGGCCAAATATCAGTATTCCTGCAATAACCAATTTAATTGCTGTTTGGAATAAGGTATAAACATTTCTCAAAATACTTTCATGACTCTATCCTACAATTCTGTATTAACACAGCAACAGCTTCATAATAAGTTGTTAAAACTACTTGGAGACAAAGAACGATGAATCCAAAGAACTGCTGTGGGTGCATGAGAGGTTGCAATAACACAAACAGCCAACTGATGATTCATAGTCTATTTAATGTAACTGTTGTTGGCTAGTAGCTTCCTTACTTTCTGCAAAGCTATGTTCCCTCATCAGTTAATTGTTGAGGGCGATTAGGATTTGTTCCCCCTTGAGAATAGCAAACAGAGGTTAAAGTTCTCCTGTGGTAAGCTTAAGAAGATGAGGTCTTAGCTAATTAACATCTAAGAACTTTTGAAAATCATTTAAAGTAAGTTAACTTATCTTTTCTTATTTCAATTTTCTGTGCCACAATTTGTTTAGGATATAACTGATGTGCCAAACATTGAAAAGGATATTGGCTTTGACTCTTTTCTGGAGCAACAACGAATCTCCAAGATTTTAAAGCTTTTTGTGTAGGAGCAAAGGTACATCTACACAATGGAATATTACTCAGCTATCAAAAACAATGACTTTATGAAATTCATAGGCAAATGGATGGAACTGGAAAATATCCTGAGTGAGGTAACCCAATCACAGAAAAACACACATGGTATGCACTCATTGATAAGTGGATATTAGCCCAAATGCTCGAATTACCCTAGATGCACAGAATACATGAAACTCAAGGATAACCAAAATGCAAATGCTTCTTTAAAAATGCACTCCTTCTTTAAAAGGGGAACAAGAATACCCTTGGCAGGGATTAGGGAGGCAAAGTTTATAACAGAGACAGAAGGAACACCCATTCAGAACCTGGCCCACATGTGGCCCATAAATATACAGCCACCCAATTAGATAAAATGGATGAAGCAAAGAAGTGCAGACCGACAGGAACCGGATGTAGATCTCTCCTGAGAGACACAGCCAGAATACAGCAAATACAGAGGCGAATGCCAGTAGCAAACCACTGAACTGAGAACAGGACCCCCGTTGAAGGAATCAGAGAAAGGACTGGAAGAGCTTGAAGGGGCTCGAGACCCCATATGAACAACAATGCCAACCAACCAGAACTTTCAGGGACTGAGCCACTACCCAAAGACTAACCCTGGGCTCCAACCTCATAGGTAGCAATGAATAGCCTAGTAAGAGCACCAGTGGAAGGGGAAGCCCTTGGTCCTGCCAAGACTGAACCCCCAGTGAAGGTGATTGTTTGGGGGAAGGTGGTAATGGGGGGAGGATGGGGAGGGGAACAACCATAGAGAAGGGGGGGGAGGGGTTAGGGGGATGCTGGCCCGGAAAACGGGAATAACAATCGAAATGTAAATAAGAAATACTCAAGTTAATAAAGATGGGAAAAAAAACTCCTTCAGAATGATCAGCTAATTAAAGTATCATTCATATAATGAAAAATATACACAGAAGGATGCAAAGTCCTAACTTCTTATATTGAAGCAGCAACAGACTTTTGACACACTGTAGGGCTAATGACCATTCCTTGAGGTAAAACTTTCCAATGACATCGCTTCATGGGTTCTTTAAAATTACAAGCAAGCTCACTAAATGCAAACCTCCCACAGTCACCAGGATGCAAAGGAACAGTGTATAAAAACAACCTTCCAAATCCATAACAATTCTATATGTATTTCTTGGAACGGCAACTCGAGTAGGTAAGCCAGGCTGCAATGGCCCCCACAGGTCCCATAGCCTCATTAACCCTTCGCAAATCCTGCAACAGTCTCCACCTGCCCAACCCCTCCTCCTAATTACAAGTATGTGTGAGTTAGAACCCTGAGCCTGGGATCGAACTGTAAACTCCAGCCCATGAACATTGGCAGTTCAACCACAATCTTCAAGTTTCCCTTGTAACACCAGAGCACAACCACAACTTTGGAAAGGAAAACTCAACCTCCAACGAACAATCCAGTCTCTCCAAAATCAGCATGACACCCATGCTACAAAGTTTGGCTGCCAGTTCCTGCACATGAACACATGATGGTGGAGGCTCCAATATCTCACCAACGAGACACTGCCTTAAATCCTACATTTTATAAGTCTGGTTTCTAGGGTAAGAATTATGTAAATTATAATCCAGTTTAGAGGTATCTTTAGAGACCTGTTTCCCTGGGTTGGCTCAGGCCATATGTTGCTGTTCTGGATGACTCCAATCCTTAGTTACCAGGTTTAAGTCAACTTCCTGTTACCAATATTACAAAAATTTTAATCATACCCAATAATTTATAAGCCAACAACATATAACCAAGACATGCAGAACATATTTATAGTTTTAAAACCGGTCAAATAAAATTGAAGTAGCAACACACATTCACTTATTTAGACCAAGCAAAATTGTCTACTTTTTCTAGCTGTAATTCCAAGAGAGGAGCACCTTGTCACTTGCTGAACCCAATAGTCAGTCACCGAGGTTTTTTGTT
Source organism: Rattus norvegicus (assembly GCF_021556685.1). Lineage (NCBI taxonomy): Eukaryota > Metazoa > Chordata > Mammalia > Rodentia > Muridae > Rattus > Rattus norvegicus. The sequence continues at coordinate 97,723,959 of NC_141534.1, forward strand.
TTTGTTCTTGTTTTTTTTAAGATACAGCCATCAGCCTCCTTAACATAGGCGCCAAGAAGCTGCTAGAGAGGCTTTAAAATCAGCTCCTGGCAGGGCTTCTCCACCTGTGCTAGACTCCTAGCCACAGGGGCAGGGCTCCAAAAGGCAATTTGGACTGATGGTTTGATAGTTTGTTTGTTGTTGCGAAGAGTTAAAACTAATCTAAGGAAGAACAACCAGCAGATAAAGTTTTAACTGTTATTTTCTTTTGAACAGGAAACACAAGGCAATGAACAATCATGAAGCAAAGCAAAAACATGGACATAAGCTGACAGATGTGGACAGATTGGTGTGCCAAGGACACACAATAGACAGGGAGGGAAGAGAGCTAGATGTCCTGAAGGGACTCAGATCTCTTACCTAAGGAACACAGGACCAGAACTAAACATTTCTCCAGTAGGAGTGAGAGAGGAAGCAGGATGTTTCACAGCCTTCTCCTGTCCCTAGGAGACCTCTGGTACAGCTTAAGTTAATTTTCCTTCTCTTTCACCAAACCATCCCCAGATAGTCAGGGAGGACTGCTTTTCTCAAACCCAACCTCTCTCCCGTCTAGGGTGTAAACTGTCTCTAGTCAGGCCCAAAAGACTGAAATCTGTTGTGGTTTACCCTGGAGTTATCTGTATTTTGATGCTAATTCCACTGCCCCAAGGACAGCTGCCTAGTCACTACTCAGGAATCAAGTGACTTCACCAGAACCTTCTCCCCACTGAATTTGCAAAATACAGGTGAGGGGCAGGTACAGGATAGAAGGAGGCCTGTCTTTGAAGGAGAAGGAAGGATGGGCGGGAGAGAAGTTTGAAGGGAGAGGAGGAGATGGAGAGGGAGAGGAACAGAAAAGGAGGAGAGGAGAGGGAGAGAGAGAAGCTGTGGCAGGACAATATGGCGGGTGACGTTAAGATTCCATGCTGTGCCTTTACAGGTTGTTACAAATGTTCTTAAGGGATGGGTGGTACTGGGCTTCGTATGTTTAGGTGGGCAATTATATCTTATCAATTGGGTCAAAGGTTATTGTGTTCTGTGCTCTTTCATGTGTAGATTTAAGTGTAGTGGAGTGTGGGTCGGCTGGTCTGGGCCAACACGGAATTGGAATGTGTGCTTCTGGCAAGATATCCAGCAGATATCTTGGGACACTGTGGTATGGACCTAGTGGGATAAAAGACACCTATACTTCTTTATTTTTATATTTTTACAACAACAGAAATCAAATATGAGAGTTATCTTTACTTCTTTAGATTTTAGCATAACTCTAAACACATACACAAAGAACACTTTACCATTACCTTGTCCCTTCTTTACAAGGTTTATTCACCCCCAGCCCAAATCTTTCATACTTTCCTTTGCACGTGCTTCTAATTGCTGAGGCATCCATCACTATATCCCACTTACTGGGGCTCCAACACTGAGGCACCATCTGACCAAGACAGCTCAGTCAATCAACAGGTTCTTCAGGACAAGAGTGAGGATGAAAAATAAAAAAAGACAATTAGACAATACTGTAGCATGACCTCAGCCAGTCCTGAGGCTGAAGCAGGTTTATTTTTTCCCAGTCTTCTTTTATACCACTTTAATTATGTGCAAGTAATAAGGTCAGTTCTAGGTTAAGGATCAAACAAGGAAATACACACAAATAATCAAGGAACAAGCAAGGCAATAAACAAATTTCTGTGATCACTGTTTCTAGGGGCTTATTGGGACAACCAAGATATCTTGAAAGACTTCCGGAGAGGACCTTTCCCTCAGGAGGAGACCCCAAGTGCCCAATGACCGAGCCAAGGCCACTCGGATGCAATCAGCAAGAGGGTTTATTGGAAAACACAGGTACCTGTGGGCACACAGTCTCTTCGGAGGACTTGCACGCCCAGCAGCTCCAGCATGGGGCTTTTATAGGGTTTGGGGAAGCAGAAGCGGGCGTACAGAAGCAGATGCATAGCTACGGGGATTGGTGGATTTAAACGAGGCATATAGACATGTTCACATATGATTGGTTATTTCACATGATGAGGTAATAAGGTATAGCTACACACATTGGCAGGTTTGAATCATATTCGAATGAGGTTGTAACATGGTAAAAGAGTACGTGCGGGCTGGGACGTCCTGAATGTCGGGGGCTAGGGGCTTATCCCTTCCTGCCAGATCCGGTACTCCTAGTCTGTTCTGTATTCCTTTCCTTTTATGGTCTGTTAGTTTTAACGGTGACTCGGCCCTAGGTATCTGGGCGTGCCTGGGCTCCTTCAAGCCTGTTGCAGCTCTGAGTTAAGACTCATGGGGTGGGTCTTTCAATCTGAGCCTATTTTCCTGTCCCATCCCAAAGCCAGATTCTTGCCTGAAACATACACCTTTGTTCTAGTCCCAAATCAGATTCCTGCCCGAGCTTACTTCTACGTCCTGGCCCAAGGTCAAATTCCTGCCAAGTTTCTAGAAGCGTGCCCCAAAAGCTCTCCACATTTTTTTGAGTCTGACATATGCACTGGTAAAGCATGGCATGCATATGTAATAGACTTTTGTATAATCATAAAGAAGAAAAATTTCTGGTTTGCAGGAAATGGGTGAGAGTAGAGAACACACTGAATCTGGAAAGCTGTTTTATCTGTCTAGGCTGGTGACTCATTTGTAAAGTAGGCTTTTGCAGTTTTGTCTTTATTATTCCTTAATTTATGTTAATGTATGGGTGTTTTTCCTGCATGTATGGAGTTACACCATTTGATGCTGGGTGCCTGTGGAGGTCAGAAGGAGCCATCAGATTCCCAGGAACTGGAGTTACAGTTGGATTAGTATATGTTGCTCTGCTAATTAAGGTAAAAAAAAAACTATCAATTTCTGGATGACATTCTGGGGCTTGGTGCAAGATGGAGGACTCCCTTCATTGGCAGGGCTTCCCCTTCTCTGACCTTGTCTGGGGGATTCAAACCTCACCCATACCTCTACTTGTTGAATACCACATAACCATGGTTAAGATTGCAAGTTCAACTTCCTTCTGATAAGAACTTATTCAGCTGGCAACTGAGATTCCTGAAATTATTCTCCATGCTATTGAAAGACGCCCAGAGCGGGGAGACCCTCACTCAAGTCTCAGGATGGTGCAACCTCCCCAAGAACTCACGTGAGACTGTCCTTGCTGTAATAAACATGAGGTTTATTGATAGGAACCAGTGCACTGGGGTCGAGACTCATATCCCACGCAGGGGCAGTGGAGTTCGACCCCGAGAGGCGGGGAGAAAGGGTATTTAAAGGAAGAAGCCACAACCCAACGGGGCAGGGATGGCGTCATTGGAAAATCACTAGGAGAAGCTTCCTTTCTCTCAAGATTGCTTAACTTTATGGTCCGCTAGTTCCTAGAAGCTTCCTGCTTCTCAAGGTTGTTCTCTAAGATTTTAATCTAACTTTATGGTCAGCTAGTTTCTGGAAGAAGCTTCCTCTTATCTTTACTAGGTCGGGATCACCTATCTAAGGGCCTTATCTTAAACCCTTTTATCTGGATCCTCTGAGAGCAGGCTCAAGAAATGTGACCCTTTACTTACTTACAGGTAGAGGGCAGGGTCTGGAATTTGAGGTATTTAGGGTTTCTTAGGGGTGAGACAGCATTCCTAAACTTCTGACTTTTTGGCTGTATTTTTTATTCTTTTGCTATGAGGCATTTTAGTACCTTCAGCCTTTCCCCATCCTGGAAGTTTCTGCCCCCTCTCTTCTAAAACTATATGTAAGCCTTAAATCATCCCAAAGAATGTTGATCTATATCCCAGTAGCTGGTCCTGGTATTTTTTTCATTACCAAACATACTCACAGGGCATCTGAACACCTCAGTCTGTCACATCTGTTTCTTTTACCCTCATGGACCAATATCAGCCTAAATCCCCAAGGGCCAAGAGAACCAAAATAATATATTATGTATTTTGTCGCATTTTGTCACCTTTATCACAGCAGGTTGTGCGATGCCATGTGGGAATTGGGACTGAGCCTGGGTCCTCTAAAGCAACACCTAGTGCTGTTATCCATGAATCCATCTCTTTAACTCCACAAAACGAACTTTTTAAGAATTACTAACTTTTTAAAGACAAGTTGTTATGTTGCCCAGGGTGGTTTCAAAATTGCTATGGCTGAGGATGACTTTTGTTGTTGTAAAATATAAAAAATAAAAAAAGTATCAGTCTTTTATCCTCCACTAGGTCCAGTTGATTTAGTTGATTTCTGTTGTAAAAATATAAAAAATAAGAAAGTATAGGTATCTTTTATCCCTCTAGGTCCACACCTCAGTGCCTCAAGATATCTGCTGGAAATCTTGCCAGAAGCACACATTCCAATTCTGTGCCAGCCCAGACCAGCCAACCCACACTCCATTACACTTAAATCTACACATGAAAGAACACACAACACAATAACCTTTGATCCAATTGATAAGATATAGTTGCCCACTTAAACATACAAAGCCCAGTACCATCCATCCTTTAAGAACATTAATAACAACCTGTAAATACACAGAGTGGAATCTTAACGTCACCTGCCATATTGTCCTGCCTCGACTTCTCTCCCTCTCTCCTCCTTTTCCGTTCCAGTCTCCTCCTTTTCCCTCAAACTTCTCTCCTGCCCATCCTTCCTTCTCATCCAATGACAGGCCTTCTTCTATCTTGTACCTGCCTAACCTGTGACATCATCCCACAGGCTTTGAACTCCCGATCTTCCTATCTACACCTCCAAGTGCTGATTACTCAGGCGTGTGCCACCATCACAGTTTTGTGCACTGCTGAGCGTCAAATCCTGGGTCTTGTGCATGCTAGTCAAGCACTCTATCCACATAGCTATATGTCTAGCCCAAGAGTTAAATTACATATATATGTTTAATACATTTATATAATAAAATATGTTCCAATTTATTTTATATTATAGTTAAATTTTATATATATGTATGTGTGTGTGTGTGTGTGTGTGTGTGTGTGTGTTCGTATATATATGGAGCTTCAGTATTTATCTGCCCCAAACCACAGAGTAGTGCAAAAATGTTCTTAGGCATTTTGGGGCTTTCCTTTTTCTGAAGGCTGCCCAACAATTCAGGGGGTTCTAGCTTGACTCACTCAATAACCATCAATATACACGTGGCATTTGCCATTTTCTTCTGCTTCCTGAGAATGCATCTCAGCATCATGGCTGCTTTTGCAGAGGTGGAGGAGAACTCATAGGGCTAAAGCTTGCCCAGCGACAGTAGAGCTCTAGCAATGGATTCTTTCTGGCAGAGGATGAGGTCTATGGAAAAAGATCTGATCCTCCTAAGGTGACTTTCAAGACATTTAAGAAAAAATATAAATCTTCTTGTAGGATGTGGCAACAGAAGCTACAGTGGAACACCAGGACTTTCTCCAGATGTGGCTTCAATGCCTCATGTCTCCTTGAAACTTTCCATACAAAGTCACCTCTAATGCAGCAGTGTTAGGAGATGGGACTTTTGGGAGATGATAGGGGCCCACTGTAGTTTTCATTAACTCCTTGTGGGTTCTTTCTTCTACTCTTCTCTACCTCTTTTCTTTCACCATTTCAACCTGCTAAGACTAGATAAGAGTTTTTTTTTAATGTAGCATAGAGGGGAGAGGAAAGAGATCCTTGGATAAAGTCAGGAGTCAGAAAGGGGACAACATTATCATTAGACTACTTCCTGCTGATTTGGGCATTGAGTTCCTTGGGGCAAATTTGATCTTTGCTGTCAGGATATCTAATTTCTTCTTGTTGTTTCTATTTCATGCATAACTACTTAACAAACCATGACCAAAAACAACCAACCAACAACCCATCTCAGGGTCATAGCATTTATAGAGCTCTAAAAAGTTCCCAGAATTCTACACATCACAAATTACAGAAACTATCTGCAGCTGGTAAAATTATGCCCGTGCTAGAGCGTGAGACAAATCATAATCAGCTGCTATAGAAAATCTGAAGCCCTCCCCGATATCCTAGTGCTTTGATTAAAACAAATCCATAGTCCCATAATACTTCTGTGTTCTTAAAGAAACCAAAATTCCAAAATTCTCCCATCTCCCTGTATCTGTTTTAAGTCATTAATTGTGCTGTATTTAGCAGGAAATTATAAATAGAAACATTTTCACTGAAATAGGCACTTTTTTGGTTTCCTGGCCAAGATTTTCAGGACACCTCCCCTGCTCAATTCTAGTCTTTATGAGTTTTGATTGTATCCAAATTGTTTTCATTTCCTGAAGAGATATAAACAAATATCTATCACCAGTGCAAACCTTTTGAGGTATTCCATTCTCATGTTGAAACATCCTTGCAGTATATATGATGATTTAATTCACAGCCTTTTTTGTAACTCATAGTCTCTAGGCTGCTGTCTTACCTTTCCCATTAACACTCAAAAAATGTAAAGCCATCAGAGCACTTTCAGAAAGGAGAGAGCAGAGTGGATGGACCCTTTTGTTTTCCCATTTCAGCCATGTTTTGTTTCTGAGACACCCATCTCCATTTCCACCAGCATTTTTCCAGTTGCATAATTATTCCCACAATCTTTTTTGACATAGATTTAGGAAGAAGAAAAAGAAAAAACAAACGAACAATCAAAAACAAAATCACTCTGGGAGCAGTAGTTGTGGCTGCAATAAATTTTTAATGGCGTCTTGAAAAAAAAAATCCATCCCTTCATCCCATGCTTCTTTATCTACTGCAGTTAAAGCCTCACTTACCTTTCTGCCTTAGTTCCATGGTGGGCACCACGTGTAGCTGTTTTTTTTGCTACTTTCTGGGTTCTTCTTTATTTCACTCTTTCCGTTTCATCTTCTTCCACTGTTTCAACGCCATAACAGTAGATAAGAGGAAAAAATAGGAGAGAGAAAAGAAGATATCCCCAAATAAAGTCGGGGTTTTGAAATGTGACGATATTATAGTTTGCCTACTTCCTGCTGCTTGTGGGTGTCATGTTCCTTGAAGCAAGTTTTTCTTTGTGGCACAAGTCTGAGCTCTTACTATATTTCCTGGTCTTAAACAGTCCTTGGTGCCAAGTGAGTATCATCTGTGGACTCTAGGTTCATAACTCTGATAAAACTGTAGTAAGCTTGATCAAGATATTAAAAGAGGAGCTGAGCAAGGGAGTGAATTACTTTAATCCCAACACTCATCAAATAGATGCACGTGTATCTTAGTGAGTTCAAGGCCAACCTGATCTACACAGCAAGTTCAAGGCTAGCCAAGACTAAATAGTGAAACTGTATCTCAAAAGAAGAAAGAAAAGAGAAAAACAGACAGGGAGAAACAAGAAAAAGAAGAAGAAAGAGGAGAAAGAAGAAGAGGGGGAGGAAGAAGAAGAAGAAATTTGAATGGGTGAGTCATGGTAGTTCATTTCTTAAATCCTAGAACAAAGGGACAGAGAAGGCAGCTCTCTCTACCTTTGAGCCTAGCCCATATAGTGAGATCCTGCCTCAAACAAAACAAAGAAAAGTTTGAAATGGGAAGCATCAAATAACATCAGGAGTGAAAGCAGGAGCCTCATTGCAATCTCAACAGTCAAAGAATAGCAAGTGAGTATATATACCTTTCTGTGGTGGAAATGAACACAGGCCAATCAAGTGCATAAGAACAATATTTCACTAGTGTTAAAGTCTCTCAATGAGTGAAGAGAGGAAGTTTCCCTCTTAATTGTCTCTGGGAGGCCAGAGTTACCTCATCCCACAATACACTTATATGTAGATGAGTACCTTTATGAAATTATACACAAAAAGCCATTAGGATTTTAGAACATCCCAGCTAACCAAGTAGAGCTGTGCCTGATATGGAGAAGATCTGAGCTTTTTTAATCTGCAGAAAGAAGCATAGGAGAATAGTCTCCTGTGTCCCACATGTGTATCAGGGAGAGTTAAGTCACAATATCTTCAGATCACCCTTAGCTCACAGAAGGCAGGAGACCTTCTTAAGAAGCAAGCTCTGGCTAGACAGTGCTAAGTTGGAGGCCTGGGTCACAGACATAAGGTCTCAGTCTATACCAGATGGCCTCCTAGTGTGATGTTTGGTTTGAATCTGGTTTCCTGTGTTTCCTAAGAGTTCCTCTGCTGGAAACTTAGTTCCAATCGTAGGATCTCAAGATATGAGATGATGGAAAAGCAGGAGACAACCAGAAGGTGATTAGGTCTCAGGTGTTGCCCTTGGAAGGGACAAATGCTATGGACTGGCTCAGAAGGTCCCTTTGTATGAGAGCTGGAGACCAACCATACACTGACTTGGCCACGAGAGCGGTGCCTTTTTCTGTCTCCATGCTGGTGAGTGGGCTCTCGATAAAGGCTAAAAAATGAGGGTGCAGGACTTTGAACCTGAAGCCTTCAAAATGATGAGAATTTTTTATATATATATACTCATCCTTGGTTATTTTATCACAACCTTATGTAAAAGAATAGTACACTTTACTCTTTTCAGAGCATACCCTAGTGTGAGAGAGCCTACAACACACCTTGGGGCTTCCATAAACCCCTTCATCATGATATCTGTATCTGTATCTGTATCTGTATCTGTATCTGTATCTGTATCTGTATCTCTATCTCTATCTCTATCTCTATCTCTATCTCTATCTCTATCTCTATCTATCTATCTATCTATCTATCTATCTATCTATCTATCTATCTATCTATCTATCTTCTTCTTGGTTTGCCTGGTGTTGTGAAGCCTGGGATCCATGTAAGGACATGGATCATTGATGGTGCAGCAAGGACCATGACCTGAGGACTGGCCACAGGGCAACTATTTGACAACTGGTGTAGGAAAGAACTTCGAGCCATGGCCACAGAGCAGAGTCACAGGACAGGTCCTGAAGTTCTAGGACCCTGAGTGCCTACTCTTTGTACACCTGATGAGGAAGTAACTGGGTTCAGAACGGGGTAGCTGATATTAGGATAAACTGAGTTCTGGCTCAGGCCAGGTCCCACATGGAGTTCCAGGATGAACTGTTCTCTGTGATGGGCAGGAAGCCTCATGAAAGCCTCGGAGGAAGGTAGTTTTATTTTTGTCTCCTAGATAGGACACAGAGGCCCAGAGAAGTTTTGTGATACACACACATTGCAGAATTGGCACATGTCCTAAACACTGAGGAGCAGGGACAGCTTCTGCTACTTAGAGCCTGTGTGGTCCTCAGCAGACCCTCGGTCTCCCTGGCCCTACTCCGTTCCATGATGCTGGGGAGTTCAGTCTGGGAGGTCATGTATGTGCCCTGTGAACCCTGTCTGATGATGGTGACAGAGACTCCAGTGTAGTGACTATGGTCTCTTAGCATTCTCCAATGCATTCTGCAGGGCATTTTGGCAGCACCACAACTGATCAGTGGCACATCAATGTCCCACTGATTGTCTCTGCAATATCCTTCAACCCCATCAGACGCAAGCTTGAATCCAAAAATCCAGGCTCCGCTGTGAATTGCAAGGCTTTTATTGTTGGATTCCTGTTTTTAGACACCTGGGGGGAAGGAGTAGCAATTGCTGCATCTATGCTGAGAAGCTGGTAAGAGGCTTCCTTGTGGTCAAAGACGTACCCATCAACACAAGGGGTTGGCTTTTACTTTTTCCTGCAAAGAGAAAGTGAAGTGAGGCCACAGAGGGCCCTCATGGCCCACTGACCAGGCATAGGGACACCTCCTGGGAGGACCTGCAGCCAGTTTGTAATTGCTCATGGGTCTGACCAGGACCAGGAAGCCTTGTCCCCAGCCGGTTGAGACAAGCTTTGTAAAGAGCCTCAGTCAGAGGGGAGGAGCCACTTTGTGGGACACCAGAGGTACAAGTGGGACAGAATGGGGAGGAGCTGACAGGGCTCCAGGTGAGCCTGTGGACAGCTGGGACCCCACAAGGGAACTGACTCCTGTCACATGATCATGGTGACCCTCAGATATCTGCAGCTGAGGCAATGACTTATCCAACCAGTTAAAGGGACAAGGGCAAGGGGGTTCATTTTACTTCTCCCCTTAGATGTCCCAGGCCTGGCGTCCACACAGTGTCCTTGGAGGTGAAGAGAACAAGGACACAGATGAGTGTTTTGTCACTTGAAAAGTTAGGATAAAAGCCCGAGGCTGGAGAAGGGTGCCAGGCCCTGTGCCTGTGTGACTAGACTTGGGAGTCTGGGCCAGAAAGGCTGATGGAGGGTCCACTCAGGCAGGGATCTACTCTGGCTTGGCTGAGCTGAGCAGCCTGAGAGTCCCTTCCTGCCCCATCCTCCTGACATCCTCAATCAGGTGTGTCCCATTTCTGGGTTCACAGAGAAGCCTCAGTGTTGGGGAGAAGCACAAGCCCCGCCCCTCGCCAGACACACAGGGACTCACGATGACAGCAGCTGCGTTTTGCTTGTCTTCGTCTGTCAAGGTGCTATCGACACATTGCTTGATGCTTTCAGTACTTTCCAATACTTCAGGGTCATCTTCGTATTCTGCCACATAGTCAACATACTCTTCTGGGGTCCCGAACAGAAATAGGCCAACATCCTTTTCTATAACTGGGCAAATGCCACAATCTGGAACAGAAAGACAAGGCGACCCTCCCTTGAAAGACACGCATCAGAACTCTCTTCCCCTCAGGAGAGAGGGTGAGAGAGCCCAGAGGGCCTGTATCCCTGACCCCCACACAGTAATACCCACCTCCCCCTGAAGTGAGGAGCAGGGCAGCCCCGAGCAGCACCAGTGCACCAGCGAGCTTCATGGTAATGGTGTCAGGTGCTCCTGCCTAGCTTGGTCCCCTTTTATAACTGCTCTGGGAAGCTCAGTGGTCAGGGAGGGGCCCTGTGTGAGCCTCTCCAGTCTCCTCCCAGGACAAGTCCTGGAACATCCTGAGGCTGTGTGTTTGTGTCAGGGGGAGGTGTGTATTTTGGCAAGAGGATAAGATCTTGGCCAACAACCTGGCGCAGGTTGGTCCCCTTCTTAGTGATTTTCTTAAGGTCAACATGTCATGTGACGGCCAAAGGAAAAGATGACTAGAGCAAGGGTCAAATGACCCTTAATCAGACCTCCAGAGTGAGGCTTTGTCACCCTGTCTCACTGGGGACCTCAATGTTTAGTTACAAGCCTTACTCATAGTCAGTGCCTAAACAAGCCAGACCTCAGATCACTGACCATTGTGCTGCCCTGTCTGTATCCCTACACCTGTCTTTCATTTGCTTTGTGGCTTCTCTTGAACCAATCTCTTCAACCCAACCTTCTACTGTTGTAGGCATCCTTCAGCCTGACCCTTTTCTGCTAGGCAAGCGCTCTACCACTGAGCTAAATCCCCAATCCCGTGACCCTTTTCTGTTGTTTGTTGTTTTTTATTTGTTTGTCTGGTTTTAGTTTTGACGTAGGGCCTCTCTATACAGCCCTGCCTGTCCTGGAACTCTTTAGACCAGGTTATCCTTGACTCAAAGAGGTCTTTGTGCCTCTCTCCCATGTGAGTGCTGGAATTCAAGGCATGTACTGCCACATCTGCCTAAATTTGACCTCCTAAACCGCTGATTGGGTTTTTTTTTTTTTTTTCGTTTTGTTTTTGAGATAGGCTCTTGCCCAGGTTAGTCTTGAGTTCATAACTCTGCCGAGAAAGGAGTGTGTGTGTGTGTGTGTGTGTGTGTGTGTGTGTGTGTGTGTGTCTGTGTGTGTCTGTGTGTGTCTGTGTGTGTCTGTGTGGTGGATCCAGGTCTCCTAAGGACTGTTAACATCTGTTAGCATTGACCAGGTATAGCGACTTTCACCTTCGATCCCAACTCTTAGAAGGGAGAGCCATGTTAATTTCTGTGAGTTAGAGGTCAGCCTACACAGAGAGTTGCAGGCCATCCAGAATTACAGGAGAGCCTGTTAGTAATCCTCATTAATGTGTTCATTAAGTTCACACTGCATGTACCTCCTGTTCATTGTCTCATGACTAAGCAAGGATGTTTCACTTCAGAGGGGCCTGGTCCCTTAGGTGGCCACTGCCAGAGAATGCATTGTTGATTTACCTAATTTCACTACTTGTGAAAGAGTTGGTGTGATGGCCATTTTGAACATTCCACAGCTACCCTGGAAAAACTATAGTCCAATCTCAGCTGGTTACCCCAGTTCCTGAATGTTTAGTGTCAGTCCATCTGTGCCAGTGTGTCTAGTCGAGTTTTGTTACCACAGAATTTTAGATGACTCTTCAACCATCACTACCTGGGACAGAGGGGGAGCATCCCCCACTGCTGGGGTGCAGCAGAGGGATTGTTAGAAAGGGTGCTGAAAGGCAAGACCGTGGTAGTCTCCATGCCACTCCCACCTATGGAAACAGACTGTTTAGGCCCTTTCCCTCAGCCAGAAGTCACACTCAAGCTGTCTACCAAGGTCTTGCCATTTAAGTCTCATGAAAGACTTCTCTTGAGAGCTCTTTTGTCCTCCTTTCAGAAGTTTGGGCCAAACAGTCAGTCAGTGATGGAGGAGAATGAAGACAGCAGAGTAAAGCCTGAGGGGTTCTGATGGCTGAGGTGTCAGCAGGTTGAGCTGTGAAACAGGCCTAGAGCTTCTTTGCAGTGTGGTAGCTGAAGCATTTGACAGGGTCAGGGCAGGAGACAGTAAGGGCATGGAATGAAGAGAGGGCAGACGCAGACTCTGAGGAAGCATAGAAGGGATCCGGAGGACAGAAAGTTTAGGCCCTGTTTGCCAGAGGAGATCCAGGGAGCTGTGGAGACTTTGGAGACTCCACCAGGGCCTAGAGCCACCTCACTGCAGAGTGGCAGCGAGGCTCAGCTTCCTGTCCATGTTGTGGAGAAGGCTGAGGTAGGCGTCTGGGTCCCATGCTAATGTGAGGACTGCTCTCCAGAGGGTACCTCTGCTGCCTCTAACACCTGCCCACTGTTGGGCTTGGTCTCCTGCTGCTGTGTATTCAATGCTAAGTACTGGACCCCAGACCTGGAAGTCCCTCCCCCAAGTCCAGATTCTGTGGTAAACTGGTAAGCCAATTCTCACATACATCAAATGCTGCTTTGTAAACTTTGCTCATCTTATTCTCTGACTGATTAAATAAATGAGGGAGAAGGGAGGTAGGGTGGGCTTGGATCACTGGACAGGGGTCATAGGTAGGAACCAGTAGGAGAGAGAAGAGGGAAGAGGAGGAGAAAGTAGATGGAGAGAGAATGAGGCCGACATGATGCCTGATGGCTCATGAGCTCGTGGCCCAGAAAGTGGACCAGGAGGACAGGATGATGGAGCAGAAATAGTCCTTGTTGTGACCTAAACAGCAAGTAACTTGGGGCCTATAGATTGGCTGTAAGTTGGAATAGCTGAAAACCTGCCCAATCTAGGCTTACAGCTCTTCGAATAAAATTCCAGCCTTTGTGCTTTTTATAGAGGCTAGCTAAGATATATACTTCCTTTACAGCCAGCCTGTGCTAGCTGCTGCCACACAGGAAGTGCAAATAAGGAAGCCAAAGCCAGCCCCGGAGAGCATGTCCTACCCCAGCACATTTTCTATCTTTGCGATTAAGGGGATCCGAGACAGATAACAGGAGCATACTTGCCTCAGCCCCCCATAAGTGGGGGTCAGGTGTGGGAAGCACCATCTTCACCTCATTTCTTTGGCCCCCCATAAGTGGGGGTCACGGGTGGGAAGCACCATCTTCACCTCATTTCTTTGGATTCTGGCAGTCACCTGACTGCTCTGCGTGCACCTGAATTTGGAATTTACCATTTACCTAGTGCATTTGTCATTTGCACTGTACCTGTAGGAGGTAGGACACAATTTCTCCATTAAGTATGACCCAGATGAGAACCAGGGCTTTCATGTGCTCTGCCCTCATGGCCTGAAATGCTTTTCCTTCACCCGCCTGGGAGATTTGTCACCTAAATCCCCACACTACATCGAAAAAACCAACATATCAGAGGGAGAGGCAGCTATGGTCTTTGTAGCATCCCCTGTGGCCCTTCTGCTGTGCACCCCGTGTTCAGACAGCACAAGGCCATGGCTATCTGAGGCTGCACTATCTTGGACTTTCACAGTTCCAGACCATGAAGCAAATTAGCTTCTTTCCACACACATTACCTAGTCTTGGTCCTTTTGTCATAGCAACACAACACAGATTACAGCCTTGTAGTGCGCATGGATCCATTGTGTATAAGAACACACCCGGCCTCCACCATAGCCAAGGCTCTAAACCCCACTTCCTCTTCCCTAGCTCCCCTTGCATTGGCTGCCTTTTGGTGTTTTTTAGATGTCTGAAGGCTCAGGAGAGCAAGACCTTCATCTTTCCCAGGGTCAATACATAGGAGGTCTTCACAAATGCTGGTTGGACTGACTGAAGGGCTATCTCACTCCTCTCAAGTCTATAAACAATCTTCCCAAGTAACTCAGGCTTGGCTTAAACCCCTCCACCGGCCTCTGTTATGTAACTGTGTAAGGTTATGTAATTTGACTGGAATTTAATCTTAAGAGTAAAGATTGCAAGTGTTTTGATAAGTCAGAATTAAGTAGTTTGTTGTGCAAGTCACTTGATTGTCACTTTCTCTACATCAGCTAGTGACACAGTGAAGTTTACTGAAGACTCAGAGAATTCTAAGCCTTTGACTCTTACTGGTTAGCTGAGCCAAACAGGATTTGCATCTGGTAACTGGGCTATTAGGTGCCAAATGCTAAGATCTACTTCTGAGCTCTCTGTTGAGCCCACTGGTCTCTGTTTTTATGAGCTTGCAGGCCCTGAGGGCAGAGACCTGTAGAATGTGCCCACTGGGGGCTTTTCTCTTCTATATAGGGTTGGAAATGGAGACAGGGACACAGTGTGGCTAAGTAAGTGTCTACTTCCAGGCGACCCTACACTACTCTGCTTTTGGTCATGGTGTCTTCTCACAGCAACAGTCATCTTAACCAAGACACAGGGCATACATGTGTGTATGCACAAGGTGGCCATGGAAAGACAGTGAGGTGCCTTCAGCTGCTCTCCACCATATAGATATGTGTGTAAGCACTGTTATATACGTATATGTATATGTATATATACATATATAAATATATATGAGCATATATCTGAATTTTTTTGTCATGTTATTTAGTTTTATTTTGTGTGTATGGGGATTTTGCCTGCATGAGTGTCCCATGCAGTCACATTTGCTTTCCCTGTGGAGGTCACAGGAGAGCACTGGATCCTCTGGAAATGGAGTTACAGAAGGTTGTTAGTGCTCTGTGGGTGCTGGGAAGTGATTCTCGGTCCTCTTTACAGCTGAGACCACCTTATGTTTTTTGAGACAGGGCTTCTTCCTGAGCCTGAAAGTTGCTAATTTGGATAGACTTGCTGTCCGGGGAGCCCTAGGTAGTCCATGGTGCTACATGAAATTCAGTCTACCCACATCACTTGGCCTAGCCTAAAACCTCCCACACAGGGCTTTGTTTCCATGGCAACTCTCAATCCAGTCGGGGTGGTCGTCAAGATGAACCATCACACACTGCAAGCAGGGTGAGCTTGAATTTAACAGCTTCCTGTCTCGAGAAAGGTGTAGTACAACACCCAGCTGACAATCATTCGTGCTGAACATGTCTTCCCTAAGGTAAGTAGGTTGATCTGAACTCGAGACTGTGTACACACACAGCACCGCCTGTGGCCTGTGGAGCACTGTGGTTTACAGACAGGCAGTCTACAGTAGCCTGAGGATTGTAGACAACTGAGAGCTCATGTACAGGGGTGAATCCCTTTCTCTCACGCTCACAGCTCTGACCATATGGACTCTCCTGTTCAAACCTCTTTGAGGCATGATTACTGACAGAGCTGAGAGGGGATAAGATGAGCAGGACCACAGGAATGAGCTACCATGGAGTGAAGCAGTATTAGTGGTAAGAATTCATCACTAACCTCCAAGGATACCCACATGGCCAAACAGCTGGGGCTACCCTGGCTGAGAGTCACTGAGAGCCTCTATGTCCCCAGGTTCTAATCCAAAGGCCTCAGCAGCTTAGATGATTGGAGCAAGGAGAGGTGAAGAGTGGGACCAGGAAGAAGAGGTGACAAGTAGAACAGGACCACAGGGCATTGGCTCAGCACTCGGGCTACTTAGAAAGGTCAGCTCTAACCCCTCTTTGCCAAAGGTACAAACAACTTCTCTCCAGAAACTGATGACATCAGGCTGTCTCAGGCTGTTTGTTCTTCAGAGTGGGAGGGGCTCCATATTCCCTCCCCCATGCCAGTGGGAAGGGGATCCACAGGTGCCAGGTTCTTGTCCAAGGCTATTTGGAGCTCCTGGGAGGGAGGGTAGAGGTGGGCGTGGCAGGGTTAAGGGAGATAATAGTTTATAAGGAAGAAGATCTACTTGGAGAAGAGCATTTAGCACTCTCCACCATGAAGGGGACACTTCTTCTGCTGACCTTGCTGGTGATTGGAGAGCTGGGCTTCCAGACAAGTGAGAGCTCACCCCATCCCATGTAGATCTCTAAGTGGGGCCCTGAGACAGATCTAGAGTCCTCAGGAGGCCACTGACAAGGAGCTACAGGAGACCTTTGATTCTTTCTGCTCTGGGTTACAACAGTTGGGGTGGGAAGGACGGGGAGATGGAGGTGTGCTGGTGATACTGACGAGGAAGGGCCCTTAGATGCACAGTTGCCATGGCAAGTGTAGGGCTTCTGTGAAGCAGGCCTGTCCACTCATGTTATTTTCTTTCTGCTAGAAGTATGTGTCTCGTGGAAACCATGTTGTATTTGGGAGGCTGCAGCCTTTGGGAGGGCAGGACAATGGGAAAGGTCAGTTAAGGCCTGTGTAAATGCAGCAAAGAAACTTGAGTCTCAGCTTCTGCCAGCCCGAGCTTGCTCTTTCTGGCTCTCCCCCTGTTATCCATGATGTAGCCATTCGTTTTTACATATATGAGGACACTGTTGCTGTCTTCAGATACACCAGAAGAAGGCATTGTATCCCATTACAGATGGTTCAAGGTACAATGTAGTTTCTGGGACTTGAAGTCAGGACCTCTGACTCTTAACCACTGAGTCATCTCTGCAGTTCCCAGCCTGTGGTGTTTTATGATGTTTTTCTGTCTGTGTTTGCAGCGGAAGCATGCTTTCCTTTCTTTGGTCTCTATTTGGGCACTGTCTCTGGATCCAAGCTGTGGTTGCAGCATGAACTTTCCTATTTCAATCCTACTCCCGGGGAGACTGACGCCTATGAAAAAATCCAGAACTGCTTCAATGAGGCAGGATCACTTGGCAAATTGCGGGATATCAAAGTCATGGTAATGTCCTTCCTACAGCTACTCTCCCATGCAGCAAATAGGGGAAGGTTGTGTACGAATGATCAGTGCAACCATTAGTATATGTCAGGTGACCTGCAACCAAGAACTAAAACTCTTGCCCACCCTAGCACAGGTTAAAGCAGCATGCCATGTATACATCCAGCCTGCTCCATGCACTTTCCAGGATTCACTCCCACAGGATGGGTAAATGTTATGTTCTCATCCACAGTAGGACTCCTTGATCTGTCCTCTGCATGGGTATGGTACCCCCAGCTCTACTCTAAAATGCTTGGAACTTCTGTCTACTGTCCAGTGTCTGCTTTGGAACTCCTCCCTGCCTCAGACAGAGCCACCTTCTACTGGCATCATCTGAGCTACAGTCAAACCCCCCATGTCTGAAATGCCGCCCCCACACCCAGAGAGAGTCTGCAGCTCTTCACTACAGCTGTCTCCTTATGCCTCCTGTTTCAAGCATAACTGGATGGCAGAGATATATATTTGGAACAATGCCTCTCTCACCTTGTTTCTCAAAGTAATTTTATTTGAGTGTCAGGTCCTGAAAAACCAGTGCTATCCAAAAGGGAGTTTCTTCTAATAAGCCCAAATTGGGGATGTATTTTTAACTTTGTTATATAGCCAAAGTGATTGGATAGATGTCCTCAGGTATGGGAGACATCACCAAAACTCATACTCAGCTGTCTCGTCTCTCTCTAGACCTAGTCCCCATCATGCCTTCCAGAACCTTCGCCCCTTCTCCCCTGCCTGGCTATGACAGCTTTCAGGCTTCCTCCTGAAGGCTGTGTGTGGGGTCCAACTCCCCTGAGGCAGAGTCTGTTGCTGGAGACTTGAATCACTGCAGGGATTTTTTTTTCCTGTGGATGAGGAGCGGTCTCATCATGGGTGGCTGGGGAGCCCTGCTGAGGTCCTGCATCTTGCCTATAGCCACCTCTGTCCCTGGCTGTCTTTTTGTTTTCCAGGCAACCTTGCTCTTCAGCTCAAAATGCAAGACATACTATAGCAAGGAAGTGCTAACGAAAATTAAGGCTCAATTTACCCAAGCGTTGAAAGCATTAGGATATGATGGACTTTTGGACAACTCATCTTCGTAACATGTCCGATCCGAGCGCCATCTTGCTGTCCCATCCTCTTTCTTTCCTGAAGTTGGATTCCTGACACCTGTGCCCTCATCCTTCAGTCTCTTAGGCTGATTCTATTAAATGCCTGCAGCTCTGTTCTGTGCCTGGTGTCTGTGTGCTGAAGGGGATTCATATGAGGGCTTCAGAGGATCCAGGAGGCAGTGAGAGGAATGACCTGTGTGCTCACTCAGAGCAGGGTTACTGTCCCTGCCTAGCCAGGTGATCATGGGAGACCCATTGCAGCCTTCTTCTTCTTTTTTTTTTTTTTTTTTTGTCATTGTGTAGACCATGCTGAACTGGAACTCACAGAGATCCATGTGTCTCTGCCTCCCAAGTTCTGGGATTATAGGTGTGAACCCCCATGTTCAGTTACTGCAGCTGTGTGAGACTGCAGAGACTGGGATTGTCTGAGGGTAAATAGCATGTAAGCAGTCACAGGCTTCACCAGGCTGGCAGGACGAAAAGAAAGGGCACAGACACTCTCGTCATGTGTGGTCTCCAGACTTTATCACAGGTCTGTGAGTTCCTTTTGTCCAGTTATAACAGTGGAGGAACTCAGGGGATGACAATGGTGCGCTTCTCAGATTCTCTTGGTTTGCTAGTAAGAGTCACCATTTGCACAGCCTGGTTGACATAGCAAGTTCCAGGACAGCCAGGTCTACATAGAGAGATTCTACCTCAAAAAACAAACAAACAAACAAACAGACAGATAAACAAGGGGCTAAAGAGATGGCTCAGCAGTTAAGAGATGTCTACTCTTCCAGAGGCTCTGAGTTCAGTTCCCACCAACCACATAATGACTCACAATTATCTGTGGTGCATTCTTCTGGTATGTCTGAAGACAAGGACAGTATACTCATATTCATAAAATAAAAAATAAACCTTTAAACAAAAACAAAACTTAATAATAAACAAAACACTTTAATGGGGAAAGAGATAGGAATCGATGCCCACTGAAAGGAAACAGAGAGAAGGGCTGGAAAGAAGGTTCAATATGTAGACTGCTTCTGTGTGTTATCGGGGACCTGAGTTCGACTCTCAGAACCCGCGTGAAGCCAGACTTGGTCCCATGTGTGTATCGTCCTAGTGCTCCTGTCGAGAGATGGGTGAAAACAGGTGAATTCCCAGAAGAGTCTAGGCCACCTAGCCTGGCAGTTCACATTGTCAGACTGCCAGAAACCTGTCCTAAACCATGGTGAGTATTGTCCTCTGATCTCCATGCACACACTGTGCTCTGTGCGCGCCCGCTCTCCCTCATGCACTCAAACCCAAAACAGCAGAGAAACAGCTAAAAGGGAGAGAATGGTAAGCAGCATAAGAAAAACGATGAACTCGTTAGCTATAGTGGACTTACAGCATCACAGCACAGCGCCTATCCTGTATAATGGCAAAAATGGAGAAGACTCGTTGAACAGAGCAAGTGCTGGTGAGCAGGCAGAGGGACCGAATGTCACACAAACAGGACACACTGCTCAGTGTGTAAGATTGACACTCATGGAGCCTTTGCTCTGTTCATGTTTCCTGATGTGACATGACAACACCTAAGGCTTCCTCGGGAAGACCAAATGGGCTCCCCAGGGACAAAGCTTTCACAGGCAAACCAATGACTCCTGAGCACACAGACCCTCTCCAACTTTTAACATCCGAATCAGTATTTTTCCAAAACACCATCTCAGGACCAGGCAGGGTCTGAAACTGAAACCTGTTGGGATTATTCAGTAAATCCTAGAATCACCAAGCAAAGGGTGAGGCCTCCTTGTGTTTCTCTGTCTTCCGATCAACACTGGTCTCTCTCACAAAGCTCCGTGTGGCATGACCTGTGTGTCTTCTCTTGGGACATGTAAGTAGTATGTTCCTTTGTTGTCGACCTTCCTGTGTCATCATGTCTAGAAGGGAAAGTCTCAAATGTAGAAGTGAGACCTGCAGGCCTTTGACACACGGAGGCGAGGAACAGGTGAATGGTCCCATTGCAAATGAGGCAGTGATGGAAAGGAATGAGTCAGAGAGGTTTGATCGGTAGAAGCTGATGAGTTATTTCTCTGCTGGTGAAATGAGCCCATTCAAGCCACATTCCATCATCTTAAATGCAGGTCTATTGGGAAGCTGCTCTCAGGCAAGCTCACTGGCCCCAAGGACTGAGGCCAGGTTAGTCACCATGGGGAGAGAGCAGGGCACAAGGAGAGAAAGGGATCCTGTGTGTATAGAGAGAAAAGAGAAGAAGAGGAGAGAGAAGCAGAAAGGAGGAGATCAAAATGTCTGGGTTATGTAGGGAGGAGCCTCTGGGGTAGGGCAGCACAGCTGGAAAGTTCAGGGTTTGGGTCAGGGTATGCCAGCAAGGGATACTGAGAGGACCTGGAGGACAGGCCTATTTGATACGTTAAATATGCACCTCAGTTCTTTGTCCCGGGGTCAGAGATGGAAGGGGCAAGACAACAAAAAGTCCTTAAACGGGGGATGAAGGATGAGTGAGTTATGGCCCCCGTCCTCGGAAAGAACACGCCTGTGGGCAGCAGGGACGTTCCTGGTACCAATCACAGCCCAGCCCTGACCCGGAGCCACCCCCACTCTTCTCTTGCCAGAGCTAGTCCCTGTGTGTCACAGCTGCCCTGTCAGTCACCCCTGCTTGTTCCTTCAGCTCCAGCTGGACGAGTAGTACAAGACCTACCCAGAAGATAACGCAGCAGCACAGGGTGACCCTTCCCCTCCCAACACTGTACATAAGACAAGAAATAGTACTGTCAAAGGAGCTTAAGGCTTGGGGGTCATCTCCGTAATACAATGCTTGCCTAGGCCATGCTTGGATAGGGAAAGAGGGATACCTTAATGGTTTCTGAAACCAGGCAAGAGAAAATGTCAGTGGGAGGGGATTGGCAGCATGTGGCAGAAGGACAATTCCAGGCTGTGTGCCTGCCATGATGAAGCTTTGCCCTGTAGGATCTCGGGCTTGTGGGAAGACTCCTGTCCTGTGTCATTCCCTGTCAGGCTTCTGAGTCCCGGCTTGAGGGGCTACATGATGATACAGGCAGATGCTCAGGCAGCCCACTGCACCTTTGCTGGAAAACCAAGAAGGAAGCAGGATCTACGGATGGCCACGAGCATCAGAGTAGCTTCTGGAAAAAGGGAAAGAGCCCAGCCCAGGAGGCAGGAGAAGCCAGCTGGGCTGCCAGGGCAAAGTCCTCCAGCACCACACATGGTACCGAGTCTCTATGTCTCGGCTAGAAGTGCACAGTCACATGCTGAAAGGTCACACTCCCTACCAGAAGGAAAAAAACAACAGTGTCCTTCAGCGGGCGTCCATCCCCAGTCTATCCCAAATGTGCAATGCAGGTACCTGCCTCCACCCACCCCATGTCACCGGAGAGCATGAGGCTGGAGAGAGGCTGCCCTGATCTTTCTTCTCCTATTGATCATCCCGTTGTCCATATCCAGGAAGTCACACACACATATAAATGCCATCTTAAGCTCTGGGTCTGACCTAAAGGCCCCATCCCACCCCCTGCCTTACACTCAATCCCAATCTGCTTCCCCTCCTCCCACACAGACCCTGGCTTGCTTTTCTCTTGGTCCTGGGAACATCAGTTTACGCCCCTTCGAGGCCATCACACTACAGATCATCTCTCTTCCATTTTTCTCTCCTCCCACGTCATAGCAACCCTGTGGCTCACAGCAAAGGCACCCTGATTACCTGGGCCGTGTAGCCACGCAGGTCATCCTGTTGTGCCTCCCAGTCCTCGGGGAAGCTTTGCCTTGTTCCTAGCTTTAACCTCAGCCATCTGCTGTACTTGCAGCAGGTACCTAAGCCTTTGCCGACTCTACTGCACAGGCTATCCATCAACGTCTCAGCCATCAAGTCCTGTAGACCTAATGCTTTGTGCACTGTACAAAGACCACCCTTGTGCTATTCAAGTGCTGATTCCTCTGCTCCCATATCTGGTTCTAATCCACACCTGGCCTTGTGGTGCTTACTCTACGGATCTCCTGTTTCAATGCTGTATAAACATTGTTCTCCATTCTCGCTCCGATTTGTTAATAAAAGTGGATGCACCAATGGCTGGGCAGAGGAGTAACCAGGGCTGCACTTCCACCAGGCAGGGGAGGGCAGAAAAAAAAAAGAGAGAATTCAGCCAACAGGGAAAGATCTTAAGGAAAACACTTGGAGCAGAGATAGCTAGACCAGTAGTAAAATGTAAGCATCTCTGGGATTTCACTGGGAGGAGGCCAGATTAGCTAAGAGGATTAGAACAGATCAATGGCTGCTCACTCAGTCTGCCATAAAGCTTGATTAAATAAATATAATAGTCCCTGTCTCATTTATTTGGAAGCTAGCTGACATCAACAAGAAAATGCCACTTTTAAAATTGCCTTTACCAAAGCCCGCGTTCCTTGTTCCTGCAGTCTTCAGTAATTCTCTTGTTTACCCATCAGCTTATCTACTGGCCCCAGTGCAGATCTCCATGTCCTTCCTTGGGTCACCACAGTAGTCCAGGGGATGTTGACAGGTCCTGCTTCACAGTTAGTCACCTGCCTCACTGTCACCAACCTTTACCATTGTTCTGATTTCATACTCATCCCATGGCCAGTGTCTCTTGGCAGCCTTGATCTGCTGCCAGACACTGTTCTAACCCATGAACATGGCCTAACTTCATCTCTTTGTGACGGCCATTTCAAGTGTCTTTAATCCCCTCATTGACCATTTACTACCAGCTTTATCCATATCTGCCTTAGTATCTTTGCCACTTCTAGAACAGGTGTTGTCTCTCAGATCACTAGCTTCCCTTAATCCTGATGCTAAGGTGGTTCCATTTGTCCCCTGCTGCTGCATCCCACATATCTTCCTTACCCCACAACTCTCCTCTGGTTTGTAGGTATAAAACGATAAAGGGATGGCTCAGTGGTTAAGGGATTGGCTACTCTTCCAGGTGCTCAGTTCCATTCCCAGCACCCATATCACAGCTCACAACCATCTAACCTCCAGGCTCTGGGGACTGAGGCCCTTTTCTTGTCTTCTGGTGCCATCAAACATCATGTGCACAGACATATATATCGGAGCAAAACATATACATCCATATGCCCATAAAAATATCTCATACCTATATTAATAATAAAAAAATGTATCAGTAAAGGTCATGAAACTCCTTCCACAGTGGAGCCCTCCCTTGTGCTCAATTCCAAGTCCTTTTTCCCTTTGAGCAACCTCTAGGGACATTTTCTAGTCCTGTCTAGGGAGGAGTCTCCTTCGCTCACTACGATGGCACCAGCACCCTCAGAATCAAAATCCCTCTTCTTGAGAAAACTGTTCAGTTTCCCATCTCTCCCCAAGCGCATCTTCAAGCCTCTCCACATGTGGGTCTCCCTGTTGAGAAAACTCCAGCCCTCCTGGCCCTTGGTGACAGAAACAGAAACTCACTCAAGGAAGACTCCCTGATCCTGATCATCTGGGCAGGGCTGAAAAAAAAAGTGAGTGGGATACGGAGATCGTCCATTACCGTTTTTTTCATGACTTACCTGACTCATGTCTGTCAATGCTTGTTGTATGCTGCTATGGGCCCTGATGTAGGATATATGATATATATTCATGCATCTTTTTTTTCTTTGACCCAATTGGTAAGATATAATTGTCCATTTAAACATACAAAGCCCAGTACAATCCATCCCTTGAGAACATTAATAACAACCTGTAAATACACAGAGCAGAATCTTAACATCACCTACCATGGCTTCTCCCCTCTTTTCCTCCCCCTTTCTCTTCCAGTCTCCTCCTCCTCCTCCTTCAGACTTCTCCCCGGCCCATCCTTCCTTCTCTTCCAATGACAGGCCTCCTTCTATCCTGTACCGCCCCTCACCTATACTTTACAAATTCAATGGGGAAAAGGTTCTGGTGAAGTCACCTGATTCCTGAGTACGTGACTAGGCAGCTGTCTTTGGGGCAGTGGAATTAGCATCAAAATACAGTAACTTCAGGGAAAACCACCACATTTCCCCCTTTTTGTCCAGTTTAAAAGCCTTTTCACTTATATATAAATTGAGTACAATTATTACCATTCTACAATTTATAAAGCATATGATATTCTCAACATCCAGTCCATCACTATGTCAGTTAGACAGAACATTTAGTTATTCATTCCAGCTTAAGAAAGGCTTAAAATCTATATTATATCTTGGCTACCTTGTATACTATCTGATAACTATCCAATAAAATATGTATATTTAGAGTTAAACAGCCTGATAGGCTATGAGACTGTAATGTCTTCAACCCCATCAGAAATTTGGGAATGACCAAATATCTATACACATAGGAAGCCTAACACGGCTTCCAGAACTGAGAGGTTGTAGAGACAAATCTCCACTAGCACAGTCCCCTGTTAGCAACATGTGAGCACCAAGTCTTCAGCCTTATGACCCAACATCAACTGACAGACTCTTGAAATGTAGGTTTTGAAGGGCTGATCACCCTGTCTTGGCAGAGTTTATCAGTCGACTATTCTGCATAATTTGTCCTTTTTGGACAGTATTAGTCTGTAGATGAAACAGGCAGTTTTGTGCAGTGGCTGCCTAGCCACACAGTATTGCCTCACCTGGAGGTAGAGATGTTTAAATTCTTCGTTAAATCCACCAAAAGGGAACTGTTAGGAGCAGATATGCTCAACAAAAGATAAATAACTTTAAATCTCAAATTTTGTGGATTTTTGACGTTTTTGAAAACCATCTATCTATATAAGACAATCTGGACTGTTGTCTACATAGTCTACATAGTATCTTGAAAGTACTCTCATAAACTCAGAGCCATGACTTTGCTATTTGAATCTTAACTCACAGGTGTAATCAACTCGGAAGTTTGTAATGACAACAATAGAAGGACTGGCTCTAAACCTTGTACTTTTAAACTTTTTTGACAAATAAAATCTATACCCAAACAAAGATATGATTTAAGCTTAGTTACCAAATGAGATTATGACTGTATAACTCAATCTACCTAATTCCTCCCTATTAAATTACTCAATTTTAAATTCCTCATAAAAACAACTTTAGAATAACCACTTTCAGCCCCCCAAAGTCCAGGGAATTGGGGCGACGACTCCTCTATAACTTCTTCAAGCTGTACATGGGCATTGAGATATCCTTGAGGGTAAGGGGGTAGGAAGAATGAAGCAAATGCTGTAGCCAATGTGTCCTGACTGGACCCAGCTGAAAGTCCTTGAGACCAGGATTCCAAGTAGGCACACTCTGTAAAATACAACTCTCAAGACAAAAGTTTAGAATCGAGATATCTTTTTGTTTGATTCTCCTGAATAAATTTTTCAGGTGGTCTACCGCTGTCAAATCTGATTAGTATGACTCCGTGAGGTTTCCAGAGCCTAATCACACTTTTTAAAAGCACAAAGACAAAATCTTTCTCCCAAAATACTGTGTTCCTTAGTCTGAAACCAGAAAAGCTTGTATCTTGCACTCTCTCCCAGAGTAATAATATAACCATAAAACTCAAAGTCACACCTATCATGAAGACTAAACAATTTTTTAAAAAGGAAGTAAGCTAAACAATGAGCCTGATAGGCTTTTGTACTCTATGATATTAGGAAATGAACCCAAAGTTCCTGTGGAGCCCACGTTAAGAGAATTTGAGCTTTCTATTGTGGTAAATATCAAAAGTAACCACAAACCCTCGCTAACCGGCATCAACGAGCCATATGGCCTTTAGCGGGGTAATTCATAAAACCAAATGCCTTCTATCAATTCCAATATCAATAAGCAACACATCAAACCAGGACTTTTGCCCAAAATATCTCAATCTGTTAAGCTCTCTACCCGGAGCCACAGATTTTTCTTTATCCTTAATAACTTCTATAATATATGTCTGCATTCACTCTCCCCGGTGTTACAGACATTCATCACAACTCTCTACTTGGAGTCAGTGACCAATTTTTCCCTAAGTTCTAAACCATAGATGAAAATCACCACGTGATTCGGGTAATCTCTTTACTCTCCTTAAAACAAACACCTTTTATCAATTCTAAAACCAACAAACAACTTAAAACTCAGGACTTTAGCCCAAAATATATCCATCTGTTAAGCTCTCTACCCGGAGCCACAGATTTTTCTTTAACCTCAATAACTTTACAACATATGTCTGCATTCACTCTCCCTGGTGTTACAGACATTTTATCACAACTCTCTACTTGGAGGTAGTGACTAATTTTTCCCTATCTAAGTTCTGAACCATGGATGAAAATCCCCACCTGATTCAGGTAATTTCTTTACTCTCTTCTTTCTAAAAACAAACTCAATCACCTTTTAATAATACCTTTAATTAAGAAGTAGCTTGCTAACTAGGATTTTAACCCAAAATTCCTGTGGAGCCCACGTTAAAAAGAATATGAGTATCCTGAAAGACTTTCTAAACAACTTTCTTTAAAAAGCAGCTTTTAATCTCTAATTCTCTGAGCTGCCATTGTTTATCACACAGTAGGGGACCTACAGCCTGTCAGCCCAGGTGGCTTCCCGGTTTTTTTTGTTTGAATTCCCGAGCTTAAGATATCACATGATTTAACATGGCGCCAGCCTCCTCTTACTTAGAAAATAAAAACTTTCTCTCAACTCTTATGATTATTAGTGGATTCTTGCCCATCACCTTGGTTTGCCATCTGTTGTTGTAAAAATATAAAAATAAAAAAGTAAAGTTTTCTTTTACCCCGCTAGCTCTGGCACCATAGTATCCCAAGATATCTGCTAGATATCTTGGCGAAAACACATCCCAACTCTGTTGCGGCCCAGACCAGTCGCACCACACTCCATTACATCACTTAAATCTACACATTAAAAAACACACAACACAATAATCTTTGACCCAATTGGTAAGATATAATTGTCCATTTAAACAAACAAAGCCCGGTACCATCCATCCCTTGAGAACATTAATAACAACCTGTAAATACACAGAGCAGAATCTTAACATCACCTGCCATGGCTTCTCCCCTCTCTTCCTCCTCCTTTCTCTTTCCATATTCATGCATCTTAAACTTGAGGTTTTCCTCCTTCTTTAGAGTGTTGGGATTATGAGCATGTACATGATACACAGCCTGAAAAGATATACACTTGAAAAGATTGAATGCAGGGGCTTGAGGGATGGCTCAGTGGCTAAGAACACTGGTTGTGAGGTTGGGGCTCAGTGGTAGAGCACTTGCCTAGCAAGCGCAAGGCCCTGGGTTCGGTCCCCAGCTCCGAAAAAAAGAAAGAAAGAAAGAAAGAAAAAAAAAAAAACACTGGTTGTTCTTCCTGAGAACCTGGGTTTGATTCCCAGCACCCACTTGCTGACTCACAACCTTTTTCTACTCCACTTCTAGAGGATCTCACACCCTCTTCTGGCCTCTGTAGGCACCACACATGAAAGTGAGGAAATGGCATACATACACATGGGTGAGGCACCCATACACACAAAATAAAATAACTTAAAAAACAGCCTATACCAAGGCACTAGCACATTTTTCCACACATATACACTAACCAGATGTCCGACCTCTCCTAACCACCATTGGCTTTTTCAGAGGATTGTGGGATTTGGTAAAATGAAGATTCAGTCAGTATGATTTGGAAGGAAAAAATGGTCACATTAACCTATTGACATACCACCTCATAAAAAACACACAGCTAAAAGTCACTGTGCTGTTTCTCAGTCCTGTCCTGGGTGCCTGTTCCAATCTCTCTGTGAAGTTCTTGCTTTGCCAAGTTAATGTGTGCTTCACTTTTTTACAGCCTCGATGTGGGGGGGGGGGTCTCTTCTTTAAGACAAATGTGAAAAGAAAACCTCCCTTGCTTCTCAGGCTGACTATCCACTGACTAAAATTTTGAGATTTGAACATTTTAATGATATACAGGTGTTTCCCCAGAGCTATGTTGACTCTACTTAAATAAGTAAATAGTCATTATACTTTTAGTTATTAAGTACTTCATAACCAAATTTCTAAGTTCAGTGCTAGTCTTTCCTTTTTTGTTGTTTGTTTTTTCGAGACAGGGTTTCTCTGTATAGCCCTGGCTGTCCTGGAACTTGCTCTGTAGCCGAGGCTGGCCTTGAACTCAGAGGTCTGAGCTTAGATTCTGGACACCCTTGCACCATTCAAATTACTGTTAGAAAAGATCCTGGGGCTTGTTCACAGGAAAGCAGACAGAAGATTCTGGAGCTGGAGTTGGAGATGGTAATAAGATGGTTGGTTTGAGTGTTGGGAACAGAACTCTGGTCCTCTGCATTCATAACCTGCTGTGTTCTGACCCCCCTAGCATAGCTGTAGCCATTCTGTTCCATGTCTGCCAGCTATATCATGTTGTTGCTGTAACATGCCTGCCAGTCATTGACACAGAGAAGCAACTTGATTCAGAGCAGGATCATGCTGACCACACCCCCTGTTATGTTCTGAATGTTCTGAGGTTTGTTAATTTTACGAAATTACACAAAGTTTACATAGGACCCATCAAATCAATGTGAACTATTATGCCTAAAATATCTTGAGTCAGAGCTGACCATCAGGCAGCACTTCCTGCACTTGTATATAAGCTCATTGTGTTTTTGTTTTTCCTTTAAAAGCTGACAGAAAAAGGTGTCCACTGTCATAGTTCAGATAATTCTGAACTATACCTCTGGTCTTACCAGTATTAGTGTATTCATTCAAGAAACAATCCTTGTCTGACTAAGGTCAGTGCTCATGTGGTTTGTGGAGTGACTCTTAGACCACAACATTTGATGCACTGGCCAGGAAGGAAGCTCCCACCTTTGAGTCACACCTCAGTTACCAACAGTGAATACCACCAAGCCAGCTGGACCCTCTGGAAAAAGGGAAGTTTTTTCTGTAACTGTGTAGTTTTTTTTCTTTTTCTTTATTTGATCTTGTTTGTGGTTCCTTCTAAAGAGATTCAAGAATATAAATCTGAATGCAGAATTTCATGAGTCTGGGGTTGAGGGGGATGCTCCTATTTCTCTTGGTTAGGGGTTTGGAGTACAATCCACTCCTTTGGATTTGGATTTGGTCAGTCGGGACTCTCATCCAAGAGACAGTGTTCAGAGTTGCATTGAAACTTGGGTTTGTTTGTTTTTGTCTTCCACTTTGACTTTGTTCTACTCTCTCCTCTGTCTTTAACTCCTTCACTATGGGACACCTGGGCCCATTTAGTGGGATATCTGAACCCCTTTGGTGGACATCTGGGCCCCTTCCCTTTCTTTTCCATCTCTGTTGATTGTCCTCGGTGCTCTGGTCTGTCCATGTCTGTTGGTTTATATTTGTAATTTTATTTCATCCCTGGTTGTTGCTCTGTGATTTCCATTCAGAGAAAACGTGGGTAAAACTTATCTGTTGTCCCTTTGACTCAGTTTTTCTCATTTCAAGGATTCTTAGAAAGAAAAAAGGAGCCAAATTGGGACAACAAAATCCAATAAGTTGCCGTTGGAGCTCATCACAACTGGAGAAGCCCTGCCAGGAGCTCCTTGGCTATACAAACCACTTTTAAGGGGGTCATCAGCTTCCTGGGTTCTCTGGTAAGAAAGCTGATGGCTATGAGAACTGTATCTGGCAGGTGGCAAGGTGCTCCCCCTTGAAATTACAGCTATTCTAAAGTACAAATGTATGTGGCTGTTGTATGTTTGTTTCTGACTGGTCTTAAATGTATGTTTACTATGTTCTGCATGTCTTGATTTTAGATTAATTAGCTTATAAGTTATTGTGTATGGTTAAAAATCTGTAACATGGGGTTGGGGATTTAGCTCAGCGGTACAGCGCTTGCCTAGCGAGCGCAAGGCCCTGGGTTCGGTCCCCGGCTCCGAAAAAAAAAAAAATCTGTAACATGTTTAACATCTGTAACAAAGGGTTAACTTAAAACAAGTAACTCAGCATTGACAATACTCTGGGTAACAACACACAGCATAAGCCAATATATTTAGGCTTTATGACTTTACTCTTTAAAAAAGATTATTTTGATATTGCCAAAGAAATCTTTAAAGTTATGGGATATTTTAAATTTTATTAATTTTTTATTAATATATAATGGTTACAATAGAGAAGGAAATTTTAATGGAATTTAGAATGTGTTTAGAAATTATAATGGGCAATAGCAATCAAATTATGGACCCATGAAGGGGATCAATTTTGGTAAGAGAAGCTCAGGCAGTCCTTATGGTGGTAGCTAAGGATCTGGGGATAGAAATGATAGTTTTGGTAGCATAAGGTTTTAAAATAAAAAGAAACAGGATACAGTTCCTAAAGGAGAGAGAGAGAGAGAGAGAGAGAGAGAGAGAGAGAGAGAGAGAGAGAGAGAGAGAGCAAGAAATTGTCAGGAAGGCTGCAGGTTACTTTGAGACAGCCATCACAAATGGATTAGAAGAACTTTAAAAATCTGCCACAGAAGGAATGATGATCCATAGTCAGAAAACTTACTGCAGCCTAAACAGGCCTGTCATAGCCACAGTTTACAAAAATATAGCTATTAATTAATATAATATGATGTCAGATATACAGTCACAAAGTTTTTTTTATTGGTTATAGCTTTGCCTTTTTTCTTTTTCATTATGTCGAATATATTGCTCTATAAATTATGATAATGATACCAGTAATTTTTATTTGTGGTATCATTAAGGAATTTGTTAATTTAATCTTTTTAGAAGTATACAATATCAAAAAGAATAAGAATCACTGGCTCTTGGAATCCATTCCCTTTTCTTTCAGTTTGTCCCTGTATTGGTTATAAGAAAATAAGAGAAAGAAAGGAAGAAAGACAGAGGGAAAATGGAGGGCATTGACAGATTTAAGAGCAGTAAATGGAATAATTGAATTCATGGGTCAGTTACAGCCTGGAATTCCATTACCTTCTTTTTTTGTTACCTAAGGCATTGTCTATGATAGAAATTGATTTAAAAGATTCTCTTCTGATTATCTCCTTGAATCAGTGGGATAGGGAAAAGTTTGCTATTACAATACCCACTTATAATAATGCTCAATCTGTAAAAAGACATCAGTTAAAGGTTCTTCCATAGGGAATGTTATATAGT
This sequence comes from Rattus norvegicus, assembly GCF_021556685.1. Classification (NCBI taxonomy): domain Eukaryota; kingdom Metazoa; phylum Chordata; class Mammalia; order Rodentia; family Muridae; genus Rattus; species Rattus norvegicus. Next base: position 97,755,298 of record NC_141534.1, read on the forward strand.
CCAACTTCATGTTAATATTTTGTACAACAATCACTGGAAATAATTTTTATATAAATTTCTAAACCCATTATTTATTATTACATGGATGATAGTTTGTTGGCCGATACTGACACAGGTACTTTAGAGAAAAGGTTTAAGGAAACACAAAGAATTTTGGCATGCTGGGGTTTACAGATTGCTCCTGGAAAACTACAGAGAGAAGATTCTATTAACTATTTGGGTTATAAAATAAGCCAACAAAAATTCAAGCATAGATCAGAAGAGATCATTTGCAAACTCATGATTTTCAAAAATTGGAGTTATTAGTTCGCTATGGTCTATCATTGGATTAACTACTCAAGAGTTAAGTAATTTGTTTCTAACATTTAAAGGAAATTCAGACTTAAACAGTCCATGATGGTTAACAATTGAAGCAGAGAGAGCATTAACTCTGTTAGAAAAGAGACTGCAAGATGCAAATGTGGTTGGCACAGATCCCAAACTTGATTGTACTTTGGTTATTCTGCCTTCAATTCATTCTTCTTCTGAGCTCATTATGCAAAGAAAAGATAGTATTATGAAATAGATTTTCTTAGCACATGAACAAAGTAAAAAAATAAAGACTTACACTGAAAAAAGTATCTGATTGATTCATAAGAGCAAGAATAAGAGCACATCAATTGTCAGGAATGAATCCAGCAGAAATTGTAGTACATTAGACTAATGATGGGATTGTGTCATTATAAGCAGTTAATGAAGACTGGAAAAGAGCTTGAAGCAAGTATTTGGGAGAAATTGCAATGTATTTCCTAAAAGCAAGTATATTCAGTTTGAAAAAAAAAAACAACTAAATTTACCACATATTGGAAAAGAAATTCCAATTCCTGAAGCACCTACATTCTATATGGATGCAAGTAAATTGGGAATGGCAGGCTATACATCAAGCAAAAAACCAGGGCAAAGTAGTTCAAAGCCTATATACTTAAGTTCAAAAATCAGAGTTGTATGCAATTCTTATGGTATTACTAGATTTCCCCGAATCTCCTAATATAATTGCTGACTTCCAGTATGCAGAAAGAGTTGCTTTCCATATAAAAACTGCTGAATTTATTCCTGATAACTCAGAATTAACCTTGTAATTTATGCAACTGCAATCAGAAATAGGAACTACCCATTATATATCCCTCACATTCAATCATGTATAGGCTTGTCAGATCCATAAGCACAAGGAAATGAAGAAATTGACCCATTATTAATCAGAAATGTGTTAGAAGCCTCAAATGTTCAAGAAAAACATCTTATTAACAGTCAATAATTCAAGAAAAAATTCTATCAAAGTACAAGCAACAAGCCAGGGCAATTATAAGAGAATGTCCTACTTCTACTTGTACAACCAAAATACATTATCAGCCAGGAGTAACTGAGTAACCATACAGGTACCAAAAGAAACCAAATCTGGCAGATGGATATGTTTTATTTTTCAGGATTTGGAAAACTAAAGTTTTTTTGTGTACCATTGATACATATTCAGTCTTTGAGTGGGCAAGTGTTTTGGGTTCTGAGAAGGCTGATTCTATAATTACACATTTACAGGAAGTAAGGCTACTATGAGAATACATGTACAGATTAAGGCTGACATATATTTGCAGTAGGATGAAACAATTCATTGCTTATTATAATATAAAGCATAATGGGAGTTTAATCACACAAGCACACAGGTCAGGTACTTGTAGAAAGATCTACTCACACCTTAAAAGAAATGGTTATAAAACAAAAAGGAAGAATAAAGTTCCCCAGAGACACACCAAATAGTACACTCTTAACTTTAAATTTTTTGAATGTTAATGAGAAAGGAACAATAACATCCAAGAGACAATGAGTTATAGAAAACACTGTGGAATTAAATTATCCTATACACTATAATGATGTATTAACATCAGAATGAAATCCCTTAAAAGTTTTGCAAGGGGACACAGATGTGTTTATATTTCTTCAAGAAATGAAAAACTGTAGATACCATCAAAACTCGTAAAGACTATAACTGAGCAGGGGAGGTCTCCTGAAAACCTTGGCCACTAAACCAAAAAAGTGCTTATTTCAGTGAAAATGTCTGTTTATAATTTTTTGTTTGTTTAAGCACAGTCAATGACTTAAAACAGATAGAAGAAAACATAGTGAGAATTTCAGGATTTTTGGATCCTTTAAAAACACAGAAATATTATGGGAATATTCTTTTGTTTAATCCCAGGTGTAGGATTTGGGGCTACTTCATATTTTCCCCAGCAACTCAGTATGATTTGCCTCGTGCTCTAGCAAGGACATAATTTTTCCAGCTGCAAATAGCTTCAGTGATTTATGGTATGTGGAATTTGGGGAACTTTTTAGAGCTACATAAAAGCTAATGTTGTGAGAGAGAGGGGCTGTTGGTTGGTTGTTGTTGGTTGTGGTTTGTTAAGTAATCATTCACAAAGAGAAACAAGAAGAAATTAGATATTCTGACAGCAAAGATCAAACTTTCCCCAAAGGAACCCAATGCCCAAGTCAGCAGGAAGTAGAATAATCATAATGTCACTCCCTTTCTGACTCCTGACTTCATTCAAGGATCTCTTTCCATTTTTCTTTCCTATCTATCCCCTTTCTCCTCTTTTATAGTGTTAGGAGGTTGAAATGGTGAAAGAAAAGGGGTAGAGAAGAGTAGAAGAAAGAACCCACAAGGAGATAATGAAAACTACAGTGGGCCCCTATCATCTCCCAAAAGTCCCATCTCCTAACACTGCTGCATTAGAGGTGACTTTGTATGGAAAGTTTCAAGGAGACATGAAACACTGAAGCCACATCTGGAGAAAGTCCTAGTGTTCCACTGTAGCTTCTGTAACCACATCCTACAAGAAGATTGATATTTTTCTTGAATGTCTTGGAAGTTGCCTTAGAGGGAATCAGATCTTTTTCTATAGACCTCATCCTCTGCCAGAGAGAATCCATTGCTAGAGCTCTACTGTTGCTGGGCAAGCTTTAGCCCTATGAATCCTTATCTACCTCTGCAAAAAGCAGCCATGATGCTGAGCTATACAAATGGGTCAGCATCCTCAAGATGCAGAAGAAAATGGCAAATGCCACCTGTATATTGATGGATATTAAGATGAGCCAAATTAGAAACCCCAGAATTGTCAGGCGACCTTCAGAGAAAATCACACCCCTTTCCTGCCTATGGACATTGACACTCTTTTGTGTTTTGGGGAAGATAAAGCCTGAAGGTCCATATTCACACACACACACACACACACACACACACACACACACACACGATACTCTGGAGAATGCCCTTCCCAGTTGTAGCAGATAGGAGTGAGTTTTACTTCAGATTGTTCATTACAACTGGATATTGTTATTCATTTATATGCCTCAATGAAAAACATGTTTTAGCACCACACAGCTCACCACTGTGTTTGTACACAATGCTCATAATTCTACTAAACCATGATAAATTATCTGATGCTCTGAATAAGGTTGGCCATTGTATGAGACTTTGGTCCATCTGATTTCTCAGCTCCATTCTACCAGGTCCCACTGCCTCTAGGGAATTAAACAATTTACAGGCCTAGGCCTGGTGGGGCATGGGCTTATCCCAGCACTCAGAGGACAGAAGTATGAGAACAGCTCTCTTTGTTTGAGGCCAACCTCATCTCCAGAGGGAATTCCATGCCAGCCAGGGCTAGGTAGTGACACCCTGTCTCACCACCACCACCACCACCACCACCACCACCACCACCACCACCACCACCACACCACCACCACCACCACCACCACCACCACCACCACCACCACCACCACCACCACAACAACAACAACAACAACAACAACAACAGAAAAAGAGCTCTTAAATTTGGAGCCTTAAGAGAGAAATCAACAGAAATTCAGACATTTTTTTCCATGAACAGAAGAAAACCAAAGCTGCTTCTATGTGTCAGGGAAGAGAGAAAAACTAAAACAAAGCTCCACAAATCTAAGATTCCTACCAACAACTACCCTTCCTAAAGAGCACAGAAATAATTTCTAAGTAAAAGAGAGACAAAGGCTTCTTGTTCTCTGGAGGTCATCTTCATCCACTAGGAAATCCTGGAGAAGCTGAAAACAGGGGTTACGAGCAGTTAGCAGGCATACACACTGTTGTCAGTCAACTGAGTGTTCTGAGATCGACAAGGTGGATGGGGAAAGATGACTCTGATCTGATATCATGTCTCTAGTCCAAGTCAAAATTCAAGGGAACACTTCTACTGCTACAACCAATTTGAAGAGGAAATGACTTGGCTTAAAGCTAACCTTGACTGAAGATACATGTAGGTCCTGTATGAATATGTCATGAAAGGTAGGAGCCATGTGAATGAGAAGCTCGTTCCTTCTTAAAAAGGTCTTTCTAGGCTACTGTGTTCATCAGAACAATATGAAGCCACTAGCCTCATTGAACCTGAGGCAGTGTTAAAAGAAGACCAACTCGGGACTAAGAAATCATTCCCCTAATGTAGGTTGATGTCTTTATGCAAGAAGGCAGGTACAGGATAGAACGAGGCCTGTCATTGGAAGAGAAGGAAGGATGAGCTGGAACAAAGTTTTAGAAAGAGGGGAATGAGCTGGAACTAGCAGGAGGGAGTGGGGGGAACATGGTGTCAGATGTTAAGATTCTTCTATGTGCATAGATACAGGTTGTTATGAATATTTTTAAGGGATGGGTGTGTACAGGATTTTGTGTTGTCTAGATGGACAAATTATATCTTATCAATTGTATCAGAGGTTATTGTGTGGTGTGTTCTTTCATGTGGTGACTTAGTTGAGTTCAAGAGAAGATGTGGTGGTGGGGTGCACCAAGCCCGCCATGGAATTGGGATGCATATGCCTGGCATGGTAACAACCCACCAAGGGAATTGTGAGTGAAGACAGCATGGCATGGCAAGGTGCCATGCTGGAATGGCTCATGGACTGCCTGGGTTAGAGAGTACCTTGGGGGCAGCATGGAGCCGCTGTGTGGCCCCACAGGTGCCAGCACTATCACTGGATAAAAGGTTACCAGTTTTTAAAATATTTACCCCAACATTCTAATATGTGTTGGAATTGGGGTTCTGTTTTGTCTGATGAAGTTGTGGTGGCTTCAGCTGTCCATTTGACACATTCCAGAGTCACCTAGGAAGAGTGGACATCAGAGGAGGAATTGTCTCCACCATTGTTCTGTGGAGCAGGTAATTCCTTAATTGACAGTTGATGTAGGAGGGCCCAGCCCACTGTGGGCAGTGCCATCCATCCATGCTGCCCTGGGGTGTATAAGAAAGAAAGTTGAACAAGCCAAAGGGAGTAATCTATCAGGCTGTGTTCCTCTGTGGTCTCTTCTTGAGTTCCTGCCCTGGCTTCTCCCTGGTGAGGGAAGATTGTAATCTTCAAGCAGAAATAAATGCTTTCGTCCAAAACTGGGAGTAGTGCATGTTTAATCAAAGCATCAGAATGTTAAATGGGAAGTCTGTGCTCACACATGTAAAAAATGGTTGTGATATCAGAAAACACATGAAAATACTGAACATCCCTGCCACTAACCCTGTCTGAGGTCTCTGGAAGACTTGGTTAGTGTCAGTCCAAGGATGTCTGATGACTGTTCCATGCATATCCCAGAATCAATGTGTCTTGGAAAATTTGTCCATTCAGAAGTTGTTTATGCCATGTGTACTCAGGAGAGAGGACCTTAGTGGGCTGTGGTAAAGGAGACAGTTTTTCAAGTAGCTTTCATCACCTAGATGTAATAAACTTGGTCCATCATCACAGCCTGGCAATGGAACTTGGTGAGCCTGTAAATCTCCAGTACCTTTCCCCTAAAGAAGGCCCCTGAATAGTAAGTCTCCCTCATCCTCAGAAATGTAGGCTTGTGACTGAGGCTGTCTTTCCCAGGCTAAGGATTTTCTTAGGAGTCCAAAGAAGAGAGGATGCAGTGTGCCAAACAGGGAGGACAGGACCTTCACACCCACAGTGTGGCAGAAGATGATGTTCACACAGACACAGACCAGGTAGTCCACCTCCTTCACAAAGTGATGCTGGGGAAAATGGCTGATATCTTTCATTCTTTACTCATAAGTCTCTGGCTGGTGGGCAGAGGCCTGGGTTTCCAGAATTATCATCTACCTTCTCCTATAGGGCTTCAAGATTGGAATGCTATTTGCCTTGTCAGTGAAAATGTAGTACTTCATTCTATGTCACAGAAACCACATGGCAGGATTCAGTCATTGGAGCTCAAAGAAGCAGCTGGTAAGACAGAACTCAGGACTCTTGCAACATGCTCAGGAGACTGGCTCAAGGAACATCACTAAGCAGGTTAAAAGAAGGATTATATTGAAATCAGGCAAGGGCAGACACCACCAGGAGGGACTGGATAATCAGGATGCTCATGGCCCACCTTGCCCTTACTTATGAAACATAGAAGAAGGCTTAGAAGACTATCTCTAACACCACACTTAAATGGGTGATGTAGATCCTCACTTAGAAACCCCAATTCAGTAGCTATGGTAGAGAGTGTGATGTATGTGTTTCTGAAAGGATGGGAGGGTGTCCTGGGACTAGAAGCCTGGGAGCCATACAGCTCCAAAGGGAAATCTTATCCCAGTAGAAGGGCATCCTGAGACATGTGAGCTCAGGAACCACACAGCTCTAAAATGAACTCTCCTCAGAATAGGAGTTGCAACTCCCAGGGGAGGGAATCTTCAACTGAGCTGAGGAACTCAAGAACCTCAGCCCCGCTCTTTGTCTCTTTTTTTCTTTGCTGTTATTCTTCTTGCTTTCTTCTGATGAGAGTAATACCAGGCAGTAAATATCATAAAAGAGACTTATTGGAGGGTCCAGAGTGTGGAGGGATGAATTCTGGATGGCTGCCCTCTGCTCTAGGCAAAGGACAAAGGGACAGTGCTTATATAGTATTTCTGAGGTGGTGGATCTTATCAGGGCAGAGGTTTTCAGAGTGAGGTTTGGTGGGATTTCAAGTCCTGGGCTTGGGTAGCTCAGGGATTTGTGGGTTTTCTGGTAAGAGGTTTGAAGTTGTCCTGTTCAGGGATTGGTGAGTTTTGTGGGAAGTTCAGGGATTGGTGGGTTTATTTTCACCCCCTTTCCCTGCATCAGGCCCATGGGTTAGAGTGGGAAGTTCTTCCTTGCAGCAAGCCTCTTTGTCTGAGGTGCCATCTCTGTGGGTTTTTGGGGGGAATGGGGAGGCTGTAGAGGAGAAGCTTCCACTGTGCACAGCTCCTATGGGACAACTCCTGCAAAGGCATTTCTTGAAAGCTGGAGGCTGAGCCATGAAAGAAGTTGTCACCACCATGGACAGCTCCTGTGTGGCTGCTCTTGCTGAAGTGGGAAAGTTGGTGTGCCACTTGTTTGTGGACAGTTCCTGCAGCTCCTGTGAAGGCTGCAAGGTGAGGGAATGGTATGGTGGCTCAATTTTAACAAAAGCCACCACGTGGGACAGCTCCTGTGAGAAATTTTACTGAGGTGACTGGATGACCGGGTTTGAAGGAGGGATATGCCCCCATGTCGAAGGTTTCTGCTCCCTGGTGGCTCTTGTGGTATGGAGCTGAAGTACTACAACATATGCATCAATGTTTTTCTTTATTCTCCTAATACCACATGGAACCCATCGAGGATTTGTTTTGATAGCAGGCCTTACATTTTTAGAAATGTTAAAATCTGATTAGCATTATCTTGTTTGATCATCAACCTGAGTGAATGCTACCCTATTGGAAAACTATCCTTGGAATGGTTCAGGGTATTACATATCTATTTCAATGTTGGACCTCAAAGAAGCAGCTGGTAGGACAGAACTCAAGACTCTTGCAGCATGATCAGGAGACTGGCTCAAAGGACATCACTAAGCAGGTTAAAAAGAAAATTAAGATTAAAAGATAGCCCATGAATTTGGAATCTCTTAATTTTCTTTTTATTGCAGCGATACAGACGATAACCAAAAGCAACTCGGGGTTAAAGGAGTTATTTCAACTTGCAGCTGGCTTACATTCGGGTAGAGGAAGTGAGGGCACGAGCCAGGAGGTATTTTTCCTTTACACCCTCCACATGGCTTCTTAAGCCTACATTTTTGTACAGCCTAGGACCACCTGCCTAAGGGTGGCACCACCCACCCACAGTGGGCTGGACCCACCCATATCAACCTTTAATCAAGCAGATGCCCTTGTCGAAGAGGATGTTTTTCCTCAGATGTGTATTATGGCATCTTAATTAAATATGGGGTGTCTATAGTTGTGCGGTCTTTTATCTACATCCTCTGTGCCTATCTTCTAGCTCAGAGCCCTACATGTCTATTTCTCCAGTAGTAGCAGGCTGTTCTTATCACTATGGCTCTGCGGTATAATTTGAGATCAGGAATAGTGGCACCTCCAGCCTTATCATTAGCTCTCAGACCTTCATTGTCTTTTATGTTTCTATTGGAATTTTATGGTGTTTCCTTTTAGTTTTTGTGAAGAATAATGTAGCCATTACGGTAACAGTTGCATTTGCACTGAAAGATTTATTCTTTCAGTCCCTGAGCATGGGAGGCCTTTTTCAGCTTCTACTGTCCTCCACAATTTTGTTGTTTTAAAGCTTGTATTGTAAGCTCATATCTCACCTCCTTAGTCTGGTTTATTCCAAGGCATTTTGATAGTCCTGATGGGACTTTGAATATGACAACTTCTCTGTTTCCTCCCTCCCCTCAGTATGTCTTTCATTGGTATAATAAGAAATTTACTGATTTTTTTTGTATGTTTATTTTATATTCTGCCACTTTGAAAAGTATTTATTATCTCTCTGTGCTTCCGTTGGACTCCAGGCCTTGCCTCACAAAACACACAAACACTGATCTCAATCAGACAGGGATAGTTTATTGAGCTTTCACCCCAGGATTGATTGATCAGGAACACAGACCAGACTCAGGCGCTGACTGGGACCATAAGCCAGGATTCTACAGAGCTTTTAAGCCTTGAAATCCATAAAAATCTGTGCCAACTAGTTCCACCATTCAGGATTAAGGGATAGGGTACTTCCTTGGGGACATGTCTTTGTTGTGTGTTTATTTATTCTGCTCTCATTGCTCGGGGTGTGCAAATATGGCAGGGGGCTTGCCTTGCCTAATGTTCATGTTTAAACATGGCAACCAGGATGTATTTACCCACATACATGTCTCTTTCTGCTGAGTAGTAGAATGTCAATTCCCAGGGAGGTCTTAGGACCTTCACAATGGAAGTCTTATTCCAATTACCTTTATATGTTGGTGCAGGTGTCTCTCTTATGTTGTGGTCCACCCCAGGGGCAGGGTCTAAAAGCAAGACTAAAAAGGTGCATAACTGGGTACAGAAAGTGCTGCCAGGTGGTTGGTTGCAGTCCAAGCTTATTGGGGTTAACTGTACAAAGCAATTCTAACTGACTCCTGCTGTGATGGGTTTCCAAGAACAGACCAGAATAGAATATGCAGTCAACTCAGGCATGAGAAAATTTCCTTGTAATAGCACACGAGAAGTTTCTTTATAACATTAGTAACAGCACAGAAAGGCTGCCTACGCAGGCAAGAGTTACCTAGGTCTTAACAGTTTCCTGGTATAAAATCACACCATCTGCAAATAGAGATTCTTAGGTTTCTTCCTCTTTTCTTTTTGTTCCTTTTATTTTCTTCCCTTGCCTTACCGCGCCAACTAAGACTCCATACATGATATCAAATAGAAGTGGAGAATGGAGACCCTCTTGTCTTATTCTTGACCTTAGTCGAAATAATTTGAGTTTTTGTGCATTAGTATGAGCTGGGCTGTATGTTTTTCATATATTTATGTATATATTGTTAAATATATTCCATCCATTCCTAGTCAGTTTCGATCATGATTAACTGGAGTTTTCATGGATTCCACTGGACTTTATCTACTGGAAAAACATTAGATTTTAACAAACCTCTATGCTTGTTTAAACACTCCTATGGTTTCTGCCTTTGAGTCCATGATGACGCACAGGGATGTGCATATGTTGAGCCACCTCTGGAATGATGTGTTCTTGACTTCAGTCCAACACAACTTTACTGAGAATGTTGTATCTACTTTCGTCATAAAGAGTATCTTATACTTTTCTTCTCATGTTGTGCCTTTGTCTGACTTTGGTATCAGGGCAATACTGACTTCACTAATTGAGTTCTCCTACTGTACTTTATAGAATAACTTGAGACTCACTAATCTTCGTTCTTTAAAGGCTTGGTAGAACGGATGATCAAAATGTGAATGCTTCACTCCTTCTTTAAAAGGGGGAGCAAGAATACCCTTGGCAGGGAATAGAGAGGCAATGATTAAAACAGAAACCGAAGGAACACCCATTCAGAGCCTGCCCCACATGTGGCCCATACATATACAGCCACCCAATTAGACAAGATGGATGACGCAAAGAAGTGCAGGCTGACAGGAGCCGGATGTAGATCTCTCCTGAGAGACACAGCCAGAATACAGCAAATGCAGAGGCGAATGCCAGCAGCAAACCACTGAACTGAGAATAGGACCCCTGTTGAAGGAATCAGAGAAAGAACTGGAAGAGCTTGAAGGGGCTCGAGATCCCTTATGAACAACAATGGCAAGCAACTAGAGCTTCCAGGGCCTACCTAAGGACTATACCACTACCTAAAGACTATACGTGGACTGACCCTGGACTCTGACCCCATGGGTAGCAATGAACAGCCTAGTAAGAGCACCCATGGAAAGGGAAGCCCTTGGTCCTGCCAAGACTGAACCCCCAGTGAACGTGATTGTTGGGGGGAAGGCGGCAATGGAGGGAGGGTGGGGAGGGGAACATGCATAAAGAAGGGGAGGGGGATGGATTAGGGGGATGTTTGCCCAGAAACCGGGAAAGGGAATAACATTTGAAATGTAAATAAGAAATACTCAAGTTAATAAAAAAAAAAGAAACCTGGAAAAGAATATTCGTTTGTACGTTAAGAGATGAATCATACTTTCTTCTCTTCTTATTTGTCTGCTTTGTTTACACAGTAAAATCATAACAGATGGAGTTAAACATACGTAGTATTACATTTTATAGAGAACTTGAGAGAATTAAAATGCATAGCTATATTTTCACACTCTTTATCTTTGGTTAATTGTGCTTTATATGCTTTTTTGTTTTATTTTCTTCTTTTTTCTCCATCTTTATGAAATTGAGTATTTCTTACTCACATTTTAATTGTTATTCCCTTTCCCAGTTTCTAGGTCAACATCCCCCTAACCCCTCCCCGTCCCCTTCTATATGGATGTTCCCCTCTCCAGCCTCCCCCCATTACTGCCCTCCCTGCAACAATCCTGTTCACTGGGGGTTCAGTCTTGGCAGGACCAAGGGCTTCCTTGTACACTGGTGCAATTACGAGGCTATTCATTGCTACCTATGCAGTGGTCCCCAGGGTCAATCCATGTATAGTCTTTGGGTAGTGGCTTAGTCTGGTTGGTTGGCATTGTTGTTCATATGGGGTCTCAAGCCCATTCAAGCTCTTTCAGTGCTTTCTCTGATTCTTTCAATGGGGGTCCTGTTCTCAGTTCAGTGGTTTGCTGCTGGCATTCGCCTATGTATTTGCTGTATTCTGGCTGTGTCTCTCAGGAGCGATCTACATCCGGCTCCTGTCAGCCTGCACTTCTTTGCTTCATCCATCTTATCTAGTTTGGTGGCTCTATATATATGGGCCACATGTGGGGCAGGCTCTGAATGACTGTTCCTTCTGGCTCTGTTCTAAACTTTGCCTCCCTATCCCCACCAAGGGTATTCTTGTTCCCCTTTTAAAGAAGGAGTGAAGCATCTGCATTTTGGTCATCCTTCTTGAGTTTCATGTGTTTTGTGCATCTAGGGTAATTCAAATATTTGGGCTAGTACCAATTATCAGTGGGTGCACACCATGTAGGTTTTTCTGTGATTCGGTTACCTCACTCAGGATAATATTTTCCAGTTCCATCCATTTGCCTATGAATTTCATAAAGTCATTGGGTTTTTTGACCCAATTGGTAAGATTATAATTGCCCACCTAAACATACAAAGCCCGGTACCAACTATCCCTTGAGAACATTAATAACAACCTGTAAATACACAGAGAGAGATCTTTACCTCAGCTTCCATTGTTCTGCCATGGCTTCTCCCCAAAGTCATTGTTTTTGATAGCAGAATAGTATTCCATTGTGTAGATGTAACACATTTTCTGTATCCATTCCTCTGTTGAAGGGCATCTGGGTTCTTTCCAGCTTCTGGCTATTACCAATAAAGCTACTATGAGCATGTGTCTTTGTTGTATGTTGGAGCATCAATTGGGTATATAGCCCAGGAGTGGTCGTTATAGCTGGGTCCTCAGGTAGTGCAATGTCCAATCTTCTGAGGAACCTCCAGATTGGTTTCCAGAGTGGTTGTACCTGTTTGCAATCCCACCAACAATAGAGGAGTGTTCCTCTTTCTCCACATCCTCGCCAGCATCTGCTGTTGCCGGAGTCTTTGGTTTTAGCCATTTTCACTGCTGTGAGGTGGAATCTCAGGGTTGTTTGATTTGCATTTCTCTATGACTAAAGATGTTGAACATTTCTTTAGGTGCTTCCCAGCCATATGGCATTCCTCAGCTGTGAATTCTTTGTTTAGCTCTGAACCCCACTTTTTTTTTATTAACTTGAGTATTTCTTATTTACATTTCGAGTGTTATTCCCTTTCCCGGTTTACGGGCCAACATCCCCCTAACCCTTCCCCCTCCCCTTCTCTATGGGTGTTCCCCTCTCCATCCTCCCCCATTGCTGCCCTCCCCCCAACAATCATGTTCACTGGGGGTTCAGTCTTAGCAGGACCAAGGGCTTCCCCTTCCACTGGTGCTCTTACTAGGCTATTCATTGCTACGTATGAGGTCAGAGTCCAGGGTCAGTGCATTTATAGTCTTTTGAACCCCACTTGATTCACTAAATTTATTTTAAAAATCATAAAATGTTCCTTACAAAAGAGCATTACATTCTGCACACTGCTCTGAACAAATGCCAGGGACATGTGGACTATTACTTTCCTCCCTGTCCCACCCCCCAATGTTACAGTGACCACAAAGCAAGGTGTTCACAATAATTACACGGGGGGGATTTTTAAAACCACCAACAATGAACAAAAAATAAAAGTCACTCACTCTGCTGCCATTTCAAAATTTCAATGTTAGTTTTTTTTGCATGCCCTCCCCCCAACCCCGTTTGTAAGGAACTAAAACATTACATCTGGTGAACAGCAAAGATTTCACTACTCCTCAAATGCAGAACACCTAGGAAGCAGAGGAATGTTGGCTTTTTAAACAGAAGCAGATAAAAAAAAAAAGATGCAGGACTCCTTCAGTTCTTCACTAGTCTTAGAAAAACTTTCCAGAATACTGGTTCACACTGTTCTGCAGCAAATACTGTGTGTTCTGTATCTGGTCCTGTGTTCCCATAATGGTAATGATCCGATCTTCAGATCCTTCTAAAGTGAACCCCAATCTTTAATAGGGTTATTTGTCTCCCTGCTGTCTAACTTCGTGAGTTCTTTGTATATTTTGGATATAAGGCCTCTATCAGTTGTAGGATTGGTAAAGATCTTTTCCGAATTTGTTGGTTGCCGTTTTGTCCTAGCAACAATGCCTTTGCCTTACACAAGCTTTGTAGTTTTATGAGATCCCATTTGTCGATTCTTGATCCTAGAGCATAAGCCATTGGTGTTTTGTTCAGGAAATTTTTTCCAGTGCCCATGTGTTGGAGATGCTTCCCCACTTTTTCTTCTATTAGTTTGAGTGTATCTGGTTTGATGTGGAGGTCCTTGATCCACTTGGACTTAAGCTTTGTACAGGGTGATAAGCATGGATCGATCTGCATTCTTCTACATGTTGACCTCCAGTTGAACCAGCACCATTTGCTAAAAATGCTATCTTTTTTCCATTGGATGGTTTGGCTCCTTTGTCAAAAATCAAGTGACCATAGGTGTGTGTGTTCATTTCTGGGTCTTCAATTCTATTCCACTGGTCTATCTGTCTGTCTCTGTACCAATACCATGCAGTTTTTATCACTATTGCTCTGTAATACTGCTTGAGTTCAGGGATAGTGAATCCGCCAGAAGTCCTTTTATTGTTGAGGATAGTTTTAGCTATCCTGGGTTTTTTGTTATTCCAGATGAATTTCCAAATTGTTCTGTCTAACTCTTTGAAGAATTGGATTGGTATTTGATGGGGATTGCATTGAATCTGTAGATTGCTTTAGGTAAAATGGCCATTTTTACTATATTAATCCTGCCAATCCATGAGCATGGGAGATCTTTCCATCTTCTGAGGTCTTCTTCAATTTCTTTCTTCAGAGGCTTGAAGTTCTTATCATAGAGATCTTTCACTTGCTTGGTTAAAGTCACACCGACATATTTTATATTATTTGGGACTGTTATGAAGAGTGTCATTTCCCTAATTTCTTTCTCGGCTTGTTTCTCTTTTGTGTAGAGGAAGGCAACTGATTTATTTGAGTTAATTTTATACCCAGCCACTTTGCTGAAGTTTTTTTATCAGGTTTAGTAGTTCTCTGGTAGAACTTTTGGGATCACTTTTGTATAAAATCATATCTTGGCCAATAGTGATTTTTGACTTCTTTCTTTCCAATCTGGATCCCTTTGATATCCTTTTGTTGTCTGATTGCTTTAGCTAGGACTTCGAGAACTATATTGAATAAGTAGGGAGAGAGTGGGGAGCCTTGTCTAGTCCCTGATTTTAGTGGGATTGTTTCAAATATCTCTCCATTTAGTTAAATATTAGCTACTTGTTTGCTGTATATGGCTTTTACTATGTTTAGGTATGGGCCTTGAATTCCTGTTCTTTCCAGTATTTTTATCATGAAGTGGTGTTGAAGTCTGTCAAATGCTTTCTCAGCATCTAATAAAATGATATGTAGTTTTTATCTTTCAGTTTGTTTGTATAGTGGATTCCTTTGATGGTTTTCTGTATATTAAACCATCCCTGCATCCCTGGAATGAAGCCTACTTGATCATGATGGATGATTGTTTTGATGTGCTCTTAGTTTTGGTTTGCAAGAGTTTTATTGAGAATCTTTGCATCAGTGTTCATAAGGGAAATTGGCCTGAAGTTCTCTTCTTTGTTGGTTCTTTGTGTGGTTTAGTTATAAGAGTAATTGTGGCTTCATAGAAAGTATTCGGTAGTGCTCCATCTGTTTCAATTTTGAGGAATAGTTTGGATAGTATTGGTATGAAGTCTTCTATGAAGGTCTGATAGAATTCTGCACTGAACCCATCTGGACCTGGGCTCTTTTTGGCTGGGAGACTTTTAATTACTGCTTCTATTTCTTTAGGAGTTATGGAATTGTTTAAATGGTTTATGTGTTCCTGATTTAACTTTGGTACCTGATATCTGTCTAGCAAATTATCCATTTCTTCCAGATTTTCAAGTTTTGTTGAATATAGGCTTTTGTAATAGGATCTGATGATTTTTTTAAATTTACTCTGGCTCTGTTGTTATGTATCCCTTTTCATTTCTGATTTTGTTAATTTGGGCACACTCTCTGTGTCTTCTGGTTAGCCTGGTCATGGGTTTATCTATCTTGTTGATTTTCTCAAAGAACCAGCTTGCTTCTTCAGACCATTTGCTTGGAAAGTTGTTTTCCAGCCATTTACTCTTGAGGTAGTATCTGTCTTTTTCTCTGAGGTGTGTTTCCTGTAGGCAGCAAAATATTGTTTCCCATTGTGTGTCCAGTTTGTTAGTCTGTGTCTTTTTATTGGGGAATTGAATCCATTGATGTTGAGACATATTAAGGAATAGTGTTTGTTGCTCCCTGTTGTATTTGAGTTTGGATGTGAGATTATGTTTGTACTTGTCTTCTCTTTGTTTTGTTGCAAAACGATTAGTTTCTTGCTTTGTCTAGGGTGTAGCTTGCCTCCTTGTGTTGACCTTTTCCAATTATTATCCTTTGTAGGACTGGATTTGTAGAAAGATATTGTGTAAATTTGGTTTTGTCATGGAATATCTTGGTTTCTCCATCTATGTTAATTGAGAGTTTTGCTGGATACATTATCCTGGGATGGCATTTGTGTCCTCTTAGGGTCTGTATTACATCTGTCCAGGATCTTCTGACTTTCATAGTCTCTGGTGAGAAGTCTGATGTAATTCTAATAGGTCTGCCTTTATATGTTAATTGACCTTTTTCCCTTACTGCTTTTAATATTCTATCTTTTTTTTTTGTGCATTTGGCATTTTGACTATTATGTGATAGGAGGAGTTTCTTTTCTGGTCCAATCTAATTGGAGTTCTGTAGGCTTCTTGTATGTTTATGGGCATCTCTTTCTTTAGGTTAGGGAAGTTTTCTTCTATGTTTTGTTGAAGGTATTTACTGGTCCTTTGAGTTAGCAGCCTTCCCTCTCTTTTATACCTATTATCCTTAGGTTAGATCTTCTCATTGTGTCCTGGATTTCCTGTATGTTTTGGGCAAGTAGTGTTTTCCGTTTTACATTATCTTTGACAGTTGTGTCGATGATTTCTATGGAATCTTCTGCTCCTGAAATTCTCTCTTCTATCCCTTGTTTCAGTTGGTGATGCTTGTATCTATGGTTCCTTGTCTCTTCCTTTGGTTTTCTATATCCAGGGTTGTCTCCCTTTGTGCTTTCTTTATTGCTTCTATTTCCATTTTTAATTCTGTCACCTGTTTGATTGTGTTTCCTGTAATTCTTTCAGGGATTTTTGTGTTTCCTCTCTATAAGCTTCTACTTGTTTATTTGTGTTTTCCTGTTTTTCTCTAAGGAAGTTCTTTATGTCTTTCTTGAAGTCCTCCATCATCATGATTGAATGTGATTTTCAATCTAGATCTTGCTTTTCTGGTGTGTTTGGAGAGTCAGTGTTTGTTTTGGTGAGAGAATTGGTCTCCGATGATGCCATGTAGTCTTGGTTTCTCTTGCTTGGGTTCCTGCGCTTGCCTCTTGCCATCAGGTTATTTCTGGTGTTTCCCTGTTCTGCTATTTTTAGCAGTGGCTTGACCATCCTATAGGCCTGTGTGTCAGGAGTGCTGTAGACCTGTTTTCTTTCAGCCATTTATGTTAACAGAGTGTTCTGCTTTCTGGCGTGTATTCGTTCCTGTGTACTGGTCTTCAGTTGTTCCAGTGGGCATGTGTCCTGAGTCCACCAGGCAGTTCACTTGAAGCAGAAAAGTTGGTCTTACCTCCGGTCTCGGGCCTGAAGTCACTCCTCAGGTTTGGGTTTGAGCTCTCCTTGAGGGCAGCAACCAGAAGGGACTGCCCCGCCTTCTCTCGGGTCCCTTGCACAGGGGGCTCAGATGGTGCTAAGTGTTTTCCTCTAGAGTCAGAAATGTGGGCAGAGAGTTGTCTCCTCTGGCCTCCCAGGTGTGTCTGCCCCTCTGAAGGTATAGCTCTCCCTTCCACGGGATTTGGGTGCAGGGACGGTTTGACAGTGTCCCTTCAGATCTGGGCACAGTCTGGACCACAGCACCCCTGCAGCTTGAGTGCCCCTATCTTCCTGTTCCCAGAGGCTCTCTATGTATATACTTTTTTATTGGATATTTTTTATTTACATTTCAAATGGTATTCCCTTTCTTAGCCATAAAGCCTCTAAGCCCTCCCCCTCCCCTTCTTCTATAAGGATGTTCTTGGACCCTCCCCAACCACCCCCCAATTTCCTCCACCCCCCCCACATTCTCCTACACTGGGAGATCTATCCAGCCTTGGCAGGACCAAGAGCTTCTCCTTCCATTGGTGCCCAAGAAGCCCATCCTCTGCTACATATGCAGCTGAGGCCATGGGTCTGTCCATGTATATTCTTTGGGTAGTGATTTATTCCCTGGGAGCTCTGGTTGGTTGATATTGTTGTTCTTATGGGGTTGAAAGCCCAATTGCCTCCTTCAATCCTTTCCCCAATTCCTCCGATGGGGACCCTATTCTCAGTTCAGTGGTTTGTTGCTAACATTTGAGTCTGTATTTGACATGCTCTGGCTGAGCCTCTCAGGAGACAGCTATATCAGGCTCCTTGCATCATGTATTCTTGGCTTCATGAGCATGATCTAGCATATATATATATATATTGTATCCCCAGGTAAGACAGGCTCTGAATGGCCATTCTTTCAGTCTCTGCTCCAAACCTTGTCTCCATATCCCCTGCTATGAATATTTTCCTCCATTTAAGAAGGACTGAAGGGATGCCCTTCAACAGAGGAATGGATACAGAAAATGTGGTACAACTACACAATAAAATATTACTCAGCTATCAAAAACAATGACTTTATGAAATTCGTAGGCAAATGGTCGGAACTGGAAAATATCATCCTGAGTGAGGTAACCCAATCACAGAAAAACACACATGGTATGCACTCATTGATAAGTGGCTATTAGCCCAAATGCTTGAATTACCCTAGATGCCTAGAACACATGAAACTCAAGACGGATGACCAAAATGTGAATGCTTCACTCCTTCTTTAAAAGGGGAACAAGAATACCCTTGGCAGGGAATAGAGAGGCAAAGATTAAAACAGAGACAGAAGGAACACCCATTCAGAGCCTTCCCCACATGTGGCCCATACATATACAGCCACCCAATTAGACAAGATGGATGAAGCAAAGAAGTACAGGCAGACAGGAGCTGGATGTAGATCTCTCCTGAGAGACACAGCCAGAAAAAAAAAAGAAGGACTGGAGTATCCATACTTTGGTCATCCTTCTTGAGCTTCATGTGGTTTGTGGATTGTATCTTGGGTATTTCGAGTTTTGGGGCTAATATCCATTTATCAGTGAATGAATAGCATGTGTGTTTTTCTATTACTGGTTACCTCACTCAGGATGATATTTTCTAGTTCATTCCATTTGCCTATGAATTTCATGAAGTCATTGTTTTTAATAGCTGGGTAGTATTCCATTGTGTAGATGTAACACATTTTCTGTATCCATTCCTCTGTTGAAGGGCATCTGGGTTCTTTCCAGCTTCTGGCTATTACCAAAAAAGCTACTATGAGCATGTGTCTTTGTTGTATGTTGGAGCATCAATTGGGTATATAGCCCAGGAGTGGTCGTTATAGATGGGTCCTCAGGTAGTGCAATGTCCAATCTTCTGAGGAACCTCCAGATTGGTTTCCAGAGTGGTTGTACCTGTTTGCAATCCCACCAACAATAGAGGAGTATTCCTCTTTCTCCACATCCTTGCTAGCATCTGTTGTCAGTTGAATTTTTGATCTTCACCATTCTGATTGGTGTGAGGTGGAATCTCAAGGTCTTTTTGATTTGCATTCCCCTGTTGACTAAGGATTTCTTTAGGTACATCTCAACTATTCAATATTCCTCAGCTAAGAAATCTTTGTTTAGCTCTGTATCCCATTTTTAAAGGGTTTTTGATTCTCTGGAGTCTAACTTCTTGAGTTCTTTGTATATTTTGGATATTAGCCTTCTATTGGATGTAGGACTGGTAAAGATTTTTTTTCCCATTCTGTTGGTTGTTGTTTTGTCCTAATGACAGTGTCCTTTGCCTTATGGAATTTTTGCAGTTTTATGAGGTCCCATTTGTCAATTCTTGATCTTAGAGCATTAGCCATTTGTGTTTTGCTCAGGAAATTTCTACCAGTGCCCATGTGTTCGACATGCTTCCACACTTTTTCTTCTATTAGTTTGAGTGTATCTGGTTTGATATGGAGGTCCTTGATCCACTTGGACTTAAGCTTTGTATAGGGTAATAAGCATGGATCGATCTGCATTCTTCTACATGCTGACCTCTAGTTGAACCAGCACCATTTGCTGAAAAAGCTATCTTTTTTCCACTGGATAGTTTTAGCTCCTTTGTCAAAGATCAAGTGACTATAGGTATGTGTGTTCATTTCTGGGTCTTCAATTCTATTCCACTGATCTACCTGACTGTATTTGAAACAATACCATACAGTTTTTATCACTATTGTTCTGTAATACTGCTTGAGGTCAGGGATGGTGATTCCCCATGAAGTTCTTTTATTTTTGAGTATAGTTTTAGCTGTCCTGGGTTTTTTGATATTCCAAATGTATTTGCAAATTGCTCTAAGTCTATGAAGAATTGAGTTGGAATTTTGCTGGAGATTACATTGAATCTGTAGATTGCTTTTGGCAAAATGGCCATTTTTACTATATTAATCCATGAGCATGAAAGGTATTTCCATCTTCTGAGATCTTCTTCAACTTCAGAGACTTGAAGTTTTTATCATACAGATCTTTCACCTGTTTGGTTAGAGTCACACCAAGATATTATCTTTGCCAGTTGTGTCAATGTTTTCTATGGTATCTTCTGCCCCTGAGATTTTCTCTTTTATCTCTTGCATTCTCTTGGTGATGCTTGCATTTATGTCTCCTGATCTCTTTCCTAGGTTTCTATCTTCAGGGTTGTTTCCCTTTGTGATTTCTTTATTGTTTCTATTTCCATTTTTAAATCCTGGATGATTTTGTTCAATTCCTTCACCTCTTTGCTTGTGTTTTCCTGTAATTCTTTCCGGTATTTCTGTGTTTCCTCTTTACTTGTTTAGCCGTGTTATCTTGTATTTCTCTGTGAGTTCTTTATGTCCTTCTTTTTTTTTTTCTTTTTTTTTCTTTTTTTTTTTTTTTCGGAGCCGAGGACCAAACCCAGGGCCTTGCGCTTGCTAGGCAAGCGCTCTACCACTGAGCTAAATCCCCAACCCCTATTTATGTCCTTCTTAAAGTCCTCTACCATCATCACATGATGTGATTTTAAATCCAAATCTTGTTTTTCCGGTGTGTTAGGTTATTCAGTATTTGCTTTGGTGGAAGAACTGGGCTCTGATGATGCCAAGTTGTCTCGGTTTCTGTTGCTTAGGTTCCTGCACTTGCCTCTTGCCATCAGGTTGTCTCTGGTGTTAGCTTGTCTTGCTGTCTCTGATAGTCACTTGACTCTCCCTGTAAGCCTGTGTGTCAGCACTCCTGTAGACCTGTTTGCTTTTAGTGGGATCTGGGAATAGAGAGCTGCTCCTGGGTTTGTGTGTCCTAAAGCCTCCAGGTGGGTTGCTTGGAGCAAAAGAGTTGGTCTTACCTCTGCTCTCATGTGTGTCAGTGCTCCAGGCAAATGGCTTTCAGCTCTGGGATAGGGCAGAAATGGGAAGGGTCCTGCCTGGTCTGCTCCTAGGTTCCCATATCCAGAGGGCACTAGGCAGGTTCCTCTTTGGCCAGGTATGTGAGCAGAAGTTCTGGTCCCCCTGAGCTCTTAGGATTTTCTGTGCTCCTGAGAGTCAAGCTCTCTCCCCGCTGGGATTGGGGTACAGAGGGCTGTGGGAGTGGTTCAGCTCTGGGCGCAGCCAGAAACTGGAAGTTGCCACCAGATTTTAAAAGCCAGTTTATTTATTCTGTTTTCTTCTCTTTGGTTGTAAATGTGCTTGGAAGCTAATCACAAATTAACATTCCACCTAGTGCAGCTTATAAAACAAACTTCTAATAGTCCAGAACAAAATTTGATTAGTAGAAGCAGAAAGCAGCTGAAAAGGAGGGCAGTCCCGCCCAAATCCTTCATACTAATACTAGTGTAGTCTAAAACTTATCTCCGCAGGTGCTCACATGAATCATCAAAGTAAAGACTAGAGAGATGGCTCAGGGGGTTTGTATCGGTCTAAGAGTCAGTTCACAAACCACGTGAACACCAATCTCAGTCAGACAGGGATTGTATATTAAACTCACATCCTAATTCTGATCAGACCAGGTACATAGTTTAGAATTTTCTGAACTATGACAATGGACATCTTTTTCTCTCAGCTTTTATTGGAAAAAAACCAACGAGTTCATACTCAGGTGCAGGAAGTACTATCTGGTGGTCTCCAAGAGGATGAGGAGGAGGAAGAGGAGGAGGGAGAGGAGGGGGAGGAGGAGGGAGAGGAGGGGGAGGAAGAAGAGGAGGAAGAGGAGGAAGAAGAGGACGAGGAGAAGGAGATCCACCATGCTTTAAGAGAGTGTGAGGAGAGAGAGAGAGACAGAGACAGAGACAGAGACAGAGACAGAGAGACAGAGGCCACCATGGAGTTGAGAAGCAAGGGCAATGAAATTGCAGCCCAGGGGCCTGCACAAATACAGCCAGTGCAGTCCTGAATAAACTTGGGAATTAGTTAAGTAGCAACTCAGAATTATCAGCAGGAAGCAAGCCCCACAGGAGGAATATTTGTTAACTAATACTACATTGAAACCAAACCCAAAACTTGGGTGTGTGAGTTCGAGTGTGAGCACATCCTTCCACCAGTGCATGCTCATGTGGAGGCCAGAAGTTGATATTGGCATAATTTACTCTATCTTGTTTGAGAAGAGAGAATCTCTTCCTGAATCTGAAATTCAGCTTTACTGCTGGTCACCAAAGCCCCAGGATCTGCCTGTCTCCCTCATACACACACCCAACACTGGGGGTCACAGAAGCACACCATACCCTGTGTGGTGCTGCCAATCCAAACTCAGGATTTCTATTTCAGCAAGCATTTTATCCACTAATCCATTTCCCCAGCTCCTAAAACTTTTAAGTTCCCTGAAGAGGTTGTTTTGTTTGTTTGTTTGTTTGTTTGTTTGTTTTTCAGACCTTTTTCCATGGTAAATCTAAATTGCATAAAACCCACCAAAGCACTGACAGGTTTCTGTTTTATGCCAGTAAGGCTTACTCAGTTGAGACCCATGGAGCCCATGCCAAAAAGATATTCTTCTTTAACCAAAGTGATTGCTACCATAAAAAAAAAGAGAAGGGAGGAACCTTGAGGGAAGATAGAGCCAGGTAGCTTCCAGGAGAGTCCCTCAAGAATCCTTAGGGCTGCCAAGAACCTTCCACACATGGTGACGATGTAAACAGTCAAGCCATGGCAATTCTGAGGCCTCTCATGTGTGTCCTGGACACAAGTCTGAAAGCTATTACCCAGAAAACACTCTTTGCAGACAGAGTGGGGAAGATAACAGAAAGACTTTCTTCAGTGGTCAAAAACCAACTTTTTAACCAGAGGCTAAGTCACCCTGAGGAGTTAGATGAGAGCGAGAGAAACTAAAACGTAGAAGGATAGTCATGTTTTTGTTTTGTTTTGTTTTGTTTTGTTTTGTTTTGTTTTGTTTCTGAAAATAGACAGAGACCTTCCAGGAAATGGGTACCACACATTCCTCCTCTCATGTCTAAGGTTTCCATGGAGTCACGGTGGCTGACAGGCAGAGACGTTAAGCCCTTTCACCTCACTCCTGTCCTTCATGGCACATCTGCCGGTCAGCAGAATCAGATAAATCCCTGCTAACTAATCTTGGCAGCCTTTGTCACAGCCCAAACAAGAGAGGTGTTCTCACGCACTAGGGAGAAATTGAAAACAAGCACCAGCTCCATGGCTTCCCAAATGAGGGATCTTAAAGTCTACTATGAAGAAGTGAAGCTAAGAGAGTTTAGCTATGTTTACCCTTAGTGACACAAAGGAAAAGACAGTTTCATGTGGAAGGTAGTGTGGTCCTAGGTTTCTATCTCAGTTGACCCCCATTGCAAAAGCCCCACCATATCTGTAAGTCTGGTTCCATGGGATCTGACTCCCTCTCCCAGCCTCAGTGGACACCAGGCAATGTGGTGTACAGACATATGTGCAGGCAGACATGGATACATATAAAATTTAAAAATAGGTAAGTCTTTCAAAAGCGCATTGTATGCCTTAAACATACACAGTAATTAATAAGTTAAACCGGTTTCCGTAGAATGTGGTTGGCTCTATGGAGGAAAACAAACGATTGCACGGAGCTACATTTAAAGTCTATCATTTGTTCCATAAAATAAAACTGGTTCTTCACTAACACAACTCTCGGGAAGCAGAGACAGGTGGATCTCTGTGAGTTCCATGACAGCTAGGAATTCATAGAGAGATCTGGTCTCACCAAAACCCAATCCAAAACCAAAACAACAACAAAAAAGGGGAAGGGCTGTCCTTCCTGGGTGAACCTGGAGGAAAATCTGCTAGAGATATAAATCAGTATGGCAGGGTGTGAATTTATCTACTCTTGTGTGGGAAAAGCTGTTGTGGGAATTTTTAATCTCAACCCGGGGTTTCCAACGGCCTTTGACCATTTAGTTCCTGGATAAAAGGCACACACATACCTTATATTTACAATAAGCCTTAAGCAACACAAGAGCTGGACAGACAACTACCCTTTATATATTTTACTAGAATCTACTTTCCTGTCAATAACCCCAAATTATTATTACCTACTATGTTTCATCTGGGCTCTCCTATTGGTCAGCCCTGAGGCCCACATTTTTATAGTACACTTAACCCATAGTGGCTTCTCCCTCCTTCTCCAGTACCTTCTTCCCATAATCCTATTCCAACTCCAAGCCCTGGAAACCTAAACCCCACCTATGTCCCATGCCCAGCTATTGGCTGTTGGCATATTTATTAACCCATTGGAAATAACTTAGGGACAGAGTCACAGATCTATGTGCACTCTCTAGGTCTTGGGGGGGGCACCCTAAGCATTACAATAGACAGGAAGACCAAACCTCAGCAAAACTCCCACATCTAAACCAACGCAGAAGGCTCATGGAATATACAGCACTACATTATCTGCTCACAGAATTGGGGGTAGAAGGTACATTTTCATGTATTTTTGCAAATATATATCTCAGCGTGCTTCATGAGAGTAAAATAGAGAAACTATGAGGGGTGAGTATCTCTCAGGAAGAAAAGTGGAGCTCAGAACTCACTTGTACTGTCACTCATAGCAAGTTATCACATCTAAGGTTGAGTTCGAATTTAGTGAAGACCAACCTAAGAATGGGGGTCATCAAACATGAATCTATGTAATGTGGCATGGGAAAAAAGATCATTTTTTTCTTTTAACCTGCAACTCAGAGGACAAACTCAACAGTTATTTGTTTGAAGATTCGTTTTACTATTAATTACATCCATATGATGTGGAAGGGTTATGGGCTTGAGTAGGTAGGTCCCCTGAATGCCAGAAGAGGACATGTGTTACAGCCATTGCAAGCTACCCAAGGTTCACCCATGTATCACCAATATCTCTCTCACATTCCCTATATCAGATCCCCTTGATCACAAAATGGACATTCTAGATTTTTATACATCTCACCAATAATGTTCTCTCAGGACCATATTGGGCATAATTGAGTGAATAACTGTGTTTCTAGTTACTTTGTATTTCACAACTGATTTTCTAAGATAATCTTTATTCTTGATGTAGATTGCCAGTAATTAAAGAGTCAATTTCTAGTGGGGGAAACAACCTGGGATACAGAGATGATTCAGTGGTTAAGACCTCTTCCAGAGGACAAGTGTTCTCAGTGCCTATGACAGCTTACAACTGTCTATATCTCTAGTTCCAGTGGACCCAAGGTCCTCTTCCTGCCTCTGCCCCACACAGGCACACTACAGTGAATAGGCATTCATGTAGACATGATACATACAGACTTAAAATAAATATATTTTTAAAATATCACTTAATACAACCCTACACTCTCACAGTAACAAATTGCCACTTTCCTCATATTCTGTATCAGCAACTCCTATAAACACATGTTACTTTGAACATGGCTGACTACAGAAAACTTCTGTGGGAATGAACCTGAGACTCCTTAGAGCTGGAGTCCCCATCTACTCAACTCAACTGCACTCTCCCCAATCATTCCAACCAGGATCCTACCTGAAATTTTCTTTTCATTGCCAAACATGCAGGATACCACACAACTGCCTTTAAATTTTTTCTGTGCCCCTCTCTCTCTCTCTCTCCCTCTCTCTCTCTCTCTCTCTCTCTCTCTCTCTCTCTCTCTCTCTCTCTCTGTGTGTGTGTGTGTGTGTGTGTGTGCACGCACAAGTTGATGTCAAATGTCAACCTACAGGGATAGGTTTGGCCCCATCTTTCTACCATGTATATCTTGGGGGAATAAACTCGGGTTGTTAGGCTAGGGAGCAAATGCCATTACCTATTGAGCCATCTCACCAGTTCCACAGCTAACATAGTAAAGGGTCAGTCCACATGCATCTGAATAATAATTAGGGAATAATATTAACTCTAAAGTCATTGGGTGAACATATGGTTTCCTGTGTCATTGTAGAATAACTGAAATAACGTTTCCTGTGCTTGCTTTCAGTCCTTTCCACAGCAATCTCTGCACATCCCTGTAGCGGGAGCAAGAGCAGAACTCTGGGACACCAGCGAGGCTGACCACCAAGGGGCTGTATGTTTCTGTGGGGCAACAAGATGGTGTTCATGCCTGTGAAAGATCAAACCTTGGGAACTACATTACCCAGAAGAAGCAGCCTTAGTGTCTGCAGGTGTTCGTCAGGCAGGGGCTTTGTCCATACAGGATTTGAAGAGTATGAATTTGGGCTGCTGCAGAGGGTTAAGGAACTGAGAAACTCAAGGAGAGCATGTCCACAAGTCTCCAGAGGATGCTGCATAAGTGACAGCGGGACAGGCCGGTGTGGCTTTTGCTGGGCCACACCTGGCACAACTTTGCTCAGCTCCTGGTCTGCAAGTGGTGGCCACCCTGACACCTCCTACCTGGGAAGGTGCTGTGGCCCCAGGCTGCACTTGAGGGCAGCCAAGTGCACATCTGAAGTCAGATGCCATGTCCACCCAGGTCTTTTCAGCCCTGCCCAGATGATCAGGACCAGGGAGCCTCCTTTGAGTGAATTTGTTTCTGTCCCCCAAGTGGGAGGGCCGGAGAAGTTTTCTCTACAGGGAGACCCACATGAGAAGAGGCTTAAAGATGTGCTTGAGGAGAGATGGGAAACTGAGCAGTTTTCTCGAGAAGAGGGCCTTTGATTCTGAGGGTGCTGGTGCCACCATGAGTTGAGGAGACTCCTTCTTGGACAGGATTAGAAAATGGCCCCAGAGGTTGCTCAGAGGGAAAAAAGACTTGGTGTTCAGTGCGAGGGAGGGCTCCAGTGTGGAAGGAGTTTCAGGACCTTTTCTTGTAAATTTAATATTATTTTTATATGCATGATTTTTTATGAATGTATGGATGAATATGTTTTGCCCATATATGGGCGGATGTACATGTAAAGCCCAGAAGATGGGTCACTGTGCTGCAGGGGTGAAGGTACATGAGGGATTTTGTGGCCACCCCCTGGGGTGTCCTCAAAATCTCTCTCCTTCCACAATATTTTTTTTTAATAATCCCAAACTTTCTGACTCAGGAGTCAGACACTGGGGTAAAAGCCTGCTAGCTCAGAGAGGCAAAGAAAGCACACAGCTGACCTTCCTACTCCCAGAAGGAACACACACCGTGTCCTTCTCCATGCTCTCTTAAACCCCCTTCAGCTCAAAGACCCTCCTTCCTCTTTCCTGGGTTTTCTTATGTTCACTCCCTGTTAACTGGTTGCTTGTAACACCTCTGGCCATATCGTTGACTTTATTTAGCTCTTGCTTACACAAAGCTCTTGGACTAAAGGTGGGTGCTAGGGCTGAACCACACCAGAACAAGAAAGAGACTTTTTTTCCAGTTCACCATCTTGGGGTTCATGATCTGATCAGATGTCCTGCAGCAAGTGTGGGTCCTCTCACAGTATCGTGCCTTCACAGGTTTCCTTAGCTTTGAAGAAACTCATGAGCTAAGCAGAGCTAAGCAGAGCTAAGCAGAGCTAAGCAGAGCTAAGCAGAGCTAAGCAGAGCTAAGCAGAGCTAAGCAGAGCTAAGCAGAGCTAAGCAGAGCTAAGCAGAGGTAAGCAGACAGTATCTCACGTCACCTAGGCTTATATATCCCACTCCTTTGTTATATAGAAACTAGACTACAATGAACTTGCCTTTATTTCTGACAGTTAGACCTGTGGTCTGATCAGACCCAGACACTCAACCCAGAACAGCAGCTGTGTGGACACATCCCGGTGTCTGACTACCGGAGCATGTCATATAGAACATACCACAAGCACCTGAATTCCTGTGTGCACACCCTGAGAAGAGACAGCTGGCAGTCATTGTTGCAGCTCAGTATCTTGTTGAAAGAGCCAGAGTTGGGGGTTATTCTGAGGTCAGTGAAAAAATTCTACCACAAACCTCTGAGCAACAATAGACTCCCCCTTCTTCCTGGAGGAGTGGAAAAAGCTTAGTTCCTAGAACAACTGCAAGACAACTATCAGACAAAGCCACCTGTGACTCCCCGACCCTTGGAAAGTCCCAGATAGTCCACTGATCATGAATCAGTTTGAAGGTCACTTCGCCCCACCAATAGTACCCTGCCTAGTTACCATTGTTCCAATTCTACCCCAATTGTTTGAAATCTGCTTCTATCAAAGTTATATAATTCCCTGTTAGAGTCTGCCAGGGGTTATCTCCTTCTTGGCAACCCCAACATGTTGGAACAATAAAATTCCTCTTGCTTTTGCATTGATTGCTACCTCCGTGGGTCTATTCAGGAGGTTGTGGAAGAGGTTCAATTCAGACCTCACAATGTCTTACAGGATCAGAGAGTCAAAATGCAGGATCCAGGCCTAGAGTGGCAGCTGAGGAGTGGAGCCTTTATTTGGAGGTATTAGTGACCATGAAAGCTTTGGAGTTGGTGGGCAAGGTCCTCAGAACCAGGTTTTAGTGCACATCTGTGGGACCAGAGGAATACTGGAGCTGTGAGGAGCAAGCCTGGAGCAAGAGTGAGGTCAAGGCATGTTCAAACCCAGGAAATCTCATCCTGAGAAGGGCAGGAGTAGGACAGTATGTAGACCTGGTCCCCACATTTGCCCCACCAGAGAAGGCCAAATATCCAAGTAGCTGGGTTAAAGAAAGCTTCCTTTCCCCTTATAAGGTCATGTCCAACAGCACCTGGAGTTCCTCCTTATGCAAATGAGGCATTCCTGGCACCATGGCTCCAGCCACTGATGTACACTCATCACGAAAGCCTGTACTCACCCACAAAGGTTAAAATAGCTTTTCTTTTCCTCCAACTAAATGAACTGTCTCACTGAAGCCTGTTTCCCAAGAGTGTTCTCATAGCACGCAATGCCGCCTGAGATGGATCTCTGTCTCTCTATCTCTGTCTCTGACTCTGTCTCTGACTCTGTCTCTGTCTCTCTCTGTCTCTCTCTGTATGTCTCTCTGTCTGTCTGTTTCTCTCTCTCTCTCTCTCTCTCTCTCTCTCACACACACACACACACACACACACACACACACACACACACACCTTGGCCATTCCCAACATTACAGTAAGGGGAGGGGCAGATAACAAACAGCACATATCCTCTGGCAGGGAGTGGAGATCAGATGATAGGCAGGAGTTTATTTTACAAATCAAATAAGACCAGTCCTACAGCTTTACCCTGTATCCCTTGGTGGCATACCCTGCCTTCAACCCTAAACTTTCCAGCTGTGCTGCCTTTCCCCAGAGGCTTCTCCTTACAGAACCCAGACATTTTGTTCTCCACCTTCCTACTTCTCCTCTTCTCTGCAAGTGCCCTTTCTCTTTCTTTCCTGGTCCCTCCCCATGGTGACTTCCCTGGCCTCAGTCCTTGGGATCAGGGAGCTCATCCCAGAGCAGCTTCTCAATAAAATTGCATTAAATATAATCTAATATGCTTTGATTGATTGACTTTACCAGCAGAGAAATGTCTTATCAACTTGGGTTGATCAAACGTCTTTGGCTCATTCCTTTCCATCACTCTCATTTGCAATGGACCATTGCAAATAAAGCTGCTCTCTTCTGTGCATCAATAACCAGGCATCAAAGGCCTGCAGGTCTCACTTCTACATGTAAGACTTTCCCTTCTAGACATGATGGCACAGGAAGGTTGACAACGAAGGAGCATACTCCTTACATGTCCCAAGAGAAGGCACACAGGTCATGCCACACAGAGCTTTGTGAGAGAGACCAGTGTTGATCAGGAGACAGAAAAACACAAGGAGAAGGCATCACACTTTGCTTGGAGATTTCATGGGCACAGCAAACAATTCTAGGGGTTATGGGTTTGAATAATCCCAACAGGTTTTAGACTCAGGAC
The DNA here is from genome assembly GCF_021556685.1 of Rattus norvegicus. NCBI lineage: Eukaryota > Metazoa > Chordata > Mammalia > Rodentia > Muridae > Rattus > Rattus norvegicus. The sequence continues at coordinate 97,785,222 of NC_141534.1, forward strand.
CCTGCCTGGTCCTGAAATGGTGTTTTGGAAAAATATGTATTTGGATGTTAAAAGTTGGAGATGATCTGTTCACTCAGGAGTCATTGGTTTGCCTGTGAAAGCTTTGTCCCTGGGGAGCCCATTTGTTCTTCCTGAGGAAGCCTTAGGTGTTGTCATGTCACATCAGGAAACATGAACAGAGCAAAGGCTCCATGAGTGTCAATCTTACACACTGAGCAGTGTGTCCTGTTTGTGTGACGTTCAGTCCCTCTGCCTGCTCACCAGCACTTGCTCTGTTCAACGAGTCTTCTCCATTTTTGCCATTATACAGGATAGGCGCTGTGCTGTGATGCTGTAAGTCCACTATAGCTAACGGAGTTCATCGTTTTTCTTATGCTGCTTACCATTCTCTCCCTTTTAGCTGTTTCTCTGCTGTTTTGGGTTTGAGTGCATGAGGGAGAGCGGGCACGCACAGAGCACAGTGTGTGCATGGAGATCAGAGGACAATACCCACCATGGTTTAGGACAGGTCTCTGGCAGTCTGACAATGTGGACTGCCAGGCTAGGTGGCCTAGACTCTTCTGGGAATTCATCTGTCTTCACCCATCTCTCGACAGGAGCACTAGGACGATACACACATGCGACCAAGTCTGGCTTCACACGGGTTCTGAGAGTCAAATTCAGGTCCCCAATAACGAGAGGATCAGTCTACACATAAAACCTTCTTCCCAGCTCTTCTCTCTTTTTTCTTTCATTGGACATCAATTCCTATCTCTTTCCCCATGAAAGTGTTTTGTTTATTATTAAGTTTGGGGTTTTTTAAGATTTCTTTTTTATTTTATGAATATGAATGCACAGCCACTCTCATCAGACACACCTGAAGAAGGTATCACAGAGGTTGGGAGTCACCATGTGGTTGCTGGGAATTAAAACGTGGGACCTCTGGAAGCCCAGTCAGTGCTCTTAACTGCTGAGCCATCTCTCTAGGACCTTGGTTTGATTTTTGAGGTAGGTCTCTCTATGTAGACATGGCTGTCCTGGAACTTGCTATGTCAACTAGGCTGTGACAAATGGGGACTCTCACTAGCAAACAAAGAGAATCTGAGAAGTGCACCATTGTCATCCCCTGAGTTCCTCCACTGTTATAACTGGAAATATGGAGGTCACAGACCTGGGATAGTCTGGAGGCCACACATGATGAGAGTGTCTGTGCACTTCCTTTCTGTCCTGCCAGCCTGGTGAAGCCTGTGGCTGCTTACACGCTATTTGCCCTCAGACAACTCCAGTCTCTGCAGTCTCACACAGCTGCAGTCACCAAGCAGGGGGTTTACACCTATAATCCCAGCACTTGGGAGGAAGAGACACATGGATCTCTGTGAGTTCCAGGCCAGCATGGTCTACACAATGACAAAAAAAAGAAGGCTACCATGGGTCTCCCATGATCACCTGGCTAGTCAGGGGCAGTCCCCCTGTTCTGTGTCATTTCTCTCACTGCCTCCCAGATCCTCTGAAGCCCTCAAATGAATCCCAGTTAGCACACAGACACCAGGCACAGAACAGAGCTGCAGGCATTTATTAGAATCAGCCTAAGAGACTGAAGGATGAGGGCACAGGTGTCAGGAATCCAACTTCAGGAGAGAAAGAGGACGGACGGGTCAGCAAGATGGCACTTGGATCGGACATGTTGCAAAGATGAGTTGCCTATAACCCATTAACATCTAACGCAACTGTAACTTGCTTAACAGAGCTGTAATTTCGGCTACAATTTCATTACCATAGTATGACAGGCATTCTGGGCTGATGACCATGGCTTTCTGGAAAACAGAGACAGAAGTGGCCATAGGCAAGGGGCAGAACCTCAACAGGGCTCCCCAACCACCCATGATGAGACTGCTCTTCATCCACAGATAGAGAGGACCGTTACCAAAATTTTGGGTTCCAGAAATTTGGCTTTTAGTCCTCCTTCACGGAAGCATTGCTGGATTTTTTCATAGGCCTCCCTTTCCCCGGTAGTAGCATTGTATGCATCAAGCTCATGGTTCAACCACAGCTTGCTCCCCGAGAGAACACCCCCATAGGCAGTGAAGAAAGGAAGGCATGCTTCTGCTGCAAACACAGACAGAAAAACATTGTTAAAGACCCCAGGGTGGTGAGACTTGAGTTCTCTTGCTGCACCTGCATATGCTGCCATAACAGACTTTACCCAGAGTACTGCCCACCCAAAGACTGCAGCTGCCCAGATACAACATGCTTTCCATGAAACACACTCTTCTAGCAGAAAAAGATAAGATACGTGAGGAAACACGCTGCATATCTGACCTTCACAAATGTCCCACACTTGCCTCTGTGTCAACTGTGCATCTAAGGGCCCTTCCTCGTCAGTATCATCACCAGCACACCTCCATCTCCCCATCCTTCCCACCCCAACTGTTGTAACCCAAAGCAGAAAGAATCAAGAGTTTCCTGCAGCTCCTTGTCAGTGGCCTCCCGAGGAACCTAGATCTGTCTCAGGGCTCCACTTAGAGATCTCCATGGGACTGAGATGGGGTGAGCGAGGGTCCCACTCTCACTTGTCTGGAAACCCAGCTCTCCAATCACCAGCAAGGTCAGCAGAAGAAGTGTCCCCTTCATGGTGGAGAGTGCTAAATGCTCTTCTCAGAGCAGATCTTCCTTATAAACCATTATCTCCCTTAGTCCTGCCAAGCCCACCCCCAATCCTGCCTCCAAATAGCTTTGGACAAGAACCTGGCACCTGTGGATCCCCTTCCCACTGGCACGGGGGAGGGAATATGGAGGCCCTCCCACTCTGAAGAACAAACAGCCTGAGACAGCCTGATGTCATCAGTTTCTGGAGAGAAGTTGTTTTACCTTTGCCAAAGAGGGGTTAGGGTTGACCTTTCTAAGCAGCCCGAGTGCTGAGCCAAATGCCCTGTGGTTCTGTTCCACTTGTCACCTCTTCTTCCTGGTCCCACTCTTCACCTCTCCTTGCTCCAATCATCTAAGCTGCTGAGGCCTTTGGATTAGAACCTGGGGACATAGAGACTATCAGTGACTCTCAGCCAGGGTAGCCCCAACTGTTCGGCCATGTGGTTATCCTTGGAGGTTAGTGATGAATTCTTACCACTAATACTGCTTCACTCCATGGTAGTTCATTCTTGTGGTCCTGTTCACTTTGTCCCCTCTCAGCTCTATCAGTAATCATGTCTCAAAGAGGTTTGAACAGGAGAGTCCATGTGGTCAGAGCTGTGAGCGTGAGAGCAAGGGGTTCACCCCTGTACATGAGCTCTCAGTTGTCTACAATCCTCAGGCTACTGTGGACTGCCTGTCTGTAAACCACAGTGCTCCACAGGCCACAGCAGTGCTGTGTGTGTACACAGTCTCCAGCTCAGATCAACCTACTTACCTTAGGGAAGACATGTTCAGCACAAATGATTGTCATCTGGGTGTTGTACTACACCTTTCTCGAGACAGGAAGCTGTTAAATTCAACCACCTCAAGTTCCTGCATTGTGCCTATCTCACCCTCCAGAACTGTGGCTCTTCAAACTGTGAGGTGAAACCATGTTCTCAGCTGGTATTTTGTTATTTGTTCACTATAACAGTGGTAGAATACATACATACATACACACACACATGTATGTATGTATGTATGTATGTATGTATGTATGTATGTATATGCATGTACAAAACCCTGGGGTTATTCCACAGCACCACACAAACAGGGACAGTCAAAGAGATTGATAAGTGTGCAAAGTGCTTATTATCCATGCATAAAGGCCTTGGTTCAGATCCCGAGGACACATGAGAGTGGTGGCATGCAAGTCTAATCTCATGTGAGCTCCAGGTTCAGTCAGTGACCTTGTCTCAAAAAATAAGGTGGAAGGCTGTTGAGATAGCTCAGTGATTAAAGGTGCAGTGATTGAAGGTGAAGACCTGAGTTCAAATCCCAGTACCCACCTGATAGAAGAGAACTAAGCCCTCTAAATTGTTATCTGAACTTCATACACACACACACACACACACACACACCACACACATTATGTATATAAACACAAATCTATATGGAAAAATGCAACTAAAGGCACCTCGTTATCTTTCTCTGGCCACCTTGTGCATACACACATGTATGCCATGTGTCTTGGTTACGATTACTGCTGCTAGCAGTGAGAATTCACCATGACCATAAGCAGAGTAGTGTAGGGTCACCTGGAAGTAGACACTTGCTTGGTCACACTATGCCCCTGTCTCCATTCCCACTCCTATACAGAAGAGAAAAGCCCAGAGCAGGCACACTCTATAGACCTCTGCAGCCCTCAGAAACTGCAGTGTCATAAAGAAAGACAAGTGGGCTCAGCAAAGAGCTCCCAAGTTCATCTCAGTACTTGGCACCTCCTTGCCAAACAGTTACAGGATGTAAATCCTATTTGGCTCTGCTAACCAGTAAAAGTCAAAGGCTTAGTCCTCTCTAAGTCTTCAGCAAATTTCAATGTTTCATCAGCTGATGTAGAGAAAGTGACAGTCAAGAGCCTTTTACATCAAACTACTTAATTCTGACTTATCAAAACACAATCTTTACTTTTAAATTTAAATACCAGCCAAATTACATAAACACAAATCCTTATGTAACATAGGCATGGGGTGGAGGGAGTAGTTTGAGGCCAAGCCTGAGTTACGAGGAAAGATGGTGTTGTTAGAAGGGTCTTGATTATAGACTTGAAAGGAGTGAGATAGCCCTTTGGCCAATCTAACCAGCACTTGTGAAGACCTCTTATGTGTTAACCCTGGGAGAGAGGAACGTCTTGCTCTCCTGAGCCTTCAGACATCTAAAGAACACCAAAAGGCAGCCAATGCAAGGGGAGCTAGGGAAGAGGAAATGGGGTTTAGATCCTTGGCTATGGTGGAGGCCAGGTGTGTTCTTATACATAAGGGATCCGTGTGCACTGCAGGGCTGTAATCTGTGTTGTGTTGCTATGACAAAAGGCCCAAGACTAGGTAATGTGTATGGAAAAGAAATTAATTTGCTTCATGGTCTGGAATCTTGAAAGTCCAAGATAGTGCAGCCTCAAGTGGCCAGGGCCTTGTGCTGACTGAACACGGGGTGCACAGCAAAATTGGATCAGGGGATGTGTGGAAGACAGAGAGCAGAGGCTTCACCCTGCTCCTCAAGCACCCACCATATACTTCTCAGCCCCACCACACCTGGTAACAAGGCTCAATGTGGGTTTTTGGTGTGTGTACTAGATATGTTGGAACCATAGCTGACTCTCCCACTGTTATGACTGCTTTTTTATGCCCTCCTGGAATTTAGGTGACAAATCCGGAGGCAGGTAAATGACAAGCATTTCAGAGTGTGGTTCGGACAGAATATATAAATGACCTGGTTCTCACCTGGGTTATCCTTCTAGAGAAATCTTGTCCTACTTCATACAAAGACACTACAAATGGCAAACATGCTGAATGAATGAAAGAATTCCAGCTTCAGGTGCACAGAGTGTTGAGGTGACTGGCAGAGTCCAAAGAAATCAGGTGAAGACAGCATGCTTCCTACCCATGATCCCCAATTGTTGAAAGCTGAGGCAGGTGTTCCCCAGTTACCTTTCTGGGATCCCCTTAATCACAGAGATTGCAATTGTGCTTGGGTAGGGGATGCTCTCCGAGGCTGGCTTCAGTCTCTTTTTAGCCCTTCATGTTTGGCAACAGTGAGCAGAATCTGGCTGTAATGTAATATTACTTTAGCTAGCCCCTATAAAAGGCACAAAAACTTAGTAATTTATTTGAAGAGCTGTAAGCCTAGATTGGGCAGGTTCTGAACTGTTCTAATTTACATCCAATCCCTAGGCCCCATGTTACTTGCTGTTTCAGTCTTGCCCAGGGTTATTTCTGCTCCATCAGCCTGTCCTCATGGTTCACTTCTCCTGGGCATGAGCCCTTGAGCCATCAGGCCTCATGGCAGCCTTCTTGTCTCTCCATCTTCTTTTTCATCCTCTTTCCTATTCTCTCACCTCCTATCCCTACCTGCAACACCCCAGCCTAGTAACATCAGTCCAGAATATCTCTCTTCCCTCCAGTATTGGCTGTCAGCCACATTTATTTAATCAATCAGAGAATATGATGAGCAAAGTTTACAAAGCAACATTTGATGTATGTGAGAATTGGCTTACCAGATTACCAAGTAATTAGGGGGTGGAGGGATTCCAGGTCTGGGGTCCAGTACTTAGCATTGAATACACAGCAGCAGGAGACCAAGCCCAACAGTGGGCAGGTGGTAGAGGCAGCAGAGGTACCCTCTGGAGAGCAGTCCTCACACTAGCATGGGACCCAGAGGCCTACCTCAGCCTTCTCCACAGCATGGACAGGAGCTGAGCCTCGCTGCCACTCTGCAGTGAGGTGGCTCTAGGCCCTGGTGGAGTGTCCAAAGTCTCCACAGCTCCCTGGACCTCCTCTGGCAAACAGGGCCTAAACTTTCTATCCTCCGGATCCCTTCTATGCTTCCTCAGAGTCTGCGTCTGCCCTCTCTTCATTCCATGCCCCTACTGTCTTCTGCCCTGACCCTGTCAAATGCGTCAGCTACCACACTGCAAAGAAGCTCTAGGCCTGTTTCACAGATCAACCTGCTGACACCTCCGCCATCACAACCCCTCAGGCTTTGCTCTGCTGTCTTCAGCCAGCCTCCTCCATCACTGACTGACTGTTCGGCCCACACTTCTTCTTTTTTTTTTTTTTTGGTTCTTTTTTTTTTTTTTTTTTTTTTTGGAGCTGGGGATCGAACCCAGGGCCTTGCGCTTCCTACGGCCCACACTTCTGAAAGGAGGACAAAAGAGCTCTCAAGAGAAGTCTTTCATGAGGTCTAAATGGCGAGACCTGGGCATAAAGCTTGACTGTGTCTTCTGTTTGAGTGAGAGGGCCTAAGCAGTCTGTTTCCATAGGTAGAAGTGGCATGGAGACTACCACAGCCTTGCCTCCCAGCACCCTTTCCAACAATCCCTCTTCTGTTCCCCTAGAGTGGCGGGGGGGTGCTCTCCCTCTGTCCCAGGGAGTGATGGTTGAAGAGTCTACAAGAATTCTGTGGTAGCAAAATGACTAGACACACTGGCACAGATGGACTGTCACTAAACCTTCAGGAGCTGGGGTAACCAGTTGAGATTGGACACCAGTTTATCCAGGGTAGCTGTGGAATGTTCAAAATGGCCATAACACTGGCTCTTTGACAATTAGTGAAAGTAGGTAGATCAACAATGCATACTCTGGCAGTGGCCAACAAGAGGGCCAGGCCGCTCCGAACTGAAACATCCTTGCTTAGACATGAGACAATGAAGAGGAGGCACATGCAGTGTGAACTTAATGAACACATTAATGAGGATTACTAACAGGCTCTCGTGTAATTCTGGCTGGTCTCTCTGTGTAGACCAGGCTGACCTCTAACTCACAGAAACCAGCCTGAATTTGCCTCCTATGAGCTGGGATTAGAGCTGTGTGTTGCAACACCTGGCCATTGCTAACAGGTGTTAAAAGTGTTTACCACCAGCCCAAAGGAGAACTGGATCCACCACACACACACACACACACACACACACACACACACACACACCCCTCTTTCTCAGCAGGGTTATGAAGTCAAGACTACTCTGGGCAAGATCCTATCTTTAAAAACAAAAACAAAACAAAAAATGAAAAATAAAACAAAAAAAGTCAACCAATGCTGAAGTTTAGGCCGATGTGGTAGTACTTTAATTCAGGGACTCATATGGGAGAGAGGCACAGACCTCGTTGTGTTCAAGGATAACATAGTTCCAAGAGAGGCAGGGCTGTGTAGAGAGGCCCTACTCAAAAATAAAACCAAACAAACAAATAAAAAACTAACAAACAACAACAAAAAAAGTCAAGTTGAAGGATAACTACAACAATAGGAGAAGCTTGGGTTGAAGAGACTGGTTCAAGGGAAGCCACAAAGCAGACGAAAGATAGGGGTAGGAATAAAGACAGGTCAGGGGTCACAATGGTCAGTGGTGTGAGGTCTGTCTTGTCTAAACACTGGCTCTTAAATAAACATTGAGGTCCCCAGTGAGACAGGGTGACAAAGCCTCACTCTGGAGGTCTGATTAAGGGTCATTTGACCCTTGCTCTAGTCATCTTTTCCTTTAGCCGTCACATGACATGTTGACCTTAAGAAAATCACTAAGAAGGGGACCAACCTGCGCCAGGTTGTTGGCCAAGATCTTATCCTCTTGCCAAAATACACACCTCCCCCTGACACAAACACACAGCCTCAGGATGTTCCAGGACATGTCCTGGGAGGAGACTGGAGAGGCTCACACAGGGCCCCTCCCTGACCACTGAGCTTCCCAGAGCAGTTATAAAAGGGGACCAAGCTAGACAGGAGCACCTGACACCATTACCATGAAGCTCGCTGGTGCTCTGGTGCTGCTCGGGGCTGCCCTGCTCCTGACTTCAGGGGGAGGTGGGTATTACTGTGTGGGGGTCAGGGATACAGGCCCTCTGGGCTCTCTCACCCTCTCTCCTCAGGGGAAGAGAGTTCTGATGCGTGTCTTTCAAGGGAGGGTCGCCTTGTCTTTCTGTTCCAGACTGTGGCATTTGCCCAGTTATAGAAAAGGATGTTGGCCTATTTCTGTTCGGGACCCCGGAAGAGTATGTTGACTATGTGGCAGAATACGAAGATGACCCTGAAGTATTGGAAAGTACTGAAAGCATCAAGCAATGTGTCGATAGCACCTTGACAGACGAAGACAAGCAAAACGCAGCTGCTGTCATCGTGAGTCCCTGTGTGTCTGGCGAGGGGCGGGGCTTGTGCTTCTCCCCAACACTGAGGCTTCTCTGTGAACCCAGAAATGGGACACACCTGATTGAAGATGTCAGGAGGATGGGGCAGGAAGGGACTCTCAGGCTGCCTGAGCTCAGCCAAGCCAGAGTAGATCCCTGCCTGAGTGGACTCTCCATCAGCCTTTCTGGCCCAGACTCCCAAGTCTAGTCACACAGGCACAGGGCCTGGCACCCTTCTCCAGCCTCGGTCTTTTATCCTAACTTTTCAAGCGACAAAACACTCATCTGTGTCCTTCTTCTCTTCACCTCCAAGGCCACTGTGTGGACGCCAGGCCTGGGACATCTAAGGGGAGAAGTAAAATGAACCCCCTTGCCCTTGTCCCTTTAACTGGTAGGATTAGTCATTGCCTCAGCTGCAGATATCTGAGGGTCACCATGATCATGTGACAGGAGTCAGTTCCCTTGTGGGGTCCCAGCTGTCCACAGGCTCACCTGAAGCCCTGTCAGCTCCTCCCCATTCTGTCCCACTTGTACCTATGGTGTCCCACAAGGTGGCTCCTCCCCTCTGACTGAGGCTCTTTACAAAGCTTGTCTCAACCGGCTGGGGACAAGGCTTCCTGGTCCTGGTCAGACCCATGAGCAATTACAAACTGGCTGCAGGTCCTCCCAGGAGGTGTCCCTATGCCTGGTCAGTGGGCCATGAGGGCCCTCTGTGGCCTCACTTCACTTTCTCTTTGCAGGAAAAAGTAAAAGCCAACCCCTTGTGTTGATGGGTACGTCTTTGACCACAAGGAAGCCTCTTACCAGCTTCTCTGCATAGATGCAGCAATCGCTACTCCTTCCCCCCAGGTGTCTAAAAACAGGAATCCAACAATAAAAGCCTTGCAATTCACAGCAGAGCCTGGATTTTTGGATTTGAGCTTGCGTCTGATGGAGTTGAAGGATCTGCAGGGACAATCAGTGGGACATTGATGTGCCACTGATCGGTTGTGGTGCTGCCAAAATGTCCTGCAGAATGCATTGGAGAATGCTAAGAGACCATAGTCACTACACCAGAGTCTCTGTCACCGTCATCAGACAGGGTTCACAGGGCACATACATGACCTCCCAGACTGAACTCCCCAGCATCATGGAACGGAGTAGGGCCAGGGAGACCGAGGGTCTGCTGAGGACCACACAAGCTCTAAATAGCAGAATCTGTCCCTGCTCTCCAGGGTTTGGGACTTGAGCCAATTCTGCAATGTGTATGTATCACAAAACTTCTCTGGGCCTCTGTGTCCTATCTAGGAGACAAAAATAAATCTACCTTCCTCTGAGGCTTTCATGAGGCTTCCTGCCCCTCACAGAGAACAGTTCAACCTGGAACTCTATGTGGGACCTGGCCTGAGCCAGAACTCAGTTTATCCTAATATCAGCTACCCCGTTCTGAACCCAGTTACCTCCCCATCAGGTGTTACAAAGAGTAGGCACTCAGGGTCCTAGAACTTCAGGACCTGTCCTGTGGCTCTGCTCTGTGGCCATGGCTAGAAGTTCTTTCCTACACCAGTTGCCAAATAGTTGCCCTGTGGCCAGTCCTCAGGTCATGGTCCTTGCTGCACCATCAATGATCCATGTCCTCATATGGGATCCAGGCTTCACAACACCAGGCAAATCCTGCTGGAATGTTGCTCATGATGCAGAGGCTTATAGAAGCCCCAAGGTGTGTTGTAGGCTCTCTCACACTAGGGTATGCTCTGAAAAGAGTAAAGTGTGCTATTCTTTTACATAAGGTTGTGATAAAATAACCAAGGATGAGTATTTATTAAAAAATTCTCATCATTTTGAAGGCTTCAGGTTCAAAGTCCTGCAGCCTCATTTTTTAGTCTTTATTGAGAGCCCACTCACCAGCATGGAAACAGAAAATGGCACCGCTCTCGTGGCCAAGTCAGAGTGTGGTTGGTCTCCAGCTCTCGTACAGAGTGACCTGAGCCAGTCTATAGCATTTGACCCTTCCTAGGGGAACACCCGAGACCTAATCACCTTCTGGTTGTCTCCTGCTTTTCAATCATCTCATATCTTGAGATCCTACAATTGGAACTAAGTTTCCAGCAGAGGAACTCTTAGGAAACACAGGAAATCAGATTCAAACCAAACACCATGTTAGGAGGCCATCTGGTATAGACTGAGGCCTAATGTTTGTGACCCAGGACTCCAAGTTACCAGTGTCTAGCCAGAGCTTGCTTCTGAAGGAGGCCTCCTGCCTTCTGTGAGCTAAGGGTGGTCTGAAGATATTGTGACTTAACTCTCCCTGATACACAGGTGGGACACAGGAGACTATTCTCCTCTGCTTTTTCTGCAGATTAAAAAAGCCCAGAGCTTTTCCATCTTGTGCCCAGCTCTACTTGGTTAGCTGGGATTTCCTAAAATCCTAATGGCTTTTTGTTTATAATTTCATGAAGCTATTCATCTACAAAGAAGTATATTGTGGATTGAGGCAACTCTGGCCAGAGATAGTTAAGAGGAAAGTTTCCTCCCTCCACTCATTGGGAGACTTTAACACTAGTGAAATATTGTTCTAAGCACTTGCTTGGCCTTGAACTTGGTGTTCGTTTCCACCACAGAAAGGTGCTTATCCTTCCTTACTTTCCATTCTTTGACTGTTGGGCTTGCAGTGATGTTCTTGCTTTCATTCCTGATGTTATTTGATATTTTCCAGTTTAATCTTTTCTTGGTTTTGCTTGAGGCAGGATCTCACTATATAGACTAGGCAGGGTTCATAGGAAGAGAGAACATCCTGCCTCTGTCCCTTTGTTCTGGGATTTAAGAAATGAACCACTATGATACACACATTTAAATTTCTTCTCCTTCTCTTCCTCCTCCTCCTTCTCCTTCTCCTCCTCCTTTTTCTACTTTCTTCCTTACTTTTTTTTTATCTCCTTCTCTGTTTTCTTTTGAGATTCAGTTTCACCATTTAGTCCTGGCTAGCCTTATACTTTCTGTGTAGATCAGGCTGGCCTTGAAGTCACTAAGATTCACATGCATTTGCTTCCTTCATGCTATGATTAAAGTTATTCACTTCCTTGCTCAGCTTCCCTTTTATTTTCTTGACCAAGCTTACTACAGTTTTATCAGATTTATTAACTTAGTGTCCACAGAGGATACTCACTTGACACCAAGAACTGTATAAAACCAGGAAACATAGGAGGAACTCAAACTTGTCCCGAGAAGAAAAACTTGCTTCAATACAGAGGCAAATGCCAGCAGCAAACCACTGAACTGAGAATAGGACCCCCGTTGAAGGAATCAGAGAAAGAACTGGAAGATCTCGAAGGGGCTCGAGACCCATATGTACAACAATCTCAAGCAACCAGAGCTTCCAGGGACTAAGCCACTACCTAAAGACTATACATGGACTGACCCTGGACTCTGACCCCATAGTAGCAATGAATATCCTAGTAAGAGCACCAGTGGAAGGGGAAGCCCTGGGTCCTGCTAAGACTGAACCCCCAGTGAACTAGACTGGTGGGGGGAGGGCGGCAATGGGGGGAGGGTCGGGAGGGGAACACCCATAAGGAAGGGGAGGGGGGAGGGGGATGTTTGCCCGGATACCGGGAAAGGGAATAACACTCGAAATGTATATAAGAAATACTCAAGTTAATAAAAAAAAAAAAAGAAAAACTTGCTTCAAGGAACATGACACCCCCAATCAGCAGGAAGTAGACAAACTATAATATTGTCCCATTTCAAAATCCTGACTTTATTTGGGGATGTTTTCTTTTTCTCTCATTGTTTTTTTTTTTTTCCTCTTACCTAGTGTTATGCAGCTGAAAAGGTGGAGGAAGATGAGAGGAAAATAATGAAATGAAGAGCAAACCACAAAGTAACAAAAGATAATTACAAGTGGTCCCCACCATGGACCTAAGGCAGAATGCGGAGTGAGACTTCAACTGCAGTAGAGAAAGTAGCAGAAACCCCGTGGGAGAGAGACCTCACCGCCTGATCAGGTGGGCACTCCTGAGGCTGCAGAGCGGAGGAGACCACCAACACTGCCCACCCCTGCCCACATCCCTGGCCCAAGAGGAAACTGTATAAGGCCTCTGGGTTCCCGTAGGGGAGGGCCCAGGAGCGGCAGGATCCCTGCGCCTGAGACACTGCCGGAACCTGAAGGAAACAGACCGGATAAACAGTTCTCTGCACCCAAATCCCGTGGGAGGGAGAGCTAAACCTTCAGAGAGGCAGACACGCCTGGGAAACCAGAAGAGACTGCACTCTGTGCACATCCAGACGCCAGAGGAAAACACCAAATGTCATCTGGAACCCTGGTGCACGGAGGCTCCCGGAAAGAGCGGCGCAGATCTTCCCAGTTGCTGCCGCCGTGGAGAGGACTTAGGCAGTACCCCACGAGCAAACTTGAGCCTTGGAACCACAGGTAGGACCAACTTTTCCCCTGCAAGAAACCTGCCTGGTGAACTCAAGACACAGGCCCACAGGAACAGCTGAAGACCTGTAGAGAGGAAAAACTACACGCCCGAAAGCAGAACACTCTGTCCCCATAACTGGCTGAAAGAAAACAGGAAAACAGGTCTACAGCACTCCTGACACACAGGCTTATAGGACAGTCTAGCCACGGTCAGAAATAGCAGAACAAAGTAACACTAGAGATAATCTGATGGCGAGAGGCAAGCGCAGGAACCCAAGCAACAGAAACCAAGACTACATGGCATCATCGGAGCCCAATTCTCCCACCAAAGCAAACACGGAATATCCAAACACACCAGAAAAGCAAGATCTAGTTTCAAAATCATATTTGATCATGATGCTGGAGGACTTCAAGAAAGACATAAAGAACTCCCTTAGAGAACAAGTAGAAGCCTACAGAGAGGAATCGCAAAAATCCCTGAAAGAATTCCAGGAAAACACAATCAAACAGTTGAAGGAATTAAAAATGGAAATAGAAGCAATCAAGAAAGAACACATGGAAACAACCCTGGACATAGAAAATCAAAAGAAAAGACAAGGAGCTGTAGATACAAGCTTCACCAACAGAATACAAGAGATGGAAGAGAGAATCTCGGGAGCAGAAGATTCCATAGAAATCATTGACTCAACTGTCAAAGATAATGTAAAGCGGAAAAAGCTACTGGTCCAAAACATACAGGAAATCCAGGACTCAATGAGAAGATCAAACCTAAGGATAATAGGTATAGAAGAGAGTGAAGACTCCCAGCTCAAAGGACCAGTAAATATCTTCAACAAAATCATAAGAGAAAACTTCCCTAACCTAAAAAAAGAGATACCCATAGGCATACAAGAAGCCTACAGAACTCCAAATAGATTGGACCAGAAAAGAAACACCTCCCGTCACATAATTGTCAAAACACCAAACGCACAAAATAAAGAAAGAATATTAAAAGCAGTAAGGGAAAAAGGTCAAGTAACATATAAAGGCAGACCTATCAGAATCACACCAGACTTCTCGCCAGAAACTATGAAGGCCAGAAGATCCTGGACTGATGTCATACAGACCCTAAGAGAACACAAATGCCAGCCCAGGTTACTGTATCCTGCAAAACTCTCAATTAACACAGATGGAGAAACCAAGATATTCCATGACAAAACCAAATTTACACAATATCTTTCTACAAATCCAGCACTACAAAGGATAATAAAGGGTAAAGCCCAACATAAGGAGGCAAGCTATATCCTAGAAGAAGCAAGAAACTAATCGTCTTGGCAACAAAACAAAGAGAATGAAAGCACACAAACATAACCTCACATCCAAATATGAATATAACAGGAAGCAATAATCACTATTCCTTAATATCTCTCAACATCAATGGCCTCAACTCCCCAATAAAAAGACATAGATTAACAAACTGGATACGCAATGAGGACCCTGCATTCTGCTGCCTACAGGAAACACACCTCAGAGACAAAGACAGACACTACCTCAGAGTGAAAGGCTGGAAAACAACTTTCCAAGCAAATGGTCAGAAGAAGCAAGCTGGAGTAGCCATTCTAATATCAAATAAAATCAATATTCAATTAAAAGTCATCAAAAAAGATAAGGAAGGACACTTCATATTCATCAAAGGAAAAATCCACCAAGATGAACTCTCAATCCTCATCTTCGATTGGTTTATATACAAGTGTGCAATTTCTAGGCTTGAAAGTAAAATGATGCTATCTGGTGCTGGATAGAGGAGCCTTATTTTTTATTATGGCAGCTTGCTATTTTTGTAACATGGTGATTTGGTTGAACACAATAAAGTACAGTAGTAACTGATCTCCCCCTCTTCCTGGATGAGTGAGGAGATGATTAAATGTTGATGTCAGCATCCATGAGCATATTCAGATGAGCTTCTGCTTCTGTTGAAAAGGATGCTGTGTTTGATTGTGGTCCGAAGCTTTGAAGCACTACTTGGCATCTCCTTCCTTGGAGGTCTCACTGTTTAAACATAACAGATTTGATAGCTTGTTGGTAAGGTGAGGTCCAGCTTGTCTCCACTAGGTCATCTTCATGTGAATCCGGTGGTTATACGGTCTTGTTCTAGGGATATTTCATTTTTTTAATAACGGTCTTAGCTGACATTCATGGAGAGAATGAATCCTTAGAAGTGTGCCACTAGTGAAAGGAAATCCTGTCTAGAGTATGTTTCTTTACAAAGCTGTGTCACACCATCCTTTGGGCCCTCTGCTGGAAAAGTAGAATCAAGTCTCAAATAATGCCTTTTAAATTGTATCCTCTAGTATTATAGATGTAGGACAGTACTGTATCATACCTCTGTGGATGTAAAATAGCTTGTACCTGCTTTATGATACGTAGTAGTGACCGTGCTTTATCAGAGCTGTTTTTAATGATGTTGCTCAGAATGTTTTCTTTCCAGATGATGATTGAGAAGCTAATTTAAAAAAAAATGGTGCCAGGTACCACAAGAGTAACAGAACTGTGCTCTTTTCTCGGGTTTTGTTTTTTTACTTTTTTTTTTAATGGAGTGTGCTGGATGTCTCTACAGTTTTGTTCAGATGACTGCAGAACCTGGAAAAGCTGTTGCTGCTGTTGATGCATAACACACTGCTATTATTGGTCTTTTTATATAAATATAAATATATATATACAGATATATAATTTGAATTTTTTGAAACTTTACCTGTGCTGTCAACTTTCGAAAAAAGTATCCCCGTTTACTGTGTTGAGTTGGCACTGTACAGAAATTAACAGCCATATTGGTCTAGAAATGTTGAACTTAAGTTTTTTCCATTTGTACAGGGGTAACACACTGTATTAAATATGTAAGGTCTTATATACGTGGGTTTGATTACAAAAACTAATAAAGTATTCTCTAAATTAAAAAAAAGATCATATATGGTTTGGAAATCAAAATATGTGAGCTTATTCAATAAATCATATGTTCATAAAAATAAAAAAAAGAAAGTAGCAGAGGATGAAGGGATAGGTTTTTTGAAGACACCATGGAAGATTTACTGCAGCCACAACTACTGCAATAACTCCGACTCTGCTCCCTGCACCCAAAGCACATGAGGGAAAAAGCTGGACCCTCAGAAATGTGGACACTCCTGAGAACACAGAGGAGGCAAACACTTTTGGCCCACATTCCTGACCCAAGAGGTAATCACTTAGTGCCATCTGTGCCCTCTGGGCACAGGGACCTAAGAGCAGTCAGGGGCAGGACCTTTTGTGTTTCTGCCTGCACCAAGAGCTGAAAGCCAATCAGGAGGAGTGCCTACACACACATAGCTCTCTGTTCCCAGATCTGGCTCAAAGAAAACAGGTCTACAGGAGTGCTGACACACAGGCATGCAAGAGGGCCAAGTCACTTTCAGAATTAGCAAGACAAGACAACACCAGAGACAACCTGATGGCGAGAGGCAAGCACAGGAACCTAAGCAACAGAAACCAAGACTACTTGGCATCACCAGGGCCCAGATTTCCCAACAAAGCAAATACTGGCTATTGAAACACACCAGAACAGAAAGATTTAGATTAAAATTCATAATTTATGATGATGACGTAGGGCATTAAGAAGGACATGAATAATTCCCTTAAAGGAATACAGGACACCAGTTTCTAGCTGGCACCCAAACCTTGCTGATCCTGGCCCACAGCTCCCTGGTCCCAAACCCTGTGGGAGAGAGAGCTGATCACCCAGAAGTGTAGGCAATCCTGAGACTGTAGGGCAGGAGAGACTGCCACTTCTGCCCACCTTTGCCCACATCCCTGGCCCAAGAAGAAACTGCATATTGCCTCTGGACACAGGAATATAGGAGCAGTCAAGGTGCAGGAGCCCCATGATCCAGACTGCACCCGGATCTGAACTGAACCAGTCAAACAGCTCCGTGTACCCAAATCCTGTGGGGGTGGGAGCTAGACCTTCAGAGGGGCAGACACTCCTGGGAAGCCAGAGGAGAATACTCTCTGCCCACATTCCTCACTCAAGAGGAAATGCCTTGTGCCATCTGGGCCCCTCTACCCCTCACAGGGACCTAGAAGAAGTAGGGGCAGGACCCCTCTGGTTCCCACCTGCAGGGAGGAATGACTACATGACTGAGAGCATGACACTCTGTTCCCATAACTGGGGGAAAGAAACAGGAAAACAGGTCTACAGCAGTCCTGATACACAGACTCACAGGACGGCCAAGCCATTGTCAGAAACAGCAAGACAAGCTAACACCAGAGACAACCTGATGGCAAGAGGCAAGCACAGGAACCCAAGCAACAGAAACCAAGACCACTTGGCACCATCGGAGCCAAATTCTCCCATTGAAGCAAACACTTGATATCCAAACACACCAGAAAAGCAAGATCTAGATTTAAAATCACATTTTATCATGATGATGGAGGACATTAAGAAGATCATAAATAAGTTGCTTTAGGAAATACAGAAAACACAAGTAAACAACTAGAAGCCCTTAACGAGGAAACACAAAAGTCCCTTAAAGAACTACTGGAAAAACAACAAAACAGGAGAAGGAAAGGAAGGAAACCATCCAGGAGTTAAAAATGGAACTAGAAACAATAAAGAAAGCACAAAGGGAGACAACCCTGGAAATAGAAAATCTAGGGAAGAGATCAGGAGTTATAGATGTGAGCATCACCAACAGAATAAAGGTATAGAAGAGAGAATCTCAGGAGTAGAAGATTCCATAGAAAACATCAACACAACTGTCAAAGATAATGTAAAACACAAAAAGCTCCTAGCCTAAAACATATAGGAAATCCAGGACACAATGAGAAGATCAAACCTAAGGATAATAGGTATAGAAGACAGTGAAGACTCCCAACTTAAAGGGCCAGTAAATATATTCAACAAAATTATAGAAGAAAAGTTCCCTAACCTAAAGAAAGAGATGCCCATGAACACACAAGAAGCCTACAGAACTCCTAATAGGCTGGACCAGAAAAGAAACTCCTCATTCGTCACATAATATTTAAAACACCAAATGCACAAAACAAAGAAAGAATATTAAAAGCAGTAAGGGAAAAAGGTCAAGTAACATATAAAGGCAGACCTATCAGAATTACATCAGACTTCTCACCAGAGACTATGAAAGCCAGAAGATCCTGGACAGATGTTGTATAGACCCCACGAGAACACAAATGCCAGCCCAGGTTACTGTATCCAGCAAAACTCTCAATTAACAAGATGGAGAAACCAAGATATTCCATGACAAAACCAAATTGACACAATATCTTTCTACAAATCCAGCCTTACAAAGGATAATAAATGGTAAAGCCCAACACAAGGAGGCAAGCTACACCCTAGAAAAAGCAAGAAACTAATCGTCTTGGCAACAAAACAAAGAGAAGAAAAGCACAAAGATAATCTCACCCTCAAATGCAAAGATACCAGGAAGCAACAATCACTATTCCTTAATATCGCTCAACATCAATAGACTCAATTCTCCAATAAAAAGACACAGATTAACAAACGGGATACATAATGAGGACCTAGCATTTATCAACCTACAGGAAACACACTACAGAGAGAGAAAGACAGACACTATCTCAGCGTACTACACAGAGAGAGAGACAGACACTATCTCAGCGTAAAAGGCTGGAAAACAACTTTCCAATCAAATGGTCTGAAGAATCAAGCTGAAGTAGTCATTCTAATAGTGAATAAAGTTGACTTTCAACCAAAAGTCACCAAAAAAGACAAGAAAGGACACTTCATATTCATCAAAGAAAAAATACACCAAGATGAGCTCTCAATCCTAAATATCTATGCTCCAAATACAAGGGCACCTACATACATAAAAGCACCTTGTTAAAGCTCAAAGCACACATTGCACCTCACACAATAATAGTAGGAGATTTCAACACCCACTGTAATCAATGGACAGATCATGGAAACAGAAATTAAACAGACATAGACAGACTAACAGAAGTTATGAACCAAGTGGACATAACAGATATTTATAGACTATTCTACCATACAACAAAAGGATATTCCTTCTTCTCACCACCTCATGGTATGTTCTCCAAAATTGACCACATAGTCAGTCACAAAATAGACCTCAAAGATACAGAAACATAGAAATAATCCCATGTGTCCTATGAGACCACCACGGGCTAAGGCTGGTCTTCAATAACAATAAGGAAAGAACGCCCACATATACATGGAAGTTGAGCAATGCTCTACTCAACGATAACCTGGTTAAGGAAGAAATAAAGAAAGAAATTAAACATTTCCTAGAATTTATTTAAAATGAAGGTAAAACATACCCAAACTTATTGGAAACAATGAAAGTTTCCAATAAAAGAGGAAAACTCATAGCTCCGAGTGCCTGCAGAGAGAAACAGGAGAGAGCATATATCAGCAGCTTGACAGCACACCAAAAAGCTCTAGAACAAAAAAAAAAGCAAATTCAACCAGAAGGAGTAGAAGGCAGGAAATGATCAAATTCAGGGCTGAAATCAATCAAGTAGAAACACAAAGGACTATACAAAGAATTAACAGAACCAAAAGCTGGTTCATTGAGAAAATCAACAAGATAGATAAACCCTTAGTCAGACTAACCATAGGGCACAGAGAGTGTGTCCAAATTAACAAACTCAGACATGAAAAGGAAGACATAACAACAGAATCAGAGGAAATTAAAAAAATCATCAGATCCTACTATAAAAGCCTATATTCAACAAAACTTGAAAATCTGCAGGAAATGGACAATTTCCTAGACAGATACCAGGTACCAAAGTTAAATCAGGAACAGATAAACCATCTAAATAACCCCATAACTCCTGAAGAAATAGAAACAGTAATAAAAAGTCTCCCAACCAAAAAGAGCCCAGGTCCAGATGGGTTCATTGCAGAATTCTATTAGACCTTCATAGAAGACCTCATACCAATACTGTCCAAACTATTCCACAAAATTGAAACAGAGCACTACAGAATTCATTCTGTGAAGCCACAATTACTTTTATACCTAAACCAAACAAAGATCCAACCACAAAAGAGAACTTTACACCAATTTCCCTTATGAATATTGATGCCAAAACGCTCAATAAAATACTTGCAAACAGGGGCTGGGGATTTAGCTCAGTGGTAGAGCGCTTACCTAGGAAGCGCAAGGCCCTGGGTTCGGTCCCCAGCTCCGAAAAAAAGAACAAAAAAAAAAAAATACTTGCAAACAGAATCCAAGAGCAAATCAAAACAATCATCCATCATGATCAGGTAGGCTTCATCCCAGGGATGCAGGGATGGTTTAATATATGGAAAACCATCAATGTAATCCACTATATAAACAAACTGAAAGATAAGAAGTACGTGATCATTTCATTAGATGCTGAGAAAGCATTTGACAAAATTCAACACCCCCTTCATAATAAAAATCCTGGAAAGAACAGGAAATCAAGGCCCATACCTAAACATAGTAAAAGCCATATACAACAAAGCAGTAGCTAACATTAAACTAAATGGAGAGAAACTTGAAGCAATCCCACTAAAATCAGGGACTAGACAAGGCTGCCCACTCTCTTCCTACTTATTCAATATAGTTCTTGAAGTTCTAGCCAGAGCAATCAGACAACAAAATGAGGTCAAAGGGATACAGATTGGAAAGAAAGAAGTCAAAATATCAGATGATATGATAGTATATTTAAGTGACCCCAGAAATTCTACCAGAGAACTACTAAACCTGGTAAACAACTTCAGCAAAGTGGCTGGGTGTACAATTAACACAAACAAATCAGTAGCCTTCCTCTACACAAAAGATAAACAAGTTGAGACAGAAATTAGGGAAATGACACCTTTCATAATATTCCCAAATATTATAAAATACCTCGGTGTCACTTTAATCAAGCAAGTGAAAGATCTGTATGATAAGAACTTCAAGCCTCTGAAGAAAGAAATTGAAGAGGATCTCAGAAGATGGAAAGATCTCCCATGCTCATGGATTGGCAGGATTAATATAGTAAAAAAATGTCCATTTTACCAAAAGCGAACTAGAGATTCAATGCAGTCCCCATCAAAATTCCAGTCCAGTTCTTCATAGAGTTAGATGCAATAATTTGCAAATTCACCTGGAATCACAAAACACCCTGGATAGCTAAAACTATCTTCAACAATAAAAGAACTTCCTGGGGAATCACTATCCCTGAGCTCAAGCAGTATTAGAGAGCAATAATCATAAAAACTGTATGGTATTGGTACAGAGACAGGCAGATAGAGCAGTGGGATAAAATTGAAGATCCAGAAATCAACCCACACATCTATAGTCACTTGATTTTTTACAAAGAGCCAAAACCATCCAATGGACAAAAGATAGGATTTTGAGCAAATGGTGCTGGTTCAATTGGAGGTCAGCATGTAGAAGAATGCAAATTGATCCATTCTTATCACCCTCTACAAAGCTTATGTCCAAATGAATCAAAAACCTCAACATCAAAGCAGACACACTCAAACTAGTAGAAGAAAAAGTGGGGAAGAATCTCAAATACATGGGCACTGGAGAACATTTCCTGAACAAAACACCAGTGCCTTATGCTCTAGGATCAAGAAATGACAAATGGGATCTCATAAGACTACAAAGCTTCTGTAAGGCAAAGGAAACTGTTTTTAGGACAAAACGGCAACCAACAGATTGGGGAAAGATCTTTATCAATCCTATAACTGGTAGAGGGCTCATATCCAAAATATACAAAGAACTCACAAAGTTAGACTGCAGGGAGACAAATAACCCTATTAAAAATGGGGTTCAGAGCTAAACAGAGAATTCATAGCTGAGGAAAGTTGAATGGCTGAGAAGCACCTAAAGAAATGTTCAACATCTTTAGTCATAAGGGAAATGCAAATCAAAACATTCCACCTCACACCACTCAGAATGGGTAAGATCAAAAACTCCGGTGAGAGCAGATGCTGGTGAGGATGTGGAGAAAGAGGAACAGTCCTCCATTGCTGATGGGATTACAGACTGGTACAACCATTCTGGAAATTAATCTGGAGGTTCCTCAGAAAATTGGACATTGCACTACCTGAATACCCAGCTATACCTCTCTTTGGCATATACCCAAAAGATGCTCCAACAAACAACAAAGACACATGCTCCACTATGTTCATAGCAGCCTTATTTATAATAGCCAGAAGCTGGAAAGAACCCATATGACCTTCAACAGAGGAATGGACACAGAAAATGTGGTGCATCTACACAATTGAATACTACTCAGCTATCAAAAACAATGACTTTATGAAATTCATAGGCAAATGGATGGAACTGGAAAATATCATCCTGAGTGAGGTAACCCAATCACAGAAAAACACACATGGTATGCACTCATTGATAAGTGGCTATTAGCCCAAATGCTCAAATTACCCTAAATGCATAAAACTCATGAAACTCAAGAGGGATGATCAAAATGTGAATGCTGCATTCCTTCTTTAAAAAGGGGAACAAGCATACCCTTGGGAGGGAATAGGGAGGCAAAGTTCAGAACAGAGGCTGAAGGGACACCCATTCAGTGCCTGCCCTACATGAGGCCCATACATATACAGCCACCAAACTAGATAAGATGGATGAAGCAAAGAAGTTCAGGCTGACAGGAACCGGATGTAGATCTCTCCTGAGAGACACAGCCAGAATACAGCAAATACATGGGCAAATGCCAGCAGCAAACCACTGAACTGAGAATTGGACCCCTGTTGAAGGAATCAGAGAAAGGACTGAAAGAGCTGAAGGGGCTTGAGACCCCATATGAACAACAATGTCAACCAACCAGAGCTTCCAGGGACCAAGCCACTACCCAAAGAGTATACATGGACTGACCCTGGGCTCCAACTGCATAGGTCGCAATGAATAGCCTAGTAAGGGCACCAGTGGAAGGGGAAGCCCTTGGTCCTGCCAACACTCGACCCCCAGTGAATGTGATTGTTGGTGGGAGGATGATAATGGGGGGGAGGATGGGGAGGAGAACACCCATATAGAAGGGAATGAGGAGGGGTTAGGTGGATGTTGGCCTGGAAACCGGGAAAGGGAATAACAATTGAAATGTAAATAAGAAATACCCAATTTAATAAAGATGGAGGAAAAAAATATATCCCTTAAAAAATTACAAGAAAATACAACCAAACAGGTGAAGGAAATGGATGAAACCATCCAAGATTTAAAAATGGCAATAGAAACAATAAAGAAAACACAAAGGGAGACAACCCTGGAGAAAAAAAAAACCCAGGGAAAAGATCAGGAGTCATAGATGCAAACGTCACCAACAGAATGAAAGCAATAGAAGAGAGAATCTACAGCGGCAGAAGCTACCATAGAAGACATTGACACAACCATCAAGATAATGTAAAATGGAAAAAGTTCCTAGCACAAAATGTCCTGGAAATCCAGGACAGAATGAGAAGGTCAAACCTAAGGATAATAGGTATGGAAGAGACTGAAGATTCACAACACAAAGGACCAGTAAATATCTTCAACAAAATTATAGAAAAAAACTTCCCTAACCTAAAAATGAGATGCCCATATACATACAAGAAACCTATAGAAGTAACTCCAAATAGATTGCGCCAGAAAGGAAATTCCTCCCATCACATCACAAAATAGTCAAAACACCAAATGTACAAAATAATGAAAGAATTTTAAAAGGAGTAAGGGGAAAAGATCAAGCAACATATAAAGGCAGACCTATAAGAACTACACCAGACTTCTCACCAGAGACTATGAAATCCATAAGATCCTGTGCAGATGTCATACAAACTTTTTTTTTTGGTTCTTTTTTTTCGGAGCTGGGGACTGAACCCAGGGCCTTGCGCTTCCTAGGCAAGCACTCTACCACTGAGCTAAATCCCCAACCCCCGTCATACAAACCTTAATAGAACAAAAATGCCAGCCCAGGCTCTATATTCAGCAAAACTCTCAATTAACGAAGATGGAGAAACTAAGATATTCCATGACAAACAAAATTGACACAGTATCTTTTTACAAATCCAGCCCTGCAAAGGAGATAGGTGGAAAACTCCAATACAAGGAGGAAAACTACACCCTAAAAATGAAAAAAGTAATCTCCTTGCAATAACACACAAAGAGGAGAGACACAGGAACATAATTCCACCTCTAACAATGAAAATAACAGGAAGCGACGATCACTAATCCTTAATAGCTCTCAACACCAATGGAATCAATTCCCCAATAAAAAGACATAGGTTAACAGACTGGATATGTAAAGATGACCTAGCATCTTGCTGCAAACAGGAAACACCTCAGAGACAAAGACAGACACTATTTCAGAGTAAAAGGCTAGAAAACAGTTTTCCAAACAAATCATCCAAAGAAACAAGCTGGAATAGCCATTCTAATATCGAATAAAATCCACTTTCAACCAAAAGTTATCAAAAAAGGATAAGGAAGAAAAATTCTTATTCATCAAAGGAAAAATCCACCAAGATGAACTCTCAAACCTAAATATCTATGCTCCAAATACAAGGGCACCTACATACATAAAAGAAACCTTACTAAAGCTCAAAGCACACACTGCACCTCACACAATAATAGTAGGAGATTTGAACACCCCACTCTCATCAATGTATAGATCATGGAAACAAAAGGTAAACATAGACATAGAGAAACTAACAGAAGTTATGAACCAAATGGATTTAACAGATATTTGTAGAACATTTCATCCTAAAACAAAAGAATGTACTTTCTTAGCACCTCAAGGTGCCTTCTCCATAATTGACCATATAATTGGTCACAAAACAGGCCTCAACAGATACAAGAAGATTGAAATAATCTGATGCATCCTATCAGATCTCCACCGACTTCAATAACAACAAAACCGACTGAAAGACCAAATATACATGGAAGTTGAACAACACTCTACTCAATGATGAGTTCATTAAGGAAGAAATAAAGAAAGAAATGAAAAATTTTTTGAAATTTAATGAAAATGAAGGTACAACATACCCAAACTTATGGGATACAATGAAAGCAGTGCTAAGAGGAAAAAATCATGGCTCTGAATGTCTCCAAAAAGAAACAGGGGAGAGAATACATTAGCAGGTTGACAGCACACCTAAAAGCTCTAGAACAAAAAGAACCAAATACACCCAAGAGGAGTAGAAGGCAGGAAATATTCAAACTCACGGCAGAAATCAACCAAGTAGAAACAAAACAACTATACAAGAATCAATAAAACCAGGATCTGGTTCGTTGAGAAAATCAACAAGATAGATAAACCCTTAGCCAGAATAACCAGAGGACAGAGAAACAGTACCAAAATTTACAAAATCAGGAATAAAAAGGGAGACATAACAACAGAATCTGTAGAAATTCAGAAAATCATCAAATCCTACTTCACAAGTCTATATTCAAAAAAATCTGGATAATCTGGAGGAAATGGACAATTTTCTAGACAAATACCAGGTACCAAAGTTAAATCAGGATCAGACAAACCATCTAAATAAACCCATAACCCCAAAAGAAATAGAAGCTGTTATTAAAAGTCTCACAACCAAAAAGAGCCCAGGAACAGATGGGTTTAGTGCAGAATTTTATCAGACCTTCGTAGAAGACCTCATACCAATACTGTGCAAACTAT
The DNA here is from genome assembly GCF_021556685.1 of Rattus norvegicus. Lineage (NCBI taxonomy): Eukaryota > Metazoa > Chordata > Mammalia > Rodentia > Muridae > Rattus > Rattus norvegicus. The sequence goes on from NC_141534.1 coordinate 97,811,013, forward strand.
TCCACAAAATAGAAACAGCTGGAGCACTACCCAATTCCTTCAATGAAACCATAGTTACACTTATACCTAAACCACACAAAGACCCAACAAAGAGAACTTCAAGCCAATTTCCCTTATTAATATAGATGCAAAAAATATTTCATACAATTCTTGCAATCTGAATCCAAGAACTCATCAATATGATCATCAATCATGATCAAGTAGGCTTAATCCCAGGGATGCAGGGATGTTCAATATGCAGAAATCCATCAATGTAATCCACTCTCTAAACAAACACAAAGGAAAAAAATGATTATTTCATTAAATGCTGAGAAAGCATTTGACAAAACTCAATAACCCTTAATGATAAAGGTCTTAGTAAGATCAGGAATTCAAGGCCCATACTTAACCCTAGTAAAAGCAATATACACCAAACTAGTAGCCAACATTAAACTAAATGGAGAGAACCTTGAAGCAATCCCACTAAAATCAGGGACTAGGCAGTGCTGCCCACTCTCCCCCTACCTATTCAATATAGTGCTCAAAATCCTAGCCAGAGAAAGGTGGTCAAAAGGATACAAATTGGAAAGGAAGAAGTCAAAATATCACTATTTGCAGATGATAGGATAGTATACTTAAGTGACCCCAAAAATTCCACCAGAGAACTTCAAAGCCTGTTAAACAACTTCAGCAAAGTGGCTGGGTATAAAATTGACTCATACAAATCAGTAGCCTTCCTCTACCCAAAGGATAAACAGGCTGAGAAAGAAATTAGGGAAATGACAGTCTTCACAAAAGTCACAAATAACCAAAAATAACTTGGTGCAACAAAACAAGTAAAAGATCTGTATGACTAGAACTTCAAGTCTCTGAAGAAAGAAATTGAAGACCATCCCACAGTTCCCTGTACACAAATCCTGTGGGGGAAGAGAATGGACCACTCAAGAGTGCAGACATCCCGAGGCCGCAGGACAGACTGTCACCTCTGCACACCTCAGCCCACATCCCTGATCCAAGGGGAAACTGCCCAGTGCCTCTGGACACAGGGATATAGGAACAGACAGCCGCTGGTACTCGTGGTTCTGGTCTGCACCCAGGACCCAAATGATCCTGCCAAACAGCTCCCTGCACCCAAATCCCATGGGGGAGAGAACTGGAACCTCAGAAGTGTGGATACTCCTGAGAAGTCAGAGGAGAATACCCTCAACCCACAGTCCAGACCCAAGAGAGAATTGCATAGTGCCGTAACAACCTACCGAAGCAATCAAGGGCAGGACTTTTTGATTACTGCCCATGCCTACAGCTGGAAGACAGTCTTCAGGAGCGCTGACACACCTGAAATCAGAGCACCTGTTCTCAGGAGGGCTGAAAGAAAACAGGAAAACAGTGTTACAGGAGTGCTGACACAGAGGCCTACAGCAGGGTAAAGTCACTCCCAGAAACAGCAAGACAAGCAAACACCAGAGAGAGCCCAATGGCTAGAGGCAAGCACAGGAACCTAAGCAACAGAAACCAAGACTACTTGACATCATCAGAGCCCAGTACTCTCACCAAAGAAAATATTGGATATCCAAACACACCAGAAAAGCAAGATTTAGATTCAAAATCACACTTTTTGATAATGATGGAGAACTTTAAGAAAGACATAAAGAACTCCCTTAGAGAAATGCAGGGAAGCACAAGTAAACAAGTAGAAGCCCTTAGAGAGGAAACACGAAAATCCCTGAAAGAATTACAGGGAAAATACAACCAAACAGGTAAAGGAATTGAAAATGGAAATAGAAACAATAAAGAAAGCACAAAGGAGACAACCCTAGATATTGAAAACCGAAGGAAGAGACAAGGAGTCGTAGATACAAACATCACCAACAGAATGAAAGAGATAGAAGAGAGAACCTAAGGGGCAGAAGATACCATAGAAAACATTGACACAACCATCAAGATAATGTAAAATGCAAAAAGTTCCTAGCACAAAATATACCGGAAATCTAGGACAGAATGAGAAAGTCAAACCTAAGGATAATAGGTATGGAAGAGAGTGAAGATTCACAACACAAAGGACCAGTAAATATCTTCAACAAAATTATAGAAAAAAACTTCCCTAACCTAAAAAAGAGATGCCCATAAACATACAAGAAGCCTATAGAACTCCAAATAGATTGGGCCAGAAGAGAAATTACTCCTGTCACATAATAGTTAAAACACCAAATGCACAAAACAAGAAAGAATATTAAAAGCAGTAAGGGGAAAAAGTCAAGTAACACATAAAGTCAGACCTATCAGAATCACACCAGATTTCTCACCAGAGACTATGAAAGCCAGAATATCCTGGACAGATGTCATACAGGCCCTAAGAGAACACAAATGCCAGCCCAAGTTATTGTATCCAGCAAAACTTTCAATTAACATAGATGGAGAAACCAAGATATTCCATGACAAAACCAAATTTATGCAATATCTTTCTACAAATCCAGCCCTACAAAGGATAATAGATGGAAAACTCCAGCAAAAGGAGAGAAACTACATCACATAGAAAGCAAGAATATAATTTCCTTGCAATGAAACCAAAAGAGAGACAAACAAGCATAATTCCACCTCTAACAATGAAAATAACAGGAAGTGACAATCACTATTCCTTAATATTTCTCAACATCAATGGACTCAATTCTCCAATAAAAAGAAATAGACTAACAGACTGGATGCGTAAAGAGATTCCAGCACTTTGCTGCAAGCAGGAAACACACCTCAAACACAAACACAGACACTACATTTTTCCAAGCAAATGGCCCAAAGAAACAAGCTGGAGTTACCATTCTAATATAAAATAAAATTGACTTCCAACCAAGAGTCATTAAAAAAGATAAGGAAGGACACTTCATATTCATCAAAAGAAAAATCGACCAAGATGAACTCTCAATCCTAAATATCTATGCTCCAAATGCAAGGGCACCTACATTCATGAAAGAAACCTTACTAAAGCTCAAAGCACACATTGCAGCTCACACGATAATAGTAGGAGATTTCAACTCCCCACTCTCATCACTGGACAGATCATGGAAACAGAAATTAAACAGTGACATAGACAGACTAACAGAAGTTATGAACCCAGTGGATTTAACCGATATTTATAGAACATTCCATTCTAAAAAAAAAGGGCTATACTTCTTCTCAGCGCCTCATGGAACCTTCTCCAAAATTGACCACATACTCGGTCACATAACAGGCCTCAAGAGATACACGAAGGTAAAAATAATCCCATGCATCCTATCAGATCACCAGACACTAAAACTGGTCTTCGATAGCAATAGTAATGACGGAAAGCCCACATATACATGGAAGTTGAACAATGCTCTACTCAATGAAAACTTGGTCAAGGAAGAAATAAAGAAATTAAAGATTTCTTAGATTTTAATGAAAATCAAGATAAAACATTCCCAAACATATGGGAAACAATGAAAGGGGTACTAACAGAAAAACTCATATTGCTGAGTGCCTGCATAAAGAAACAGGAGAGAGCATGTGTCAGCAGCTTGACAGCACACCTAAAAGCTCTAGAACAAAAAGAAATAAATACACCCAAGAGGAGTAGAAGGCAGGAAATAATCAAACTCAGAGCTGAAATCAACCAAGTAGAAACGAAGAGGACTATACAAAGAATCAACAAAACAAAGAGTTGATTTTTTGAGAAAATCAACAAGACAGATAAACCCTTAGCCAGACTAACCAGAGGTCACAGACAGTGTATCCAAATTAAAAAAATCAGAAATGAAAATGGAGACATAACAACAGAATCTGAAGAAATTTTAAAAAATCATAAGATCCTACTACAAAAGCCTATATTCATCAAAACTGGAAAATCTTGAGGAAATGGACAATTTTCTAGACAGATACCAGGTGCCAAAGTTAAATCGGTAACAAATAAACCATCCAAACAACCCCATACTCCTAAAGAAATAGAAGCAATTATTAAAAGTCTCCCAACCAAAAAGGACCCAGATCCAGACAGGTTCAGTGCAGAATTCTATCAGACCTTCACAGAAGACCTCGTACCAATACTATCCAAATTATTCCACAAAATAGAAACAGACAGAGCACTACCCAATTCCTTCTGTGAAGCCACAAATACTCTTATACCGAAACCACACAAAGACCCAACAAAGAAAGAGAACTTCAGACCAATTTCCCTTATGAATATTGATCAAAAAATACTCAATAAAATTCTTTCAAACCGAATCTAATAACACATCAAAACAATCATCCGTCATGATCAAGTAGGCTTCATCCTGTGGATACAGGTATGGTTTCATATATGAAAATCCATCAATGTAATCCACTATATAAACAAACTGAAAGATAAGAACCACATGGTTATTTCATTAGATGCTGAGAAAGCATTTGACAAAATGAATTTCACAAAATGACATCCCTTCATGATAAAAGTCCTGGAAAGATCAGGAATTCAAGGCCCATATATACACATAGTAAAAGTCATATACAGCAAAACAGTAGCTAACATGAAACTAAAACTTGAAGGAATCCCACTAAAATCAGGGACTAGACAAGGCTGCCCACTCTCTCCCTACTTATTCAATATAGTACTCGAAGTCTTAGCCAGAGCAATCAGACAGCGAAAGGAGGTCAAAGGGATACAAATCAAAATATCACTATTTGCAGATGATATGATAGTGTACTTAAGCGACCTCAAAAGTTCCACCAGAGAACTACTTAACCTGATAAACAACTTCAGCAAAGTGTCAGTGTATATTATGAACTGAAACAAATCAGTAGCCTTCTCTACTCAAAGGATAAACAGGCTGAAAAAGAAATTAAGGAAATGACACCCTTCACAATAGTCCCAAATAACATAAAATATCTTGTTGTTACTTTAATCGAGCAAGTGAAAGATTTGTATGACAAGAACTTCAAAGCTCTGAAGAAAGAAATTGAGGAAGATCTCAGAAGATGGAAAGATCTTCCATGCTCATGGATTGGCAGGATTAATACAGTAAAGATGGACATTTTGCCAAAAGCAATCTACAGATTCAATGCAATCCCCATCAAAAATCCTACTCAGTTCTTTATAAAGAATAGAGATAGAAAGAGCAATTTGCAAATTCATTTGGAATAACAAAAAATCCAGGATAGCAAAAACTATACTCAACTATAAAAGAACTTCTAGGGATAACACTATCCCTGACTTCAAGCAGTATTACAGAGCAATAGTCGTAAAAAGTGTTTGATATTGGTACAGAGACAGGCAGATAGACCAGTGGAATAGAATTGAAGACCCAGAAATGAACCCACACACCTATGGTCACTTGATTTTTGACAAAGGAGCCAAAACCATCCAATGGAAAAAAAGATAGCATTTTCAGCAAATGGGGCTGGTTCAACTGGGGGTCAGCATGTAGAAGAATGCAGATCAATCCATGCTTATCACCCTGTACAAAGCTTAAGTCCAAGTGGATCAAGAACCTCCATATCAAAGTAGATATGCTCAAACTAATAGAAGAAGACGCTGGATCACATGGGCACTGGGGAAAATTTCCTGAACAAAACACCAATGGGTTATGCTCTAAGATCAAGAATCAACAAATGGCACCTAATAAACCTGCAAAGCTTCTGTAAGGCAAAGGACACTGTCATTAGGACAAAATGACAACCAACAGATTGGGAAAAGAGCTTTACCAGTCCTACATCTGATAGAGGGCTAATATCCAAAATATACAAGGGACTCAAGTTAGACTCCAGAGTGCCCAATAACTCTTTTTAAATGTGGTCTATGGAGTTAAACAAAGAATTCTCAGCTGAGGAATATCAAATGGCTGAGAAGCACCTAAAGTGATGTTCAACATCCTTAGTCAACGGGAAAATGCAAATCAAAACAACACTGAGATTCCAATTTACACCCCTAGAATGGCTAAGATCAAAAACTCAGGTGACAGCAGATGCTGGCAAGGATGTGGAGAAAGAGGTACACTCCTCCATTGTTGGTGGGATTGCAGACTGTTACAACCACTCTGGAAATCAGTCTGGAAATTCCTCAGAAAATTGGACATTCCACTACCCAAGGACACAGCTATAACTCTCCTGGGCACATACCCGAATGATGTCCCAACATATAACAAGAACACATGCTCCACTCTGTTTATAGCAGCCTTATTTATAATAGCTAGAAGCTGGAAAGAACCCAGATGCTCTTCAATGGATGAATGGATTAAAAAACTGTGGTACATCTACACAATGGAGTACTACTCAGCTATCAAAAACAATGACTTCATGAAATTCACAGGCAAATGGAATGAACTAGAAAAAATACATGGTATGCACTCATTGATAAGTGGACATTATCCAAAAAGCTTGAACTACCCAAGATGCAGTCCACAGGCCACATGGAGCTCAAGAATAAGGCTGACCAAAATGAGGATGCTTCCACTCCTCCTTAAGAGAGGGAACAAAAATATCCATAGGAGGGGATATGGAGGCAAACTTTAGAGCAGAGACTGAAGGAATGGGCATTCAGAGCCTGCTCCCATGAGGCCCAGATATACAGCCACCAAAACTAGATAAGATGGTTGAAGCTAAGAAGCTCATGCTGACAGGAACCGGATATAGATCTCTCCTGAGAGACACAACCAGAATACAGCAAATACAGAGGTGAATGCTAGCGCAAACCACTGAACTGAGAATGGGACTCCCTTTGGGGGAATTAGAGAAAGGACTTAAAGAGCTGAAGGGGCTTGCAACCCCATAAGAACAACAATGCCAAGCAACCAGAGCTTCCAGAGACTAAACCACTACCCAAAGACTATACATGGACTGACCCAGGGCTCCACCTGCATACGTAGCAGAAAATAGCTTTGTTGGACACCAGTGGAAGGGGAAGCCCTTGGTTCTGCCAGGGTTGGAACCTCAGTGCAGGGGAATGTCGGGGGTATGGGGAGGAGATGGGGTGGAACACCCTTAGGGGGGACGGGGAGGGGATAGAGGGCTTATGGACAGGAAACTAGGAAAAGAAATAACATTTGAAATGTAAATAAATATATCCAATGAAAAAGAAACAGAGCTTTATTTAATCATAAACATGAATGAACTTGTTTTGTCTTTACTTTAAGATGGCTTTTAAGCCTAAAATGAAAGCACACTAGTTCCTAATTATCTGTGGTGTTATCCTCTTTCCTTGTCCTGTATTGTGTTGAGTCTTCTCTTCCAGTTGGTTGGTTTGGATTAGGATTTAATCAATTTTATTCATCTTTTAAAAGCTAATTATTTGCTTAGAATGTCTACAGTTAGGGTATTGCGCTTTGGGGGTAGTCAACAGCAGTTCACTTTGATTTGCCTCGTGCCCTAGCAAGGACATGATTTTACCAGCTGCAGATCGTTTCTGTGATTATTTGATATTTGAAGTTCTGGGGACTCTTAAAAAGGTATATAAGCACTAGAGCGCCAAGAGGCCATTGTTTGTTAGTTGATGGTTGTTGTTGGTCATGCATTGTTAAGTATTCATGTTCAAAGAAGAAACAAGAATAAAAAACTCAATATCCTGATGCTGTAGATCAATCTTGGCCCAAGGAACTAAACACCATCAATCAGCAGGAAGTATTCAAATGAGAGTATCACCCATTGTCCCACTCCTGACTTTATTCCAGGATGTCTTTTCTTTTTTCCCTATCAGTTTTTTCTGTCTTACCTGGTGTAAGGAACTTGAAAGGGTGAAAGAAAAGAGTTGGCAAAGTTGGACGACCCACAAAGAAGTAGGAAGACAGCTTATTTAAAAATTCAAAGTCTCCAGCAGTTCTCTGCTCCCAGACCCGGTGAGAGAGAGAGACCTCACCGCCTGGTCAGGTGGGCACTCCTGAGGCTGCAGAGCGGAAGAGACCACCAACACTGCCCACCCCTGCGCACATCCCTGGCCCAAGAGGAAACTGTATAAGGCCTCTGGGCTCCCGTGGGGGAGGGCCCAGGAGCGGCAGGACCCCTGCCTGAGACACCGCCAGAACCTGAAGGAAACAGACCGGATAAACAGTTCTCTGCACCCAAATCCCGTGGGAGGGAGAGCTAAACCTTCGGAGAGGCAGACAAGCCTGGGAAACCAGAAGAGACTGCTCTCTGCACAAACATCTCGGACGCCAGAGGAAAACACCAAAGGCCATCTGGAACCCTGATGCACTGAAGCTCCCGGAAAGGGCAGCGCAGATCTTCCTGGTTGCTGCAGCCACAGAGAGCCCGAGGGCAGCACCCCGCGAGCGAACTTGAGCCTCAGGACCACAGGTAAGACCAACTTTTCTGCTGCAAGTGACCTGCCTGGTGAACTCAAGACACAGGCCCACAGGAACAGCTGAAGACCTGTAGAGAGGAAAAACTACACGCCCGAAAGCAGAACACTCTGTCCCCATAACTGACTGAAAGAGAGGAAAACAGGTCTACAGCACTCCTGACACACAGGCTTATAGGACAGTCTAGCCACTGTCAGAAATAGCAGAACAAAGTAACACTAGAGATAATCTGATGGCGAGAGGCAAGCGCAGGAACCCAAGCAACAGAAACCAAGACTACATGCCATCATCGGAGCCCAATTCTCCCACCAAAACAAACATGGAATATCCAAACACACCAGAAAAGCAAGATCTAATTTCAAAATCATATTTGATCATGATGCTGGAGGACTTCAAGAAAGACGTGAAGAGCTCCCTTAGAGAAACACAGGAAAACATTAATAAACAAGTAGAAGCCTACAGAAAGGAATCGCAAAAATCCCTGAAAGAATTCCAGGAAAATATAAATAAACAAGTAGAAGCCCATAGAGAGGAGACACAAAAATCCCTGAAAGAATTCCAGGAAAACACAATCAAACAGTTGAAGGAATTAAAAATGGAAATAGAAGCAATCAAGAAAGAACACATGGAAACAACCCTGGATATAGAAAACCAAAAGAAGAGACAAGGAGCTGTAGATACAAGCTTCACCAACAGAATACAAGAGATGGAAGAGAGAATCTCAGGAGCAGAAGATTCCATAGAAATCATTGACTCAACTGTCAAAGATAATGTAAATCGGAAAAAGCTACTGGTCCAAAACATACAGGAAATCCAGGACTCAATGAGAAGATCAAACCTAAGGATAATAGGTATAGAAGAGAGTGAAGACTCCCAGCTCAAAGGACCAGTAAATATCTTCAACAAAATCATAGAAGAAAACTTCCCTAACCTAAAAAAAGAGATACCCATAGGCATACAAGAAGCCTACAGAACTCCAAATAGATTGGACCAGAAAAGAAACACCTCCCGTCACATAATTGTCAAAACACCAAACGCACAAAATAAAGAAAGAATATTAAAAGCAGTAAGGGAAAAAGGTCAAGTAACTTATAAAGGCAGACCTATCAGAATCACACCAGACTTCTCGCCAGAAACTATGAAGGCCAGAAGATCCTGGACTGATGTCATACAGACCCTAAGAGAACACAAATGCCAGCCCAGGTTACTGTATCCAGCAAAACTCTCAATTAACATAGATGGAGAAACCAAGATATTCCATGACAAAACCAAATTTACACAATATCTTTCTACAAATCCAGCACTACAAAGGATAATAAATGGTAAAGCCCAACATAAAGAGGCAAGCTATACCCTAGAAGAAGCAAGAAACTAATCGTCTTGGCAACAAAACAAAGAGAATGAAAGCACACAAACATAACCTCACATCCAAATATGAATATAACGGGAAGCAATAATCACTATTCCTTAATATCTCTCAACATCAATGGCCTCAACTCCCCAATAAAAAGAAATAGATTAACAAACTGGATACGCAATGAGGACCCTGCATTCTGCTGCCTACAGGAAACACACCTCAGAGACAAAGACAGACACTACCTCAGAGTGAAAGGCTGGAAAACAACTTTCCAAGCAAATGGTCAGAAGAAGCAAGCTGGAGTAGCCATTCTAATATCAAATAAAATCAATTTTCAACTAAAAGTCATCAAAAAAGATAAGGAAGGACACTTCACATTCATCAAAGGAAAAATCCACCAAGATGAACTCTCAATCCTAAATATCTATGCCCCAAATACAAGGGCACCTACATACGTAAAAGAAACCTTACTAAAGCTCAAAACACACATTGCACCTCACACAATAGTAGTGGGAGATTTCAACACCCCACTCTCATCAATGGACAGATCATGGAAACAGAAATTAAACAGAGATGTAGACAGACTAAGAGAAGTCATGAGCCAAATGGACTTAACGGATATTTATAGAACATTCTATCCTAAAGCAAAAGGATATACCTTCTTCTCAGCTCCTCATGGTACTTTCTCCAAAATTGACCATATAATTGGTCAAAAAACGGGCCTCAACAGGTACAGAAAGATAGAAATAATCCCATGCGTGCTATCGGACCACCACGGCCTAAAACTGGTCTTCAATAACAATAAGGGAAGAATGCCCACATATACATGGAAATTGAACAATGCTCTACTCAATGATAACCTGGTCAAGGAAGAAATAAAGATAGAAATTAAAAACTTTCTAGAACTTAATGAAAATGAAGGTACAACATACCCAAACATATGGGACACAATGAAAGCTGTGCTAAGAGGAAAACTCATAGCGCTGAGTGCCTGCAGAAAGAAACAGGAAAGAGCATATGTCAGCAGCTTGACAGCACACCTAAAAACTCTAGAACAAAAAGAAGCAAATACACCCAGGAGGAGTAGAAGGCAGGAAATAATCAAACTCAGAGCTGAAATCAACCAAGTAGAAACAAAAAGGACCATAGAAAGAATCAACAGAACCAAAAGTTGGTTCTTTGAGAAAATCAACAAGATAGATAAACCCTTAGCCAGACTAACGAGAGGACACAGAGAGTGCGTCCAAATTAACAAAATCAGAAATGAAAAGGGAGACATAACTACAGATTCAGAGGAAATTCAAAAAATCATCAGATCTTACTATAAAAACCTATATTCAACAAAACTTGAAAATCTTCAGGAAATGGACAATTTCCTAGACAGATACCAGGTATCGAAGTTAAATCAGGAACAGATAAACCAGTTAAACAACCCCATAACTCCTAAGGAAATAGAAGCAGTCATTAAAGGTCTCCCAACCAAAAAGAGCCCAGGTCCAGACGGGTTTAGTGCAGAATTCTATCAAACCTTCATAGAAGACCTCATACCAATATTATCCAAACTATTCCACAAAATTGAAACAGATGGATCACTACCGAATACCTTCTACGAAGCCACAATTACTCTTATACCTAAACCACACAAAGACACAACAAAGAAAGAGAACTTCAGACCAATTTCCCTTATGAATATCGACGCAAAAATACTCAATAAAATTCTGGCAAACCGAATTCAAGAGCACATTAAAACAATCATCCACCATGATCAAGTAGGCTTCATCCCAGGCATGCAGGGATGGTTTAATATACGGAAAACCATCAATGTGATCCATTATATAAACAAACTGAAAGAACAAAACCACATGATCATTTCATTAGATGCTGAGAAAGCATTTGACAAAATTCAACACCCCTTCATGATAAAAGTCCTGGAAAGAATAGGAATCAAGGCCCATACCTAAACATAGTAAAAGCCATATACAGCAAACCAGTTGCTAACATTAAACTAAATGGAGAGAAACTTGAAGCAATCCCACTAAAATCAGGGACTAGACAAGGCTGCCCACTCTCTCCCTACTTATTCAATATAGTTCTTGAAGTTCTAGCCAGAGCAATCAGACAACAAAAGGAGATCAAGGGGATACAGATCGGAAAAGAAGAGGTCAAAATATCACTATTTGCAGATGATATGATAGTATATTTAAGTGATCCCAAAAGTTCCACCAGAGAAATACTAAAGCTGATAAACAACTTCAGCAAAGGGGCTGGGTATAAAATTAACTCAAATAAATCAGTTGCCTTCCTCTATACAAAAGAGAAACAAGCCAAGAAAGAAATTAGGGAAACGACACCCTTCATAATAGACCCAAATAATATAAAGTACCTCGGTGTGACTTTAACCAAGCAAGTAAAAGATCTGTACAATAAGAACTTCAAGACACTGAGGAAAGAAATTGAAGAAGACCTCAGAAGATGGAAAGATCTCCCATGCTCATGGATTGGCAGGATTAATATAGTAAAAATGGCCATTTTACCAAAAGCAATCTACAGATTCAATGCAATCCCCATCAAAATACCAATCCAATTCTTCAAAGAGTTAGACAGAACAATTTGCAAATTCATCTGGAATAACAAAAAACCCAGGATAGCTAAAGCTATCCTCAACAATAAAAGGACTTCAGGGGGAATCACTATCCCTGAACTCAAGCAGTATTACAGAGCAATAGTGATAAAAACTGCATGGTATTGGTACAGAGACAGACAGATAGACCAATGGAATAGAATTGAAGACCCAGAAATGAACCCACACACCTATGGTCACTTGATTTTTGACAAAGGAGCCAAAACCATCCAATGGAAAAAAGATAGCATTTTCAGCAAATGGTGCTGGTTTAACTGGAGGTCAACATGTAGAAGAATGCAGATCGATCCATGCTTATCACCCTGTACAAAGCTTAAGTCCAAGTGGATCAAGGACCTCCACATCAAACCAGACACACTCAAACTAATAGAAGAAAAACTAGGGAAGCATCTGGAATACATGGGCACTGGAAAAAATTTCCTGAACAAAACACCAATGGCTTACACTCTAAGATCAAGAATCGCCAAATGGGATCTCATAAAACTGCAAAGCTTCTGTAAGGCAAAGGACACTGTGGTTAGGACAAAACGGCAACCAACAGATTGGGAAAAGATCTTTACCAATCCTACAACAGATAGAGGCCTTATATCCAAAATATACAAAGAACTCAAGAAGTTAGACCGCAGGGAAACAAATAACCCTATTAAAAAATGGGGTTCAGAGCTAAACAAGGAATTCACAGCTGAGGAATGCTGAATGGCTGAGAAACACCTAAAGAAATGTTCAACATCTTTAGTCATAAGGGAAATGCAAATCAAAACAACCCTGAGATTTCACCTCACACCAGTGATAATGGCTAAGATCAAAAACTCAGGTGACAGCAGATGCTGGCGAGGATGTGGAGAAAGAGGAACACTCCTCCATTGTTGGTGGGATTGCAGACTGGTAAAACCATTCTGGAAATCAGTCTGGAGGTTCCTCAGAAAATTGGACATTGAACTGCCTGAGGATCCAGCTATACCTCTCTTGGGCATATACCCAAAAGATGCCTCAATATATAAAAGAGACACGTGCTCCACTATGTTCATTGCAGCCTTATTTATAATTGCCAGAAAATGGAAAGAACCCAGATGCCCTTCAACAGAGGAATGGATACAGAAAATGTGGTACATCTACACAATGGAATATTACTCAGCTATCAAAAACAACGAGTTTATGAAATTCGTAGGCAAATGGTTGGAACTGGAAAATATCATCCTGAGTGAGCTAACCCAATCACAGAAAGACATACATGGTATGCACTCATTGATAAGTGGCTATTAGCCCAAATGCTTGAGTTACCCTAGATCCCTAGAACAAACGAAACTCAAGACGGATGATCAAAATGTGAATGCTTCACTCCTTCTTTAAATGAGGAAAAAGAATACCCTTGGCAGGGAAGGGAGAGGCAAAGATTAAAACAGAGACTGAAGGAACACCCATTCAGAGCCTGCCCCACATGTGGCCCATACATATACAGCCACCCAATTAGACAAGATGGATGAAGCAAAGAAGTGCAGACTGACAGGAGCCGGATGTAGATTGCTCCTGAGAGACACAGCCAGAATACAGCAAATACAGAAGCGAATGCCAGCAGCAAACCACTGAACTGAGAATAGGACCCCCGTTGAAGGAATCAGAGAAAGAACTGGAAGAGCTTGAAGGGGCTCGAGACCCCATATGTACAACAATGCCAAGCAACCAGAGCTCCAGGGACTAAGCCACTACCTAAAGACTATACCTGGACTGACCCTGGACTCTGACCTCATAGGTAGCAATGAATATCCTAGTAAGAGCACCAGTGGAAGGGGAAGCCCTGGGTCCTGCTAAGACTGAACCCCCAGTGAACTAGACTGTGTGGGGGAGGGCGGCAATGGTGGGAGGGTTGGGAGGGGAACACCCATAAGGAAGGGGAGGGGGGAGGGGGATGTTTGCCCGGAAACCGGGAAAGGGAATAACACTCAAAATGTATATAAGAAATACTCAAGTTAATAAAAAAAAAATTCAAAGTCTCTTCTTCAATCCATGCCATCTCTTAACTATAATCCCCCATGAAATAAAGACAAAAAAAAAGCAAATCACATACTTCCCACAAAGATGTCACAGGATATACATTACCATCCCATAAGGAGCATAGTGAGAAAATACTGGCCCAAAGTAAGACAGAAACAGCTGAGAAGACTCCAAACTCTGCGTTCTCATGTGTGTTGTAAAGGCACAATTCAGACCTTCGACACTTCTTTGCTTTTTCCCCTGCAACACAGTTCTTTTTCTTGGGCTAGTTCCACTTCCGGTTAGCAGCTCTCCTCAACACATTTCCCAATGCTCTAGCAAATCCAACATCTTGGGGTCTCCAGGGCAATCTGAAATTTACTTTCATGGCTTCATGCAGTCTTCCCTTGGTCTCCATGCAAGGACATCAATGACACAAGCCTGGCCTCAGAGGCTTTCGCTAGTTGAAGAGGGAGATTCCATATCCTTTTTCTTGACCCAAAAGCTCAAACCACGTGGCTGAAGCTGCTAAGGTCTGCTGCTTGTGGGGGCTGGAACATGTCTGCCTCGTTCAATCACATCTTCACCAGCTTTTTGTTTTCGATAGTCGCCTTCACTGCCTAAGCTTTACTATCTGAGACATAGAAAGAGCAATCTTTGATAACCAGCATTCAGGAACCAGGGGCAGGTGGAATTCTGAGTTGAAGCCCAGGCTGATCTACAGTGGGAGTTCTTGAAGAGACAGGGCTACCCAGAGAAACCCTTTCCTGAAAAACCAAAGAGAAAAGTACAATCCATGAAGAAAAGGAAAGTGCAGACCCTAAGGCAGGGGTTTGTAAAGGATCATGTGAGGCCACAACACGAAGTTCTCAAGCATCACGTCACAGTAGAGGAGTCTCTGTCTTATTCAGAAGCTTCTGCTAATCCATGGCCACATTTTCAATTGTCACTTTCTCCACCATGAAAAGGAAAACACTGTCCATTACAGCATGTCCACTGTCTGCTTATACACAATCACCTCCTTCCTGCACTCCTGGCTCCCTTCTCCCTAGCCTCTTGAGACACGAGGCCAATGGTAGCTGTCTGTAACACACTCCTGCTTCAAGTGAAGCCTATGCTGCCCACAAACAAAGTGTGTGCACAAATAAATGCCATTTCAACTCTGAGCCTAGCAGGAAAGGCCCTCACACCCTCTCATGCTGGCCCATTCTATGGTCTTACCTCCAAAACTTGCCTTTGTGTACAACCCTTGAGACATCTTTCATTCTTAAGGTCTTAAAGTTGATCATTCAGTCACATGCTCACCATGGCCAAGTCTACACACTGATACTCCTTACCAATGACAGCTAATGACTCCTTCCTTCCAGATGAGTTGAGAAGCAACGTTTGAGCTATCCCCACCTTAACTGGAGCTGCTAGGTCTTCTTCTACTTCAACGCGTTCATGGCTTCCAATTCCTTCAAAATAAAAGCTCAGTTTCGCATTTGCATTCTGTGCCTGAGTCCTGTATCCTGGCCCTCTAGAACTCTAAAACGTAAGAGACAACTCAATTTTGCCTCTAAGCACTTGTGTATGCCCAGCGTTTTTAACACTTCCTATAGGACATTTTTTCAGTGGGGTGAATCCACACAGCCCCTGTTCTGTACTCCAGACGCCAGAATCCAAGCACCCAGTGGTCTCCAGTGGAAAGTGTGAAGGACAAACTCACAATTAAGTCATCAGATGAATGGAACATAGAGATGTGAAGGGCCCAGGATGCCCTCTGCTCATCTATGCATGCTTCTTACATGGCTCTGTAGTCATGGAAACCTGTGGAAAGATTGTTACTGTTATTAGAGGATGTCTATGGTGGGGACCTGGGCTTATGTAACCTTATCTTTGCCCTGGAGCAAAGTAACTCTCACCTGAGTAACTTCTAGGTATGAAAATTAGGTATCTGAAAGAAAGACGTCAGACCACCTCTCCAAAGTCAGGGTCCAGTTACTCACCTTGGGGAGTCTTGCCATGGATTTTCTTTAAAATTTCTTTATTTTTTGTATATTTATGTTTTGCCTTCATATATTTCTGTAAACCATGTGTGTGTGCTGCCCATGGAGGCCAGAAAAGTGTATTGGGTTTCCTACAGTTGTGAGCAGCCGTATGCATGCTGGGAATTGAACCCTTCTCTGGAAAAGCAGTCTCTGCTCTTAACCAATGAGCCATCTCTCCAGCCGTGTGATTGTGTTTCATTTCGTTTTTGGACTTTTAAAATACTTCTTTACAGATTAACTAGACCTCTTTCTGTTGGGGATGCTCTTGTCCACTGTTTATTCAGATGCTGAGGTCTGTACTCAATATGGGCATTTTATTGACCAATGTGTTATAAGGAACACTCCCCAATAATCTCTGATTGGGTAACAAAAGGCTAGAGCCTGGGCCTGTGCAGGAAAGAGAGAAAGGCAAAACTTGAGATCAATCAGGGCTCTTTTAGGTAGGAACCACAGGTAATACATTATCAGAAGGAATGAAGGTAAACATCAAACACATAGTTCTGGTGAAGCCTATCTACATCTTCCATGTGTGATGTGTCATTATCTCCTTCCAGGGGTGGCATTTCTTAAGTTACAGCAGCCCTGGTATCCTCCTCAATAAGATCATCCTCATCAAAACCTAGACCAAGCTTGATCATCCTGTAGATCCTGTTAGCATCGGTCCGGGGATCTTCCAGACTGAAGCCAGAAGACAGGAGTGCAGTTTCATACAGCAAGATGATCAGATCCTTCAGAGACTTGTCATTCTCGTCAGCCTCTGCCTCTTGCCTCCAGGTGTTTCTTGGCTGCCATGTAACCCATTGTAGGAGAGGGAGAAAAAAACAAAGGTTGCCATGAGGCAGACTGGACCATGAGCACATGGCCCAGAGAAACTTGCCCTGAGGACAGACAGGGAGCAGAAGAAGTCAGGCTAGAAGACTCAAACAGCAAGTAACCCAGGGCCTATTGCTGGATGTAGATTAGAACAGTTCAGGACCTGCCCAGTCTAACCTGACAATGTTTAAATAAAAATACCAGATTTCTTTGGGGGATATACTGGCTGATGTCGGGCAGAACCCCTCTATAAAAATACTTCAATAACTTTTGATTAAGGAAAATATAGAAAGTTAGTAACTGCCACAAGTGGACACCAGGGGGAGGTATGCATTAATTAATTCTCTAGAGAGTCCTGCTTGGCTGGGTATTGGAACGCCCTGCTCAAGGTCTTTGCTCAAACTTGCTGGAATCATTCTGGGTAGTTATGGGCCAAAAGGTCACTTTCCCCACTATTTCTTTGTAAACTCTTCTGCATTCTTTCAGAAATATGTATTTTATTTAAGGTATTCTTCAGCTATCTCAGCCCAGAGTGGTTGCTCAGGGTGGGTCACCAGTGCTGTGAGGAACTGGATTACATGGTCAGTCTCACTGGCTGGCCTCCAGTCTAAGCACTAATTACTGGCAGACAGACATGCCCTTTCTCTTTGAGATTAGTGTCTTCGTATTTCATTGCTGTAAAGACACAGCATAACCAAGGCAAATTCTGTCTTATAAAGGACAGAATTTTACTGGGTTGGCTTACAGATTCAGAGGTATCATCATGGTTGGAAATATGGAAGTGTGCAGGCAAAAGTGGTTCTGGAAGGGCTCAGAGTTTTTTTTTTCTTTTCCACTCATCTGTATTTACCTTTTAAAGCAGAATGCTATTGGGCACTGTTATTTCCACATTCACAAGCCTTGATTAGTTAAAAGACCTAGGGACACTTAGGGTTTTGTTCTCGGTACTGTGGAAAACAAGCTTCTTAGGGAATTCCTCTGTCAAGTTGTTTCAACTTGTGTTTACTTCTATGACTCATACATGCAGATTTAACTACAGGAAATGATAAATTTTTAAGATGAAACTTAACCCACCTTAATTTGCTCTACTAAGGAATCCAGTTCAACAGCTAAATACTTCAGACCACAAAGTTAACTTTAATAGGGTACATTACATCATGTCTTACAGCAAACATTCTATCAACCTCTGGAGTCAAATTTACAGTATCACAGTATTACATGTAGAAATTTTATCTTCCCCTTAGTTTTCATGCCACACAGATATTTTAAATTTTAACAAAAATAAACAAAAATCATGGAAAATACATTATCAGAAGGGATGAAGGTAAACATCAAACACATAGTTCTGGTGAAGCCTATCTACATCTTCCATGCGTGATGTGTCGTCATCTCCTTCCAGGGGTGGCATTTCTTAAGTTACAGCAGCCCTGGTATCCTCCTCAATAAGATCATCCTCATCAAAACCTAGACCAAGCTTGATCATCCTGTAGATCCTGTTAGCATCGGTCTGGGGATCTTCCAGAATGAAGCCAGAAGACAGGAGTGCAGTTTCATACAGCAAGATGATCAGATCCTTCAGAGACTTGTCATTCTCGTCAGCCTCTGCCTCTTGCCTCCAGGTGTTTCTTGGCTGCCATGTAACCCATTGTAGGAGTGTATGAGCTTGTGACAATACAGCATGGGGATGTCAGCAATCGGTTTGACACAACCACCTTTTCAACTTTTCCTCCAATATATCTTTCATAATTTTGCAGCAGTTCTCAAGTTTTGTCTTTTTCTCTTCCTGTTTCTTTTTTTCCTCTTCATCTTCTGCAAGGTCCAGTCCTTATTTGGTAACTGACACCAAGGTCTTGCCCTCAAATTCCTTCAGCTGTTGCACACAATACTCATCAATGGGCTCAATCATATAGATTACTTCTAAGCCATGCTTGAGGAGACGTTCCACAAAGGCTGAGTTACCAATCTAGTCCTTGGTCTCACCTGTGATAAAATAGATGTGCTTCTGGTTTTCCTTCATTCTGGTGCAGTAGTCCTTCAGAGAAACCATCTCATCCCCAGAAGCAGATATGTAATATCTCAACAGCTCTGAAAGCTTCTTCCAATTTTTGAGAGTCTTCATGTATTCCAAGCTTTATATTTTTGGAGAACTGCTCATAAAACTTTTTTGTAGTTCTCTTTATCTTCAGCCAGTAAATAGCTCTGAGCATTTCTTGACCCAATTCTTTCTGATAACTTTCAGAATTTTGCTTTGTTGCAGCATTTCATGGGAAATATTTGGAGGGAGATCTTCCGAATCCACCATCCCTCTGATGAAATTCAGATACTTGGGGTTTAACTCCTCACAGTTAAAAACTCTGAGAACATACAACCTGATATTGTTCTTTTTCTGTTTTCAAACAGATCAAAAGGAGTGTGTCTTGGGACAAAAAGAAGGGCCAGGAATCCTAATTGTCCTTCAACACAAAATGTTTTACTGACAAATGTTCTTCCCAATCCTTGGGTAAGCTCTTGTAGAACTCTCCATATTCTTCATTCTTTTTTGGGGGGGGTTGTTGTTGTTCTTTTTTTCGGAGCTGGGGACCGAACCCAGGGCCTTGCGCTTCCTAGGCAAGCGCTCTACCACTGAGCTAAATCCCCAACCCCCATATTCTTCATTCTTAATGTCAACAAGATTTCTGGTCCAAATCGGCTTTGTTTTGTTGAGTTCTTCTTTATCAATGTACTTTTACTTTATCATCTTCTTTTTCTTCTTGTCACCATCCTTCTTTTTTTTTTCTTCTTCATCAGAACCAACATCTTCTACCTCAGGCTTGTCATCAGACTCCTTTTCTTCTTTTTCTTTCTCCTCATCTTTGTTGTCCATTTCTTCAGCCTCATCATCACTGACTTCCTTATCACATTCCTTCACCACAAAGAGTAATGGGATGGTCAATAAACTGAGAATATTTCTTCATATTCTCTTTTATTCTCCTTTTCTCCAAATACTCAGTTTGGTCTTCTTTCAGATGCAAGATAACCTTTGCTCCACGACCCAGTGGTTCACCTGTGTCAGTCCTCACTGGGAAGGATTCCCCCAGCTGAGGATTCCAAGGCACACTGCTCACCATCATTGTGTTTCGTGAGGACAGTCACTTTCTCAGCAACCAAATACGCATAGTAAAAACCAACACCAAACTGGCCAATCATAGAGATATCTGCACCAGCCTGCAAAGCCTCCATGAATGCTTTGGTGCCTGACTTGGCAATAGTGCCAAGGTTATTGATCAAGTCAGCCTTGGTCATTCCAATGCCAGTATCCTCAATAGTGAGGGTTGATCTTATTTGTTGGGGATGAGATTAATGTGCAGCTCCTTACCCGAGTTGAGTTTACTAGGGTCTGTCAAGCTCTCATATCTGATTTTATCCAGAGCATCTGATAAATTGGAAATGAACTCCCTCAGAAAGATCTCTTTGTTCAAGTAATAAGTGTTGATGATCAAGGACATTAACTGGGCAATTTCTGCCTGAAAGGCAAAGGTCTTCACCTCCTCCTCTTTCATTGGTTGGTCTTGGGTCTGAGTTTCCTCAGGCATCTTGGTTGAATAAGCACACACAAAGTGTGACTAACCAAACCAGGACACTGAAGCAACTGAGCTCAGAGTTTTAAATCTCAATTTTAAAGCAAACAGGAGACTATAATCCACACTGGGTATAGCTTCAGCATAAGAGATCAGAGATCTCAAACACACCGCCACAGTGGCCAAATTCCTTAAAAACTCCACCTATTCCAATAAGGCCACACCACCTAATAGCACCCCCCACCCCAGGACCAAGCCTTCAAACACTTAAATCTATAGTGATCAAACCTCTTCAAGCCACCATAATTGGAGTGATAGATTTTTGTTTTAAATGTGATCTTGGGTGATTTGGATGGACGCTCTGCTGGAGAATTGATTTCAATTCTGAAGACTTCTTCTTATACAGAGGGCTCTCAGGATTAATAAACTCTTGCAAAGTCAATGACTGAGCTTCATGTACCTCCTGCTACAGAAGTTTTTCATCCCATGTTTGTAAATCTCTGTAAGCTCCTTCATCAGCCTCCTGCTGGCTGCCTTCTAGGATCTGGTCCTGCCACTAGATTTTAACAAATAACTATTTGTTCTGTTTGTTTTCTTCTCTTTGCTTGCAAATGAGTTTGGGAACCATTCACAACTTAATATTCTACTTAGGGCAAGTTGAAAAAATTAATGTCTAACAATCGAAAACAAAATTAGATTAGTAAAAGCAGAAAACGGCAGAAAAGGGGGGGCAGCAGTGGCCTCCCAAATCCTTCATAGTAACACTAGTGCAGTCTAAACATGATCTCCCAAGTGCTCACATAAAATTATCCAAATAGGGGCTAGAGAGATGGCTCAGGGGTTTTGTTGCGGTCCACAAAGCACATGAACACCAATCTCAGTCAAACAGGAATGGTATATTGAACTCACATTCTAATTCTGGTCTGACCAGGTACATAGTTCAGAATTTTATGAACTATGACAATGGCATCTTTTTCTGTTAGCTTATAAAGGAAAAAACACACATTGGGTTCATACTCAGGGGCAGGAAGTACTGCCTAGTAGTCTGCTAAGAGTAAAGATATTTTAGACATAACAGTTCATACAGGCCTTTGATTTCATGGATCCTGCATAAATCTTTGTATAATTTATTAAGACTAATGATCTTCCGAACCTTCAGAACATAACAGGGCATATGGTCAGCATGATCCTGCTCTGAGCAAAGTTACTTCTCTATTCCAATGACTGGCAGGCATGTTACTTCAACAACATGAAATGGCTGGTGGGTGTGGAACAGAATGGCTGCAGTTATTCTGGGGGTGGTGGTTGGGGGTCAGAGCACAACAGGTTATGAATGCAGAGGAACAGGGTTCTGTTCCCAACACCCACATCAACCATCTTATCGCCACTTCCAACTTTAGCTCCAGGATCTTCTTAGCCTTAACAGACAACTGCACACACACTGTACACACTCACACAGATATACAAACACATAATGTGATTGATGGATTAATTTTTGAGACATGGTTTTCCTGTGTCATGGCTGTCCTGGAACTCACTCTGTAGACCAGGGTAGCTTCAAACTCACTGATCTGCCTGCCTCTGGTCTGATGTAAACTCTAGATCTTGTGTAAAGGATTGCATCAACACCACCTAGACAAACATATAATTTAAAAAGAAAAATACTTTGAAAAGCAAAATGAAATTAGACCAGCCAAACCAAAATGTTAACTCAAGCTACTCACCAAGGGAATCCGCTAGATCAGTGTCCTGTAAACAATATTATCATGACCTCCATGTTAAAAGGCTTGAGGCAGGGAACCTTAGTCCCAGCACCAGAAATGAGAGGCAGGCATACATCTGTGAGATTGAGCTCATCAAGGTATCTGGGGTGAGTTCTAGGACAGCCTGAGATGCATAGAGAAACCCTGTCTCAATAAAGATAAAAAGAAAGGTAAAAAGAAAAGAAGCAGTCCCGGCACCACAGCTGTTTAATGACATGGCTGAGCAAAGGGGAACATGGTGACTTAGAATTAAATTCTGTCTAAAGATGTGATGAAGCTAGCTCAGTCAGTAAACGGGTTCTCCAGAGAAGGAGGGAGGATTAAAAAGAAAAAGGACAATTAGACAACATTATAACACGACTCCAGCCACTTCTGAGGCTGAAGTGGTTTTATTTTATCTAGGCTGCTTTTAAACCATTTTAATTACATGTAAATCACAAGGTCAGTTCTAGATTAATGAACAAGCAAGGCAATAAACATCATCTATGCTAACTTAATGAGTTTACAATTCTGTCCATCAATCATCTTGCATTTTACCTTGTATTACCATCTGAAAACCACCTTAATCTAGAACATCTCTTTTAGTGCTAAACAATTTATATTTGACTGTGAGACTACCACTAGTCTTCTACCCCATCTTAGATTTGTGAAGGAATAAATATTTGAGTATGCAGAAATTTCAGGAAGATGTCTTGAAAAATTTAAACAATTTGCAGAGACAGCTGACTGCCTTGACCATCTTCGATATTCCTAATAACACTGGTGCACTTATCTTCAGTCTTCTGGTCGAGAACATCTGACAAACCTCCAGAAAAGCAAGAATTATGAAGGACTAGCTTACCCCGTCTGCACATAGATTAGCAATCAATTATCTTGTGTCATTTGTTCCTTTTGGCCAGGATTCTGTCTACAGATGATATTAGGGCATTTCTTTCCTAGTAGCTAGCTTGCTATATGAAAGCAACTCCACATGGGGGTGTTGATGTTCATCACCTTTTTGAAGTGGATGGTGGTACTTCAGGAACAGACATGTTTCACAGTCAAATCTTTTAATAATGAAATAATGTTATATGCCATATTCTACGGATCTCTGATGCTTTTGAAGACCATTTATCTATATATAGCGAAACTGAATTGTCAAACATTGATTATTTTTAGCTATTTACTATTTGAATAACCTTGAAAACATTTTTTTAATCCATCCCTCTGTTGAAGGGCATCTGGGTTCTTTCCAGCTTCTGGCTTTTATAAATACGTCAGCGATGAACGTAGTGGAGCACGTGTCTTTGTTGTATGTTGGAGCATCTTTTTGGTATATGCCCCAGGAGAGGTATAGCTGGGTCCTCAGGTAGTGGAATGTACAATTTTCTGAGCAAACTTCAGACTGATTTCCAGAGTGGTTGTACCAGTTTTCAATTCCACCAACAATGGAGGACTGTTCCTCTTTCTCCACATCCTCGCTAGCATCTGCTGTCACCTGAGATTTTTGTCTTAGCCATTCTGACTGGTGTGAGGTGGAATCTCAGGGCTGTTTTGATTTGCATGTCCCTGATGATTAAGGATTTTGAATAATTCTTCAGGTGTTTTTTGGCCATTCGATAATCCTCAGAAGAGATTATTTTGTTTAGCTTTGTACACCATTTTTTCCTCCATCTTTATTAAATTGGGTATTACTTATTTACATTTAAATTGTTCTTCCCTTTCCTGATTTTCGGGCCAACATTCCGCTAACACCTCCTCGTTCCCTTCTATACAGGTGTTCCCCTCTCCATCCTCCCCCATTACCATCCTCCACCCAACAATCATGTTCACTAGGGGTTCAGTCTGGGCAGGACCAAGGGCTTCCCCTTCCACTGGTGCTTTTACTAAGCTATTCATTGCGACCTATGCAGTTGGAGCCCAGGGTCAGTCCCTGTATAATCTTTGGGTAGTGGCTTAGTCCCTGGAAGCTCTGGTTGCTTGGCATTGTTGTTCATATGGGTCTCAAGCCCCTTCAAGCTCTTTAAGTCCTTTTTCTGATTCCTTCAACAGGGGTCCCATTCTCAGTTCAGTGGTTTGCTGCTGGCATTCGCCTCTGTATTTGCTGTATTCTGGGTGTGTCTCTCAGGAGAGATCTACATCCGGTTCCTGTCAGCCTACACTTCTTTGCTTCATCCATCTTATCTAGTTTGGTGGCTGTATATGTACAGGCCACATGTGGGGCAGGTTCTGAATGACTGATCCTTCTGCCTCTGTCCTAAACTTTGCCTCCCTATTCCCTCCAAAGGGTATTCTTGTTCCCCTTTTAAAGAAGGAGTGAAGCATTCACATTTTGGTCATCCCTCTTGAGTTTCATGTGTTCTGTACATCTAGGGTAATTCGAGCATTTGGGCTAATATTGACTTATCAATGAGTGCATACCATGTGTGTTTTTCTGTGTTTGGGTTACCTCACTCAAGATGACATTTTCCAGTTCCATCCATTTGCCTATGAATTTCATAAAGTCATTGTTTTTGATAGCTGAGTAGTATTCCATTGTGTAGATGCACCACATTTTCTGTATCCATTCCTCTGTTGAAGGGCATCTGGGTTCTTTCCAGCTTCTGGCTATTATAAATAAGGCTGCGATGAACATAGTGGAGCACGTGTCTTTGTTATATGTTGGGGCATCTTTTGGGTATATGCCCAAGAGAGGTATAGCTGGGTCCTCAAGTAGTTCAATGTCCAATTTTCTGAGGAACCTCCAGGCTGATTTCCAGAATGGTTGTACCAGTCTGCAATTCCACCAACAATGGAAGAGTGTTCCTCTTTCTCTACATCCTTGCCATCATTTGCTGTCACCTGAGTTTTTGATCTTAGCCATTCTCACTGGTGTGAGGTGAAATCTCAGGGTTGTTTTGATTTGCATTTCCCTTATGACTAAAGATGTTGAACGTTTCTTTAGGTGTTTCTCACCCATTCAGCATTCCTCAGCTGTGAACTCTTTGTTTAGCTCTGAACCCCATTTTTAATAGGGTTATTTGTCTCCCTGCAGTCTAACTTCTTGAGTTTTTTGTATATTTTGGATATACGCCTTCTATCAGTTGTAGGATTGGTAAAAATCTTTTTCCAATCTGTTGGTTGTAGTTTTGTCCTAACAACAGTGTCCTTTGCCTTACAGAAGCTTTGCAGTTTTATGATATCCCATTTGTTGATTCTTGATCTTACAGCATAAGCCATTGGTCTTCTCTTCAGGAAGTTTTCTCCAGTGCCCATGTGTTCAACATGCTTCCCCACTTTTCTTCTATTAGTTTGAGTGTATCTGGTTTGATGTGGAGGTCCTTGATTCACTTAGACTTAAGCTTTGTACAGGGTGATAAGCATGGATCGATCTGCATTCTTCTACATGCTGACCTCCAGTAGAACCAGTGCCATTTGCTGAAAATGTTATCTTTTTTCCAATGGATGGTTTTGGCTCTTTGTCAAAAATCAAGTGACCATAGGTGTGTGGGTTCCTTTCTGGGTCTTCAGTTCTATTCCACTGGTCTATCTGTCTGTCTCTGTACCAATACCATGCAGTTTTTATCACTATTGCTCTGTAATACTGCTTGAGTTCAGGGATAGTGATTCCCCCAGAAATCCTTTTATTGTTGAGGATAGTTTTAGCTATCCTGGGATTTTTGTTATTCCAGATGAATTTGCAAATTGTTCTGTCTAACTCTCTGAAGAATTGGGTTGGAATTTTGATGGGAATTACATTGAATCTGTAGATTGCTTTTGGTAAACTGGCCATTATTACTATATTAATCCTGCGAATCCAAGAGCATGGGAGATCTTTCCATCTTCTGAGATCTTCTTCAATTTCTTTCTTCAAAGACTTGAAGTTCTTATCATACAGATCTTTCACTTGCTTGGTTAAAGTCACACCAAGTTATTTTATATTATTTGGGACTTTTATGAAGGGTGTCGTTTCCCTAATTTCTTTCTCAGCTTGTTTCTCTTTTGTGTAGAGGAAGGCTACTGATTTATTCGAGTTAATTTTATACCCAGACAGTTTGCTGAAGGTGTTTATTAGGTTTAGTTGTTCTCTGGTAGAACTTTTGGGATCACTTAAGTATAAAATCATATTGTCTGCAAATAGTGGTATTTTGACTTCTTCACTTCGAATCTGTATATATTTGATCTCCTTTTGTTGTCTGATTGCTCTGGCTAGGACTTACTGAACTATATTGAATAAGTAGAAAGAGGGTGTGCAGCCTTGTCTATTCCCTGATTTTAGTGTATTGCCTCAAGTTTCTCTCCATTTAGTTTAATGTTAGCTACTGCTTTGTTGTATATGGCTTATACTATGTGTAGGTATAGGCCTTGAATTCCTGTTCTTTCCCAGACTTTTATCATGAAGGGGTGTTGAATTTTGTCAAATGCTTTCTCAGCATCTAATGAAATGATTATGTGATTTTTATCTTTCAGTTTGTTTATATAGTGGATTCTGTTGATGGTTTTCCACATATTAAATCATCCCTGCATCCCTGGAATGAAGCCTACTTGATCATGATAGATGACTGTTTTGTTGTGCTCTTGGATTCGGTTTGCAAGAATTTTATTGAGTATCTTTGTGTCGATATTCATAAAGGAAATTGGTCTGAAGTTCTCTTTCTTTGTTGGGTCTTTGTGTGGTTTAGGTATAAGAGTAATTGTGGGGGTTGTGAGGGGCTGGGGATTTAGCTCAGTGGTAGAGCGCTTACCTAGGAAGTGCAAGGCCCTGGGTTCGGTCCCCAGCTCCGAAAAAAAAAGAACCAAAAAAAAAAAAAAAGAGAGAGTAATTGTGGCTTCATAGAAGGAATTTGGTAGTGCTCCATCTGTTTCAGTTTTGTGGAATAGTTTGGATAGTATTGGTATGAGGTCTTCTATGAAGGTCTGATAGAATTCTGCACTGAACCCATCTGGACCTGGGTTCTTTTTGGTTGGGAAACTTTTAATGACTGCTTCTATTTTGTTAGGAGTTATGGGGTTGTTTAAATGGTTTATTTGTCCCTGATGTAACTTCAGTACCTGGTATCTGTCTAGGAAATTCTCCATTTCCTGCAGATTTTCAAGTTTTGTCGATTAGAGGCTTTTTAGTAGGATCTGATGATTTTTTGAATTTCCTCTGGCTCTGTTGTTATGTCTTCCTTTTCATTTCTGATTTTGTTAAATCAGATTTAGACACATTCTCTGTGTCCTCTCGTTAGTCTGGCTAAGGGTTTATCTATCTTGTTGAATTTCACAAAAAAAACAGCTTTTGGTTCTGTTGATATAGTCCTTCTATAGTCCTTTTTGTTTCTACTTGGTTGGTTTCAGCTCTGAGTTTGATTATTTCCTGCCTTCTATTCCTCCTTGGTGTGTTTACTTCTTTTTGTTCTAGAGCTTTTAGGTGTGCTGTCAAGCTGCTGACATATGCTCTCTCCTCTTTCTTTCTGCAGGCACTCAGAGCTATGAGTTTTCCTCTTAGCACAGCTTTCATTGTGTCCCATAAGTTCGGGTATGTTGTACCTTCATTTTCATTAAATTCTAAGCAGTCTTTAATTTCTTTCTTTATTCCTTCCTTGACTAGTTTATCATTGAGTAGAGCATTATTCAACTTCCATATATATGTGGTCATCCTTTCCTTATTGTTATTGCAAACCAGCTTTATCCTGTGGTGGTCTGATAGGACGCATGGAATTATTTCTATCTTTCTGTATCTGTTGAGGCCTTTTTATGACTGATTATATGGTCAATTTTGGAGAAAGTACCATGGGGTGGTGAGAAGAAGGTATATCGTTTTGTTTTAGAATAGAATGTTCTATAAATATCTGTTAAATCCATTTGGTTCATGACTTCTCTTAGACTGTCTATGTCTCTGTTTAATTTCTGTTTCCATGATCTGTCCATTGATGACAGTGAGGTGTTGAAGTCTACTACTATTATTGTGTGAAGTGCAATATGTGCTTTGAGCTTTAGTAAGGTTTCTTTTATGTATGTAGGTGCCCTTGTAATTGGAGCATAGATATTTAGGATTGATAGTTCATCTTGGTGGATTTTTCCTTTGATGAATATGAAGTGTACTTCCTTGTCTTTTTTAATGATGTTTGGTTGAAAATCAATTTTATTCGATATTAGAATGGCTACTCTAGCTTGCTTCTTCAGACCATTTGCTTGTAAAGTTGTTTTCCAGACTTTTACTCTCAGGTAGTGTCTGTCTTTGTCTCTGAGGTGTGTTTCCTGTAGGCAGCAAAATGTTGGGTCCTCATTGAGTATCCAGTTTGCTAATCTGTGTGTCTTCATTGGGGAATTGAGTCCACTGATGTTGAGAGATATTAAGGAATAGTGATTGTTGCTTCCTGTTGTATTCTTGTTTGGATGTAAGATTATGTTTGTGCTTGTCTTCTCTTTGTTTTGTTGCAAAACGATTAGTTTCTTGCTTTGTCTAGGGTGTAACTTGTCTACTTGTGTTGGGTTTTACCATTTATCATCCCTTGTAGGGCTGGATTTGTAGAAAGATATTGTGTATATTTGGTTTTGTCGTGGAACATCTTGGTTTCTCCATCTATGTTAATTGAGAGTTTTGCTGGATATAGTAGCATGGGCTGGCATTTGTGTTCTCTTAGGGTCTGTATGACATCTGTCCAGGATCTTCTGGCTTTCATAGTCTCTGGTGAGAAGTCTGGTGTGATTCTGATAGGTCTGCCTTTATATGTTACTTGACCTTTCCCCCTTACTGCTTTTAATACTCTTTCTTTATTTTGTGCATTTAGTGTTTTGACTATTATGTGATGGTAGCAGTTTCTTTTCTGGTCCAATCTATTTGGAGTTCTGTAGGCTTCTTGTACGTTTATGGGCATCTCTTTCTTTAGGTTAGGGAAGTTTTCTTCTATGGTTTTGTTGAAGATATTTCCTTGTCATTTGAGTTGGGAGTCTTCACTCTCTTCTATACCTATTATCCTTAGGTTTGATCTTCTCATTGTGTCCTGGATTTCCTGTATGTTTTGGACCAGTAGTGTTTTCCGTTTTGCATTATCTTTGAGTGCTGTGTCGATGATTTCTATGGAATCTTCTGCTCATGAGATTCTCTCTTCTATCTCTTGCTTTCTGTTGTTGATGCTGTATCTACATCTCCTTGTCTCTTCCTTTGGTTTTCTATATCCAGGGTTGTCCCCCTTTGTGCTTTCTGTATTGCTTCTATTTCCATTTTCAATCTCTTCACCTGTTTGTTTGTGTTTTCCTGGAATTATTTCAGGGATTTTTGCATTTTCTCTCTATAGACTTCTGCTAGTTTATTTGTGTATCCTGCATTTCTTTAAAGGAGTTCTTTATGTCTTTCTTGAAGTCCTCCATCATCATGATCAAATGTGATTTTAAATCTAGATCTTGCTTTTCTGGTGTGTTAGGATATTCAGTGTTTGCTTTGGTGGGAGAATTGGGCTCCGATGATGCCATGTAGTCTTGGTTTCTATTGCTTGCGTTCCTGCACTTGCCTCTTGCCATCATGTTGTCTCTGGTGTTACCTTGTTCTGCTATTTGTGACAGCGGTTAGACCATCCCATAGGCCTGTGTGTCAGGAATGCTGTAGACCTGTTTTCCTGTTGTCTTTCAGCCAGTTTTGGGAGCAGAGTGTTCTGCTTTCAGGCATGTAGTCGTTCCTGTCTACTGGTCTTCAGGTGTCCCTGTGTGCGTGTGTCCTGAGTCCACCAGGCAGGTTACTGGGAGCAGAAATGTTCGTCTTACCTCTGGTCTCAGGTCTGGACTCGATTCTCAGAGCTGAGTTTCAGCTCTCCGTGAGAGCAGTAACCAGAAGGCCCTGCTCCGCCTCCGCTCGGGACCCTGTGCACAGGGGCCCAGATGGTGCTAGGCATTTTCCTCTAGGGTCAGAAATGTGCTCAGCAAGTAGTCTTCTCTGGCTTCCCAGATATGTCTGCCCCCCTGAAGGTCTAGCTCTCCCTCCCACGGGACTTGGGTGCAGGGAGCTGTTTGACCGGGTCCCTTCAGATCAGGGTGGTTTCTGGACCGCAGCTTTGAGTGCCCCTATCTTCCTTTTCCCAGAGGTCGGATTCAGTTTCCTCTTGGGTCAGGGATGTGGGCAGGGGTGGGTAGTACTGACGGTCTCTACTGCCCTGCAGTCTCAGGAGTGCCCACCTGTCTGGGCGGTCAGCTTTCTCTCCCACGGGGTTCAGGAACAGGGAGGTGTAGGCTAGGATCAGCGTGGTTCAGGCCCCAGCTAGAAAACGGAAGTGCCCGGTCCTGGAGGAATTTTGCCTTTGTGAGTCCTGAGTCCACAAGGCAGGTCACATGGAGCAGAAAAGTTGGTCTTACCTCTGGTCTCGGGCCTGGAGTCGCTGCTCAGCCATTTTCAGCTCTCCGTGAGGGCTGCAACCAGAAGGGACCCTGTGCACAGGGGGCCCAGATGGCGCCAGGCATTTTCCTCTAGGGTCAGAAATATGGGTAGAGACTAGTCTCCTCTGGCTTCCCAGGTGTGTCTGCCCCTCCGAAGGTCTAGCTCTCCCTTCAATGGGATTTGGATGCAGGGAGCTGTTTGATTGGGTCCCTTCAGATTCGGGCGGTGTCTGGACCACAGAATTGAGTGCCCCTATCTTCCTGTTCCCAGAGGCCCTATACAGTTTCCTCTTGGGCCAGGGATGTGGGCAGAGGTGGACAGTACTAGCAGTCTCTCTTGCCCTGCAGTCTCAGGAGTGCCCACGTGTCTTGGCGGTGAGCTCTCTCTCCCACGGGGTTTGGGAGCAGGTAGCTGTGGGCTGGGATCCCTTGAAAACATTTTATTATAATTAAGTAAATTTGAATCTAATAGGTCTATGAGTTTGAGTATCTGACTATTTATTTGCAGTACTTCATTATTTTAAACAGCTTTTAATACCAGCTATTAAAAGGACTGGTTCTAATCCTTGTCTTCCTAAATGAGTTGCATAGGCATAATTCCTATCTAACAATAACAAAATTAATCTTAAGTTTTGTATTAGTATACAAAGATTTATACCAATGAAAACCTTTTTAAATTTTTTATTTGTTATTTTATTTATTTACAGTTCAAATATTATCTCCCTTACTGGTTTCCCTTCTGCAAAGCCCCTGTCCTCCAGCCCCTGCTTCTGTGAGGTTGATCCCCCCATCAAACACTCATCCACTCCCGCATCACCACCCTGGTATTCCCCTATGCTGGGGCATCAAGCCTTCACAAGACCAAGGGCCTCCCACCCATTAAAGCCAGATGTGGCCATTCTCTGCTACATGTGCAGCTGGAGCCATGGGTCTCTCCATGTATATTCTTTGGTTTGTTGTTTAGTCCCTGGGAGCTCTTCATGGTGGGACATCTGGTTGGTTAATATTGTTCTTTTTATGGGATTGCAAACCCCTCCAGCTCCTTCAATCCTTCTGCTAACTCCTCCATTGTGGTCTTTAAGTTCTGTCCAGTGGTTGGCTGCAAGCATATGCATCTATATTGGTAAGGCTCTGGTAGAGCCTCTCAGGAGACAACTATATCAGGATCCTGTCAGCAAGCACTTCTTGGCATCAAAATAGTGACTGGATTTGGTGGCTGCATATAGGATGGATCTCCAGGTGGGGAAGTCTCTGGATGGCATTTGCTTCAGTCTCTGCTCCACTCTTTGTACCTGTATTTTCCTTAGACAGGAGCAATACTGGGTTAAAACTTTAGAGAAGGTGGGTGGCCTCATCCTTCTACCGAGGGCCATAACTAATGTTTGGATATGTTCTCTACAGGTTCTCTCTTCCCATTGTTGGGTATTTCAGCTAAAGTCAACCATGTTGGATCCTGGGAGACTTGCTTTCCTTGAATCTGGAAGTTTCTGTTGAGTGCCCTCAGTTCCCCATCCCCTATTTCTCCACAACTTTGCTCAATTTTCTGACCCTCTGTACATCTCCTCTGTCTCCTCACACAGCTGATCCTGCCCCCCTTTTTTCTCTACCAGTCTGCTTTTCCTCCCAACTCCCACCTACTACCTCCCAGTGATTATTTTGTTCCCCCTTCTAAGTAAGACTGAGGCATCCACACTTTGGTCTTATTTCTTCTTGACCTTCATGTGGTCAGCAAGTTGTATCATGGGTATTATAAGCTTTTTTCCTATCATCCACTTATCAGTGAGTACATACCAGGTGTGTTCTTTTGTGACAAGGTTACCACACTCAGGATGATATTTTCTAGTTCTATCCATTTACCCGAAAATTTCATAAACACATTGCTTGTTAGCTGAGTAGTACTCCATTGTGTAGATGTACCACATTTTCTGTACCCATTCCTCTGTTGAGGGACTTCTGGGTTGTTTCCAGCTTCTGGCTATTATAAATAAGGCTGCTGTGAACATAGTGGATCATATGTCCTTGTTTTATGTTGGAGCATATTTTGGGTATGTTCCCAAGAGAGGTATAGCTGGGTCCTCAGGTACTACTATGTCCAATTTTCAGAGGAACCTCCAGACAGATTTCCAGAGTGATTGTACCAGCTTGCAATCCCACCAACAATGAAGGAGTGTTCCTCCTTCTCCACATCCTTGCCAGAATACGCTGTCACCTAAGTTTTCATCTTGAGAGGTGGAATCTTAGTATCAGTTTGATTTGCATTTCCCTGATGACCATGTATATTGAACATTTCTTTTTTTTTATTTTTTTTTTATTAACTTGAGTATTTCTTATATACATTTCGAGTGTTATTCCCTTTCCCGGTTTCCGGGCAAACATCCCCCTCCAACCTCCCCTTCCTTATGGGTGTTCCCCTCCCAACCCTCCCCCCATTACCGCCCTCCCCCCATAGACTAGTTCACTGGGGGTTCAGTCTTAGCAGGACCCAGGGCTTCCCCTTCCACTGGTGCTCTTACTAGGATATTCATTGCTACATATGGGGTCAGAGTCCAGGGTCAGTCCATGTATAGTCTTTAGGTAGTGGCTTAGTCTCTGGAAGCTCTGGTTGCTTGGCATTGTTGTACTTTTGGGGTCTTGAGCCCCTTCAAGCTCTTCCAGTTCTTTCTCTGATTCCTTCAATAGGGGACCTATTCTCAGTTCAGTGGTTTGCTGCTGGCATTCGCCTCTGTATTTGCTGTATTCTGGCTGTGTCTCTCAGGAGCGATCTACATCCGGCTCCTGTCGGTCTGCACTTCTTTGCTTCATCCATCTTGTCTAATTGGGTGGCTGTATATGTATGGGCCACATGTGGGGCAGGCTCTGAATGGGTGTTCCTTCAGTCTCTGTTTTAATCTTTGCCTCTCCCTTCCCTGCCAAGGGTATTCTTCTTCCTCATTTAAAGAAGGAGTGAAGCATTCACATTTTGATCATCCGTCTTGAGTTTCGTTTGTTCTAGGGATCTAGGGTAATTCAAGCATTTGGGCTAATATCCACTTATCAATGAGTGCATACCATGTATGTCTTTCTGTGATTGGGTTAGCTCACTCAGGATGATATTTTCCAGTTCCAACCATTTGCCTACGAATTTCATAAACTCGTTGTTTTTGATAGCTGAGTAATATTCCATTGTGTAGATGTACCACATTTTCTGTATCCATTCCTCTGTTGAAGGGCATCTGGGTTCTTTCCATTTTCTGGCTATTATAAATAAGGCTGCGATGAACATAGTGGAGCACGTGTCTCTTTTATATGTTGAGGCATCTTTTGGGTATATGCCCAAGAGAGGTATAGCTGGATCCTCAGGCAGTTCAATGTCCAATTTTCTGAGGAACCTCCAGACTGATTTCCAGAATGGTTTTACCAGTCTGCAACCCCACCAACAATGGAGGAGTGTTCCTCTTTCTCCACATCCTCGCCAGCATCTGCTGTCACCTGAGTTTTTGATCTTAGCCATTCTCACTGGTGTGAGGTGAAATCTCAGGGTTGTTTTGATTTGCATTTCCCTTATGACTAAAGATGTTGAACATTTCTTTAGGTGTTTCTCAGCCATTCGGCATTCCTCAGATGTGAATTCTTTGTTTAGCTCTGAACCCCATTTTTTAATAGGGTTATTTGTTTCCCTGCGGTCTAACTTCTTGAGTTCTTTGTATGTTTTGGATATAAGGCCTCTATCTGTTGTAGGATTGGTAAAGATCTTTTCCCAATCTGTTGGTTGCCGTTTTGTCCTAACCACAGTGTCCTTTGCCTTACAGAAGCTTTGCAGTTTTATGAGATCCCATTTGTCGATTCTTGATCTTAGAGCATAAGCCATTGGTGTTTTGTTCAAGAAATTTTTTCCAGTGCCCATGTGTTCCAGATGCTTCCCTATTTTTTCTTCTATTAGGTTGAGTGTGTCTGGTTTGATGTGGAGGTCCTTGATCCACTTGGGCTTAAGCTTTGTACAGGGTGATAAGCATGGATCGATCTGCATTCTTCTACATGTTGACCTCCAGTTAAACCAGCACCATTTGCTGAAAATGCTATCTTTTTTCCATTGGATGGTTTTGGCTCCTTTGTCAAAAATCAAGTGACCATAGGTGTGTGGGTTCATTTCTGGGTCTTCAATTCTATTCCATTGGTCTATCTGTCTGTCTCTGTACCAATACCATGCAGTTTTTATCACTATTGCTCTGTAATACTGCTTGAGTTCAGGGATAGTGATTCCCCCTGAAGTCCTTTTATTGTTGAGGATAGCTTTAGCTATCCTGGGTTTTTTGTTATTCCAGATGAATTTGCAAATTGTTCTGTCTAACTCTTTGAAGAATTGGATTGGTATTTTGATGGGGATTGCATTGAATCTGTAGATTGCTTTTGGTAAAATGGCCATTTTTACTATATTAATCCTGCCAATCCATGAGCATGGGAGATCTTTCCATCTTCTGAGGTCTTCTTCAATTTCTTTCCTCAGTGTCTTGAAGTTCTTATTGTACAGATCTTTTACTTGCTTGGTTAAAGTCACACCGAGGTACTTTATATTATTTGGGTCTATTATGAAGGGTGTCGTTTCCCTAATTTCTTTCTCGGCTTGTTTCTCTTTTGTATAGAGGAAGGCAACTGATTTATTTGAGTTAATTTTATACCCAGCCCCTTTGCTGAAGTTGTTTATCAGCTTTAGTAGTTCTCTGGTGGAACTTTTGGGATCACTTAAATATACTATCATGTCATCTGCAAATAGTGATATTTTGACCTCTTCTTTTCCAATCTGTATCCCTTTGATCTCCTTTTGTTGTCTGATTGCTCTGGCTAGAACTTCAAGAACTATATTGAATAAGTAGGGAGAGAGTGGGCAGCCTTGTCTAGTCCCTGATTTTAGTGGGATTGCTTCAAGTTTCTCTCCATTTAGTTTAATGTTAGCAACTGGTTTGCTGTATATGGCTTTTACTATGTTTAGGTATGGGCCTTGAATTCCTATTCTTTCCAGGACTTTTATCAT
The DNA here is from genome assembly GCF_021556685.1 of Rattus norvegicus. NCBI lineage: Eukaryota > Metazoa > Chordata > Mammalia > Rodentia > Muridae > Rattus > Rattus norvegicus. The sequence continues at coordinate 97,846,718 of NC_141534.1, forward strand.
GAAGGGGTTTTGAATTTTGTCAAATGCTTTCTCAGCATCTAATGAAATGATCATGTGGTTCTGTTCTTTCAGTTTGTTTATATAATGGATCACGTTGATGGTTTTCCGTATATTAAACCATCCCTGCATGCCTGGGATGAAGCCTACTTGATCATGGTGGATGATTGTTTTGATGTGCTCTTGAATTCGGTTTGCCAGAATTTTATTGAGTATTTTTGCGTCGACATTCATAAGGGAAATTGGTCTGAAGTTCTCTTTCTTTGTTGTGTCTTTGTGTGGTTTAGGTATAAGAGTAATTGTGGCTTCGTAGAAGGAATTCGGTAGGGCTCCATCTGTTTCAATTTTGTGGAATAGTTTGGATAATATTGGTATGAGGTCTTCTATGAAGGTTTGATAGAATTCTGCACTAAATCCGTCTGGACCTGGGCTCTTTTTGGTTGGGAGACCTTTAATGACTGCTTCTATTTCCTTAGGAGTTATGGGGTTGTTTAACTGGTTTATCTGTTCCTGATTTAACTTCGATACCTGGTATCTGTCTAGGAAATTGTCCATTTCCTGAAGATTTTCAAATTTTGTTGAATATAGGTTTTTATAGTAAGATCTGATGATTTTTTGAATTTCCTCCGAATCTGTAGTTATGTCTCCCTTTTCATTTCTGATTTTGTTAATTTGGACACACTCTCTGTGTCCTCTCGTTAGTCTGGCTAAGGGTTTATCTATCTTGTTGATTTTCTCAAAGAACCAACTTTTGGTTCTGTTGATTCTTTCTATGGTCCTTTTTGTTTCTACTTGGTTGATTTCAGCTCTGAGTTTGATTATTTCCTGCCTTCTACTCCTCCTGGGTGTATTTGCTACTTTTTGTTCTAGAGCTTTTAGGTGTGCTGTCAAGCTGCTGACATATGCTCTTTCCTGTTTCTTTCTGCAGGCACTCAGCGCTATGAGTTTTCCTCTTAGCACAGCTTTCATTGTGTCCCATAAGTTTGAGTATGTTGTATCTTCATTTTCATTAAATTCTAAAAAGTTTTTAATTTCTTTCTTTATTTCTTCCTTGACCAGGTTATCATTGAGTAGAGCATTGTTCAATTTCCACGTATATGTGGGCATTCTTCCCTTATTGTTATTGAAGACCAGTTTTAGGCCGTGGTGGTCCAATAGCACGCATGGGATTATTTCTATCTTTCTGTACCTGTTGAGGCCCGTTTTTTGACCAATTATATGGTCAATTTTGGAGAAAGTACCATGAGGAGCTGAGAAGAAGGTATATCCTTTTGCTTTAGGATAGAATGTTCTATAAATATCCGTTAAGTCCATTTGGCTCATGACTTCTCTTAGTCTGTCGACATCACTGTTTAATTTCTGTTTCCATGATCTGTCCATTGATGAGAGTGGGGTGTTGAAATCTCCCACTATTATTGTGTGAGGTGCAATGTGTGTTTTAAGCTTTAGTAAGGTTTCTTTTACGTATGTAGGTGCCCTTGTATTTGGGGCATAGATATTTAGGATTGAGAGTTCATCTTGGTTGATTTTTCCTTTGATGAATATGAAGTGTCCTTCCTTATCTTTTTTGATGACTTTTAATTGAAAATTGATTTTATTTGATATTAGAATGGCTACTCCAGCTTGCTTCTTCTGACCATTTGCTTGGAAATTTGTTTTCCAGCCTTTCACTCTGAGGTAGTGTCTGTCTTTGTCTCTGAGGTGTGTTTCCTGTAGGCAGCAGAATGCAGGGTCCTCGTTGCGTATCCAGTTTGTTAATCTATGTCTTTTTATTGGGGAGTTGAGGCCATTGATATTGAGAGATATTAAGGAATAGTGATTATTGCTTCCCGTTATATTCATATTTGGATGTGAGGTTATGTTTGTGTGCTTTCATTCTCTTTGTTTTGTTGCCAAGACGATTAGTTTCTTGCTTCTTCTAGGGTATAGCTTGCCTCCTTATGTTGGGCTTTACCATTTACTATCCTTTGTAGTGCTGGATTTGTAGAAACATATTGTGTAAATTTGGTTTTGTCATGGAATATCTTGGTCTCTCCATCAATGTTAATTGAGAGTTTTGCAGGATACAGTAACCTGGGCTGGCATTTGTGTTCTCTTAGGGTCTGTATGACATCAGTCCAGGATCTTCTGGCCTTCATAGTTTCTGGCGAGAAGTCTGGTGTGATTCTGATAGGTCTCCCTTTATATGTTACTTGACCTTTTTCCCTTACTGCTTTTAATATTCTTTCTTTATTTTGTGCGTTTGGTGTTTTGACAATTATGTGACGGGAGGTGTTTCTTTTCTGGTCCAATCTATTTGGAGTTCTGTAGGCTTCTTGTATGTCTATGGGTATCTCTTTTTTTAGGTTAGGGAAGTTTTCTTCTATGATTTTGTTGAAGATATTTACTGGTCCTTTGAGCTGGGAGTCTTCACTCTCTTCTATACCTATTATCCTTAGGTTTGATCTTCTCATTGAGTCCTGGATTTCCTGTATGTTTTGGACCAGTAGCTTTTTCTGCTTTACATTATCTTTGACAGTTGAGTCAATGATTTCTATGGAATCTTCTGCTCCTGAGATTCTCTCTTCCATCTCTTGTATTCTGTTGGTGAAGCTTGTATCTACAGCTCCTTGTCTCTTCTTTTGGTTTTCTATATCCAGGGTTGTTTCCATGTGTTCTTTCTTGATTGCTCCTATTTCCATTTTTAATTCCTTCAACTGTTTGATTGTGTTTTCCTGGAATTCTTTCAGGGATTTTTGCGATTCCTCTCTGTAGGCTTCTACTTGTTTATTAATGTTTTCCTGTGTTTCCCTAAGTGTGTTCATGTCTTTCTTGAAGTCCTCCAGCATCATGATCAAATATGATTTTGAAACTAGATCTTGCTTTTCTGGTGTGTTTGGATATTCCATGTTTGTTTTGGTGGGAGAATTGGGCTCCGATGATGGCATGTAGTCTTGGTTTCTGTTGCTTGGGTTCCTGCGCTTGCCTCTCGCCATCAGATTATCTCTAGTGTTACTTTGTTCTGCTATTTCTGACAGTGGCTACACTGTCCTATAAGCCTGTGTGTCAGGAGTGCTGTAGACCTGTTTTCCTCTCTTTCAGTCAGTTATGGGGACAGAGTGTTCTGCTTTCGGGCGTGTAGTTTTTCCTCTCTACAGGTCTTCAGCTGTTCCTGTGGGCCTGTGTCTTGAGTTCACCAGGCAGCTTTCTTGCAGCAGAAAATTTGGTCTTACCTGTGGTCCCGAGGCTCAGGTTCGCTCGTGGGGTGCTGCCCAGGGGCTCTCTGCAGCGGCAGCAACCAGGAAGACCTGTGCCGCCCCTTCCGGGAGCTTCAGTGCACCAGGGTTCCAGATGGTCTTTGGCTTTTTCCTCTGGCGTCCGAGATGTGTGTGCAGGGAGCAGTCTCTTCTGGTTTCCCAGGCTTGTCTGCCTCTCTGAAGGTTTAGCTCTCCCTCCCACGGGATTTGGGTGCAGAGAACTGTTTATCCGGTCTGTTTCCTTCAGGGTCCGGCGGTGTCTCTGGCAGGGGTCCTGCCGCTCCTGGGCCCTCCCCCACGGGAGCCCAGAGGCCTTATACAGTTTCCTCTTGGGCCAGGGATGTGGGCAGGGGTGAGCAGTGTTGGTGGTCTCTTCCGCTCTGCAGCCTCAGGAGTGCCCACCTGACCAGGCGGTTGGGTCTCTCTCTCACCGGGTCTGGCTGAACATTTCTTTAGGTACTTCTTGGCCATTCAATATTCCTCAGTTGAGAATTCTTTGTTTAGCTCTGTACCTTATTTTTAAATAGGGTTATTTGGTTCTCTAGAGTCTAACTTCTTGAGTTCTTTGTATATATTGGATATTAGCCTTCTATAAGATGTAGTATTGGTAAGATCTCTTCCCAATCTGTAGGTTCCCATTTTGACATGATGACAGTGTTCTTTGCCTTACAGAAGCTTTTCGATTTTATAAGATCCCATTTGTCTATAGTTAATCTTAGAGCCTGGGCCATTGGTGTTCTGTTCAAGAAATTTCCCCCTGTGCTGATGTGTTTGGGGTTTTTTCCCAATTCTCTTCTAATAGATTCAGTGTATCTGGTTTTATGGGGGGGGTCTTTGATCCACTTGGTCTTTTGGTTTGTACAAGGAGATAAGAATGGGCCAATTTGCATTCTTCTGTATACCAACCACCCCTTAATCCAGCACCATTTGTTGAAAATTCTATATTTTATCCTCTGGATGGATTTAGTGTCTTTGTCAAAGATCAAGTGACCAAAGCGTGTGGGTTCATTCCTGGGTTTTCAATTCTATTCTATTGATCTACCTGTCTGTCTCTGTATTAATATCATGCGAATTTTTATCACTATTGCTCTATAGAAGAACTTGAAGTCAGGGATGGTAATTCCCCCAGAAGTTCTCTTATTGTTGACAATAGTTTTCCCTAACATGAGTTTTTTGTTGTTGTTCCAAATGAATTTGAAAATTGATCTTTCTATCTCTGTGAAAAATTTATTTGGAATTTTGTTGAATATTGCATTGATTCTGAAGATGGGTTTCAACAAGATGGCCATTTTCATTATGTTAATCGTGCTGATACATGAGCATAGGAGGTCTTTCCATCTTCTGAGGTCTTCTTTAATTTCTTTCTTCAGAGACCTGAAGTTCTTGTCATAAAGATCTTTCACTTGCTTGGTTAGAGTCACACCAAGATATTTCATATTATTTGTGACTATTGTGAAGGGAGTTGTTTCCCCAATTTCTTTCTCAGCCTATTTGTTCTTTGAATATAGGAAGGCTACTGGTTTGTTTGAGTTAATTTTATATCGAGCCATTTCGCTAAAGCTGTTTATCAACTAAAGAAGTTCTGTGGTGGAATTTTGGGGTTACTTAACTATACCATCATATCATCTGCAAATAGTGATGTTTTACTTCTTCCTTTCCAATTTGTATTCCCATGACCTACTTTGTTGCTCTGGCTAGAACTTCCAGTACTATACTGAATAGGTAGGGAGAGAGTGGGCAGCTTTGTCTAGTCCATGATTTTAGTGGGATTACTTTAGTTTTCTCTCCATTTAGTTTGATATGGTTACTGGTTTGTAATATATTGCTTTTACTATGTTTAGATATGGGCCTTGAATTCCTGTTCTTTCCAAGACTTTTAACATGAAGGGCTGTTGAATTTTGTCAAATGCTTTTTCCGCATCTAATGAGATGATCATAATATTTTTCTTTCAGTTTGTTCATATGATGGATTACATTCATAGATTTTCATATATTGAACCATCCCTGCAATCTCTGGGATGAAGCCTACTTGATCAGAAAGGATTGTCTTTCTGTGTTCCTAGATTTGCTTTGTGAGAATTTTATTGAGCATTTTTGCATCAATATTCATAAAGGACATTGATCTGAAGTTCTCTACCTTTGTTGAGTCTTTGTGTGGTTTTGGTGTCAGTATGACTGTGGCTTCAGAGAATGAATTAGGCAGTGTTTTTTTTTTCTGTTTCCATTTTGTGTAATAGTTTGAAGAGTGTTGGTATTAGGTCTTCTTTGAAGGTCTGATAGAATTCTGCACTAAAATCATCTGGTACCTGGGCTTTATTTTTGGTTGGGAGACTTTTCATGACTACTTCTGTTTCATTAGGGGTTAGGACATTGTTTAGATAGTTTATGTGTTCCTGATATAACTTTGGTACCTGGTATCTGTGTAGACAATTATACACTTCATCCCATTTTTTTTTTTAGTTTTGTTGAGTATGGGCTTTGTAGTAGGATCTGAGAATTTTTGAGTCTTTGATTTCGGTTGTTATGTGTCCCTTTTCATTTCTGGTTTTGCTAATTTAGATATTCTGTGCCCTCTGGTTAATCTGGCTAAGGGGTTTATCTATCTTGTTGATTTTCTCAAAGAACCAGCTCCTGGTTTTGTTGATTCTTTGTTTTTTTATTTTTTTGGTTTGTTTCAACGTGGTTGATTTCAGTCTTGAGTTTGATTATTTCCTGCTGTCCACTCCTGTTGAGTGTTTTTGTTTCTTTTTGTTCTAGAATTTTCAGATGTGCTGCTAGTATGCTAATGTATGTTCTCTTTACTTTCTTTATGGAGGCACTCAGAGCTATGAGTTTTCAACTCTTAGCACTGGTTTCATTGTGTCCCATAACTTTGAATATGTCTTGCCTTCATTTTCATTAAATCCAAAAAAGTCTTTAATTTCTTTCCTTATTTCTTCCCTGACCAAATTATTAAATAGAGAATTTTTCACCTTCCGTGTGTATGTGAGCTTTCTGTTGTTTTTGTTGTTATTGAAGTCTGTAGTTTTCTGATAGGATGCATGAGATTATTTCAAACTTCGTGTATCTGTTGAGGGCTGTTTTGTGATGAATTATATTGTCAGTTTTGGAGAAGGTACGATGAGGTGCTGAGAAGAAGGTATATTCTTTTTTTAGGATTAAATATTATATAGATATCTGTTAAATCCACTTGGTTCATAACTTTTGTTAGTTTCTCTGTGTCTCTGTTTACTTTTGTTTCCATGATCTATCCATTGGTGAAAGAGTGGTGTTTAAATTTTCCACTATTATTGTGGGAGGTTCAATGTGTACTTTGAGCTTTAGCAACGTTTTTTGTTTATAGATAAATGTGAGTGCCCTAGAATTTGGGGTACAGATGTTCAGAATTGAGTGTTCATCTTGGTAGATATTTTTTTGATGAGTATGAAATATCCTTCCTCATCTTTTTTAAGTTTATTAACATATTAATTATACATAAAGTTTTTTAATTAATTTATTACATATTAGTACACTGTAGCTGTCTTCAGACACACCAGAAGAGGACATCAGATCTCATTTCAGATGGTTGTGAGACACCACATGGTTGCTGGGATTTGAACTCAGGACCTCTGGAAGAGCAGTCAGTGCTCTGAACCACTGAACCATCTCTCCAGCCCCTTCCTCATCTTTTCTGAGGACTTTTTGTTGAAAGTAGACTTTATTTGATATTAAAATGGCTAGTCTAGTTTTTTTCTTGGGACTATTTGCTTGAAAGTATTTTCCCAGTCTTTTACTCTGAGATAATGAGATGTCACACAGATCTGAAGAGAACACAAATGCCAGCCCATGCTACTATATCCAGCAAAACTCTCATTTAACATAGATGGAGAAAAAAGATATTCCATGACAAAACCAAATTTACACAATATTTTCCCACAAATCTAGCCCTACAAAGGATAATAGGTCAAAAACTCCAACACAAGGAGGGAAACTGCACCCTAGAAAAAGCAAGAAAGTAATCTTGTATCACACCCAAAAAGAAGACAGTCAGAAACGTAATTCCAACTCTAACAACAAGAATAACAGGGAACAGCAATCACTACTCCTCAATAACTCTTACCCTCAACGGACTCAATCCCCATAAAAAGGCATAGACTGGCAGACGGGACATGTAAAGAGAACTTAGCATTCTGCTGCCTACAGGAAACACACCTCAGAGACAAAGACAGACACTACCTCAGAATAAAAGGCCACAAAACAACTTTACAAGCAAATGGTCTGAAGAAACAAACTGGAGTAACTATTCTAATGTTGAATAAAATCAGCTTTCAACGAAAAGTCATCAAAAAAGATAAGGAAGGACACTTAATAGTCACCAAAAGAAAAATACACCAAGGTGAACTCTCAATCCTAAATATCTAGGCTCCAAATGCATGGTCCTCTACATTCATTAAAGAAAAATTATTAAAGCTCAAATCACCCACTGGTCCTCACACAATAATAATAGAAGATTTGAACACCCCACTTTCATCAATGGAAAGATCATGGAAACAGAAATTAAACAGAGACTTAGAGAAATGAACAGAAGTTTTGAACCAAATGGGCTTAATAGATATTTATAGAACATTTCATCCTAAAACAAAAGGATACACCTTCTTTTTAGCACCTCATGGTACCTTCTCCAAAATTGACCATATAATCTGTCATAAATCAGACCTCAAGAGATACAGGAAGATAGAAGTAATCCCATGCATCTTATCAGATCACCATTGACTAAGGCTGGTCTTTAATAACAACAAAAGTGGCAGAAAGCCCACATATACATGGACGTTGACTAACACTCTACTCAATGATAACTTGGTCAAGGAAGAAATAAATAAAGAAATTAAAGACTTCTTACAATTTAATGAAAATAAAGGCACAACGTACCTAAACTTATGGGACACAATGAAAGCAGTGCTAAGAGGAAAACTCATAGCTCTGAGTGCCTGCAAAAAGAAAGAGGAGAGAGCATATATCAGCAGCTTGACAGCACACCTGAAATGTCTTGAACAAAAAGATGCAAATACAAACAAGAGGAGTAGAATGCAGCAAATAATCAAACTCAGGGCTGAAACAACCAAGTAGAAACAAAAAGGACTATATAAAGAGTCAACAAAACCAGGATCTGGTCCATTGAGAAAATCAACAAGATAGATAAAATCTTAGCCAGACTAACCAGAGGTCACAGAGAGTGTATCCAAATTCACAAAATCAGAAATGAAAAGGGAGACATAACAACAGAATCTGAGAAAATTAAAATCATCAGATCCTACTACAAAAGCTTATATTCAACAAAACTGAAAAACCTGGAGAAAGTGGACAATTTTCTAGACAGATACCAGTACCAAAGCTAAATCAGAAACAAATAAACCATCTAAACAACCCCATAACTCCTAAAGGAACAGAAGCAGTAATTAAAAGTCTCCCAACCAAAAAGAGTGCAGGACCAGATGCATTTAGTCCAAAATTCTATCAGACCTTCATAGAAGACCTCGTGCAATACTGTCCAAACTATTCCACAAAATAAACACAGACGGAGCACTACCAAATTCCTTCTATGCAGCCACAATTTCTCTTATACCAAAATCACACAAAGACCCAACAGAGAAAGAGAACTTCAGACCAATTTCCCTTATGAATATTGACACAAAAATACTCAATAAAATTCTTGCAAAATGAATCCAAGAACACATCAAAACTATCATCCGGGGTTGGGGATTTAGCTCAGTGGTAGAGCGCTTGCCTAGGAAGCGCAAGGCCCTGGGTTCGGTCCCCAGCTCCGAAAAAAGGGAAAAAAAAAACAACTATCATCCATCATGATCAAGTAGGCTTCATCCCAGGTATGCAGGGTTGGTTTAATATACAGAAAACCATCAACGTAATCCACTATAGAAACAAACTGAAAGATAAAAACCACATGATCATTTCAATAGATGCTGAGAAAGCATTTGACAAAATTCAACACCCCTTCATGATTAAAGTCCTGGAAAGAACAGGAATTCAAGGCCCATACCTAAACATAGTATTTATTCAATATAATACTTGACGTCCTAACCAGAGCAATCAGACAATGAAAGGAGGTCAAAGGCATACAATTTGGAAAGGAAAAGTGAAAATATCATGATTTGCTGATGAAATGATAACATCCTTGAGTGACCCCAAAAATTTCACCACAGAACTATTAAGCCTGATAAACAACTTCAGCAAAGTGGCTGGGTATCAAATTAACTCAAACAAATCAGTAGCCTTCCTCTATTCAAACAGGCTGAGAAAGAAATAATGGGAATGACACCCTTCACAATAGTCCCAAATAATACAAAATACATCATTGAGTCTTTAAACTCGTGAGTGAAATAGCTGTATAAAAAGAACTTCAGGGGTTGGGGATTTAGCTCAGTGGTAGAGCGCTTGCCTAGGAAGCGCAAGGCCCTGGGTTCGGTCCCCAGCTCCGAAAAAAAAAGAACAAAAACAAAAACAAAAAAAAAAAAAAGAACTTCAAGTCTCTGAAGAAAGAAATTGAAGAAGACCTCAGAAGATGGAAAGACCTCCCATGCTCATGGATTGGCAGAATTAATGTAGTAAAAACAGCCATTTTGCCAAAAGCAAACTACAGATTCAATGCAATCCCCATCAAATTTCCAAGTCAATTCTTCATAGAGTTAGAAAGAGCCATTTGCAAATTCATCTGGAATAACAAAAATCCCAGGATAGTGAAAACTATACTCAACAATAAAAAAAAAAACTTCAAGTAGAATCACCATCCTTGAACTCCTGCAGTATTAACAGAGCAAAAGTGATAAAAAACTGTATGGTGTTGGGACAGAGACAGGCAGATCAATCATTGGAATAGAATTGAATATGCAGAAATGAACCGCAATATCTATGGTCACTTGATCTTTGAGAAAGGAGCTAAAACCATCCAAGGAAAAGATAGCATTTTCAACAAATGGTGCTGGTTCAACTGGAGGTCAGCATGTAGAAGAATGCAAATCAATCCATTCTTTTTTTTTTTTAACTCTTTTTTTCCGGAGCTGGGGACCGAACCCAGGGCCTTGCACTTCCTAGGCAAGCGCTCTACCACTGTGCTAAATCCCCAACCCAAATCAATCCATTCTTATTGCCTGTACAAAGCTTAAGTCCAAGTGGATCAAGGATCTCCAAATCAAACTGGATTCACTGAAACTAACAGAAGAAAATGTAGGGAAGAGTCTCAATCACATAGGCACTGGGAAAATTTCCTGAACAAAGCACCAATGACTTATTCTTTAAGATCAAGAATTGACAAATGGGGCCTCATAAATTTTAAAGCTTCTGTAAAGCAAAGGACACTGTCATTAGATGAAAACAGCAACAAATAGATTAGGAAAAGATCTTTACCAATCCCACATCTGATAGAAGGCTAAGATCCAAAATATACAAAGAAATCAAGAAGTTAGACTCCAGAGAGCCAAATAATCCTACGATAAAATGAGGTACAGAGCTAAACAAAGAATTCTCAGCTGAGGAATATCTAATGACTGAGAAATACCTAAGGAAACGTTCAACATCCTTAGTCATCAGGCAAATGCAAATCAAAACAACCCTGAGATTCCACCTCACACCAGTCAGAATGGCTAAGATCAAAAACTCAGGTGACAGCAGATTCTGGTGAAGATGTGGAGAAAGAAGAAGACTCCTCCATTGTTGGTGGGATTGCAAACTGGTACAACTACTCTGTAAATCAGTCTGGAGGTTCCTTAGAAAATTGGACATTGTACTACCTCAGGACCCAGCTATACCACTCCTGGGCATATACCCAAAAGATCCCCCAACATATAACAAAGACACATGCTCCACTATGTTCATAGCAGCCTTATTTATAATAGCCAGAAGCCAAAAAGAATCCAGATTCCCTTCATCAGAGGAAAGGATACAGAAATGTGGTACATCTACACAATGGAATATTACTCAGCTATCAAAAACAATTACTTCATGAAATTCATACACAAACGGATTGGACTAGAAAATATCATCCTGAGTGGAGTAACCCAATCACAGAAAAACACACATGGTATGCACTCAATGATAAGTGGATATTAGCCCCAAATCTCAAATTACCCAATATACAATTCACAGACCTCATGAAGCTCAAGAAGAAGGATGACTAAAATGCAGGTGCTTCATTTCTCCTTAAAAGATAGAACAAAAATATTCATAGGAGGGGATATGGAGACGAAGTTTAGAGCAGAGACTGAAGGATCAGTCATTCAGAGCCTGCCTCATATGTGCCCCATATATACAGCCACCAAGACTAGATAAGATTGGTGAAGCTAGTAAGTGCATACTGACAAGAACCTGATATAGATGTCTCCTGAGAAACACAGTCAGAGCATGTCAAATGCAGAGGCAAATGCTAGCATCTAACCACTAATCGGAGAATGGGACCCTTGTTGGAAGAATTAGAAAAGAATTGAAGGAGGTGACCAGGTGTGTAACCCCATAAGAATAACAACGTCAACCAACCAGAGCTCCTAGAGACTAAACCACTACCCAAAGACTATACCTGGACTGACTCATGGTTCCAACTTCATATGCAGCAGAGGATGGCCTTGTTTGGCACCAATGGGAGAAGCCCTTGGTCCTGTCAATATTGGACCCCCAGTGTAGGGTAATATCGGGGTATGGGGAGGCAGAAAGTGGGGTGAATGGTTATAGAAGAAGGGGAGATGGGATAGGGGGCTTATGTCAGTGAAACCATGAAAAGGAATAACATTTGAAATGTAAATAAAAATCCAATAAAAATAAAGAAAAAAGAATATAACTGGAGAATTAAAAGGTATAATAGTAAACATCCTAGATTATAAAAAAAAATTCTCAACATCAATGGGATAAATTCCCCAATAAAAAGACATAGACTAACAGATTGGATATGTACAGAGGACCCAGTATTGTGCTGCATACAGGAAACACACCTCAGTTACAAAGACAGAAACTACCTCAGAGTAAAAGGCTGTAAAACAATTTTTCAAGCAAATGGTCCCAAGAAACAAGCTGGGTTAGCCAAACTAATATCCAATAAAATCGAGTTTCAACCAAAAGCTGTCAAAAAAGATAAGGAAGGACACTTCATATTCATCAGAGGAAACATTTACCAAGATGGGACTGTCTAGGTGAGCAGCAGAATTTATAAATTGGCGAAGTTTTAGTAGCTAGGTTTTGGTTTCTCATAATTCCAGGCAATATTAGTTGTTCTCAGATTTCTGATAGAGTCGAAGACTAATTTATTCTCATACCTTTGAGAAAATACAGGCATTTAGTTGATTTTCAAATGGTAATAGTTGTGTACAGCTTACATTTGAGAGAAAAGTCTTTAAAAACACATTAAAAATAAAGGGTATTGTGTAGGTTGATGATTGGACAGTAGAGAGTGGGGCGGGGACAAAGTTTTTGTAAGGTGGGAGAGAGGAGGAAGGAAAAGAATCAAGATGAAGACAGGAAAGGATGACCCAGATCCGGAAGTCTTGAATTGCCAAAGTAGTTGGGATTGATTTCTTTTTTTTTTTCTCCATCTCTATTAACTTGGGTATTGCTTATTTACATTTCAATTGTTATTCCCTTTCCCTGTTTCCAGGCCAACATCCCCATAACCCCCTCCCTCCCTTTCAAAATGGGTGTTCCCTTCCCAATCCACCCCCCACTGCCGCCCTCCCCCCAACAATCACGTTCACTGGGGGTTCAGTCTTGGCAGGACCAAAGGCTTCCCCTTCCACTGGTGCTCTTACTAAGATATTCATTGCTACCTATGAGGTTGGAGCCCAGGGTCACTCCATGTATAGTCTTTGGGTAGTGGCTTAGTCCCTGGAAGCTCTGGTTGGTTGGCATTGTTGTTCATAAGGGGTCTCAAGCCCCTTCAAGCTCTTTCAGTCCTTTCTAAGATTCCTTCAACAGGGGTCCCATTCTCAGTTCAATGGTTTGCTGCTGGCATTCGCCGATGTATTTGCTGTATTCTGGGTATGTCTCTCAGAAGAGATCTACATCCGGTTCCTGTCAGCCTGCACTTCTTTGCTTCATCCACCTTATCTAGTTTGATGACTGTATATGTACGGGACACATGTGGGGCAGGCTCTGAATGACTGTTCCTTCTGCCTCTGCTCTAAAGTTTGCCTCTCTATTCCCTCCAAAGGGTATTCTTGTTCCCCCCCTTTTTTTTTTATTAACTTGAGTATTTCTTATATACATTTCGAGTGTTATTCCCTTTCCCGGTTTCCGGGCAAACATCCCCCTCCCCCCTCCCCTTCCTTATGGGTGTTCCCCTCCCAACCCTCCCCCCATTGCCGCCCTCCCCCCATAGACTAGTTCACTGGGGGTTCAGTCTTAGCAGGACCCAGGGCTTCCCCTTCCACTGGTGCTCTTGTTCCCCTTGTAAAGAAGGAGTGAAGCATTCACATTTTGGTCATCCTTCTTGAGTTTCATGTATTCTGTGCATCTAGGGTAATTCAAGCATTTGGGCTAATATTCACTTGTCAATGAGTGCATACCATGTGTGTTTTTCTGTGATTGGGTTACCTCACTCAGGATGATATTTTCCAGTTCCATCCATTTGCCTATGAATTTCATAAAGTCATTGGTTTTGATAGCTGAGTAATATTCCATTGTGTAGATGTACCACATTTTCTTTATCCATTCCTCTGTTGAAGGGCATCTGGGTTCTTTCCAGCTTCTGGCTATTATAAATAAGGCTGCTATGAACATAGTGGAGCACGTGTCTTTGTTACATGTTGGGGCATCTTTTGGGTATATGCCCAAGAGAGGTATAGCTGGGTCCTCATGTAGTTCAATGTCCAATTTTCTGAAGAACTTCCAGACTGATTTCCAGAATGATTGTACCAGTCGACAATCCCACCAACAATGGAGGAGTATTCCTCTTTCTCCACATCTTCGCCAGCATTTGCTGTCACCAGAGTTTTTGATCTTGGCCATTCTCACTGGTGTGAGGTGAAATCTCAGGGTTGTTTTGATTTGCATTTCCCTTATGGCTAAAGATGTTGAACATTTCGGATTGGTAAAGATCTTTTCCCAATCTGTTGGTTGCCGTTTTGTCCTAACCACAGTGTCCTTTGCCTTACAGAAGCTTTGTAGTTTTATGAGATCCCATTTGTTGATTCTTGATCTTACAGCATAAGCCATTGGTGTTTTGTTCAGGAAATTTTCTCCAGTGTCCATGTGTTCAACACACTTCCCCACTTTTCTTCTATTAGTTTGAGTGTATCTGGTTAGATGTGGAGGTCCTTGATTCACTTAGACTTAAGCTTTGTACAGGGTGATAAGCATGGATCGATCTGCATTCTTCTACATGCTGACCTCCAGTTGAACCAGCACCATTTGCTAAAAATGCTGTCTTTTTTCCATTGGATGGTTTTAGCTCCTTTGTCAAAAATCAAGTGACCATAGGTGTGTGGGTTCATTTCTTGGTCTTCAATTCTATTCCATAGTCGATCTGTCTGTGTCTGTACCAATACCATGCAGTTTTTATGGCTATTGCTCTGTAATACTGCTTGAGTTCAGGGATAGTGATTCCACCAGAAGTCCTTTTATTGTTGAGGATATTTTTAGCTATCCTGGGATTTTTGTTATTCCAGATGAATTTGCAAATTGTTCTGTCTAACTCTCTGAAGAATTGGATTGGTATTTTGATGGGGATTGCATTGAATCTGTTGATCGCTTTTGGTAAAATGGCCATTTTTACTATGTTAATCCTGCCAATCCATGAGCACGGGAGATCTTTCCATCTTCTGATGTCTTCTTCAATTTCTTTCTTCAGAGGCTTGAAGTTCTTATTGTACAGATCTTTTACTTGCTTGGTTAAAGTCATACCAATGTATTTTATATTATTTAGGACTATTATGAAGGGTGTCATTTCCCTAATTTCTTTCTCGGCTTGTTTCTCTTTTGTTTAGAGGCTACTGATTTATTTGAGTCAATTTTTTTTTCCGGGGCTGGGGACCGAACCCAGGACCTTGCGCTTCCTAGGTAAGTGCTCTACCACTGAGCCAAATCCCCAACCCCTATTTGAGTCAATTTTACACCCAGCCACTTTGCTGAAGTTGCTTACCAGGTCTAGAAGTTCTCTGGTGGAACTTCTGGGATCGCTTAAATATCCTATCATATCATCTACAAATATCGATATTTTGGCTTCTTCTATTCCAATCTGTATCCCCTTGATCTCCTTTGGTTGTCTGGTTGCTCTGCCTAGAAATTCAAGAATTATATTGAATAAGTAGGGAGACAGTGGGCAGCCTTGTCTAGTCCCTGATTTTAGTGGGATTGCTTCAAGTTTCTCTCCATTTAGTTTAATGTTAGCTACTGGTTTGCTGTTTATATGGCTTTTACTATGTTTAGGTATGGGCCTTGAATTCCTGTTCTTTCCAGGACTTTTATTATGAAGGGGTGTTGAATTTTGTCAAATGCTTTCTCAGCATCTAATGAAATGATCATGTGGTTTTGTTCTTTCAGTTTGTTTATATAATGGATTACGTTGATGGTTTTCTGTATATTAAACGATCCGTGCAAGCCTGGGATGAACCCTATTGATCGTGGTGGATGATTGTTTTGATGTGCTCTTGGATTCAGTGGGCCAGAATTTTGTTGAGTATTTTTGCATCGATATTCATAAGGGAAATTGGTCTGAAGTTCTCTTTCTTTGTTGTGTCTTTGTGTGGTTTAGGTATAAGAGTAATTGTGGCTTCATAAAAGGAATTCGGTAGCGATGCATCTGTTTCAATTTTGTGGAATAGTTTGGATAGTATTGGTATGAGGTCTTCTATGAAGGTCTGATAGAAATCTGCACTGAATCCGTCTGGACCCGGGCTCTTTTTGTTTGGGAGACCTTTAATGACTGCTTCTATTTTGTTAGGAGTTATAAGGTTGTTTAAATGGTTTATCTGTTCCTGATTTATCTTCGGTACCTGGTATCTGTCTAGGAAATTGTCCATTTCCTGCAGATTTTCAAGTTTTGTTGAATGTAGGCTTTTGTAATAGGATCTGATGATTTTTTTAATTTCCTCTGATTCTGTAGTTATGTCTCCCTTTTCATTTCTGATTTTCTTAATTTGGACATACTCTCTGTGTCCTCTCATTAGTCAGCCTAAGGGTTTATCTATCTTGTTGACTTTCTCAAAGAACCAACTTTTGGTTCTGTTGATTCTATGTATGGTCCTTTTTTTTTTTTTTTTTTTTTTTTTTTTGCTACTTAACCAAGTAGCAAAAGCTCTGAGTTTGACTATTTCCTGCCTTCTACTCCTCCTGGGTGTATTTACTTCTTTTTGTTCTAGAGCTTTTAGGTGTGCTGTCAAGATGCTGATATATGCTCTCTCCTGTTTCTTTTTGCAGGCACTCAGAGTTACGAGTTTTCCTCTTAGCACAGCTTTCATCGTGTCCCATGAGTTTGGGTATGTTGTACCTTCATTTTCATTAAATTCTAAGTTTTTAATTTCGTTCTTTATTTCATCCTTGACCAGGTTATCATTGAGTAGACCATTATTCAACTTCCATGTATAGGTGGGCATTCTTCCCTTATTGTTATTGAAGACCAGGTTTAGCCTGTGGTGATCTGATAGTACGCATGGGATTACTTCTATCTTTCCATATCTGTTGAGGCCTGTTTTATAACCAATTATATGGTCAATTTTGGAGAAAGTACCATGAGGTGGTGAGAAGAAAATACATCTTGTTGTTTTAGGATAGAATGTTCTATAAAAAATCTGTTAAGTCCATTTGCTTCATGATTTCTCTTTGTCTATGTCTCCATTTAATTTCTGTTTCCATGATCTGTCCATTGATGAGAGTGGGGTGTTGAAATCTCCTGCTATTATTGTGTGAGGTGCAATGTGTGCTTTGAGCTTTAGTAAGGTTTCTTTTATGTACGCAGGTGCCCTTGTATTTGGAGCATAGATATTTAGGATTGAGAATTCTTCTTGGTTGATTTTTCCTTTGATGAATGTTAAGTGTCCTTCCTTATCTTTTTTGATGACTTTAAGTTGAAAATCGATTTTATTCTATATTAGAATGGCTACTCCAGCTTGCTTCTTTAGACCATTTGTTTGGAAAGTTGATTTCCAGCCTTTCACTCTGAGGTAGTGTCTGTCTTTGTCTCTGAGGTGTGTTTCCTGTAGGCAGCAGAATGTAGGGTCCTCATTGCGTATCCAGTTTGTTAATCTATGTCTTTTTATTGGAGAGTTCAGACCATTGATGTTGAGAGATGTTAAGGAATAGTGATCATTGCTTTCTGTTTCATTCATATTTGGATGTGAGATTATGTTTGTGTGCTTTTCTTCTCTTTGTTTTGTTGCAAAATGATTAGTTTCATGCTTTTTCTAAGGTGTAGCTTGCCTCCTTATGTTGGGCTTTGCCATTTATTATCTTTTGTAGCACTGGATTTGTAGAAAGATATTGTATAAACTTGGTTTTCTCATAGAATATCTTGGTTTCTCCATCTATGTTAATTGAGAGTTTTGCAGGATACAGTAACCTGGGCTGGCATTTGTGTTCTCTTAGGGTCTGTATGACATCTGTCCAGGATCTTCTGGCTTTCATAGTTTCTGGCGAGAAGTCTGGTGTGATTCTGATAGGTCTGCCTTTATAAGTTACTTGACCTTTTTCCCTTACTGCTTTTAATATTCTTTCTTGTTTTGTGCATTTGGTGTTTTGACTATTATGTGACAGGAGGATTTTCTTTTCTGGTCCAATCTATTTGGAGTTCTTTAGGCTTGTTGTATGTTTATGGGCATCTCTTTCTTTAGGTTAGGGAAGTTTTCTTCTATGATTTTGTTGAAGATATTTACTGGTCCTTTGAGCTGGGAGTCTTCACTCTCTTCTATACCTATTATCCTTAGGTTTGATCTTCTCATTGAGTCCTGGATTTCCTGTATGTTTTGGACCAGTAGCTTTTTCCGTTTTACATTTTCTTTGACCGTTGTGTCGATGATTTCTATGGAATTTTCTGCTCCTGAGATTCTCTCTTCTATGTCTTGCATTCTGTTTGTGATACTTGTATCTATAGCTCCTTGTCTCTTCCTTTGGTTTTCTATATCCAGGGTTGTCTCCCTGTGTGCTTTCTTTATTGCTTCTATTTCCATTTTTAATGACTTCACCTGTTTGATTGTGTTTTCCTGTAATTCTTTCAGGGATTTTTGCATTTCCTCTCTATAGGCTTCTGCTTGTTTATTGGTTTTTTCCTGCATTTCTCTAAGGGAGTTCTTTATGTCTTTCTTGAAGTCCTCCTTCATCATGATCAAATGTGATTTTACATCTAGATCTTGGTTTTCTGTTGTGTTTGGATATTCAGTGTTTTCTTTGGTGGGAGAATTGGGCTCCGATGATGCCATGTAGTCTTGGTTTCTGTTGCTTGGTTTCCTGCCTCTCGCCATCACTTTGTCTCTGGTGTTACCTTCTTCTGCTATTTCTGACAGTGGTTAGACTGTCCAGTAAGCCTGTGTGTCAGGAGTGCTGTACACCTGTTTTCCTGTTTTCTTTCAGCCAGTTATGTGAACAGAGTTTTCTGCTTTCAGGTGTGTAGTCGTTCCTGTCTACTGATCTTCATGTGTTCTTGTGGTCATGTGTCCTGAGTCCACCAGACAGGTCACTTGGAGCAGAAAAGTTGGTCTTATCTCTGGTCTTGGGCCTGAAGTCGCTACTCAGAGCCGGGTTTCAGCTCTCCTGAGGGCAACAACCAGAAGGCCCTGCCCTGTCTTTGGTCGGGACCCTGTGCACAGGGGACCCAGATGGCGCTAGGCGTTTTCCTCTAGGGTCAGAAATATGGGCAGAGAGTAATCTCCTCTAGCTTCCCAGGTGTGTCTGCCCCTCTGAAAATTTTAGCCGTCCCTCCATGGGATTTGGGAGCAGGGAGCTGTTTGACTGGGTCCATTCAGATCCGGGTGTTGTCTGGACCACAGAGTTAAGTGCCCCTATCTTCCTGTTCCCAGAGGCCCTATACAATTTCCTGTTGGGCCAGGGATGTGGGCAAGAGTGCGCAGTACTGGCGTTCTCTCCTGCCCTGCAGTCTCACAAGTGCCCACCTGTCTGGGCAATGAGCTCTTTCTCCCAAGGGGTTTGGGAGCAGGGAGCTGTGGGCCAGGATCAGCAAGGTTTGGGCTCAAGCTCCAAGATAAATATTTAATTAAGAACATCTATGCTCCAAATACAAGGGCACCCACATTCATAAAAGAAACATTTTTAAAGCTCAAATCACACATAGTATGCCACATAATAATAGTGGGAGATTTCAACACTCCACTCTTATCAATGGACAGATCATGGAAGCAGAAGCTAAACAGTGACACAGAGAAACTAACAGAAGTTATGAACTAAATGGATTAAACAGATATCTATAGAGCATTTCATCCTAAAACAAGAGAATATACCTTATTCTCATGGTACCTTCTTCAAAATTGACAGATAATTGGTCACAAAACAGGGCTCAACAGATATAAGAAGATTGAAATAATAATCCCTTGCATCCTATCAGATCACCACAAACTAAGGCAGGTCTTCAATAACAAGAAAAACAGCAGAAAAACCACATACACACGGAAACTGAGCAATGCTGTACTCAATCATAACTTCGTCTGGGAAGAAATTAAAGACTTTTTGGAATTTAATGAAAATGAAGGCAGAACATACCCAAACTTATGGGACACAATGGAAGCATTGTTAAGAGAAAAACTCATAGCTCTGAGTGCCTCCAAAGAGAAACTGGAAAGAGCATACACTAGCAACTTGACAGCACACCTGAATCTCTACAACAGAAGAAGCCAATATACCCAGAGGAAAAGATAGCAGCAAATAATCAAACTAAGGACTGAAATCAATCAAATAGAAAGAAAGAGAACTATACAATGAATCAACAAAGCCAGGATCTGGTTCTTTGAGAAAATCAACAAGATAGCTAAACCCAGACTAACCAGACTAACCAGAGGGCACAGAGACAGTATCCAAATTAACAATATCAGAAATAATAAAGGAGACATAATGAAAGAAACTGAGGAAATTTTAAAACTTATCAGATCCTACTCCAAAGCCCATACAAGAAGATCTGGATGAAATGGACAATTTTCTAGACAGAGACTACGTACCAAAGTTAAATGAGGATCACATAAACCATCTAAACAGTCTCATAACTCCTAATGAAATAGAACCAGTCATTAGAAGTCTTCCAACAGAAAAAGGCACAGGAACGGATAGTTTAGTGCACTATTCTCTCAGACCTTCAAAGAAGGCCTTATACCAATACTTTTCAAACAATTCTTCAAAATAGAAACAGAGGGAACACTACCCAATTTGCTCTATGAAGCCACAATTATGCTTATACCTAAACCATACAAATACCTAACAAAGAAATGGAACTTCAGATCAATTTCCCTTATGGGAATATTATCAATAAGGTTCTTGCAAACCAAATCCAAGAGCAAATTAAAATGAGTGACAAGGAGCACTGACATACCTGAGAGCATAGGTAAGACCAACTCTTCTGCTCCAAACATCCTGCCTGTAAGCCTCAGGACACACAAACCCAAGAGCGACCTGGACAGGACCCTTTGTATTTCTGCCTGTACCTGTATCTAAACTGGTCCCACAGCTCTCTGTACCACAATCCTGAGGGGCAGAGAGCTAGACGCTTAGAAGTTCACACAATCCTGAGACCTTAGTGGAGACCTCCATTTCTGCTCATATTCCTGGGTCAAGAGGAACCTGCCTAGTACCTTCTGGGCATAGGAAGCTAGAAGTCAAGGGTAGGACCCTTCTGTTTTCAGCCTGTGCCCAGAGCTGAACTGGTCCCAAAGCTCTCTGTACCCAGATCTGGCTGTAAGAAAACAGGTCTACAGAAGTGCTGACACACAGGCTTAGAGGAGGGTCAAGTCACTATCAGAGACAGCAAGACAAGCTAACACCAGAGACAACCTGATGGCAAGAAGTAAGCACAGGAACATAAGAAACAGAAACCAAGACTATTTGGCATCACCAGAGCCCAGATCTCCCACCAATGCAAATACTGGATTTCCAATCACAGCAGAAAAGCAAGGTTTGGCTTTAAAAACACATCTCATGGCCCACTTTTATATGCAAGAGGAATAGATCTAAAGGCTGTAGCCCTAAAGATGGGCCTTTGTACTCCTTGCATCTCACTAGGAAGGAAGTGCACGGAACACTCGGATTTCTCCCCCTCTGCCAGACAGACATGTTCTGCCTTCTCCATTTTACTGTGTTGTTTCTATATTTTGGGGCTACTCGGCAGAGCTAGCTCCAAGTTTTATTTATCAGAATGTGATTACTGGGGCTGGAGGGATGGCTCAGTGGTTAAGAGCAAAGGTGGCTTTTCTAGAGGGCCTGAGTTCAATTCCCAACACCCCCCATGGCAGCTCACCACCATCTGCAACTCTAATCCCAGGGACCCAACACCCTTCTCTGGCCTCCCTGGGTACCAGGCACACACATATACACAGACATATATGCGGGCAAAACACCTATGCACATAAAATAAAAATCTTCAAAAATAAAAAAACATTATAAAAAACACATCTCATGATGATGATGATAGAGGATTTTAAGAAGGACATAAATAACTCCCTTTAAAAATACAGAACAACACAGGTAAACAAGTAAACAGGTAGAAGCCCTTAAAGATGAAACACAAAAATCACTTACAGAATTATATGAAAATACAAACGAACGTATGAAGGAATTGAACAAACCATACAGGATCTAAAAATGGACATAGAAACAATACAGAAATAATAAAGGGAGACAATCCTGGAGATAGAAAACCTAAAAAATAGATCAGGAGTCATAGAGACAAACATCACCAACAAAATACAAGAGATAAACAAGAGAATCTCAGGGGCAGAAGATACTATAGAAAGCATTGACACATAGTCAAAGAAAATGGAAAATGGAAAAAGCTCCTAACCCAAACCATCCAAGAAATTTAGGACACAATGAGAATGTCAAACCTAACGATAATAGGTATAAAGAGAGTGAAGACTCCTACCTTAAAGGACCAGTAAATATGTTCAACAAAATCATAGAAGAAAACTTCCCAAACCTAAAGAAACAGATGCCCATAAACATACAGGAAGCCTACTGAACTCCAAATAGATTGGACCAGAAAAGAAAATCCTCCCGTCACATAATAGTCAAAACACCAAATGCACAAAACAAAGAAAGAATATTAAAAGCAGTAAGGGGGAAAGGTCAAGTAACTTATAAAGGCAGACCTATCAGAATCACACCAGACTTCTCACCAGAGACTATGAAAGCCAGAAGATCCTGGACAGATGTCATAAAAACCCTAAGAGAACACAAATGTCATCCCAGGTTACTGTATCCTGCAAAACATGGATGAAGAAACCAAGATATTCCATGACAAAACCAAATTTATACAATATCTTTCTACAAATCCAGCCCTACAAAGAATAATAAATGGTAAAACCCAACATAAGGAGGCAAGCTACACCCTAGAAAAAGCAAGAAACTAACCATTTTGCAACAAAACAAAGAGAAGAAAAGCATACAAACATAATCTCACATCCAAACCACAAATATAACAGGAAGCAACAATCACTATTCTTTAATATCTCTCAACATCAACGGACTCAATACCCCAATAAAAAGACACAGATTAACAAACTGGATATGCAATGAGGACCCAACATTTTGGTGCCTACAGGAAACACACCTCAGAGACAAAGACAGACACTGCCTCAGAGTAAAAGTCTGGAAAACAACTTTTGAAGCTAATGGTCTGAAGAAGCAAGCTGGAGTAGCCATTCTAATATCAAGTAAAATCGATTTCAAACCAAAAGTCTTCAAAAAAGATAAGGAAGGACACTTCATATTCACCAAAGGAAAAATCCACCAAGATGAGCTCTTTTTTTCCCCATGTAAAACATTGCTTTAAGTTTTAATGTTTATTTCCCCAAGACAGCCTAGCCTGTACTCTACTTGAATAAATTTTACAAGCTAGTTTTCTGCTGCTTCTAGTTTTAAAGTTTAACCATGTTTTTTGATGACAAGGAATGCTGCAAAAATACTCTAGTTCAACAAAGAGCTATGATCACGAAATAATTTTTATCCATTCTACAGTGTTTCAGAATTACCAGTTGATTTTTAAACATGAAGTAGATATAGATGCTAATGGGGCTAACCTGGTATGTTTCTTATAGCAAACTGTTGTTCATACAACACTTGTGCTCAAAGGGGAAGGCACAGGATTTCCTACAATGAGCCACCTTATAAAGAGTTCTTTCTGTACAAATTAATTTATGACATATTTAATTTAGTGTGCATAACCTCAAGACTGAGGTATTATTCCAATTTATAAAAACCACTTGCATAATTTTTATGCAACTTTTAAAAATACAAAGTTTTTCTCCCTAAAGTGGATCAAAATAGATTGTTCATGGCTGCCTACATCTAAGATAAAAAGATTCTAAAACAATTAAACAGATTAGACATATTACTAAAGGTGTTCAAACCATTACTTGTTTGTACATCTACTTAAACCTCTTCATCGGTCTTTATTCAGCAGTACATATGCACGAAATTCCATTTTAGAAGTTTCCATATCATTTTCATAGAAAACAAAGTTTGAAAACAAGTTAACATTTAAACACAGCACCGTATTCTATCACAACTGAAACTTTTCTTCTTTACAGGACTCAACAAAATCTAAAAATGAATTATGCTGTAGATTTACCTCATGCAAAGATCTTTATGTTATCTCTGAAAATGAAAAGAATGGCTTTTAAAGCACATTTTATACTATTATGGCAACTTGTGGAAATTTATGATTTTTTTCGTGCAAAAATCTGCACAAATTAGTCAAATTAGTTTTGACAATATAGAAAGCTTTTCATAGCATCAAACACTCATCTGGTGCAACTGCACAGGGAAACCTTCCTGAAGTTTTATGACTTGAGAAGCAACTAAAAAAAGCCATACTAGGTAAAGTAAATAAAAACTAAATAAAAAAAGGGTTGGGGTGGGGTGGGGTGGGATGGGGTGGGGGGTAAGGTAGAGGGAGAATAGAAAACACAGGCTGCAGAGTAAACCAGTGTCTGCTGCTAAACCGGTCTTTGTTTTCATGTCCAGTGTACATTAATACTTGGGATCTCACTTTGATGATCTACTAGGTTTGTTATCAGCCCCCTGAAGGCAAATCAAGCTTGCATGTGTCCACATACAGCACCACAACCATACTCTCTTACACAGTCACTCCAGGACTAGGAGTCTGCTTCACACATGAAGAGCCCTGGATTTGAAAGATGAACCTGGCTCTTTCTCTACCACGGAGCCAGACATTCATCCAACACTTTTCATTCATACACTGCTTCACAGCGAGGCCTGGGCTCATTTTCCTTGACTTACATGGGCATCACTTTTATGCTTACAAGGCTTGATGATGATGGCATTTCACTTCTCAATTGATAAAGTAAGTCAATGCTCCATCTCAGGCACTGAAGTGACCTGTAGCCTTTTACTCTCAACCTAAATAAGCATTTGTGTCACATTTTCCTTACATTGCCACTCATTCTCACTCGCACCCACTCGCCACCTTGACTCATTTGGGCATTTTCTGTGATTCCAAATGAAATCTTCACATTTTCTCTCCCATTTTAATGCAACAGCAGATCCCATGAGCCAAGCTCGATGGATCAAATATATAGATAGATAGATAGATAGATAGATAGATAGATAGATAGATAGATAGATAGATAGATAGAGATATAGGTGTGTGTGTGTGTGTGTGTGTGTGTGTGTGTGTGTGTGTGTGTGTGTGTATTTCTCGGTGCTGCATTGTACCTAACTTCCACAACATCTCTCTAAAACTGGAACCCTTCTGTTGGTACATTAGTAGATGAATTGAAACCAAATGCTCCACCTTGAACTGACTCTGGAACAAGGCTAGGATCTTCGTCAATATCATCTGAAGAGAAGAACTGGTCAATGATCTCATAGGCCAATTTGTAGATGTCCTCATTTTCATGATTCTGAAGTTGTTCAATTTTCTCCAGTCCACCACATTCTTCTATGAGATTGGCTATGGTTTCTGCTTGATCTTCAGCCATTTTTAATATATTACTTAGTCCATCAAGCACTACTTGCACAACTTGTGCATCTTTTACAGTCACCAAATTGCAAAGAGGTGGAATAGCATTTTGTTGGATGAGATAGGCGACTTGGTCTTTCCTCCCACTAATTGTTAAGTTACTTATGGCCCAAGCAGCTTCTTTCTGAGTGCCAAAATCTCCCTTATCCAAAAGGTGTATTATCATTGGTACAAGATTGGCATCAATTACTGCCTGAACCTGCTGTTGATTTCCTGCGGTGATGTTGGAGAGGAACCACACTGCTTCCTTATTAATTTTCTCTTTGGGATGTGTGAGGAGTGCTGGGAAGTGTGAGAGAGCATCACAGTTTAAAACTACTTGTGTTTGCTCATCAGTCCCAGTGACAATGTTGCCCACAGCTCGCAGCGCAGCAGTCTGAACTTTAACTTCCTGGTGGCTGAGTAGTGGAACCAAGTGAGGAACTATTCCAGAGTCTATTACCATCTGCATCTGCTCATTGCCAGCATCCGTAAGGTAAGATAGGGCCCAGACCGTATCTACCAGTATATTTACATCTGTGTGATGAATTAATACACAAAGAGCTAGAAGAATCTCCTGAATTGTCCCCATTGGTGGTGGTGGGTCCTTGTGGAGACATAAGTTGACCATGACCCAGGTAACATTTCTTAAGAATGTTATAGGAATAGATGGACTTATGAATGAAAGCAGAGGTTTTACAACTCCAAGGCATATCACATAATGTCTACACTGAGGTCCATCACCTATGAGGTTTCCCAATACCCACACTGCCTGTTCATAGACATTCTGATGGGGTGAATGCAGAAGCCTCAGGAAAAGTGGCAAAGCACTGGACTGAACCACTGCTTGCGTCTGTTCCAGATGCAATGTTTGTCAAATCCCACGCAACTTGAAACTGTAAAGAAGGATTGTCATCTCTTTCAAGACAATGAACTAAAATAGCCAATATTCCAGATTTTATTAAGTCATCAATTGGTGAATTTCGATCACTGGATAAAACCTTCCTAGCAGCTTGAACTGTACTTAATTGAATTCCTTGGTTATCACTTGAAGCATTTTGAACAATAGCTTCTAGAGAGGTATTTTGCACTCTATAATCACCATCTATATTGGAGTCTTCACAGATATCTTCTTGTGCTACATTCCTTCTCTTTCAGAGATGTTCATCTCTCTTATTCTTTCTTAATTCAACTACAACTTCATTTTGTTGTCTTCTTATAGTCTCCAAGTCAAGGCCTTTGTTCTTAAAATTCTTTTTTTTTTTCATCTTTATTAACTTGGGTATTTCTTATTTACATTTCGATTGTTGTTCCCTTTCCTGGTTTCTGGACCAACATCCCCCTAACCCCTCTCTCTCTCCTTTTCTATGGGTGTTCTCCTCCCCATCCACTCCCCATTACCGCCCTCCCCCCCAACAATTACATTTACTGGCGGTTCAGTCTTGGCAGGACCCAGGGCTTCCCCTTCCACTGGTGCTCTTACTAAGATATTCATTGCTACCTATGAGGTCAGAGTCCAGAGTCAGTCCATGTATAGTCTTTGGGTAGTGGCTTAGTCCCTGGAAGCTCTGGTTGGTTGGCATTGTTGTTCATATGGGGTCTCAAGCCCCTTCAAGCTCTTTCAGTCCTTTCTCTGATTCCTTCAACAGGGGTCCCGTTCTCAGTTCCGTGGTTTGCTGCTGGCATTCGCCTATGTACTTGCTGTATTCTGGCTGTGGCTCTCAGGACAGATCTACATCTGGTTCCTGGTCAGCCTACCCTTCTTTGCTTCATCCATCTTATCTAGTTTGGTGGCTGTATATGTATGGGCCACATGTGGGGCAGGCTCTGAATGGGTGTTCCTTCTGCCTCTGTTCTAAACTTTGCCTCCCTATTCCCTACCAAGGGTATTCTTGTCCCCCTTTTAAAGAAAGAGTGAAGCATTTGCATTTTGGTCATCCTTCTTGAGTTTCATGTGCTCTGTGCATCTAGGATAATCCAAGCATTTGAGCTAATATCCACTTATAAAAGAGTGCATACCATGTTTTTCTCTGTGATTGGGTTAGATCACTCAGGATAATATTTTCCAGTTCCATCCATTTGCCTATGAATTTCATAAAGTCATTGTTTTTTGATAGCTGAGTAATATCCCATTGTGTAGATGTACCACATTTTCTGTATCCATTTCTCTGTTGAAGGGCATCTGGGTTTTTTTCCAGCTACTGGCTATTATAAATAAGGCTGCTATGAACATAGTGGAGCATGTGTCTTTGTAATATGTTGGGGCATCCTTAGGGTATATGCCCAGGAAAGGTATAGCTGGGTCCTCAGGTAGTTCAATGCCCAATTTTCTGAGGAACCTCCAGACTGATTTCCAGAATGGTTGAAACAGTCTGTAATCCCACCAGAAATGGAGGAGTGTTCCTCTTTCTCCACATCCTCGCCAGCATCTGCTGTCACCTGAGTTTTTGATCTTAGCCATTCTCACTGCTCTGAGGTGGAATCTCCCGGTTGTTTCAATTTGCATTTCCCTTATGACTAAAGATGTTGAACATTTCTTTAGCTGCTTCTCAGCCATTCGGCATTCCTCAGCTGTGAATTCTTTGTTTAACCTGAACCCCATTTTTCATAGGGTTCTTTGACTCCCTGAAGTCTAACTTTGTGAACTCTTTGTATATTTTGGATATAAGTTCTTTATCAGTTGTGGATTAGTAAAAATCCTTTCCCAATCTGTTGGTTGCCATTTTGTCCTAAAAACAGTGTCCTTTGCCTTACAGAAGGTTTGTAGTTTTATGAGATCACATTTGCCAATTCTTGATCTTACAGCATAAGCCATTGGTGTTTTGTTCAGGAAATTTTCTCCAATGCCCATGTGTTCGAGATGCTTCCCCACTTTTTCTTCTATTAGTTTGAGTGTATCTGGTTTGCTG